>NC_135488.1:21162493-21782493 GCF_052094955.1 Ictidomys tridecemlineatus | reverse complement strand
GGAGCATTGGCATTAGTTCTTTAAAGGTCTGGTAGAATTGAGCTGAGAATCTGTCTGGTCCTGGACTTTTATTTGTTGAAAGACTTTATTACTGCTCTTTGTCATCACAAGTTATTGGCGGGTTTAGGTTTTCTATATTCTCTTGATTCAGTTTTAGCAGATCATATTTGTCTAGAAATGTATCCATTTCTTCTAGGTTTTACAATTTATTGGAGTAGAAGAAGTTTTCAAAATAGTCCCTAATGATCCACTGGATTTCTTGACATGTGTGGTGATTTCTCTTTTTTTATCTTTAATTTTGTGAATTTGTGTCCTCTCTCTTTTTTCTTTTGGTTCATTTGGCTAAGGGCTTATCAATTTTGTTTATCTTTTCAAAGGACCAAGTTTTTGTTTCATGGATCCTTTCTAATTTTTTTTTTAATTCTCAAGTTAATTGATTTGGCTCTGATTTTAATTGTTTTCTCCTACACATTTTGGAATTGGTTCATTCTTATTTTTCAAGGGCTTTAAGATATATCATTAGGCTGGTTTTAAATTTTTTTCTTAGAACTGCCTTCATAGTATTCCACAGGTTGTTGTTTTATCACTATTCTTATTTAAGAATTTTTATTTTTATTTTTTTTGGTATTTTCGAAGAGGTGCTTTGTGACCTAAAATATGATCTACTTTGGAGGAGGTTCCATGAACCATGGTCAAAAATATTCATCTGATGTTGGATGAAATACTCTATAGATCTCTGTTCAGTCCATTTGATTTATAATCTTTCAGGTCCTAAGAGTCTATACTGAGTCTATGTCTTGATGACCTATCTAATGGTGAGAGAATTGTGTTGAGATCACCCAGTGTTACTGTACTGGGGTCTTACTAAGGCTTTGAGTAGTATCTCTTTATGTAATTAGTTGCACCCAATTTGGAGCATAAATATTTGTTACTGTTATATCTTCTTGCTGAATTGTCCCTTTACCAATATGAACCTTCTTTGTCTCTTCTGATTAATTTTGGTTTGAAGTCTGCTTTGTCAGATATAGAGTAGCTACTCCTATTTATTTTCAGGCTCCATGCACATGGTATATCAATTTCGTTGTTTACTTTCAGCCTGTCTTTGCCTATAAGGTGTGTCTCTTCCAAACAACATATAATTGAGTCTTGCTTTTTAATCCATTCTGCCAGCTATGTCTTTTTTTTTTTTTATTGGTTGTTTACAACATTACAAAGCTCTTGACATATCATACTTCGAACAATAGTTTCAAGTGAGTTATGAACTCCCATTTTTACCCCAAATACAGATTGCAGAATCACATAGGTTACACATTCACATTTTTACATAATGCCATACTAGTGACTGATGTATTCTGCTACCTTTCCTATCCTCTACCCTGAACGCGCCCGATCTCGTCTGATCTCGGAAGCTAAGCAGGGTCGGGCCTGGTTAGTACTTGGATGGGAGACCAGCTATGTCTTTTAATTGAAGAGTTAAAACCATTTACATTCAATATTATTATAAAGAGATGTTTATTAATTCCTGCCATTTTGATTTGTTTATAATGTTTAATTTGATCCTGTTTCTCATTTGCTTAGAGCTACCCTTCCAATGAGATTTGTTTAATTGTGAGCTCTGGGGTTTGGTTATTCTGTGGAGTATTTGTATTACCGGTTTAGTAGTATTGAATTCTTCTAGTTTCTGCTTATCTTGGAAGGTTTTTATTTCTCTTTCAATTTTGAGGGATAGTATTGCTGGTTCTAGCAATCTTGTTGACATTTAATTTCTTTCAGAATTTAGACCACATCATTCCAAGACCTTATGGCTTTTAGAGTTTGTTAAAAAATTAGAAGTGATTCTGATTGGCTTACCTCTAAATGTGACCTGATTTTTTTTTTTTTCTTGAGACTTTTACAATTTTATCCTTGTTCTCTGTGTTAGTCATTTTAATTATATTATGGCATGGATAGGTTCTTTTTCAGTCATGTCTATTTGGGTTCTGAATGCCTCCTATATCTGGATGTCCATCTCATTCTCAAGGTTTGGAAATTTTTCTGTTATAATAATTTCCAAATTATTATATTAATAATAATATAATGATTTCCCTGAAAAGATTATCCATCCTATTAGCCTGATTCTCACAACCCTCTTCAATTCCAGTGATTCTTAAATTTGGTCTCTTAATGTTGTCTATTCTGAATGTCAGTATGTATTTTCTTTAACACTATCTGAATGTTCAAGACTAGCCACTTTGTCTTCCAGCTCTAAGAGTCTATCCTTAGAATTTTTTACTCTGTTAGAGAGATTTTTAGCTGGACAGTTTATTTGATTTATTATGTCTTTATTTCTAAGATTTCTGTTTAATTCTTTTTTATTATCTCTCTTTGTTGAATTTCTCATTCATATCCTGTACTGATTTCCTTAATTCATTCTGTTTTTTCTGTGTTCTCTTGGAAGTCATTGGTCATTTTTATAATCATTCTTTTGAATTCTTTATCTGATATTTCATCCACTTCAGTATCTTTGGAGTAAGTTGCTGGTGAATTATGAACTTTAGGATGTATCATGTTATCTTGTTTTCTTCATTTTTCTTGTATTCCTAAGTTGAGTTTTTTACATCTGTTGGGGTGGATTTCTCTGCCACTCTTACATGTAGGCCTTTTTAGGGCTTAGTCTTTACTTGCCAAAGTGTCCTCAAGTTATCTAGACTGAGACACCCTTGTAGATGTGGTATCCACAGACTCTGTGTTAATTCTCTTTTTTGGTATAACAGTGGATGTCTGTAGTGGGACCTGAAGGACAACCCCTAGCCATTTCTATTCGGAGCCTGATCATTAGTTTGAGTTTTTATTTCTTCTATTCTTTGTGTTAAAGTATAGCTGATGTTTGTCATGTGCATGGAGCAAGATGTGCTGTCTTGTCGCCGAGTTGAGTTCAGCAGCAGAATCTCCACCCTGTGAACTTGTAGTGCCTTGTAGATTCCCAGCATCTCTCAGAATAAGGTAAAACAAACAATAGTAACAACTGATGCAAACAACAGACAGCATTAAAGTAGATATCTGTTTCTGTTAAAATAAATATCTACTATGACATTTAATGTCAATTACCACAAAAAACAATGGTGTGGTCTATTGCCAAACAAATAAGTAGCCATGAACTATATCTGGCAATAAAGCAAACAACAGGTGCCAATTATGTCATCCACAGCAGTAATCATTACAACAGCATTAATGGTGGTAAAGGAGTTATATAACCAATTAGTGCTAAATTTGGTAAAATACAGTTAATTAAGAGAAAAGAAAACATGATAGGAAGGTCAAAGTGTTTATAATTCAAAAAAGTGAACATAGGAAGAAGATGAGATGTAGCAGGTGATGGTTTTAAGGAAGGAAGAGAAAGAAAACAAGAGAATTTGACTGTCAGCAGAAGAGAGAAAGAAACCAATGAAAAGAAAACAAAACCAAAATATACGAACCCCAAGCCCTAATCCTCAAAAGGCAAGGAAAAATAACATTAAAAACATGCTAAAAATGAGAAGAAAACAGAAAGAAAGAAATATGTGTGTATGTCCATGAACCAATCAGAACTCTCTCACATCAAGAACTCTCACACACACTCCCCAAAAAGAGAAAAGATTCTTAATTAAAAAAAAAAAGAAGAAGAAGAAGAAGAAGAAGGAATCATCTCCACTGAGGTGATCAAAATATTCAACAAGAATGTGTGGTCACTGCTGTGCCCACCCGTGTTTGTTTCTTCTTGGGCTATGATACAGGGGGCCAGCAGCACCTGGGATTGTTAAATCCTTATACTTTTGGTGTTGCTCCTGAGTGGCTGGTTGGAGTGGCCTAGACTAAAGCTGGCTGAAGCCGTTCTCAGCTCCCTTCTTCCCAGCTGGAGTCTGTCTGCACAGGCCCGGCACTCCAGGGGTGCTGCCGCAGAGTTTTATGAGGGGCCCAGTGGCCTAGATCTAACAGGGCCTCGGGGACTTTGTTTGGTAGTATTTGCTAATGCATGGCAGTTGCCCAGCTCTGTCAAGGGATCTGAATCTCAGGAGCCTCACAAAAATCCTACTCTTGAGGAAGGGGAGCCACCCCTCCTGCACACACACACACCCCACATACAGACCCCCCCACACACATATTCTCTCTCTCTCTCTCTCTCTCTCTCTCTCTCTCTCTCTCTCGCCCGTGAACGTGCCTGCCCAGGCTTAATCCCTAGGCATCTTCACATACATCCGTTCTGAGTCCCGACCCTCCTCAGCTGGTCATGTGAGCACCAGACGCACAGAGAAGATGAGTTCAGCTCTCCTTCGCTTTTCTGATGTGGATCCCCCTGGGTACAATTCTGGTGTCCATTTCCCTCACGTTCTGCTAGGAAGACCCTAGGCCTAGACCCTAGGTGGGCGCTCACCTGAGAGCGTGGCAGTGTTGGCGCTGCTCTCCCTGTTCAGCAGCGGGAACTGCCGCTGGAGGCTCAAGGCTCCCCGCCTCAGCTCCCCGTGGCTGTTTGAGAAACACAGAGCACTTTCCATCACCTCCGCATCAGCTCAGTGCAGGCTGCTTTTCTGATTTCAGGTTTTCTCACAGCACACCTCCTTGTTGTATTTCTCTGTGTTCTCCCTCCATCTGGTGAACCATCACCACTGCTGCAACCAGCTCAGCTCCAGTGCTGTCTCTGTTCGGTGTACCTGAATTTCTGAGTCTCTTAGTCACTAGGACTGTCTGGCATTGAATTTTAGTGAAATCCCTCTTGCTCACCTCACTGAGAAGCAGCATTCCTGCTGCTTGAATCCTCATCCACCAGAAATCAACTTCCAGAATTCTTCAAAGATAAACTCCTGTGACTTAGCTTGCTGCCTATGTTAGCACATGGTGATGGGATCACGTGTGCATCGCCATGAGTCATGGGACCTCACTTTCTTGCCAGGTGGATTACTTTGGAGTGGCAGCCACGGTGTACTGCATTCTGCTGGGGACCTACATGAGGGTGAAGAACGAGGGAGGAGTCTGGTAGCCTGAAGGTCTTTTCAGAAGGTAGGTATCGACATCGGGCTACAGCGGGAAGAGAATAACTAGGGCAGTAACAGGTTCCATCTGGCAGAAGGGGATCCTTTAGGCAGTGTGAGCACAGCACAAGGCTGGACCAGGGCAGGGAGTGGTCACAGGGCTTCCCACTTAGCCAGTAGCTCACAGAACCCCTGGGAGCTCCTGGGTGGTGACAGGCATCCCGCCCAGGCAGGTGTCCCAGAGCCTCAGGGCTGTGCTTGCTTGTTTTCTTGTGTGTGGAGATGCAAATAATACTCATCCTGCCTTCCTCAGATCTTTCCTGTAAGAAGCCAAGGAAATGCGTAGGAAGTATTGGTTACATGCTTGTTCCTTGTCCAGTTACACTTTCTTCTCTTAACTTTTTTGAGATATATTTAAAACATACAGAAAAGTGAACTCATCTTCTGTGCGCAGCCAAATGGAATCTTCTGTGCATATATACCTTCTGGGAATAATTTCAACTGCGATTCCCCTGGCCTTCCCTACTCACTTCCAAAGCAGAAAAAGAAAATTGGCAGTAATTTTATAAAATGCCTGTGCCATACATAGTGAAGCTTAGGTTCAGTCCCTGGAGAAAACTTGGTAACTGTTATGTCTTATTCTGCATAATGAGCCATTATATCTGACAAGTGTTTTATGCTTCCTCTTGCTCATAATGGAAGGACCAGATGGTCATCTAGAAGGTCTCCACCTCTGGCCACTTGTGTAAAGGAAAGCCTGAAGCCAGCCCTCTGCATGTCCCTGCTGCCATCTTTCTGTGCTCTGTAGTTCCTCTAGATGACTTTAACCACTAGAGTAGCCGGAGCTCTTCAGTCAGCTCTCTCCTGAGTAGGACGGCCTGTCCACCTGGTCTGGCACATGTGCAGTTGGGCTCCTTAGAACTATGTGTCCAGATCACAAGATGCTGACAGTATGGTAGACACAGGAGCCAAAATCAAATGGATCTTTTTTTTAATGAGGAGAGGTAGCACTATGTTACCCAGACCACCCTCTAACTCATGATCCTCTTGCTTTAGGCTTCCCAGCCCCTGGGGTTCCATGCACTCACAACACCCAGCACAGATAGATTTCCTTTAAAAACTAAAATAGATTTTTTTTCACTGAAGAGTTATTGCTAAGACTGCTTATCTTAAATCCTGTTTTGGGAGCCAGGTGTGTTGAGACAATTGGAACTTTAATTTCTCTAATGTGGGATAGATTGGATGTGTCCACTCCTGATGGCCAAGTGCTCTTAGGTGAGAGTTCTGTTTCACTACCCACCTGCGGCAGTCAGGGCCAGAGCAGGCTGCGTTCCATCCGTGGCCGGTACTTTCTCTCTGCAGGCTTCCTCATCTGGACGTGTGGGATGAGTTTTTTCACACCATGTTGAATATCCCAGACTGCCATCACCTTCCACCTTTGGATTTGCTAAGGCAAAAGCTGAAGAGTCTGTTTCAACAGCACTATTCCAACAAAATCAAGACCCTGCGAAACAGGCTCATTGTGCTGCTCTTGGAATATAAGCGTTTGAGAAAATAAAATTAATTGTGGACACTTTCCCAGAAATCATTTTGTAAATACTATTCTCTTTCTTTGAACCTTGATGTTCTTCCAGATGTATTGTTGATATAAATGTTTGTTAAAAATAAAGTTCACGAAATACATCCATGTGACTTAATTTTAATTAAATTATCCAGCAGAATAGACAAAGTGGCAAGCCCTATGGAGCAGACCTGCCGGCCCCCTTGGCAGACAGACATTCATGTCCTTTATGGTGCATTTTTGTTTGCTATCTATGAATTATGCATTCTAATCCTATTACTTCAAAGTACCATCAATGGAAAAAAATCTCAGATCTTGAAGAGAATTCTCATGAGCTGTATAGACCACTGGACCAACTTAGCCTTTCCTAGCCAGGACCTGGGAGGGCCTGTAACCCCACTGGGCTTCCTCCACCCTCCCTTTGTGTCCTTAGCACCATGAAAAACAAATCTGAGGTGACACCATCCAGGAGCACAGGGGAATTGCTTCCTCCCACCCTTCTCAGCTCCCATGTCCCTGACTCCGGAGGCAACCATGGCCCATTTTTTGTATGTGTGAATCTCTAAAATTGGTTCTAAAAACTGCATTTTTTTTAATAGAACTAGCATCATTTTGCTTTTTTTCACTTAATATCTGATCAGGAATGTAACTGTAGAATGGCCTCATACTTTTTAGTGGCTGTGTGATATTTGATTGTGGCATATCTGTAGTATGGATTCCTAGAAGCAAAATTGCTGGGTCAAAGGTGACTGCACTTAAAATTTTGAATCTGTGTTTGCTGGTAGCCCCCCAGGGTTTTCCCCAGACTGTGAATGTCCTTTTCCCACCTTCCCTGACAGCACAGATGGGGCTCTGGCCTTTGCCAGTTGGCAGGTGAGAGACCATCCCTGCTGGCACTCTCCTTGGCATTTCTCTGATGGGTAGACCAAGTGCGTGTACATGTGTTATAGCACATGTGTGCTCTTCTGTGTTCTCTGTCCTCCACCCACTTTGCGCTCCGCTTGTTCGTTTATCTGAGTCCTTTGTATATGAGGCACACATATTTGTCCCAATGTGTCATCTCTCTGGACTAGTAAATATTTCTCCTGCTGTGAAGAAGTTTTTAAAAAGTTTTGCTTTATACTCAGACTCATAGTCTTAAATGGCTTTTGACTTTGTCTTAAATGTTGTACTCAACTGAAAAACACAAAAATGCTCCTTTTTTTTTTTTTAATTAGTACTAATTTGAGCATTTGGGACTAAACTTTTCTGGTTACTATTTAAGTCATATCATTTTCTCCCTATTTTTTCCAATTGGTAATTTGAATATATGAAGCCTACTGATTTCTACAAACAGGATTTTCAATTAATTCTTTTGAAGTTTTCAAATAATCATCCTTATGAAAACAATTCTTATTTTATATTGTTCTAATTTTTGTTTGTGGTTTCCCTTGTCATTGATGATACCTTGAGAAAAAGGTCACTGGTGACACATACATCCTTGTCCCCTGTTCTAAGGGCAGCTTTTCCAGTGCATATCCATTCACTTCATGATACTGGCTTGAGGTAAGATGCTTTTGAGGTGCTGGGTATCTATCTGTTCTTTTTATAAGCAAATATGAAGTATATCATTACTTCACAGTTATGCCCATTTCCATCTATATTGACCCAGCTATACCTCATTCCCCTGCTGGAACGGGTTGTTATGTATTTAACCAATCTCCAATTTAGAGACACTTAGTTGGTTTCACAGTTTTTTACTACAAAACAGTGAGTGTGAGTGCCACTATATCTGTAGGATAAATTGCTAGGTTAGGGACCCCAAAATGCAATTATATTTTGAAAATAAAGATTGTAACCTACATGACCAGTTACACACATACACACACCAAACTTGGAAACTGAAAATGATCCAGGGTCAGACATCAGCAGGGAATCCAATACCAAACTTCCTCTTGAAGTGTCTAAACAACTGAGCATCCATAAAGCCATATTGACAGGATTTTGTTCCTTTTGAAAATGGCTGTTTTCAAAGTAAACCAAGACTGAACAGCTAGAAACTGCACGTGTTCATCTGTGGGAGACAGCTGCAGGGGCCTTAGGCCCTGGGTGGCATGGCCAGTGTCATTGCCAGCCCATATTCTATTCCTGGCTCTTTAACTTGGATCACACTCAGAAACATCCCCATGTGACACCAACAGCGTGTCTGCTGTTGCCTGTCTGGTCTGTGATCTAATCCAAGGGCTTCCTTTTAATTAAACTTCTCAATCTGATTTCCTAGCAATGGCTTGTCCCCAGGGTGGGACAAATCTCAACAGAGCTAGTTATTTTAATCATTTCAGTTAGTAGGTATTGTTTTGCTTTTTGTACATATGCCTGGTACAACAAAAAACCTTCCTTTAGTTGTAATCAGTGGTCTGGATTTTATGTAGCTAATCAGCACCAGGGAAGAAGCCCTGAGTCCAGAGGGCACCTGAGAGGAAAGTGACAGGTCCGTGCAGGGAGGGCACAGAGTTCTGGCTCACTCCACTGCAGGTATCCCTGCAGGACAGAGCTGGCTGGGGTGCGTTCACCTGAGTCTCAGCCCCAACTCCTCCTGAGTGTGCAAACCTTGGCTGGACCCAGCTCCTGGTCCAGAGTGAGACCTTTCTCGGGCCCAGGTATTTCCTAGTCATTCTTGAGCCCTGCTCCACATTCGAGTTCCAGCTAAGAAACTAGACTCTTTACTCAGGGGATACAGAGACTCCTGCTTGAGCACCTTCCTGGCTGGCTTTAATCTGATCTAAGGCAATGGTCCTAACATTCATTCTCCCTAAAGAAAAGCCCAAGGGTGGCCTGTGACTCTCGAAAGTAGAGCTGCTGGATAGCCAGGCATGGTTACACGACACGGCAAACCTGGAAAGCCTCTGTGCAACCTTCTCTGCACTGATCCAAGGAGCCTGCGTCCTTGGTCCTCCTCTCCCGTCCTTCAAGTCGGTGTATCTCTCCCATTTGTTTCATTCTGGAATGTTCAGACTAACCCATCTCTGGGTTAGTTAGGCTATGGCAGGCTAAGCTGCTGTAACACAGGAAACCCTGTGGGGACACTCAACTTGATGATGAGGATGACCACCACGACATGGAACAGGATGCAGTACAGTTTCACCACCTGATGGGTCACCAGAGCAAAGCCGCCTGCAATGAGCGGGCAGCTAAGGAAGCAGCGCTCAAAAACTGCGGGTGCCCGAGCTCAGGGTGCCCTCCTGTACCCCAAGGTCACTAAGCAGGACACACCGCCCCGGGGTCAGGCGCCCAGACCACCAGCTCCCAAAAAAGGCAATCATGCCACTGGTTCACCACCATGAGCTCCTCCAGCAGCATGGAGGAAGCGGCCAGATCACTGAAGCTGTTCTTGCAGTGCCTGTCCCAGCCAATGCCACAAGGGCAGGTCGCCACACACCAGTGCATCAGTGAAACTTGGGTCAAAGGACTGGATTCTGTCACAGAACAATTCCATCCTGATGACAGCAAACGCATAGTAGACCACCTAGGGTGGGAGGCGCCGGACACCAGGGGTGACCCAAAGTCGCAGAAGCAAGGGGCATGGAGCGCTAGATGCACCCAAGGTCCCACAGAAGGGCAGCAGTGTTCACAAGGATTGTGGCCTCTCCAGCCCAGAGCCACGCAGCTTAGGGGAGTGAGTGGGAAGGGATCGCTGCTCGGCCGGTCCCTCAGAGAAGCTTGGGTAGTTGGTGGAGAGATTAAGGCACAGCTAGGTGGACCCCCCTGGACCTCCCAGGACATTTACCAAGTCAGAAACTAAGCTGCTGGCAAGGCAGCAGGGGGATAAATACCCACTAACAGAGGTTAGTCCCCTAGTGAAGGAGAACTGAAGTTGGATCTTTACCTGTTCTTTACGCCAAAATTAACTGCAAAGGTACCAAAACAAACAAAAACCAACCCATAAAGGTAACAGGGTGGAAAGTGGGGCAGGAAAAGGGCTTCCTAAGCATGCTGTGAAACCTAGAAACTAAAAAGATCAACAAGTCTGACTATATAATCAATTTAAACTTGTGTATAGCCGCACACCGCCTCCCCCCAAAAAAAGACTGTGGAGAGAGGGGAAAGTGACAGATAAGGAAAAGTCATTGTCTTATGCATAGATTACCACAGACCTGTCTCCTTAATAGGCCAAAGAGTCCTACAAATCATATCAAAAGTAAAAGTACCTGCGGGCACACGACTAAAATCCCAGAAGCTCAGGAGGCTGAAGCAGGAGGATTCCGAGTTCAAAGCCAGTCTCAGCAATTTAGCGAGGCCTGAGCAACTTAGCAAGACCCCGTCTCAAAATAAAATATGAAAAGGCTGAGGATGTGACTTCATTATTAAGCACCCCTGGGATCGCTGGTACCAAAAACAATAATGCTAATAATAAAAGTGAAGGTAATAGAGAAATAGAACCACTGATGTTACTGGAAATATGCATAAATGGCCAAAATCACATGGAAAAGATGCTCAGTCTCATGAGCAACTAAAGCAATGCATGTCAAGACCGCATGGTGCTATTTTCTCATCTATCAGATCTAGGGAGAATGGAAACAGTGAATAAATCCATCTCTGAGCAGAGAAACATACATCACACATGTCATTTGGAATCCATGCTAGAGCATGTTTGTGAAAGCAAGTTGTCACTATCAATCCAAATCATGAACCCATTTACCTTTGCTCATCTCTAAAAGAGCACCCAACACTCACACTCGTGTGAGGACACAAAGATGCATGCCCAAGGATGGCCTTACCACATGGTCTGTGAAGGCGAAAGGCAAGCCCACCCACTGGTCAGTGGTGTTCTAGAGTCTTCTATTTTGGGGACAATGAACTGGGGGTGTGCACCACACACCAGCACACGTGGAAGGGTTTAGGAAGAACGACAAGAGCTTTGACGGCTGCCTCTGGGAAGCGGCATCCCAGAGCTGGGAATGGGGGACCTACAGCTGACTTTCCATTCTCCTAGGCTAATAGACCTGCCGTTAGACAAAAAAAGAAAAGCAAATGCCCTTGTTCTGCAGTGTGCACCCCTTCAGGCTCCCTCAACAGCTCTAAACAAGAGGCCCCCAGTCCCAAATGGCCTCTTATGACCTTGTTCTCACCAGCACCAAACAAGAGAAGTAGGAGGGGGCTGGGGATGTGGCTCAAGCGGTAGCGTGCTCACCTGGCATGTGCGAGGCACTGGGTTCAATCCTCAGCACCACATAAAATTGAAATAAAAGATGTGTCTGCCGAAAACTAAAAAATAAGTATTAAAAAATTCTCTCTCTCTCTCAAAAAAAAAAAAAAAGAAAGAGAAGTACGGGGCTCCCTCCACAAGCAGAACACAGGGTCTCAGCCTGGGGCGGGGGCAGAGCCATGAGCTGGAAGGACCCCATGTCCCTGTGAGCCCTCTGCTGGCTAAGAATATCCCCCTGGGCCTAAGAATATCCCCTGGGCCAGGGATGAGGAAGACATTGCCTGGGTCAGCCCGATGGACGGCTGGCATTCCACATAGCAGCCAGGAAGTGCGCCCAGTGCTTCTAGAAACTTGGTATTCTGTAAGACTGGCCGCTGGAGACCCATACCACTCACTGACTTATTCTTCCTACTGGAGTCTAATACTCCTATGCCTTGAGGCTTAGAGTGATTTCACATCGAATAGCAAAGGAGGGCATGAAGGCAAGTCCACCAAATGTGATCATCGTGGGCCAGCGCTGATCAGAGTGGTCACCATCACCTGGAAACTAGGAGCAAACCGAGTTCCTGGCAGGAGGCAAAGGAGAAGGAGGAGAACAAAACTGATGCCAGGCCAGCCCGTTTTCTGTAAAGCCCCTCCCTAGTCCTGCAGCTGTCCACACGGTGGCCCTGGCCAGTAGCAGAAGCCAGCCTCACAGAATGGGTGTCATGAGCAGCTTCCCGCAGCAATAATAACCTAGAACTCCAGTGAGACTCAGGTGGACGAGGAATAGAGAGCTGCTTGGCCTCATTTGCTTTTCTCCACCAAAGTTGACCCCATTTAAAGCTGTCCTGGAGGAGCAGGCCAGTCCTGGACGGAGGTGGCTGCCAGGCATCCCCGGAAGGGCAGCTGCCCTAAATCAAAAAGTGTGGCTGGGCCAGGTGTGCTGGTGCAGGCCTGGAATCCCAGCTACTCAGGAGGCTGAGGCAGGAGGATCACAAGTTTGAGGCCAGCCTGGGCAATTTAGAAAGCCCCTTACTGAAATGTTATTAAAAATCGCATTTTGGGGCTGGGGTTGGGGCTCAGTGGTAGAGTGCTTGCCTAGCACACATGAGGCACTTGGTTCGTTCCCAGAACCTGATAAAAAATACTAAATACTAAATATTGTCCTTCTACAACTAAGAAAAAGTTTTTTAAAATAGCATTTTTAAAAAGGGGGTGTGTATGTAACTCAGTCTAACATGTGTAGGGCTCTGGGTTCCACCCCCAGTATAAAAAATAATAATAATAACTGAGGTTGGGGTTTATCTAGGGCTTTGGGGTCCAACTCCTGGGTATGCACCTTGGTTGTGCATCACTGGAAGAGTGACTGAACTTCTCTATGCTTCAACTCACCACCTATAAAGTAGGGATAGAGAAAGTTCCTACATCAAGGATTGTGGGTGGGATTTAATAAGGAATGGTTAACACACTTGGGTTAGCATTAGCCACCAGCAGGACGACTCTCACGCTGTCACATGCAGGGCGAGGCTCAGGGATGAAAGTGGCTCACTCGTCCCCAGGGAGCTGACGGCCGAGTGCTCTTAACCCAGCCTCTGGCTCCTGCTGTGGGGAGGACCTGGGTGGGAGGCCAAGGCAGGCAGGAGATGGAAGGGTAGAGGGCAGCCCTGAGTCACGGCCCAGTGTTGGAGAGATGACCAGGTAAGAATCTGGTGTAATGGACTCCTACACGCGAAAACCCTAAAATACTGCATGGCTAGACACACACAAAGGCGCCATCCCTCTCAAGAGCATTGGATATAAGTGTGTGTGTGTGTGTGTGTGTGTGTGTGTGTGTGTGTGTGTGTACACATAGAGACATATATTTCCTCCCAGTGTTGGGGATTGAACCCAGGGCTCCACACACCAGATTATTGCTCTATCACTGAACCACATCTCCAACCTGAATACGGAACACTTTTAATAATTTTCTGGTGTCCCCCTTCCTGGCCCCCAAATCTCCACAGTGCAGGGTGGATTTTCAACAGAGAACTGAGTAAGCACCTGATCCTCCGTGAAGCCTAGAGCTGGAGGCACTGACCTGACTGAATGGTGGCATCAGCCACCGTGGCCATCAGGCTGCGATTATGATCAGCGTGTCAAACCTAATGGCAAAAGCAAAGTCCATTAAGAATCAAGTGAGAGGCATGTCAAGCTCAGGCTCTGATGGATCCCCAGAAAACTGAACCAACAGCTTATGTGAGATAACTAGCCAGTGCTAAAATTCATTTCTGGAACTTTTAGGTCACTGCATGGGAAGCAAGAAACACTAGGCTTGAACCATCCCATGATCATCCATTGGCTGCTCTGAGTCACCTGCAGAGATGCAGGAATCACTAACCCACATCACTTCGCCTTCCACAAAAGTCTATACTCGTGAAGAACATTTTTATTTTTCTATTTTTGGGCACCAGAAATTGAACCAGGGGGTGCTTTACCACTGAGCCACATCCTCAGCCTCTTTTTTTTTTCTCCATATTTTATTTAAAGACAGGGTCTCGCTGAGTTTCTTAGGGCCTTGCTAAGTTGCTGAAGTTGGCTTTGAATTCACCATCCTCCTGCCTCGGCTTCCCAAGACACTGGGACAACAGGCGTGCACCACTGTGCCCATCCGGTGAAGAATACTTGCAGAATGCACAGTAGGTCTTTCCTGGTATTAATTTTACTATGTGCATTACGACTTAATGGAAGTAGAATTCATCGTGCCATGACTTTCCTGACAGTGGTGCTAAAGGAGAAGAAAACACCGACCAGGTCCCCCCCCCCCCAGCCACGTGCACTTCGGGAGAAGTTTCCTGGCACTAAGAGCAGTGGTCACTGGAGTCAGACCCCGCCTAGCTGTGCACCACCAAAGTCAGCCTGCGGCTTGCATCTCTGTGCCCTGCAGAGCTCGACACACAGCAGCTCAAGATGCACCGGCTGGCACACAGCACCAGGGCTGAGGGTGGAGACCAGCGGCCTGGAGAAGGGAAGGCTCGTGGGAGACATGTCCACCGCTCAGGGGAGCGCTGGCCAACAGCCCGCTGGCCAGCCACACAGGCTGAGTTTCTGACAGTGAGGTTAGGGAGCGGGCCAAGGAAGCTGCCAAAGGAAATGCCTCCTTGGCCATGATGTTTTAGGATGCCTGGCCTTCATCCCTAGTCTCATGACCTGAAAGCCTAAGAGCCCTGTCTCTCCAGTGATAAGTGACAGAGGTGGAAGGAGCATCCTTTGCTATTCATCACAAGCCCTTTTTCAACCCCACCTGAGCTTAATGAGGTCGCCCTGGGAAAGCCCCTCAGGATGGGGATGTGAATCCACAGGGGAACCTACCAGGGGATCAGAGAGCTAGAACTTCCAGCCCCACCCTCATCCTTGCCCCCTACCTCTGGGGAGGGCAGAGGGGCTGAAGATTGGGTCGATGACCAATGGCCAATGTGTAATCCATCATGCACACATAACGAAGCCTCCACAAAAAAAACAATAGTGTTGGGGGAGCTTCTGGGTTACTGAGGGGCATGGAAGGGCGCACCTGGAGAGGGTATGGGAGCTGTGCACCCCTTTTCCTGCACCCTGTACCTCTCAGTCTGGCTGACCTGAGCTGTACCCTTGTACAACAACCAGAAATCTAGTAACCGAAGTGTTTTTCTGGTCACCTCTGATTTATAGGCGATCAGTCAGCAGCACAGGTGTTAATGTGGACATGCAGTTGGTGTCTGGAGAGAGGACAGTCTTGGGGACTGTCCTCAGTCTTGGCTCAGCCCTCAACCTGTGGTATTTGATGCTAACTGTGGACAAATTGTGTCCAAATTTGATTGAATTGCAGGACACAAAATTGACGACCAGAGAGTTGGACAGTTGGTAGGTGTGAGAAAAAATAACACATACTTGGTGTCAGAAGTATTGTGAGTGACCATAGGTGGGATAGGGGTGGATCACCAGGTTGGACAGGGCAGAGTGGGGGGAAGGGAGGGGCTGGGAATGGGAAAGACAGTAGAAGGAATCGGACGTAACTTTCCTAAGTTCATATATGCATACACGACCAGTGGAACTCCATACCACCAAGTTCAACTACAAGAATGGGAGATTATACTCCATGTATGTATAGGTCCAAATACACTGTACTGTCATTTATAACTAAAAAGAACAAAAATTTTTTTTAAAAAAAGAAGTATTGTGAGAAAGTAGAGAAAAACATTGGGCTTCCTTCTTTTAAAGATCCTTCCCAACTCCAGGATGTCAAGGTCTGTGGTTCTCATTTTAATTAGACAGTTCAAATTGACTTTGGGAAGTTCGGCCTTTACCCACACAGAGGGTTCCCCTCCAAGAGCTTATTATAAGATGCCTCTACACAGGTGGAGCTTGGAGACCTGCAGCCATGTCTCTGAACTGTGACAGGAAGTCCCCTGTACCCTCCCTAGGACACACACTCACCAGTTCCAGAACTGCTTCCTTTCAAAATAGGCTCTGGGCTCATGCGTGTACAACTTCAGGAGGATCTCAAGAACTACAGAGAAAGGAAAAGCCACTCGGCTAGGAGATGAAGGGGTTCTTCTCATCCAGGGCAATTAACATGGCGTTGATTAGAATGACGACATCATAAACCCAGACAAAGATCCTGCCTTGGGGGGAGAGAGAGACCCTGTCACCCGCATTTCAGCGAAACGAGTGCGATCCTCTTTAGGGCCCTACGGGAGATACTTTATTTCTCAGCATCCCCAACACACACCACTCCTCACCCAGGAAGGTTCTAGCAGAGCTGGAATTCATCTGCCTCTGCTACCCTGGTGCAGCCTTCCTTTCCCAAGAGGAACCAAGGAGGGAGAGAGGTGCAGCTTCCCCAGGCTCCCCTAGGGGGCAGCACCTGGGTCAGATGAAAGCTGAGGCAGAATCAGGGGGCAGGGAGGTGGTTAGGGTTCGGTCCAGGATGTCCCCAGGAAAAATCGCAGCCTTTAATAAGAGAGCTTCAGAAAACCTACTCCCCATGCACACCTTCCAGGTCTAGCTTCCTAAGTTTGGAGACAAAGTGGGTGAACAAGCCAGCCTGCCAGCCCCGCTTCAGCTCCCCCTCCCAGCTCCTGTACAGCTGCCCCAGATGTTCAGGTGCCCCAGGGAGCCTGCCATATACACAGGTAGGGGACAGCATGGAGAGGCCACCCTAGTGTCCTCCCCTGTGAGGAGCACTTCTGTGATTCAAGATTGGAATTGACAGAAAAGGGTCTCCGTGTAAAGATCTTTGATAAATTCCAAATGCAGGCAGCTAACAGGGACATTCACCTGACTCAGGGGCTTCGGAGCCATTTTCTTTTATGAAACATTAAATGTAAAGAAAACAAGAGGCCACTATGGCTGAGAATAGGCCGCACACGTTAAAAGGAAGGCCTTAAACCAGGATAAATGGCTCTTTCCAGAGGCCATCGGCTAGAAAATTAAGGGATACACAGTCCTCCTTTAGCAGTTATCCCAACAAAGCTGACTCATCAGTCCTGACCATAATTCACAGAATCAAAGTGCCAGGTTTGTGTCAACTTTGTGTTTATGCTGGTGGGGCCAGGACCTCCTGAATTCAGAGAGGGGTCAGCTTCCCTGGCTCAGGGGAAGGTTGTGGTTGCATGTTGCCTAATGCAAGTTATTGAGTTGAAGTTGCATTTGATAATTCTAAAATATGGAAGGAAGTATGGTGTTTGATCCACTTGAGGATTCACTCAATAGAGTATCAGACTTTGTTTCTTTTTTGTGGCACTGTGGAAATGTGAATGAGAACAAGTTGGTGACATCTTTCAGGTGGAAGCATTGTCCGAGGACGCATCTTGAGGACTCATCAAGTTGGCCAAGAAGCCATTTTGTGAAGCCCCTGTTGTCTCAAGGCTTTTGACGATGAATTCATGTGTGGAGACGGTAATTCTTCATGGACCTTTGCATTTGGTGAGTCAAGGAACGTATCTGAGTAGATCATCATTTACCAACATGTCCACAATAATCTCACATATTATGCATAACAGGTCATGGCTGGGTAAATATTACCATTTCCTTATTTGCTTTTAAGAAAAGTAATAATGACATTATATTTTCTCCTTTTTTTGCCTTGAAGTATGTCAGTGTCTTAACCAAGCATAATTGTTGGTAGGTAGGCTAGCAAGAACTTGAACTCAGGGATTTTACTGTCATGTAAATCTATTGTTTTTCATTGATTTCTATTAATATATCCAGGTTGGCATCCATTACCTTTTAAGCATTTCACTTTCCCAATTGTGGGCACCCTGACAGCCCTCAACCTTCTGTAAGCACAGACAACTCTATAAGGAACCTGAGGATAAATTTCCCTGTGCATGTCCCCTTGTGAAACTGCTTAAGCACCACCTGGTTTACACACAGGTGGCATTTCTAGATCAAAGTGTGCATGTTTACTTCTTTGACTAAGCACTGCCAGGTGGCTCTTCTGAATAGCTCTACCTGTGGCCAGGATTGTATTATCTAGCTTTCTAACTTTTGCATGTGGAGTAGATACATAGTGGGAGCACACTGTTTTTGTTGGTATTTTTCTTGGTATCTATTCTGATGCTTTTCACTGGGGGATTTTCTCCTGTGAAAATGGGCTTCCTCTGGATGCCTCTGCCCGTTCCTCTACTTGACCTTATTTTCTTCTTCTTTTTAAAAATTTTTCAATGTGACTTTTTAATTTTAGTTTTATTAAAGACATTGTCCTTTGCTTGCATAGTCTATACCTAAACACTAATCCTTGCTCCAAGGCCCAGCTTGCTCTCAGCTGCCCCGGGAGGGGAACGGTCTTTGGTGATAGCCAAGAGACACCCCTGTAGGGGGCACAAGTGCTCTGGCCCTCTGGTGTCTTGTCAGCAGTGCTTCCCATGCTCACAGAGGGTTTCAGACATTATAAAATTGAATGAGTTCATTCAGAAATTAGAAGTTCTATTGAAAGATATTTGCATGAGCCAAATAAAACCTATTTCTAGGCATCCTGGTGAAGACAAGGTTTTATCTTTATGTCTATGGTTTTTTCTATGTTTTGTTGTTGTTGTTAGAATGAAATTCATATGTTGCCAGACCATTCTAGCAGATGTGTAACTAGATGCCATTTAAATTACCCACTTTTAAATGGTAGACATTTTTTTAATGAACACTGCCCGTCTGCACCTTTTTTAAAAACAGGACTGGGCTGAGAAGCCCAAATACCAATGGTTAGCTGGAACATATTTTTCATTTGGCCTGTCAGTATTCCCTGAGGTCATCTGTGCAATCAGCTTCGTTACTCCTGCTCCCTCACTAGATTTCATAGAAACCATATGCTATGTATGAATCAGAGACACCAATCCCTGATTAGATGCTACCCTACTTTCCAGAAAAGACTGGGCACACCATGAGTTGCACAATGATGGGACCAGGGTCCAAAGGCTGCTGAGAGGGAAGGACTGGTTGTGAATGCATTTTTGAAGGCTCCAAGCTGAAACTCTAGAGGCACCAAGCAGGGCAGATGCTGGTGGGGGTATTTGGGTAGTTGTTGGTGAACACATGCACACCTGAGATGGGTAGGCATGGAGGAGAAATCAGCAGCCCATAGGGCTTTTGAAAGTGATCTTATGTGAAAAGAGGCTCAGGTATGGGCACAGGAAATGACATCATTGCCTTGACAATGGATCAAACAGAACATGGAACCCTGGTATCCAGGCACCCACTTAACTGACCGAGCTCATTTGGTTGGAGAAACTGGAGTGAGAAGGATGTTCCCCTGTCCTTGCAAACAATGCCGAGCCTCAGGCTCCCAGGAATCTCAGGGGGGCCAACTATCCCTTTTGTGGATGCACTGGATGAGGCTTCAACTTAGACGCCAGATCCTCTGGCAATTGTCGCAGAGGAGCTCAAGAGTAACAGTGAGTAGCACAGGGCAGGTGAGCCCAGCAGGCCCTCTAGTCTGATCCCTGATGAATGGCCCAGGACTCCTATTCTGACTGTGTGTGTGTGTGTGTGTGTGTGTGTGTGTGTGTGTGTGTGTGTGTGGTGTGTGTGTGTTTGTACTGATGGGAACTGTCCCATTGTGCTTTGACTCTAGTGTATTGGCACAAGTCATTTTTCTGTTTGTCACCATTTCCATTTTGAACCCACCATTCTTGGTCCCAACCCAGGGTGAAAATGATGAGAACACGGAGGAGCCCTTCAGGGTACAGAGCCTTGAACCTTACAGGCAGGACCAGCTTAGGAATGAGCTCCTTCCTGTCATTTGTGGGAGGAACCTACATTTCAGCAGCAACATGGGGTTAATCTCCTGGGATTCCATCTCCATTCAGCAGGTGCTGGATCTCTTGTTCCCAAGGTAAGCACCAGACCACCAAGCCCAAGTGTGTAGCCCCCTCATGCCTGGGTCTTGGGGCTGCCATGTACCTCTCAGGGACCCAAAGGTTTGTGATACCTAATGAGATAGAGGACCACACTCATAGTGGAATTTCAGCCCCAAATGGGACGAGTCCTGGAGGTGCCTGCCACAGCCTTGCAAGGGGAGTAAACTTTCCCTCTTAGGCAGAGAAACCATCCTGACTCCAGCTGATCCACAGAGGTCTGTGGAGCAGTCCCCACACACCTGGCACCACAGCTCAATGGTGTGCACTGAGCTCATTCCCAGGTGGACTCAGCGAGGCCAGGTGGTCTTTCTGGTGTGATATTGGCTTCTTGAAGAACGTAGATCTGTGCCAGAGGCGTCTCAAAACTCTGGCCTTGGGAAAAGCACTTTTGGGTTAATAAAGACATGTTAGTATACATAGTGGGACAGAGCGTCCTAGCTGGGACATAGCTGGACAGGGGCTTTGGACATGGCAGCTCCCACACCCAGAGAGATGTGGGAATCAGCAGTTTGGGCTCATTCACTGATGAACATGGAGAAAGCACCCACTGTGTGAAAACACGTTTCCAGTCACATTTCATAATTCAGTGAAAAATGGAGTGCAAATGACCGCCATTGTGTCCCTTTTCATGGGGGTCAGCCTAAAACTGCAGGTGCCATGAGTACATATCCTACATGTGACTGCATCCCTGACTCCATGAGGCATAACTGCACGTTGTCCTCTTCAGTGACTATGGTGGACCCCTGGACCAACTTCAACATAGAATGGGCTTGGGGTCAAGAAGGTGGGCTCCTGTTTCCAGAATAGGGACCTGCAAGGTGATTTGACTTGGGAAGGCTGAGGAAAGACTGCTCTCCCCAATTCTGTGTTCTGCCTGCAGTGTAAGGTGTGGGGCTTCAACAGTAGGAGGGGTAAGGCGGGGAGTTGTAGGTAGTCATGGTCCACTGGGGAAGCCCCTGGGACAATGGATCCCCCCACACCACACCTCCCTGTTCTCCCCCAGGGCCACAGAGATGTAGTCTTCACTCATGGGAAAAGAGAGGTCCACCGCTACTCAGGGGGACTCAGTGAGAGCTCACAGAGAATGAGGTAGCATTGCAGCCCACGCCAAGGGAGGAGGTGTCTCTTGAGCCCTGAGAAGAGTGGGCAGGAGGACAGACACTCCTGGAAGGTGCATTCCAGGTTGGAGAGCACGTAGCCAAGAGGAAGAAGAGTGTCAGGCCTGCCCAGAGGAGGGGAGAGCTGGTCATATCATGGATCTAACGCTCCTTCGTTGAAGGTTCTTTGCCTGTGGCAACCTGTCCTGTCCCTGCCTGTACAGCCACTGTGTCTGGTCTGAGGTGTACTGGTGTGTTCAGAACCAGGGACAGTTCAGAAGTGTAGGGTCAGAGGTTTTCTCTGGAGGCCATGGCGAAGGCAAGGCCAGGGTTTTGCTGACTCCACACCTGCCTCCCCACAGTGCCTCACCTTCCTTCCTGGGGACCTGGATTAACTTCTACACCGAGGCTTCCCATCAGCCTCCAGGCTCTCTGAGTCTGCAGCAGCTGCTGCCATATATGGGGCTCTTGCTGGTTGGTTTGTACCTGGAGCATCAAACATACCACCTCCTGGCCACAACTGAAGATGGCATATCAAGCCAGGAAGCGCCTGAGAGCCAGGCAGACCGGGGTGAGTACCTAAGGGTATATGAGGAGAGGTCCGACTCTTGTCCCACTGCAGGGAGTCTGTATGCCTGGTGTTGGGCTGGAAATTAGGACAAGCCTTTGTCCATTCAGGAAGTGACCCCAGTCTGCAAAGAGGTCCTGTGTGGGCTAAGGGCCTGAGTTCTTCCTGGCAGCAGGGGTATTGTCTGTCTGTGGGAAGGTCAGGGCAAGGCAGTCATGTTGGCATCTTTTCTCCTCTAGCTACAAGCTCAGTTCCTGTATCGGCTCCTCAGCCAACCCCAGAGCCAGAGCCTTCTCCCAGGGAAGGGGCAGAGCCGGAGTCCAGGACATCAGGGGTCTCCACTCGGTACTCCCCACGGCCCCAGTACAACAGGCGGGTGAGAGGCAGGTGCCTCATTCACGTCTACCTGGAAAATGAAATGACAACACAGTATAGGAGCATCCTGGTGAGTCTTCGAGCAGGGGAGTCTCCTGGGAGCCCACAGTGGGGAAGACCGAGTCCACAGCAAACACCTTGGACTAGGCCTGTCTTCTTGAACTAGAGCTTCTGGAAGGTCAGGAAGGAGAGCATAAAATGAGGAAGAGGGAGGTGGGAGAGCAGCAGCATGCCAGGTCTGGGTGCGAGTGGGCCTGCGTGTTTTGGGGTGTGCAGGTCAAAAGTGCAGGAGTGAGTGCTGGGTTCAGAGGAGGTCAGAGAAATATCGAGGGTACAGGCCATCCTCTACTGACCTTGGTATTGAGGAGGAGTATATTGAACCGTGGAGGTTGAAGCAGAGGAGTTGGCAGTCATTTTCTTGTGTGTGGGAGGGGATATGTTGCTGGTTGAAGGGAAGGGACCCACACCTATCCACCTATTAGGGTGGATAGGTGTGGGTCACAGACAACTGGGGGCCTTGGAGGGGCCCATTAGTGCCCTAGTTTGCATATATGTGAATAGAGATTTAGCGGCTCTCTCTGCAGAATTTTCCTGGGTGTGGAGTATCCATCATGAGACTCTGGTGTCCACCTCCAGGGGAGCCATGTTGAACCACGGCACCTGCTGAGTCCAAACCTCCTGACACCCCAGCAAGCACTGACACTCTCGAGCCCAGCAGCTTCCATGCCTATCATTAAAGAGTCCTAGTGTGTGTTGTGCCCTGGCTGTCAGGACCAAAACACCTAGGGTTTGTGCCTGGTCCACACAAAAATGCAGCTGCATCCCAGACCAGAGCAGGGATATGGAAGTCCACTGGACCATTCCTCCCATCTTGATGGGAGTAGAGTGTGTCTGTACAAAGCCTTTTGGTCCTTATTCCCTTGTCCCTGTAGGGCATAGCAGGTTGAAGGAAACTCTTGTACCAAGATTGGACTAGAGGCTCATAGGAAGACCCCACATGATCACATGAAGGCCTCAGGTAGCAGGGTAACAAGATGGTGCCCTTGTGTTGAGAGCTCTCTTGTCTCTGATTGTCCTTGAGCACTGTCCTCTGGGTAGCTACTCCCAAATTCCCTCTCTGATGAGCCTTCTCCAACCCTGCTCAGGTGACCTGCCAGGACAGCACTCCAGTCATCATCCGCAGGGCCTTAGATGCACACTTGCTCCAGCAGGAGGATCCAGAAAACTACGAACTTCTGCAAATTGTCTCGAACCATCAGAGTAAGTGGAACCATCAGAGGTTAGGGAGCAGTGAGTCACAGTGGGCTCAGGATAACTGGGAGCCAAAACACAGTGTGCATTGACCCAATGCCCAGGAAGAGTATGGTGGGACTTGTGCACAAAACAAAGTGTAATGATGGGGCATAAATCTGCAGGTTCTTCATGTTCTCCAGGGGCTGTGGACCTGCCTATCATGTGTTCTTTCCTTGGCCTGAGGAGGCATTGCAAAGCTATTATCCACAAGGGGCCAAGAATACAGGCTTCTTTGTCTTGTGTTAAAGAAGACAGACAACCACAGGATGCCTACTTTGGCAGCCTTTCCTGACCTAGACGAGTACATGAGAAAAGCAGTTCAATGAACAATCATTTCTGGCTTCCAATCTTTCTATTCCTTGCAAACTGAGTCCACTTAGGACCAGAGGCCATTTCTAGAGAGAAGTGTGTGGTAGAATAGAACCCTTCACAGCTTGTAAACCCTTCTTGGAGAGAGGGGGGGGAGGGAGGAAGGAAAGAAGAAGGAGGAGGAGGAGGATGAGGAGGAGGATGAGGAGGAGGACGAGGAGGAGGAGAAGGAGGAATAGAAAAATGAAAATAAGTTGAAGGAAGAGACCATGAATAAGAAGGTCAAGATGACTATTAGAAGAAGCATGAGGAGAAGATGAAGAAGAACAAGAACAAGAAGGAGAAACACAAGCCAAACAAGAAGTATAACAATAAATTGATAAAAAATGTGAATGAGAATTATACTCATGAGGAGGAAATGCAGAAGTGGGGAACTCAAGAGAAATATATTGCTCTGGATGGCACAGCCCTGCTGTGAACATCCTCTACCCACGCTCAACACACCTGCAAACCACACCCTCAAATTAGTGTAGCTTTGTATGAGTGGATGAATCTACTGGCAAGGTGGAGGCACCCACCATCAAGTGCTTTTCCCCAAACCCACCTGTGATCATTGCTGCATTGGGGAGAAAACCTTGAACACATGAGTCTTTGGGGACCAATCCAGATACAAAGTCTAGCTGTTTGTCTTTGGTGGGTCCAACATGAACTAAGAGGGTCTAGGGTACAAGGGGCTATTTCCTTGAAAGGTGTTCCTGTAGTGGACCTCCTGTGCATAGAGGGTCCTCAGGGAGGAATCAGTGGGGAGTCTTTGGTGGAACAGTAGCTGGATTCGGGGGCTCTCAGGTCGGTGTGTGAGACCTGAGCTGGCAGAGGTTCTCAGTTGTGGGGGATGTTGGGTAGTATATTTTTTGATTGTCACCTACCACGCCTCTGCCCCTGCCTCTCCAGAGCTGAGGATCCCTGCTGATGGGAAAGTATATTACGACCTGGATGGAGGAGTGGATTATAACTTTATTCTTCGGGAAACAGCTGCCAGCAAGTCGTTGAAGGTCAAGCCAAATGAGGTAAACAGCCACCTTCTTCAGTCTTTATTCCTGGTGCCACTCCACATCCTCCAAGGGGACAAGAACCTCAGGTTCTGGATGGATGTTGTAGAATGCCCACAGAACCAACTGCCAGGCTGGGTGGGGTGCAGTTGCTGGGCTTTGCTGATGTTGTCATCCCCCACAGTTCTTGGAGCCTTCTGTGGCAGTGGCATCCAGGACCCCAGCAGCAGTGAGCAGCAGCTCTACAGTGGCTGCAGGATCATTGCCCCAGGCCACCCAAAGCAATGAGTGCTGCATGAGAAAAGTCACCAGTAGCAGCTCCTCACTGCTTCACTCCAGCGAGCAGGTGGAAGACAGCCACTTTGTTCACGTCCTCCTAGAGGGACAGAGCCTGAGGGAGACAAAGTGCATCCTGGTAAGCCCGACAGCAGGGCTGCCTCTGGGTGTCCACACAGCGGAAGGCAGGAGACACAGCCAACCCTGGGGCTATAATGGGAAATAAAGAAGAGAGAGGTCTGTCTTAAGGGCTTGACTTGAGGAGGGAGAGCCTCAGCATTCCCAGCTCCAGTGGTGAGTGGGCCTGTGTATTGTGGGTTTTGCATTTGCAGGCCAGAAGTGCAGACGGAAGTGCTGTGGACAGATGAAGGCAGAGATATGTCTAGGGTGTAGGCTGCAGTGCCTAGAACTTGGTATTCTCAATGAGTGAGGTTGGAGCAGAGGAGGTGGCAGTGATTTGTCACATGTGTAGGAGGGGATGTGTTCCTGGTGGCAGGGAAGAGAACCTCCTTAGCATGACTAGGTGTAGGAATTTGGGGTCAGGATCACCTGGGGGGTCATGCCAAAGCTTCGGAATGTTAGCCTTTGCATGTATGTAAATATGGAGCTAAAGGGGTTCTGGGCAGAATTTCTATGGATGTGCAGTAGACACACTAATGCTGCAGGTGTCCAGCTGCAGAGGAGACATGTTCAGTGACTGCCAGTGCTGAGTCCAGTACATCATTACAACCAGACCCGCACTGAGCTTCCAGAGGCCAGGGCCTCTCAAAGCTGTCATGAAGCACTCAAGTGCACACTCTTGTATCTGAGTCTGTTTTGTGTAGTGGCAGTCAGGACCAAAATTTTCAGTGCATCTGCCTCTTTTTCTCCTGAATGTTTGACCACAGTCTTCTGGGTAACTCCTCTAAAAGCCATTCTCTGATGACATTTGTCCCACCCTGATCCAGGTGACCTGTAAGGAGACGGTGACAAGCCTCATCCGCAGGGCCTTGGACCAAAATTTGTTGCAGCATGAGGATGTGGACAACTTTGAGCTGCTGAGTATGATGTCTGAGGATGAGAGTAAGTAGGACAATCAGACAGTGGGGAGACATGATCCACAGTGGGCTCAGGATAACTCACAGCCAAGAGAAAGTGGGCCTTGTCCCCAAAATACCAAAGTGTGGTGGGCCTGGCAGAAACTCTCAGGGGTTGTGGGTGTTTTGTGGTATAATCCTTGAGTGCCACCTAACAATTTTCTCCACTTCGCTCTGCAGAAATCAAGGTCTCTGACCACTCACTGGTGTGTCTGTCCATGAATCCGGGAATAAAATATTTAATTGTGAGGAAACGCCCCCAGGTCAAGGGAAAGGAGGTAAACACCTACCTTATTCAAGCTGTACTTGTGCTGCCATTCCACTCCCACCTGGGGAAATAAAAAGCCTGAGCACCTGGACATATGTGCTAAAAGCCCATAGAGCCAACTGACAGGCTGGGGTGGCTTTCTGTTTCTGGGTTTGCTGATGTTCCATCCCCTACAGTTCTCAGAATCAACCTGCAAGTCCTCCAGGCCGCTTTCCCACAAGCAGGTGGGAGACACCTGCTTAATTCGTGTCCACTTAGAAACACAAAGTCCAAAGATGGCCAAGACTGTTTTGGTAAGCCTGGGAGCAGGGGTGTCCCCTGGTGCTTACACCTGGATGGGGAGCAGACACTGGTCCAATACCATGGACTACTCATGCCCTCTTGAATTTGGAGCTTCTGGATGATCAGGAGGATAGAGGGGAATCAAGAAGGGAGAGGTCAGTGTGAAGGGCTGGAGTTGAGATGAGGGAGAGCAGCAGCTTGTCCACTGCCATATCTGAGGGAGTCTGTGTGTCAGGTGGCAGCATGCAGTCCAGAAGGGCAGGGGCAGGTATGGGTGACAGATGAGAATAGGATAGGACCTAGGTTGCAGTTTCCCTTGTATGGGATGCTGACATCTATGGAGGAGGACAGCAGTGTGAGGTTCTGCATGTTCCTTGAACAAGGAGCTGAGAGAGTCTCTCTGCAGAGTCGATATGGATGTGGAGCAAGCACACTAAATGTCCAGGTAACCCAATGACCACACTTGCCGGATGAGGTGCCCTCCTACATCCCAGCCAGCACTGAGCCTCTGGAGGCCAGGAGCTCTTGTGGCTATGTTTCAGCACTCCTGTGTGTGGTCATGTTCCTGGGTCTGTTTTTGGCCCTGGCAATCCAGACCAAAGCCTCTAGGTTTTGTGCCTAGGCCATTCCCAATGCCGCCTGCATCCTCGGGCAGACCTGGGATCTTGGAGGCTATTGTCCCATTCCTCCCAACTTGTGGGATGAGATTGCATCTGTATGCAAGTAGTTGAGTCCTTTCACTTCGAGAGGAGTGCAGCTCCACAAAGAGCAATGGCAAGCCCAGGAAGTCCTATGTACAAGGATTGGGCTAGTAGCCTATGGGAAGAGCCTACACGATGCGCAGGAGGTCACCCTCAGGTAGTAGGGTCATGGATGTTGCCCTTGTATTTAGAGTGGAGGTGCCTCCAGAATGCCCCTGCCCACTGCCCTTGAGTAGTCACTTCAAGGCCCATTTCCTGAAGGCCTGTCTCCCATGCTGCTCCAGGTGACCTGCCAGGATAGGGCTCCTGTCGTCATCCGCAGCGCCCTCGACCTACACTTGCTTACTCAGGAGAAACCGGAGGATTATGAGCTGGGCCAAATCATCTCTCACCGTCAGAGTAAGTGAGACAATCAGATGGCAGAGAGCAAGGGTCAGGATGTGGACTCAGGTCAACTCTTAGCACCAAAGAGTAGTCTCTGACCCCCAAGAACACTCCAACAGGGTGTGTTGGGTTCTTGCACAAAGACAACTGCACTTCTGCTGGTGGAAGTTCTTGAGGTCTAATAGTGTACCCCAGTGGATATTGTGGCTCCCCACCAGGTGACCTGCCCAGGACATGAACAGGCATACAAAGCTGACATCATTGAGAAATGAGGAGGAAAGCCTCTTTCCAGGAGCAGTATGCTTTCATGGTCTGGGATAGGAGTGGTTTCAAAGAAACGTGGGAATGCATGGGCTAACGATGGAACTGGCATTTGGTGGACTGAAGCAGTACTATTGAAAGCCTTCTGTGTGACCAGAAATCCACTGCCTGGGCACAGCATTGCCAGGATTCTAGCAAGCAGTAAAAGGATGAAATTGGGAAGAAAACACAGCCTGGGAGACAGCCTGAATCATTTGTTTTTGCATAAATTCCATGGTCTTCCGCACCTGAGTCCACTTGCCAAGGAGTGATCACAATAGCCGGGTTGTGATCCCTAACTAAAGTCAGATGAGGGCTTCCTGAGCACGTAGCCACAGAGCTCATCTGATAATAATGCCAGTGCTTTTTCGTTGGTTGGTTGGTTGGTTTTTGTGAGCCAAACACCACAGCATCCATTATCCCAGCCTATGTACACTGAAGACCACCATCCCAATGAGTTCTAGGATCACTTGTCTCCTATCTTAACCTTCTTTTAGGTTAGTAGAGTCTATGGAAGAGGAAGTCTGTGTGGGGCCTTGGTAGCCTAAGAAATTCATGGCACAGATTCCCACATCCAACCCAGAAGGGATGGAGAACAGGCTCTAGGTTAGAGGAGGGTGACAGGAAACAGGTGTTCAGAGGAAGGAGAAGCGGGCTGTTGTCTTCCCCCACTCGGGGTCATGGTACCACTGGGCCATACACCATGTTGGAGGGAAGCAGTCCCTTTGCTGGTCTTTGGAACCATTGTTCTCAGTAGGGCAGCATTTGGAATGTGGCCTCCATTCTCAGAAGCCTGGTTCACATGGAGGCAGGCTCCACCAACACAGAAGCAAGGCTCTAATGTGGTATCCGTGCTGGTCAGCCTGTCCTCACTGTGGCCATACTTGAGGAAAATAACTCAGAGGAGGAATCCTAGGCCTTTTCTCTGGGTTTTATAGCTTTCTCTTTGGTTGTGCACTGAGGCTGTCCATAAAGCTCTAGTGTGTGGCAGTGGAGAGCTCCTCAGCCCTTGCCACACAGGCATAGACTGGGAGAGAGAGAACGAGGGTGGCAGAGAGGGAGAGAGAGAAAGATGGAGAGGAGGAGGAGGATCTCTACTTGGAGAATGAGGATTCAGTGGAGCCAACAGGAACAAGGTACTGTTGCCCAGGGCGCAACCCTGTTTAGGTCTTCCTCCAACCATGCTCAACCTTTCTTCCAGTCCCTCCCACCTCCCAGTAGTGTATTCATCTTGAATGAGAATTTCATGTTGACATCAGAGCACTCACCATCCAATGCTTCCCTCCAAACCCACCTATGAAGATGGCTCATGTGGGGACTGAATCTTCGGCACAGGAGCCTTTTGTGGGAGATTTCAGATGTAAATCTAGTGGTGTGCTTTGGCAGATGCAAGAGGACCTGAGATGTTCTGGATTCCAAAGCCTTTGGTAGGACAGACATTAGGTGTGTTGAAGTGCTCTGCCTAGTTATTCCTCAGGGAGGACTGTGGAGGCTGTCTTGTTGGTATTGGTGCTGAATTGGAGAGCTCTCAGGTGTGTGGCTCTGGCCTTTTCTGGCACAGGCTCTCAGATGTTGGGGTGTCCTAGGGAGCACCTCCTGAGTGCCACCTTCTTTTTGTACACCCCTCTCTCCCCAGAGCTGAGGATTCCAGCGCAGGCCAACGTATTTTATGCCAAGAATCCTCACAAAAAATCCAACTTCGTGCTGAGGAAAAGGAGCCTCTCCCAAAAGAATGATGAGTGGATCCAGCCTCAACCTCCCTCTCGTCCTGCAAAGAAGGCTCCAGCCCTCCTGAGGATGCTTGCAAAAATCTGCTGCTGTGTGCCTGGGCGGGGCTGAGGCAGCCCAGGAATATTTACATTGATTACTATTTGCTTCAAAGTTTGAATCTATAGTTTGCCATTGTCTTTGACCTTGTTAGTAACACAGTTGTTACTCTATCCTATATTTTTTGTTTCCATTAATATATTATTATTTTAAAATATATATGTTTTTGTTACCTGATCTACTCTGATGATTTGAGTATACTAAATGTAGCAGAGTTTCCTAACGGACACATCCAAACCAACAGGAAGGAATGTTTCATTCTATCAGCAAAAACTTCAGTATTTAGGAGTTTGGCAGATGGCATTATCTGAGTCAGTTTTCCAATGGGGGCAATGAAGTATCAGCTATCATGGTACAAACACAAACAAAGACACACAAACACACACAAGAGCGCACACACTCACTGAGAGATAGATAGACAGATGGAGTTGGTCCCTGCTGAAATACTTTGGAGACGTGGTTCTGATTTCTCCCATTTTGGGGTATTTTCAATTGCACAAGGTATCTTGCAAATGAACCCATGTCTGAGGAAGACATGCATGTGTACTTCACATGCCACCTTTCACATAGCAGGAAGGTCATGTCATGTAATATTTTTCATGCAGCTGTGTTTTGACTGTGAACCATCCCATGAGGTCAGCTGTGGAATTTTCCACTGGTAGCATCACAATGAGGATCCACTCTTTGGATTTGGGGATATTTCTGATTTTCTTGATTCAGATTGGAATGATATATATATAGTTTTTGATGAAAATTCTGCATTTGATGGTAATGAATGCCATGCATCTAGGAATCTGTAGACTGCAGACAATGAATGGATGCCTACTATTGCCTGGACTGGTCTGAAAAGTCCTGTAGCATCTGAGCATGTGTGAGGGCTGTAAAGGTCTTGCAAAAAGTCCAGGTCAGATGATCCTGCACAAAGCTGAACTCCTAGTGGTCTCCACAACAGTGTAAGGGCCAAGGAGAAACACACTTCCACACAGAAGATGGGAAGCTACCTTATGAAGGTGATCATAGATAAGGGATCCTCTTGGTAGGACCCATTTTCCATGGGGCCAGAACTGTGCTCTGAATGTGGTTGCTGAGAACTTGGAATTTTCTAACTGAAGCAGTTCATGCAAGCTGCTTCCACTTGCAGGAACAAAGTGTGTTCTCGTTGAGCACTTTAGGCTGTCCCTGGTTGAACTAGAGTGTCAGAAGCACTTGTAATGATTGGCATTCACAGTTTCACATTGAAGCCTCTGTGCCATCTGTCAACCACTGATGGCTGCAAGTGAGGAATGGAAGCCATTTGCTGCAAGCAGTTTCAACTTGCAGGACTAACTTTGTTGTAAGTGGGCACATGGTGTTTTTCCTGTGTGAGCTAGAAGAAAGCAAAACTGCTTCTTACAGGTGACAGGCATGCTTTCACATTGAAGCTTTTGTGCCATTGATCCAAAACAGTTCACTCATGTGGGCACCTGCACTTCAACTGTATGTGGTAAACAAGTGTGACAAATGGATGTCAGTGAGACTTTGGAGAACGGACCTTAGCAGCTGGTCCTCTTTCCTCCTGCAAGTTGGTGATCTCTTTCTGTCACACATTGTGTTTCATGCCTGAACTGTGCTCTGAATGTGCTTGATGAGAACAGTTTAGAAGTGCAGAAGTGAAGCTGTTTGCAGAAGCAGCTTCAAGTAGCTCAAGCTAACTTGTTCTCAGTGAGCACCTGGAGATTTTTCCCTGGTTGAAGCAGTGTGAATGAGAATGGCTTCTCAGAGCTGGTAGGCATGTTTGCATTTGGCAAACATTGCCATCTATCACCACGAGTTCCTTGCATGCAGAAACCTTCTTTTTAAGTGTTCTCAGAAAGGTCTGATGAGTGGATTTCCATGGAATTCCGTGGAATTGATCTTTTCAGCAGTCCTCATTGGCTTCTCAAAATTGGTGACCCTGGGCGCAAGGACTCTCTTGCTAGCCAACATTGTATTTTGGGCCTGATCTCCGCTCTGAATGTGCTTGCTGAGAGTAGTTTGGGAGTGCAAAAGTAAAGCAGTCTCTCAACCGCTTCAACATTCAGGAGCTCATTTTGTTCTCAGTGAGTACATTGGGGTTTGTCACTACTTAAACTAGCATGAAGAACCACCGCTTCTCAGAGGTGGCAGTTTCCCTCTGAACCATCTGTACAGTTGGTCAATGCGAGTTCAATGCAGGCAGGCGCTTGGATTTTAAGTGAATTCTGTGACAAACAATTGAGCAATGGATTTCAATCAACCTTGGGCAATTGCTCTTCCCAGTGGGCCCACAGTTCTCCTCCGGTTGCTGAACCTAGGTCCAAGGGCTCTCTTGCTAGCACTCTTTGCATATGGGCTGAAACTGTGCTCTGAGTGTGCTTCCTGAAAATATTTTGGAAGTGCAAAACAGAAGAATTTTGGCAAGCAGCTTTCATATTAGGAAATGACTTTTTTCTCTTCATGCCCATTGAGCTTTGTATCTGGCTGGAGTAGCCTTAAATCCAATGGCTTCTGAGAGCTGGCAGGCCCAGTTTCCATTGGAAGCAACTGTGCTCTTGGTCAATGGCAAGTTGGTTACTGTCAGGTACCTGCAGTTTCAATGAGTTTTTAGAAGAAGGAGACCAAGGGGATAAGATGAAACTTGTGCAATTCATTTCCTAATCAATGTTGGTGATGCTAGACCAGAGTGGACTTTTGCAATGATACTTTCTCATGTTTTTTGCAGGAAATGTGTTCTGAATGTGCATCCTGAGATGCATTTGTAGGGGGCAAACAGAAAAAGTTTGTGCACAAAGTAGATTTGTTCTCAGTAAACACATGGCGGGTTTTCCTTGGTTGAACATGCAGGAAGCAGAACCTCTTGTCAGAGCTGATGGCACCATTTCACTTGGAACCATCTATGCACTCAATATTAAGCAGAGGTCATTGCAGACAGGCTCATGCAACTTCAAGATAGTTTTCAGAATCCGTTTGAGGAATGGATTCCAAAGAATCTTTGAGGTATTGACCCACCCATCAGTCCTATCACTTCCTCTCTGAGCAAGTGCTCCAAGGTACAAGGGCTCTCCTGCTAGCACACTTTGGATATTGAGCCTGAACTGTTCTCTGAATGTGCTCAATGAGAAGAGTTTGAAGTGCAGAAGAGAAGCAGGGTATACAAACAGCTTCAATTGCAGGATGTAAATGTGTTTCTAGAGAGCATATTGGGATTTGGGCTTGGTTGAACTAGTAGGAATTGGAATCCTTCTTAGAGCCAGCAGTTATGGGCTTTACTTAGAAGTTTCTGTGTCTTGTATAAAGCAGAGTTTGTTGCTCATGGGTACCTTCGTTTCCAGTGAGTTTTCAAAAAATTTGAGAAAAATATTTCAATGAAACTCTGGGCCATTAATCTTGTCAACCGTCCAATGTTCCACGTGAATATTGGTGATGTCCCAAGGGATCTCTGGGTAGCACAATTTGCACTTTCACGTCTTCTGAACGTGCTGGCTGAGAAAAGCTTGGAAGTGCAGAACAGAAGCATTTTGTGCAGGCAGCTTCCAATTGAAGGAACGGTCTTGTTCCCTGTAAGCATATTGAGGTTTGTTTCTGGTTGAAGCTGCATGAAGTGGAACCGCTTCTCAGAGCCGGCACTCTCAGTTTCTCTCTGAAGCATCTGTTCCATTGGAAATGTAGATTCCCTTCAATAGGGCCTCATCTAGGGAGCCTGCCCATGTGCTTCCCACTTGATTCAAACTTCTCCAGTACACTTGTTGTCAAAGCAGGGACTCCAAGGAGAGAAGGGCTCTCCATTCTCCACACTGAAATCTCTCAGCAGGGAGGACTCCTCCATGCTTGTATGGCAGGGCTGTGATCACCTGGAAGGTGGAAATAGGAGGCTTCCAGGGGGCTGGTGGTGTTCCTAGCCAGGGTGCTGGTCACTGCAGTGCATTTAATCTATGGATCTCAAGGAGACTTATGCTGCAGATTTGTGTAATTCTGCATCTGTTTGCACACAGTTCTTCATGTGGGGAAAAAGCAGTGTTCTCAAAGTTTGCTTTATATTATACTCAACTGGTAATTTACAAACCCCAGTGTCCCATCTTAGCCCAGAGCCATTCCATCAGCCCAGGGCCAGTGGGTAGTCCAGCAATCAGTACTATGCACAGCTCCCAGGTGGCTCCAGTGTGTAGCTGAATTTGACAGCCAGTGTACTGTAGGATTTGCCCTTGAGGTTAGAATTCATTGACTTCCTCTTATGTCATTTGACTAGTCAGGATGTCTCATTAACTATCTGTGAAATCTTCAAGTTAGCAATCTCTGGTTATTTCTACCCTCTGAGGCACTGGTTCAACAGTTGGTCATGGTCATGGGTAGTCCTGGGTCACAATGAGGGAGAAGAAGACAATAATGTGGAATGGTGGTGTAGAGAGTCAGGGTGGGGCCAGAGCCCACACTGTGGTTAGGGTAGGGAAGGGATCTGAAGAGACTACCTTGAAAGTGAGCTCTGGCTGCAGTTAACCAGGAATCAGGGCCTGGAACTGGAAGCCATGACAGGGCTTCTGACTAGAAAGGACACATCCTTCTGGGCTGAGTTGGAGGTCCATCCAGGCAGAGGCACAGAGAGGATGCAGGAGAGGGGGATGGTCTAGATCACAGAGCAGCTCCATCATCATATAACACAGAGTAAATTTTTTTCTTCCAGTTGTTGGTAAATGCTGATTTATTCACGTGATACATTCACATCTACCTTGTCCATTGGAAAGGCCGCTCAACCACCACAGGTGATGATATCTTGCTGGATGTGTGCATTCTAAAAGGAGGTGAGGTTGGCGCCAATAGAGTGTGTGGGCGCTCAGGCATTGGCAAGCTTGCTTTGGAGAGTGAATCCTCTAAATGTTATTGGGATGGCTTTTGAGAGCTCCTGTGGTTTGGCTAGACGTAGAATTCTTTCACACAATTTAGCATGGTGTATATTTTAGAGAGCATGATCACTGAGGGGCAGCTTGCCGGTTTGAAGCCATGAGCATTAACATCTATCAAGTTTCTCACCTGGAGTTGGCTACCTGCAACTGGTGACAGTGTTTTACTACTGCTGAGCAATACTGAACAAGTCTCTGGGCCAGTAATCCATTGCTGAACTACATCACCAACAAAAAGACACTGAGTGAAGGTGAGGACCAGAAGAGCCCAGGAACCACCAGACAGCAGCCTTGAAGTCCTGAGCTCTGGCACATCATATGCCAACTCAACTGGGTATCAACCTCTTCCTGGGCTCATTAGAACTGTGTGCTTCAACTTTCAGAAGCAAATGCAGAATGATAGAATCTTCTCTGAGGACACTTTTCTAAGTCTTGTTTGCAGCACATCTTCTAAGTCTTATTTGCAGCATGTCTTCACTGGAATGAGTAGGCATTCGGCATTCTGTTGTACTTAAAATTCATTCTACCCCTACTTGGTAGGTTGTGTGAAAGTGACTCGGCCTGAATGCATTTTACATGCCAAAATATGGCTTGTGTTTTCTCCTAAACTTATCAGGGCAGTCAGAGCAGCCAAGAAGTACTATAAATTCAGGCACAAAATGGCCAGATAGACTTGGATCACTGTACATCTTTCTAGAACCTTCTTTCATGCTCTGGCTTCCCTGAGTGTGGGGACTCTGTGATCCAGATTTGTTAGCAAGTAGTTTCTTGGAAGGCAATGCTAGAAAACTCCAGGTGAGAACAGGAAGTGATTAGGAACTGGAAGACAGGGTGTACCAGCCAGTTGTTGTCACTAAGTGAGTAAACACAGTTCTGATAAGGAGTGCTGGAGGTTCATGTAAATCATGTTATTAATAGAACCCTTCCTACAGGTGAGAGAGCTAGGGGTTCTCCAACCACTCCTGCCAGCCATGGCAGGATTCTGCTGCTGGCCTTCACTGTAGGCAAATGGGCCATGGTGCTGGGGGCTCTAGGTCAGCTGGGGTGTGAAGAAATGGCATAGTGATGGACAATGTCATCCAGCTTTGAATCCCCAGACTGGGATCTTTAGCAGGGCAAGGTCAGAGACTGTACTCAATGTAGCATCTACTTCTCACCATAGTGCCAGGCACACAGCAGAACTTCATCAATACCCGTGGAATGCACTGGCTCGTCCCAGCCCTGCTCCAGGCCTCTCTCAGCTGAGCTCTTTCTGCTGATCCTGTCTGTTCTAGTATATTCAGCTCTTGCTTCTTTGTATTTCACTTTCCTGAATTATGTCCTTTCTTTCCACATTCCTGTGGTCACTCTTTCTCCACACTCCTCTGGTTCCAAATGGCTGTCTGGCGGGGCTGTGGCAGAGAGATCTCATTACTACCAGAGATGGAGTTTTTAAACCAAATAAGACACGTGCTCTGCTGCTTAGGATTGTCTTCAGCATAACGTGAGGTAGAAGGTTTGAAATTAGGATTGTCCTCCCTATCTTAAGGTATGTCATCCCTGTGTGCACACCAGGAAGTTCCCTGGGAAGAAAGGCAGGTGTGGGTTTGCAATCAGAGACCAGCATGAGAAGAACACTTTCACTGCTTACTAGACAATGAGCTTGGGCTTGTTCTGTAACCTCTTGGGACCTCACTTTTTGCATATCTGAAATGGGGATAGTTGTATGCCTGACTTCAGGAGGTGGGTAGAGAGAATCCTAGAAGTAGAGAAAGAAAACACACAGCATCTGTGAAGCACCCTGCCCCCATCTTTAGTCTTTCCATGATTTTCTAAGCGTATGTTGATTGACTGTTGTTTACAACAGCCTTTAGATCTACCTGAGGTCCCATCTAATCCACACGGATGGAGAAGCTCACCTTTGCTCTGTTGCCACATTTGGAAGGACACCTTCTAATAGAATCGGATCTAGGAAGCTGGGGTCCCTTTGCAGAACATACAGGATTCACAGCAAAGTTCAAGCCCCTGAGACAGAGGGCTTCTGCTGGTGTCCTCATGTCCTCATGGGCACTGCAATGCCTTTCTCCACCGATGTTCATTGAGAGCCTGGTCCAGGCCAGGCAGGACTTCCTGCTGAGGATGTGGCAGAGAATGAAGCACATGCCTGGCTGGCTTGTAGGGGAACAGTCGGGGGCAAGACAGGCCAGTGATGGTGAAGACAAGACCAGTTAGTTGACTTGTCCGAAGGTCTTGGAGCCAAGCACTCTTCGAAGCACCTTATCATAAAAGCTTCCTCATCCCTCAATAGTTGCAGGAGGAACAGTGCTTTGGTTGTCCCCATTTTCCATAGGTGACAACTGAGGCACTGAAAGATCAGGTCACTTGGCCAAGGTCATGGAGATAGCACAGGGGGAAGTGTTGGCTGCAAACCCTCCCAGGTGGCTACTGCTTTGGGCTCTTTATCACCCGCAGCCTGCAACCTCTTGGTCATGCTGTGGCCCCTGTGACTGGTCTGTCACCAAATAGTGATTCACTGCAGGGCCTTTCCCAAGTCCTCTTCCATCTCAGAGTGCCTGTGTCTCACAGAGAGTTAACCAATTTCCTGGGCCCCACTGGAGTTCCTGGTTTTGCCAATCTGGTGCGGAGTCTGAGAATGTGTGTTTGTAACAAGGTCTCAGGTGACCCTGAAGATGATGGGTCTCAACACAGGTTACTTTGCCCCTCCCCTTGGGTCATTTTACAATGCCTAGAGACCTTTTATGTTATCACAAGTCAGGGGTGCTGGTGCAAAACTCAGGTAGAGGCCATGGGTGCTGCTGAATGTCTACACTGCATGAGGAAGACCTCTACAGACTAAGAAGGATATGGCCTGATGGGCCAAGGGCGCCCAGGTGAGGAACCCAGTGTGGAATACAAGCACATGAACTTGTGTGTGTGAAGGTATGGCCTTGGGGCTTGTTTCAAAGGTGGCTTCTATCAGTGCAAAACTCCAGCACCTCTGAGTGGCAGCGTTTCTGACAAGCTCTGAGCGGGGATGCTGGTGCTGCTGACCAAGCCACCCCACTTTGAGTAGCCAAAGTGAAGTGGAGTTCTTAGGACACCATGAACTTCTCAGAAATGCAAAGTGGACATCTCCTGTGTTAGATAAGAAGAAAAGAAACTCTGAGTTGGAATAAACCCTTTCAACTCACCTAGTTGCAAGTTTGCCCCTAAAGCAGCGCTGAGACAGCGGGGCCAGGTGGGAGACAGAGCTCCACTCCTCTCCTAGCCGCAGGCAGAGGCCTGCTAAAAATGAGGAGGGTGCAGAGGTTGGTGAGAACTGCCTTGCTTCAGTCCCCAAGCATCCAGTCAAGTCTATTGTCACCTGGAGTGGTGGCTTCTTCTCCAGGGCCCATGCTAGCATTGGGGTTTGCATCTGCCTGACTTTCAGTTCTGTGAATGGAAGGTGGGAACTGGCTGCTTGAGACATGGTTGCTATCTTGGGAGAGGGTATGGGAGAAATGACAGGACACCCAGCCCTCCAGAGCCCGCACCCCTGCCCCTGTGATAAATGGCAGCATTAACAAGGTTTGGTTGAGAAGGTCCCCCAGATTTGTGACTTCCCATGTCCGCCAGCAGATGTCACTATGGCTGGCAGAACAGAAGGCCTTTCAAGAGTGAGCTGGGGGGAGCAGAGAGGGGAAAATATCATCAAATAGAAGGCAGAAGCCAAAAGTACCCTTGTCCTAGAAGGATATGGTCCATACTATCATTTTAGGAATGGGGGACATTCTGCAATAAACCCACTATCAGATCGTGTCATTGAGGTTTAGCTTCTGAGATTTAGGCAGAAACTCTCCAATGAAACACAAAGTTCCTGGCTTCTCTTAACTGAGAAAGTCTCCAGGTTTTGGCTCCTGGCCTATATGTATCAGGAAACATTTTCTTGAAGGAAACAAACACGTTGCACTGAATAAACATATATTTGTTGTAGCTTATCCTGAGACATCATATTGACGGGATTAAAAAATTGATTCATTTTACAAATTCAGCAGCTTATTCTGAAGTTCCATTGCCCTCAAAATCCCTTATGATTGGCACATTAGCCAACAAGCAGAATTCTCTGAAGCCCCAGCAAGAAAAAAATAAAGTCAAATTCCTATTTGTTGACATTTGAGGAAAACAAGGGAGAAGCAAGGGGCCCCACTCACTGGTGACAAGGTCTGGTTGAACATCTTTTATCTAATGCTTACCAAGAACGGTAGCAGAAACAGCACCGGTTCCTCAAACAGGGCAAGAGAGAGGTTGACACAGATGAAGAAGTACGTGGCCATCCGCATGGCCCAGTGATTATAAAAATGGTAAATTCTGGAGAGGAAAAACAGTAAAGGTGGTCATAACCACTGAGCAGGAGTTATATAACACTCAAACTTCTGTGCTAAGATGAACAGGGGCCGGGGCTGGGACGGCAGCTCAGTGGTAGAGCAGTACCCAGCACGCACCAGGTCCTGGGTTCCATCCCCAGCACTGCCAAATAAACGGGTAAATAAACAAATAAATAAATAAGACTCGTGATGGGTCACATGCCCTTTAGGTTCTCAGGAGCAGGGGTGATATCACTTTAGCTCAAACTATAAAACACTAACAGAAAACATCAAGACGATGATCATATCTCAAAGCACACTTGGTGGACAGCCAGCTTTAGCACCTTCTTCACGGAGTTGTTGTGACAGTAATAAGAGAACACTCTGAACCAGAGACTGACAAGGTGAACCCTCAGTTACAGTGACCTAATGCCATGTGGGCGTGGCTGAGTCCAATGTGAAAATGTGCACAGCCCGTCTCAACGCGGTATACTCAGGACAGATGTGGCTGCCACACACCAGATCCCTGCAGGGTGGGACAGTCTTCCACTCCTGCTTGGCAGTCTGGGCACATGAGGTGTTTGTTGCTTTTGGAGACCCTGACACCGAGCGCTGATGTAAGAGAGGGTTTTTCCTTACTCTAGCCAAGGGCTTGGTCTTAGTTAAAACTTTAGGGGGAGATAGAAAAGGCTGGATTCCCAGGAAAGGAGTGAATGTGTGGGTAGCATTAGGATGTGACAGAAGGGAAAAGAGAAGCCCTCTTTTGCAGTCCAGGTAATGCTGGCTAGGAAGAAAGGTGGCCATGTGCGTTCAGCTTGGGCACTCCGTCTCCTGGCCCTGGTGGTGTCCATTACCCCCGATCTGCTCTTAACTGACCAGATGCTTCCTGCACGTGGGACACTGTGCTCTTAGAACTTAACCCAAACCACCAGGCTCAGGGGCTGGGCTGCAGTCCATGGTGGAGCGCTTGCCTAGCACAGGCCCGTCTCTGGGTCGACTCCCAGCACCACAGAACAAAACACTCTTGGGTTTTACCCAAATTATGTGCCGTACCTAGACCCCTCTGAAAAGTTTCTGTAGAAAGAATGCCTCCAGGTTTGTCTCAACCTCTAGAACTTAAGGTGGACAAGTGGACAGCTAGATGATTAAATTACCTGATAGCCTGAGGGGAAGTTTGGAATGGAACGTTCCTGTTGTACTGGGCATCAGAAACATAGGCAGCTCCAAGAGAAGGTTCTGGAAGGGAGAAAACATCAGCACAGGAACTAAACTGCTTTTTCCTTGTGGGAATGCATCAGGCACGGAGGGGAGCCCTGCCCCTCCACCTACAGCCCGGCTCCCTAGAGGTTGCCACCATCAGCAGAGCCATAGGTGCCTTTCCTGGTGGGTCCCCTGGGACCAAGGATCCTGCAGCAGAGCTGGCCACGTGCACACTGCATTTTCTAGAACTCAAATACAGGTTCTCATTTGAGGAAGGATAATAAGAAAGCACTGAACAGAATATGTACATGGCTTACGTGGCATATTTACACATAAATAAAGGTTCCGTCTGTCCAAATATACATATGAGTATATGCACACAAACCCAAGTATAGAAACCCCAAATTATATTTAAGCCACTTGGTGGGTGATTGAAGGGATTTTTGAGGCGAAATCTGACAAGTGAATTATCCATGTCTTCCAAATCTACTTAAGGTAGATCTCTATACATACATGGAACTGAAAACCAGTCACAAGGCTTTCATGTAACTCATGGTGGACACATTTCAGCCAATATATTCTGGACTTTACCCCCTGTCAGGACACAGAGTTGTATTCTTCTTAACAAGCAACTTATCATTCTGATAGTACTCATTTTTTTTTCTATTCAAACATAGTTGCATTACATATTCTTATGGAGGTGGGTACAACGGAACTCAGGGAGCTTAACCACTTTGCAACATCCCCAGTCCCCCCTCCCCCCACCCCCCACCCCCCCGCCTTGAGACAGGGGCTTGCTAAGTTGCTGAGGCTGGCTTTGAACTTGCAATCCTCCTACCCCAGCCTCCAAGTGCTGGGATTACAGGCGTGTGCCAATGTGCTCAGCTCAACATTCTTTTGTATATTATACACACACACACACACACACACACACACACACAAGAATATCACACGTGCACACATAAATATCTTGGAGCCCTATGAGTGTTTTTGTAGGATTAAAAAGTGCATTACTTCTTGATGAAAGAAGACATAGATATCCCACAGGCTTCCAAATGGTATGGGAAAGAAGACTTGTGCAGGTAAGCATGCGCGCGCGCCCAAACACGTGCGTGCACGTTCTCCTGCTTGTCACTAAGGGTGATGTGATTTTAAACAGTGTCTAACACCGACCAGCCAAAGGGGCTTCTAGAGACTTTGTTTGCCTTTCCTTAGGACCAGGACTGCTGCCTCCCTGTTTGATGATTCACATTCTGATTCTGCATCGATGAGATAAGAACATACACACACTGACCAGCTATTTAGCCCTTTCCATAGACTTCAGAAAGAAAAATAGTCTGATAAGCTAATTGACTGCCTGAGCTATCCACTGTAAACAGAAGCCATCTTCCTGCCTGTTTTGAATGGGTGTCTCTTACTGGTCAGGCAAGTTAATCTTAAAAATGCATCACGTATTCATAGGGTCAAAAGATTCCCAACTGTATGCAGATGGTCAATCATAGTTCTATAAAGCTGTTAAAAATTATCCAAACAGAAAAGAAATGCTTGAATGAAAAGTTGATGCAGAACCATATCCTTAGAGATGGATTCACTGCTGTAAGAATGGATTGCTTTTGGAGTCTCACGCATTCCAGGGCAGGAGGACACTTCACCAGGGCACATTCCCAAAACCTAAGATGCACTATCTATGTTTTTGACACATTATACATTTTTCTTTAACATATCTAATAAAATATTAATAGAAAAACTATTAATATCAATTATTTTTCCATCAAGCATCTTTAATATTGAGCAATAAATAGTTTCCCAGTATACTCCTAGAATTCTGTTTTAGGTAAAAACATCTTGTATCAATAAGAGTTGATTTGTTTCTAGCTTTTTCAGTGCATGCACATCAACTTTAAGAAAATTCTTTACCTTATATAAATGTTAAAATAGATTCTACTGTCTTTTATGCCTAAAGAAGAAAAAGAAAAAAATAAATATATGTTTAAAAAAATAAAGTCCTATTAAGCCTCAGAAAGATCATACTGGGGCAGCAAAGAATTCTGACTTTTTAAAAAAGTATTCACAGCAATATCTTTTTAAAGTTCTGCTGTTCCTGGTTTGAGAAGATGACGCAGGGTTTGGTGTAGAGTGTGTGCTCAGCATGTACAAAGCCTGGATTTGATTGACACCCAGGAAAAGAAATTTAAAAAATGAAGCTATTAACATCCTTATGACTGGACCCTGAGACAGGAGCCCTTTGACACTCACAAGCTTGAGGTAGACCATTCACAGGCTCTCCAGAGGGAGGATGGGGAAAACCACTCCCACCATCCCTGGGAGCCAGGCCAGGGGATTATCTCCCTGAGACATCACCCAGACACAGACCTTAATGAGACCAGCACAGGTTTCCCTCCAATGCCCCTGGCCATGCGGACACCCCTGGTTGTCAAGATCTTCTCAGGCTCTGTAACACCAAGCCTGCTCCAGGACAGCCCACAGAAGTGCTCTCGAGGCTTTCCCTGCCTTAAGAGGAGGCACATTTCTGACATCTGTCTCCACTTGCAATCTCCTCTACTCTGCCTTCTGGGCCTACTTCCCTCCTTCCCGTTACTGTGCAACTTCTTTCTCCTGCCCATTTCACTTGGGAGATGTTGTTCTCAGCAGATGAACTGTAGTAAGCATGGTTACTTGTACTAAAGCCATTTGTGTCTTCCCAGAAAACCAACTCTTTTCACCAAACCCAAGAATGTGACCTATCTTAGACACCCCATTTCAACACTTTATACTTTTCAAGTTCATATGGTGTATTAGTTGGCTTTCTGCCACTCTAAGACCTGAGGTTGCTCATTTATAAAGAGAAAAAAGTTTATTTGGCTCACAGTTTCCATATCCAGTTCACATTTGATTGACCCTGTTGCTTTAGACCTGTAGTGAGGCAGCACAGTATGGCAGGCAGTGCATGGCAGAGCTACCCACTCACCTCACGGCAGCTGGGAAGCAGAAAGAGAAAGCCAGGAAGGGACCAGGGTCCCAACATGCCCTTCAGAGGCACACCCTTAATGACCTAAGGTCCCCCACTGGACCCCACCTCTTAGACATTCCACTACCTCCCAAGAGAGTCACAGGCTGAGGATGGAGCCTTTAATATATGGGACTTTGGGGGAACATTCTAGATCCAAATGATAGCCTTTGGGAACCACTGTCAGTATCTACCATGAAAATGGCAACCACCAAATACAGATGCTCCCCTGGAGGCACCTCCTACAGGCTGCACCAGCCCACAGAGGGCCCTGGTGGACACAGGGGTTCTCAGTCCCCACGGCAGGGGTCCACTCCCTGGGGAGCTCTCAAAGACCCTGGTGCCAAGAACACCCCACACCAGCCATGTCAGACCCCACAGGAGGCGGGACCTGGGATCCGCTTTTTAAAGTTCAAATGTGACTTGACGGTCCAGTGACAGTGGGAAGCAGGGTCTACACTGGCCTTTCCCTGCGGCTTCCCTCCTGAGGTTGGTTCTCAATGCACCGTGAGGGATGCACCTCCCTGACTCCCTTGTCTCCTCTTCTCATAGCTGTGACGTTTCCTCTTCTCGAGATTGAAAACTGGATTTGAACAGTTGTGTTTTCTCCCTCCCCTCCTGTCCCAACTTTGTAAGCCTTAGAAGAGAGGGGAGAGCACAGAAAGGAGGCACAGATGATTCCAGAGGTTCTCAAGGGAGAGCAAGGACGGTCCTTCCAAACGCCCAGCAGACACCCTCTTCAGTCTCCCCTGCCCTAGGAGTGACCACCGCGAGCCCCAGATTCCGTCAGGCAGGCAGGCGACAGGAGCCGGGAATCTGAAGCTGCTGATGGAAGTGCTTTGAAAACACACTAACATGTCTTGATGATATAGATAAGAAAATCAGCAAAACTAGCCCTATCTCAAGGTCAAGAGAAGTCCCCACATGTCTTAACTTACATTCTTCCACTCGGGTTTTTCCTCCCAATGCCAACACTCCTTCTGTCACTACAAACAGTCTTGTCCCCATCTTGCCTGACTCCAGTTCTGCCATAAACTCATCCTGCACGTGGATAAACAGAGCAGGCCCCTGTTTCCCAGGGCCCCCTGTGCAAAGCTGCCAGTGACTTTTCTTCCCTTAGAGCTACTCTCCTTTGCCCAGATAACCAAGTGGGAAATCCTTGCCTTGGCCTTTAGGGGCCCCACAATCCTCTCTCTCCAACTTTCTCTCCCTGGCTTTCCCTCCAGGAACAACATTCTCTGGAAAAAACAGATGGGATTCCTTGTCCACTGCCCTCCATGGGCTCCCCCTCCACGCCTGATCTCATGCTCAGGCGCTACCCTTGCACTGTCCTTCCTTGGACTCCATCTCACACTGCAGTCTCTCCAGGAGGACGAGCGATCCCACATTTCCACATGGAAAGACCACCCGGAGAAGCTGGGGAAGAGCCCGTGCAGTGTGCATCCCGTACAGACAGCAGCCACAGGTGGAGGGCACCGGCCACTCTGGCAAGAAGGGTGAGTGAGTGAGTGACGGCAAACAGGCATTAAGACAAACACCTCGTGTCCCTCAGCATAGCCACTTGAAAACCAACAACCCACAGGCCAAGTGCAGTCTAAAGGTATGTTTTGTTTGGCCTGTAGAATGTGTTTACAATGTTGGCTACTAATTCAATTTTTTTTTTAAACTGGAACTTACACAAAAATTTGAAATTATGATTTCTATTTAAAAGATTGATAACATCTGGCAAAGTGGGGCTGTGTTATGGTTAGTTATTGCCGTTCGCCCCAATACTTAATCACCTGAACTTCATATTTTCCCGGGTTCTGCAGGTCAGCTGGGCAGTCCTTTTGGAGTCCACTTAGCTGATCCTGAAGGTCATGAGCACTGGGTGTTCTAGAAGGATCTTGCTCACATCTCTTGGCCGTGTGCGTCCAGAGCATCCAGAGAGCAAGCACCAACACTTATGGGCTTCCCACACCTCTGCTTGTGGACATCTGCTAATGTCCCATTGGCCAAAGCAAGTCCCATGGCCAACTGCAGGTTCAAGGGCTGCAGAAATGGACCCTAACTGTATGAAAAGGAATGGCAAAGTCACCTTGCAAAGGGGCCTGCATTCAAGGATCAAAAGACTTGGTGAGCATTTTTGCAATCTATGATCAACCCCATGACACAGCTGGAGGTGGGTGACTGTGCTTTTCTTAGGGCAAGGGACATGCCCTCCATGTCATCACAAGCCCTGTCCCCTCTGTCACTGAATCATTCCCACCTAGCTGGCTGGTTTTATGGTGCTCTTGAGGGCACTGCAGATTAAACCCACACTGCTCTCTGGTGAGCCCAGGGAGCCCTGGCCAGCCCTCTGCAGGCTTCTGGAAACTGCCATCTTCCCCTGACACGAACTTCTCTGCAAATGGCTGTAAGGTAACACCAGGGACCCAAGAGCTTGAAGACAGAGTAATCACAGACCTGTATGAAAAAGTTGAAGAGTGAGAACATTCAAATAGAAGCACACAAAATATCAAGAGGTGACCACAGAGGACAGTTGACAAGAAACAGCATGGGGCACAGGCTCTCAGCCCTGGCTGCACCTCAGAATCCCCTAGCAGCCTTAAAGTTACTGGTGGCATGAGCCACATCCTGACCAGTAAAATCAGAATCTCAGGGGCAAAGCTGAACAAAGTACCTTCCTAAAAACTTCCCAATGAGTCTGACCAACAGTGAGGTTGGGAATCCGTAGCATTGGGATATTTCTATTTCAACTCTGAAAGTGAGGGATGCTGATGCATTTTTCAGGAACTATGCAGTTTCCTGTTCTGTGACCCAAAGCTAACTTACAAAAGATTAACCCAGTCAACTGGCCACCAACCTCCCCAGATCTAGATGTTCTGCCGCCTCAGAAAATATGGGGCTCTGCTGAGGACTGTCTGTTGGTACCAGTTGCATTACCCTTAGTGCCTGCTGCCTGGAGGAGGTCTCTGAAAGACCTGGAGTTGTAAAATCTCTGGCTTCTGTAGACATGCATTAAACAAAACGGCTCACACTGGAGTCAGCCAGGACTCTGACTTATTTTCTGTTCTTCTATTTGCTAAGTTGCTGAGGCTGGCTTTGAACTTGAGATCCTCCTGCCTCAGCCTCCCTAGCTACTGTGATTTCAGGCCAGTGCCACCATGCCCAGCTGTATTTCTTGATCTCTCAAAGTATTAGTCATTTGCATGTGTCTCTTATTTAGACAAAGAAATATGAAACACACAGAGGGAGGGCATCGAGCATCTCTGGCTAAAATGATTTTCTCTCCACTGAAGTCTCTCATGATCACAACGAAGCCTGTCATTTTGTAGATGCTGGGACCAAGGGCAAGACTGGGAACCAAGAAACCATCTCCTCCTCCTGTCCTTTGCCTGATCACTCATTCATTCACCCACTCACTCACAGAGAGGACTTAGTAGAATCCACCTTTTGGAAGGGGCCTGACTTCTGTGGGAGAACAGCAGGCCAGATGAAAAGCCCAATGTTCCACCCCACACATAAGGGCGTTGTGGACTCTCTCCAGCAGGCTACTAGCCCACTGGGAAGCAAGGGAGCAGGGGATGCCATTCAGCCCAGAGTTGAATGACAGGGCCAGTCCAGGAAAGATGGGAAGCAGGACTAAAACACTCTGACCTCCTACACACTTGCATGGCCTGAAGGAAATGACCAGCGTCACTGTGTGCCAGACACTGGGCTGGACCCAACCTGCGTGGTCATCCCACAAAGTGACTGTGATTTACCAATCCCACCTTACAGAGGCTCAAGGAGGAGACCAGTCCGTTTTCTGGAAACTGCTCCATCAGAACACGGGTTCTTGCCTCTCTCTCCACCCTCTGTTTCTTATCCCTCCAAAGGACACAGCCTAAGAGCAGCTGCTTGGAAGCTCCAAGTCATCCAGAGGAGCCTGCCTGTCACAGCAAACACACAGAGCCCACTGTGGAGCTGGGTCCCATAGGCCCAGGAAAAGCCAGGGCTGCAAACCCCATTCTGCGCTGGGACCCTTGGTTGTTTTCCTTGTGGTACACAGCGTAGTGTGAGGCTCTGGAGCCAGGCCAGCAAGACCTGGAATCAGGTCTCCACGCAATCCAGCTCAGTCCCCGCAGATGGGAGGCCTCTCCTGTGGCACAGGCTTGACAGCTCCAAGTGACCCCAACTCAAAGGGCTGCCCTCCAGCCCACTGTGCGCTTCTTGGCTTCGCAGCTCTCCAGAGCAGCCAGGGCTCTCTGGGCGCAGAGGGGCTCCCTGCCTCATGTCCCCACAGAGGCCCTGGTTCGCAGCAGCCGGTGCTGGCTTTTAGCCGGTTCGTTTTCTTCCGGGGCTTTTCTCTGGGGAGGCGTCTGGCGCGGGGAGGGCGACTGGACGCGCTGGGATCCGGGCGCCATCGGGCACCAGGAACAGCGTCCCTCACCTTTTGGGCGAGAGGCTAATCACGGGGCTCCAGACATAAGCGAGTCACTCCCGCGGCTGGGCCGGTCAGGGCATCCCGGCTGCGGTGCACCAGATGCTCCAGTGTCTGGGCCGCGCCAGGGGACTCTGCCCCAGCAGGCTGGCAGAAGGCCCCAGTTGCGCTGGGCTGTCCAGGTGACACAGCGAATTGGCCCAGGGGTGAAGGACCTGCTGTGGCAGGAGGATCTGAGGCGGGTTTAATTAAAGGATGACTTATAAAAGGACAGGGGCTCTAGAATAATCTTTAGGGCTAGCCAGGCTGATCTGGCACCCTCCTCAGCCCCTCCCCAGGTCAAAGGGAGAGGGAGACGCTGCTGCTTTCGCAAGGAGGAGCAGGGAGGATGGAGACATGTCTGTGTTCAGAGGGGCCAGAGCAGAGTAAGAAGGCAAAGCCCTCTGTCCAGAAGGCACGGTCACCTGAGAGGTATTACAGTGTCTTCAGGGGTTCCTCCTCCTCCCCTCTTCCTCTCTCGCGTTTTCCGTTCTCCTTCTCTCTCTCTGTCATGTTGCTTTTCATTGACTATTTAGAGTCGCACTCCCTCCAGAGAGGTTACAGACCCTCGCAGGCATCTGCTCTGGATCTTAGCAGACCCTTCCTCCCCACTGCAGGGTTCTGCTGCCTCCAGCCACAGGACTGGGTGGATGTGTCACGCCCCAGCAGGAGGCGAGCAAGTGGAGCCAGGCATCCTCCATTCCCAAGAGCTGCCACCCCAGCCAACATGGCAGGAAAAGCAACCCCCCAGGAATTAAAACCTTCACCCCAGGGTGCACCAGGCACCTTCAGGAGCTGGGGAAAAGGCTCAACCCTTCAAGAGGTGCCTATGGAAATGGCCAGGGTGCTGCCGACTTGTGGGATGGTGGAGGACGGCCACAGCCATGCCCCAAGTGTGGGTACCCTACCCTAACCCCCCATGCACCCACACCTTACCTGGGGGGTAGCATGGCAGCAGTTGCTGCACCAGGGAAGAAGGGAAGGCCATGTGAGGCCAGGGCACTCAGTGGGAAAGCAGGTGGCTGAGAGCCCACCTTGGGAGATGGGCCTCTCCTGAGGCAAGGCTCCAGGTCCTGGCACATGCTCTGCTATCCCGATTGAACTCCCTTTAAAATGCAAACTCAGAGGAAATGATTAAGAATTTCAGGATGGCCACTGCAGAGCCAGGGCCATTCTGAATGTGGGACCCTGTGTAGCTGTGCCAGTCCTACACCTATGAAGCCATCCTTGAGAGGAGAGGGACAAGACCAGCTGGAGATGACACCCTAGAAAGGCAGTCAGGGAATAAGACCCCACCTTCGCTTTCCTCCCCATTTCTGGGTGGGTCTCTTCAATGGGAGAACCCAGATGCCAGCCAGAAGGCAAGATTGCCAGTGGAACAGAATCCACAGAGGTCAGCCTCCTGGGGCCGATGGAAAGACCAACGATGTGGAGAGTCTAATCCCACCCAGTCTGCACCTTCGCGCCTCAATATTCACTCTTTAATATGGGTGGGAAAAAGCTACCATATCACTGGAAGCTAATGTCAGCTTGGTCATTGGTATGGTCTGAATGATTGTGTCCCCCAGATTCATGTGTGGATCCCTAACCCCCCATATGATGGTCTTAAGAGGTGAAGCCTCAGTGACATGAGGGTGGGGCTTTCAGGAATGCAACTGGTGTCCTTATAAATTTCTATTGTTTATAAGCTACCCTACCTATGGTAGTTTGTTACAGTCACACTCCCACCTGAAACAGAAAGGGAGCCACCAGCGACATCCTCTATATAAAGTAGTGGGACTGCAGGCAACAATGAAGTAACAGCAGCATGACTGCAGAAACCCTGCTTCTGTAGCTGGTCCCAGGACCCACGGGGTAATGACATCCCTTCACCTGCTCCATGATCCCCTCAGCCTTTGCTAAACAGGGATCTTTAGCTGGCAGAGTGATCCCACCTTCCTCTCCTACGGGAACTCCACTGGCAGTCCCGTCTTACTTGGGTTGCTATAGTTTTTTCCATAAACTTGTACAGTGGGACATGGAAATATAATAAGAGATGTCCAATGCACCTGCAAGACTCCAGACCTGGCTCTCCCTGCCCCACTGTAGAGCAGATCTTCCCTTGGCCGTTGGGACTACTAGCATAGGCAACATAGCACCCCTCCCTGTGCATGTTGTTTGGCAGCACAAGGAGCCCAGAATAGGCAGGGATATTCCACTTGCAGTGCTTTGGTTCCTGGTAGAGAGAGTCTCCCTTAAGTTCCAACACTGCTTTGGTTTGGAAGAGTGTATCCCTCAGGTCCATGAGTTGGAAGCTGGGTCTGCAGGGTGATGCTATGGGGAGGTCCTACGGGCCTTTAGGAAGTAGGGCCTAGGTCACTGAGGGAGCACCCCAAGGTACATTCTGGGACCTCATGCCCATCCTCTCTTTTTCTTTGCTTCCTAGCTCATGATGTCAGCAGTTTGTTCCATTGTGCAATCCAAAGCCCCAAAGTAGTGGGGGAGTCACAAGGTCTAGGGATGGATCCCCCAGAACCATGAGCCCAAATAAGCCTTTGGACTATTATTACCTTCTATCCCTGGCTAAAGGACCACCTTGCACAGCTCCGTGTGGGAGGAGCCCGGAAGTAGCGCCCTGGAGGCGGGGCTGCAGCTGGGGGTGTGGTGGGTCTGGCTCCCAGGATCCAGGAGCTGAGAAGGTGAGCTGACCCGGAGCGGCCCCGATCTAGGCGCCCACACGAGGGTGGGACCCGGGAGGACTCTGCCGCCGCCCTGGAGCCTCGGTCCCGGGCTGCCTGTCCCCTGGAGCCGCCGGGGCGGTCCCCACAGCGCCCACCGCCCGACCCCGCTGTCCCGGTTCTCACCTGAGGGCTCTCCTCAGCGGAGCTGCTGGTCACAGCGGGTGGGTTTTGATTTGCAGGGTCCTGTTCAGGATGCGGTGGCCTCAGCAGTGTGGCCTGCGCCGTGGACCTCAGAGGAGAAGAGGTGGCCTGACCCGCAGGCCCCCTGGAGAGGGGAGGGCAATGGAGGAGCCCAGGTGACCTGGGGGCAGGAGACGGCTTAAAAGACAGACCCGCCCAGGTATTTCAGGTGTCACTGACTCTGTGTCCTTTTGTTTTCCTGTCGCACCTGTGGATTCTGGGGTTTAAGTCCTCGCTTTAAAAACCCTCTCCTGGTTCCTTCTGTGTACCTGACCCATCATTTTAAACTATGTTCCAAGGTCACTTTTTGGTGTATGTGTGGTTCTGGGGATTGAACCCAGGTCCTTGAGCCTGTTAGGCAAGTGGCCTACCTGAGCTCCACCCTCAGAGACCCTTGTAATTTTTTCCCCCTTGGCCACAAGGTCTAATTGCCAAGGCTGACCTCAAAGGTTCCTTTTCCTCAGCCTCCCTGGTGGCTGGCATGACAGGCGTGCACCTGGGACTGCCACACTCTAGCCTGTGATGGGAACTCATGTGCCTCTGTCCAGGGCTGAGCATGGTTCTGCAGAGCTGTGCTCCAGGCTCCCTGTAGGGCTGTGGAGGCTTCTGCTGCCCAGCAGCCCTGGTGCCATGGCCAGTGCTCCTCCCAGCCTGGGGCATCAGCTGCCCATTGCTGTAGGCTAACCGTATTTTCTTCTTATGGCACTCGTACATTCTCTGGAGTATGTTGGATGATTTGTCCATTAGGAGTCTAAAGTTTAACAGTCCACTGTTTTAATGAGTGTCTAGTGGGAGTATAGTTACATTGCTGGTAAGAGAATTAAATGGATTTAACACATAAGAAGGTTAGTTTGGTAACACTGATTAGTAATGCAAACACAGTGACCCAACAATTCTGATTCTGGATATTTACCCTCCAGTATCCTGCAAATATGTATTCATAAGCTGTGGCATGCACTAGATAATCTTTGTGCATACATAATTAGACATAAAAATGTTAGATGATGAAACACTGTCATGAGAACGAGATAAGCCATAGACTGGGAGAAAATATTTGCAAAAGAAATGTGATGTGTCAATATTGGTTCATTGATTTCAACAAGTGCAAGACTCTGATGTGTGCGATATTGATGGCAAGGGGGTTTTGTGTATGTGAAAGGGCCTATGTCAGTGTGGTAGCCATCTTGGGATGCCATAGCAAAATGCCACAGACTGGACGGCTTAACCAACAAACTTTTCCTTCCCAGGTTTGAAGGCTTGGGGGACTAAGATCAAAGTGCTGGCCAATTCAGTTCCTGATGAAGGCCCTTTTTCAAATGGGTATCTTCTTGCTGTGTCCTCACACAGGAGAGAGAAAATGGAGGAGGAGGACATTCATTCAGTCCATGGCAGGGAACCCTGTTTACATTCCATTTAGTTTTGCTGTGACCCTAAAACTTCCCTACAAAATTAAAAAAAAATGGTGATGACAATGAAGAGACCATCAGGGTGACAAGGTAGAGTGTGCGGATGGAATGAGTGGGCTTCTTGTCTAGTATGAGATTACTGTCTTGATGTGGATTTGTCTCTGTGTCTTCTATTCTATACCATTGCCCTACATGTCTGTTTTGGTGCTAATATCATGCCATTTTTTGTTACTATAGCTTTGTAGTATAGTTTAAGGCCCGGTATTGTGTTGTCTCCTACTTCACTCTTCTTGCTAAGGATTGCTTTGGCTATTCTGGGTCTTTTATTTTTTTAAATGAATGTCATGATTGCTTTTTCTATTTCTATAAGGAATGATGGGATTTTAATTGGAATCACATTGAATCTGAATAGCACTTTGGGTAGTATGGCCATTTTGACAATATTAATTTTGCCTTTCAAAGAGCATGGAGATTGTTCCATCTTCTAAGGTGTTCTTCAATTTCTTTTTTTAGTGTTCTGTAGTTTTCATTGTACAGGTCTTTCGCCTCTTTTGTTGATTCCCAAGGTTTTTTTTTTTTTTGAGGTTATTGTGAATGGAGTAGTTTTTCTAATTTCTTTTTCAGAAGATTCATCACTGATATCACTGATGTATAGAAATGCATTTGATTTATGGGTATTGATTTTATATCCTGCTACTTTGCTGAATTCATTTATTAATTCTAGAAGTTTTCTGGTGGAGTTTCTTGGTTCCTCTATAGAATCATGTTGTCAGCAAATAATGATAGTTTGAGTTCTTCTTTTCCTATTTCCTATTTTCATATTCCTTTAATTTCTTTCATCTGTCTAATTGCTCTGGCTAGAATTTAAGGACAATGTTGAATAGGAGTGGTGAAAGAGAGCATCCCTGTATTGTTCCAGTTTTTAGAGAGAGTGCTTCCAATTTTTATTATAATTCTTGGAATTGAGTAGATTAGTTCCTCTGCTTTTTTTGCAAAATTATTTTAGTTTGGGTTAGTTAGCTGCTCAGCACATGCTGAGTGTGTGTGTATACACACACACACACACAGAGAGAGAGAGAAGAAAAAGTAGTTTTGGTTATTCTAATTCCTTTGCCTTTTAAAATAAAATTTACAAAAACAATCTTGACAGGCCTTTGATAGAATTGTGTGAAACCTGTGTGTCAGTTTGGAGGAGAATTGCCATCTGAACTATTTTGAATATTCCAATCCGTGAACATGATATGTCTCTCCATTTATTTAAGTCTTTTTTAGTTTTTCACATCAACATTGAAAACTTTTCTCCATATCAATCCTGATATATTTTGTTGGATTTGCATTCATGCATTTCACTGTTTTTTTGAGTGATTGTAGTTTTAATTTCTATGTGTAAATCTTCATTGCTAATCTATGGAAATATGATTAATTTTTGTTTATCTTATGTCTTTCGAACTTACTTGGAATATCAAGAATTGTTTTTGTTCTTGTTTTATTCAATGGGATTTTCTACATACGCTATTATATCATCTGTAAATTGAGGGAGTTTTACTCCTTCCTTTCTAATCTGTATTTTTTTATTCTTTTGCATTCCTTAATACAGTGACTAGAATTTCTAGTATTCTGTTGAATAAGAGTGGTGAGAGTGGAAATCCTTGCCTATTCTTGTTCTTAGTGGGGAAGAATTCAGTCTCTTACTATGTTGCTAAAATCATAGCTGTAGACTTTCTGTGGATGGTCTTTCTCAAGTTCACATAAACTCTTTGCTCTTTTTAATTGAAGAGAGACTTTATTTTGTTTTAATCATGTATGAGTGTTAGGTTTTATAAATACTTTTTCTGTGTCAACTGAAAAGATGTGGTTTTTCTTTTTTAGTTTATTGACATGGTGGATTTCACTAGTTGACTTTTAAATGTTGAACCATCCTTGCATACCTGGAAAAAATCCTACTTGGTCATAATTTTTATACATTATTAGATTTGGATTACTAATATTTTATTGATTTTTTTGCACCTAAGTTCGTAAAAACACTTATGCAAGTTATTTTTGTTTGGGTTGGGGCTGTATCTCAGTGGTAGAGAATTTGCCTAGCACATACAAGACTCTGTGTTCAATCTCCAGCATTGTAAACAAACAAACAAAATATAAATTATCTTTGTCTGGTTTTGCCATCAGGGTAATGCTAGCCTCATAAAATAAGTTGGAAAGTTTTCTTTCCTCTTCTATGTATTGAAATAGTGTGTGTAAAGTTTGTGTTAATTCTTCTGTAAACGTTTGGTAGCATTCTCTAGTGAAACCATCTGGGTCTGAAGACTTAATTTTTGAGGGCTTTTAAAATATATAATTGAAGTATATTAATGAATAAATTATATTAATACATAATTTTTATTATATGAAATGTAGCCTTACATTTATACAGCTTCATATTTCCAAAATAGTTTTTTTTTTAAATTTTCCCAGAGGAAGGATGTCAGAGGAGACCATGCTTCACCCTCCTGTCCCACCCCCACCCCCACATGGCCTTTTTCCTTTCCATCTCTTTGATGATTTCAAAGTGAGGAATTGGGAGGTCAGGAAGCCTCCTTGTGGGTGCCCCAGGTGTTTCCTCATAGGGCTGACTGTGGCTAGTACGTGTGAGATGAAGGTGTATCACCAGTGTCCTACATTAGAGAAGAGGCAAGGGAATCAGATGGGGTGTTCCCAGAAGCCCCCCGGCCCCATTTCTTTGTGGTAAGAGGGCTTGATAACAAACAGCAGGTGCCAATATGGAGATAGGCACAGAGGGCCCCAGCTGTCCCCTCACTCCACTGTGCTGTTGATGTTATCACTGTGATTATAACAGCAAAGAGAGGCAGGTGTTGGGCATTAAAATAGGAGCATGTAAAATGGAGGAGAGAGGATTTCAGTAGAGGGTCAAGATCACTCTGGGGTTACCTGCAAGGTTACGCTTTGGGGTACCCAAAGTCCTTATGAGAGTAGATTCAGCTTCACAGGCTTCTTTCATTCTGAGCAAACCATTCTGGGTGTACCGCACACATCTATGTGAGCAGATACTTATGTCCCAGATTGGCTCATGGCCTTGCAATTGCTCTGGGGTGGAGTCTCTAGGCTGGCTTAGCACCTCTTATGACTGGACTCACTTCATAGCTGACCCGAGCCTGCACTCCCCACCTGGAAGCTGATGGCCCATTTTGCACTGTTAGAGGTCATGAAGGGATGTGCTTCCATACCAAATGTTGGCATGAGCAGGAGAGGAATATGACAAGAAGCTGGCAAGAGCCTGCATGGGTTTGCCACAAAGGAGTGGGAGGCTCAGGTTAATTCAAGTTGCTTAAGGTGACATAGCACATGACTGCTTCAAAGCCTGGAATAAGGGCCTGTCATAAGCAATGTCCTTCAGGGTTAATGTCCAGAATATATAAGGACTTCAAATAGCAAAACAAACAAAACACCCAAATAATCTGATTGAAAAAATGGATAATAGATCTAAATAGACATTTATTTTTAAAAAGACACACAAATGGCTAACAAGTATATGAAAAATGTTCAATATCATTAATCATAAGGTAAATGCAAATCAAAACCACAATGATTTAACACCTCACCCCAGTAAGAGTGACTTATCAGGGTTGGATTGTAGCTCAATGGCAGAATGCTTGCCTAGCATGTTTAAGACTCTGGGTTTAATTTCCAGGACAGACCAAAAACAAATGTCTATTATCAAAGAGATTAAAGATAACAAGTACTGACAAGTATGGGAATATTTGCACACTATTATTAGGAATATAAATTAATATAGTGACTATTGAAAACTGTGTGGAGCTTTCTCAAAAAATTAAAAAATAAGACTACCATATGATCCAGCAATCATACTACTGGGTATATATCCAAAGGAAATGAAATCAGTATGTTGAAGAGATATCTACATCCCTGTGTTCATTGCAGCACTATTCACAATAGACAAGAGATGGAAATAACCTAAATGATTAATTTATAAAAAGACAAAACTGTGGTACATGTACAGTGGAATACTGTTTGTCCATAAAAAGGATGAAATTATTTCATTTGCAACATCGTGGATATAACTGGAGGAATTTACTTTAAATGAAACCAGGCAGAATCAGAGATATTACATGATCTCATTCAGATGTGGAATCCCAAAACGTGGATCTCATAGAGATTTAGAACAGAGTGGTGATTACCAGAGCATGGGGGGAGTAGGAGAGAGGGAGAGAAGAGGAAACAGTTTGGCCAACAGGTACTAAATTATATTTAGATTTGAGAAATTCTAATATTTTGAATGGCAGCTATTATGAAGACAACAACCATAAGTGTAGGGGAGGATGTGGGGGAAAAGGGACACTCATACATTGCTGGTGGGACTGCAAATTGGTGCAGCCAATATGGAAAGCAGTATGGAGATTCCTTGGAAATCTGGGAATGGAACCACCATTTGACCCAGCTATCTCTCTCCTCGGGCTATACCCAAAGGACTTAAAAACAGCATACTACAGGGACACAGCCACATCAATGTTTATAGCAGCACAATTCATAATAGCTAAACTGTGGAGCCAACCTAGATGTCCTTCAGTGGATCAATGGATATAAAAAAAATGTGGCATATATACTCAATGGAATTTTACTCAGCAATATGAGAGAATAAAATCATGGTATTTGCAGGTAAATGGATGGTGTTGGAGAAGATGATACTAAGTGAAAATAGCCAATTCCCCCCCAAAAAAATGCCGAATGTTTTCTCCAATATAAGGAGGTTGACTCATAATGGGGTAGGGAGGAGGAGCATGGGAGGAATAGATGAATTCTAGATAGGAAAGAGGGGTGAAAAGGAAAGGGAGGGGGCAGGGGATTAGCAAGGATGGTGGAATATGATGGACATCATTAATCAAAGTACATGTATGAAGACACAAATTGGGTGTCAATATACTTTATATACAAACAGAGATGTGAAAAATTGTGATATATATGTTTAATAAGAATTGTACTATATAAAGACATGAATTGGTGTGAAAAAATTCTGATATTGCACAGTAGAGTGAGTATAGATAATGTATTAGATATTTCTAAAAGGTTGGAAGAAAGGACTTTGGATGTTTTTTCCCCACAAAGCAATAATACATGTTTGAGGAGATAGATACTGATTTGAACATTACACAATATGTGTGTGTATCAAAGCACCATGTGGTAGGTGTACCATAAATATGTACAATTTTTATATGTTTGTTAAAATAAGTACATACATATCATGCCTATATAATAGGGTTTGGTTTTCTCATTTGTATAGTGGATGAACCAATGGTCCTTAGTCCCAGTAGGGTAATGAGGATTAAAGGAACAATCTAGCACATAGCTTAATAGAATATAAGATCTTGCTTAAGATTACCCATTATTATTGTTAATATGCCTTTTTATCACAAAGGCAGAATTATAATTATGGTAGCCAAAACTTAGCATTAACACAAGTATGATAAAATTGGAGTTGTCATCATTCACAAACCTGTGTGGCCTTTCACTGGACGCTACCAGTCTGAAGCTATGGCATTCCCCCATGTCAGCCACCCCTCAGCCTTCCTCTCTGCCTTCACTCAGATGGAGTGGCCAGTCTGCCTGCCCCTCAGAACCTCTCTGTGAACTCAACCAACATGAAGCATCACTTGACATGGAGCCCAGTGATCCTGCCTGGAGAAACAGTACACTATTCTGTTGAGTTTCAGGGGTGAGTGATTGGTTTTTGTTTGAATAATTTTTCCTCCCTCAGACAGCAATTAGTTCCTGGAGACACAGCCCCTTCCTTCTTGGCTCAAGGAGGCCTTGTGAGCCCAGGGATGGATTATCTCCAATGATCTGCCCCCTCTGTGTGAGTGGGCATTGAAAGAGTCAAGGAAGCAAGGAACCGCCCTTTGGTTTTGACAGTGAACTCTCTAGAAACATGAATGTGTAGACATACATTTTGTTGTGGCTTCTTTTCAACAGTGAGTCAGCTGTCCAAAGAGTTTGACCCTGACTTGAGATGGACAAATCATTGGAGACCCAGATCCTTTGGGAGGAGAGAGAGATCTCAGTTTTCTTGACTATATATAGTCTTGTACTTAGAAGCCAAAACAAATATTCACCCTAAAGATCAGCTGGCCCTGGGGCCTACCAGGCTCTAGTCTTCTCCAGGAATTTGCAACTGTTGAGTAGTGACAGCAGCAGAGAAAGTGCTCAATGTATTTCATTGGCAGTAAATACAAACTGATCACATTATTTAGAAGTGTGTAAGTATTATAGGCTCAAGACACAGCTGACAACATTTCTGGATATAGGGAACTTAATATATGAAGGAGGAGATGGGCAGAAAATATACTAGGTCCATTATTTTTCAATATGTATCCTTTAGCTACAGGGAGTTATTTAAGTTTAAATTAATTTAAATTAAACTCAAATATCTGCTTCCCAGTCACACCGGTCACATTTTGGATTCTCCAGGGCCATATGTGGCTAGTGGCTGCCATATTGAGCACTACCAGTACTGAACATTTCCATCAATTCAGAAAGTTCTACTGGGTAGCAATGCTTGAGGCAATTTCAGAGAGTGATTTGTGCTAGAACAACTGTAAGGCTGAGGCAAAAGGGCTGACTCTTCAGCTGCTTTATAATAGGTGGTTGGAAAGGCCTCTCTGAGGTGGTGATCCTTACATCAGATCTGCAAGGAACCATCCCTGTGAACAGCAGGGACAGATCATTTGAGAGAGTGAACAGCTGGTCAAAGGTCCTTTGGAATTAAGAGATCAGCATTCTAGGAGAAATGACCAGGAGGTCAGTGTGGCAAGAATATCTCTCTTCTGAGCAGGGTGAGAGAGAAGGCCAGAATCTTATAGCAATGGGGATGAGTTTGGATTCCATTCTAAGTGCTGTAAAAAGCCATGGAAGACAGAAATGTCATGGTATGCTGAGGGTGGTGAATGGCTTGAAGAACAGCAAGAGCGGAGGCTGGGAGACCTCAGCAAGGCAGGACATGAGGGTGGCTGAGATAAGGGTGCTGACTGTGGACATGGAGAGAAATACACAGATTGGGGTTCATGCCTAGGTTTCCCTTGGCTGGTGACAAAAGGAGTGAAGAATGGATGGTTGGTGAGGGAAGAGAGTGGAAGAGCTGGGGGTGGGGAGCAAATGCTGACTATGAAGAGTGGGAGAATGGAGACAGTTCCCATCACCTTTGCGCCTGGGTCAAGGGGTTGGTGTGACGCTGCATCTTCTTTTCTTTGGCCAGAGAGTACGAGAGCCTGTACATAAGCTGGATCTGGATCCCCACCAGCTGGTGCACAGTCATTGAAGAACCCAAGTGTGACGTCACGGATGACATCACTGCCACAGTCCCTTACAAACTCCGCGTCAGGGCCACATTGGGCTCCCAGACTTCTGCCTGGAGCACCCTGAAGCACCCCTTTAATCGAAACTCAAGTAAGGCACTTTTTTTCCTTACTCTCTGCTCTACCATGTTCCCCTTCTCATGTTCACCAAGACTTTCAGGATCCTTTTTATCATCAAAATAATCTTGCAAAGCTAGAGTATGGTGGATGTAAACCACTCTTACTGATACATTTTTGAAAAATATTTTTAGTTATAGATGGACATGATACCTTTGTTTTTATTTGTTTGTTGATTTATTTAATGAGGTGCTGAGGATCAAACCCAGTGCCTCACATGGGCTAGGCAAGCGCGCGACCACTGAGCTAAACCCCCAGCTCGCTGATATATTTTTAAAATTGCTGATCACTTCCCTCTCTTTGGTTCTTTGACTTTGGATGTCGTTGCTGACTGTCTTGGTCAGGGTTTGTGGATGGTGGAGACCCTGGCATTGGGAACTTGGCTATTCCGGAAATAGGGAGATAGCTCTAAGATTGCCTCTGACTACACCACTCGTACCTCCATAAATCTTATACAGCCTCCCTTCTGGTGCCTCCTGAATTCCATATTTAATGACTGTCAGCAACTTTGTTGTTGAAAAAGATCTATTTCTTTAATGGCCATGAGAAATAGTACCCTTCTGTGGTTGCTGGGAAATGACTCTTCTAATTGCTATAGTACCTGGAAAATGATTGAAAAAGAAGACAAGAATATGGGTAGGTGTTCACATATAGCTGAGTGCAAGCAATGGCCAGAGCATGTCAGGATGTGCAGAGGTGGAAAATAGTAGAAGCCAGGACTTGATGGATGGCAGGGGGTAGAGAAGCAGCTATCCATGTGGCTTTGATATGAAGCTTGTCAAGTCAACAGAAGGTAGCCATGGAAGAGAGAGTGTCTAGGCAAGGTCTGTCTCACAGCACAATCCTTCTGGCTGCTGTGTGGAAAGTGACCTGGAATGGGCAAGCCTGTCCAGAGCAGCGGAAGAGTGAGGAGAGGGTTGTAACACTCCAGCTGATTCAAGATGGAGCCCAGTCCCAAGCGTGGAGGAGAAGGAGGAGGAGGAAAGGATGAATTCAAGAGACATGATGAGTTAGAAAGGACGGGGCTTGGAGACCAGTTATTAGGGGATAGGGCTGGGAGAGATGGTGATGGTGTCCAGCTTCTGATTAGAGTCAGAGAGAATGTCATCCAAAGCAGAGACACTGGGAGAAGCAACTGGTCTTGAGCAATGAGAGACATCTGTGTCTCTGTGCCCTTTGTGATGGAGGTTCCAGCAGAATAACATGCCATGGATGCCTGACTGGCAGCTGGACATCAGGATCTGGGCCTCAGAGAGGTCAAAGCCAGAGACACACAACACCAGAGTTGGTAGCTAAAGATTTGGGAGAGTATAAGATTATCCAGGGAGAAGATATGGGAGACAAAGAGATCCTGGGGTCTTGGGGAACCTCAGGGTTTAACATGTCTATGGAGAGAAGATGGATGGGCTGGAAGGTCATGGAGGGAGAAAAGGCTGAAGGAGGCCCCTGCACGGGTCCTCAAGAAAGTGACCTCATGGAATGGAGGGGATTACAGTGTGGTTCCCGGGGTGGAAGACTGATGGAGGTGGGAAGCAACAGGGCAGCTCTTCCCTTAAGCAGGTGTGGGTGAGAATGCAGATGGTTGGGAGCTGCAGGAAGAACAAGGGGAAGGGCCTTTGGTAGCCTTTTATTCAGAGGTGGCAGAAGATTCTCTGCTGTGAGTGAGGGCAGAGGAAGTAATGGGACAAGGTCAGGGTGGTTAAGGAGCTTGTGACATTGGGTGGACCTTAGAAGGTGGGGGCTTAGAAGGTGGGGGCGCCCAAGCAAGAGGCTGAGGAAGATGAAGACAGCTTTGAAAGGGAAGTTGGCTCCATGGAACTTGAGGGATGTGGTTCAAATCCCAGTTCATTCACTTGATGCTTGGGTCCCTGCCTTTTCCTCTGTAAAAGGGGCAACAGGTTGCTTCACTGGATAGTTGTAGGGACCACATGAGAAGAAATGTCTAAATTACTCAGCGGAGTGCTATCCTACCATAGCACTCAACTGTGGGTAGGTGTTATCACTTTTTGCTCTAGGGATGCCTGGAGTCGAGAGCCAGAGAACAGAGGAGTGCAGGGGTGGGGCAGGAACAGGATTGTTGGAATGAAATACCAGTAGGAATTGTGGTGCCAAAAATGGATTCCTCCCTCTGGCCTCCTTCCCAGGCAATGGGAGGACTTAGTGGAAATGGCAGGATCCTAGGCACTGGGGGAGGGCACTGCAGCTCTGCCTCTGCCTGCAGTACCCAGGTAGCACCCAGCACCACCTCCCTCTGGCACCTGGGAGATGCCAAGACTATTGCTGGGGATTGGCAGCTGTTGGAAGGAAGACTGGGGTCAAATAGATAAGGGAGTGCCTTCCAAACTACGTGGGCAGGGCTGTGCTGTCAAACATGGGCTGAGAAGGCCAGAATAAACAGGAAAAGGTCTTGCTGCAGGGGGAGCTGAAGAAAGGAGCCCGTAATTGCATCAGAAGGTTGAAGATGTGTTCTTGAGCTATCCCTGCACAGTGGAATCAGCAACTAGGCTGGGTGGCTTGGTGATCTCTTAAAGGCATTCCGTCTGTCCTTTTCTGTTTGTAAAAGGCCACTCTGACTTTTCCCCAGGAATGTGAAAGATCCTTCTTTAAGGCTTCCCTATAGAGGATCTTCTGCCCTTAACCTTGTTGGGAGCAGAGGTTCTTAGCCTCAACTGCATGCTGGAGTCAAGGAGGAGCTTGAGAACCACACTCCTGGGGCCCATTCCTGGAGGGTCTGATTTGACCGATTTGTGTGCATCCTGGTCATTGGGAGTTCAAAATTCTTCCTAGTTATTTTAATTATAGCTGGACTTGGGATTGCCTGGTACAAAGAATAAACACCCCTCATGGGGGAGCTAGAAACATAGACATGGGATCAAATTCTGGTCATTAACTGTGATTCTGGGAAAGACCCTTAACATTTCCATACAAACAGAATAATATTTACCCTCTTAGGTTTCCTGGGTGGATTAAATGAGACAAGTATGCAGAATGCTTAGGACAGAGGTTCCTGGCCCAACACTGTCAAAAAATTCTTCTCTGAACTTCGGGTCATTTTCTCTAATAATATCTATCCTCCATAAAGATGGAGGTCAGAGGACCTGGATCTGCGAGGCACATATGGATTCATCATCAGTAGCGAGGGGGTGGGAGCTGCCTCTGTGACCCCTTCTGTTCTTGGCCTGGTGGTGGGGATTCCTCTCTCTTTGGGATCCAAGTAATGTAAAAGATGATATTTATATTTAAATTGTAATTTCTAGAGTCAATGTTAAAATTTGTAAAAAGCCTTTGACTTGCCAATAATATCCCTCTGTCAGGATGTTAGATGAGGCCTAGAACAGAATAGCTAACCTATCCACAGGCCTCTGGTGGTTTGCAGATGTCTGAAAGTATTCAGATGCCTGTACATGCCACTGTCTATGAGAACTATAGGGATGCACATGCCCTGCTAGGTATGTTCATTCCTAAGGGGAAAATATGGGGCCCAGCTATGCTCCACATAGATCCAAGTTCAGGCAGGTGTTTGGCAAGCATTAAGAAATGGCATCTGCTCATTAGATGAGCCAAGGTAAAGAGCAATGTCTACTAAAATATTAGGTTAGTGGAACCTGGAGCACACAATTTTAGAAGGGAAAGTAATAATGTCTACTTGAGTATGTAATCCCTTTTCTTCTTTTCTTGAGTATATATATTTCTGGAAAAGAATAGAAGACTTTATCGAAGTTAAGAGGCCAAAAAAACAAAAAACAAAAAACAAAAAAAAACAGAATCATAGTAAATCTTTGCCATTTGGGTTTCATTCATTCATCATTAAAAAAGTGGTCCTGCCTGGGACTGGCTTTGATTCTGCCCTTGTCTTGCCAACAGCCATCCTCACCCCACCCAGGATGGAGGTGTCCAAGGATGGCTTCCACCTGGTCATTGAACTGGAAGACCTGGGGCCACAGTTTGAGTTCCTCATGGCCTACTGGAGGAGGGAGCCTGGTGCCAAGGTGAGTCAGGCTTTGCGGGGAGATGGCACAGCTCTCTGAGGGTGGGTGAGGAGAGCCAGGTCCTGCAGTGCTTACTGTCTGGGCAGCCTGAGAATGAGCAGCTCTGGGTGAAGCCTGTGGAGGGAGAGATGACTAGATGCTCACCATTCCGTGGGCTCCTTTAAAAAATAAAAATGCCTTAGTCCACTTTGGTCTTGGCTGGGAACATTTTCAGGCAGATCTGCTGAAGTTTGGGGGACAACCTCATTCCCCAAACTAAGCTAGATTGACCTGGAACTTCTTTTGAATGGACTTTCCCCCCTCTCTCATCAGCTGATCTCAGCCAGTTAAGGGAAGCAGGCCAGGGTGTTCCAGATCAACTGGATGATTTCAAGAGCCTACGAGGCTGGTACAAGCCTCTTGAGGGTGTGGATCTTGGCAGGGAAGAGAAGGGGGCAGCCAGCCAGGAGCTGGCTTATGAATAAGCCCATTTAATTAGGAGCAGGTAGGCCATGCAGAAAGCCCGGGAGGGAGCTGCCCCTCCCCATGGGAAGGCTGCTGTAGTCCAGGAGAGTGGAGTCCAGCCCTCACAAAACAGCAGCAGCAGAAGGGGTTGGGCACCAATGGAAAGTGAGGGGACACTCAAATCCATGGAGCCCCTGTCCAAGCTGAGAGGGAGACAGGGCCTAGAGGCCCGCTCCCATCAGCACCAGGAAGTAATGGGCTTTCTCAGAGTATTAATATGGGCTCTAATAGAATACCTGAGCAGAGCTGGCAGAGTCTCCTTTCTCCAGGGACCCCTACCTGTGGTGGCCTTGCTTCCTTTCTCTGAGTCCTCTTCCTGTGGCTCCCTGCCCAGCTTACTCCCAGGCCCTGCCCTTCATCACACCTTCCAACATATGCCTATGATGGTGCCTTCCCAGCCACTCAAGGCCTCTGAGCCTGAGGCCTCTCACAGTATCCTCTCCCCTTTATCCCTACTTCCAGATCTAGGTATTCAGTTTCCCAAGACCAAAGTCTTTGGAGAGGAATCCCATTGTTCATGCTCATCGGGCCAAGCTTAGTGGTTGCAGGGAGCTAGTTGGTCTCTGATAGGACCCTTCTCAGACTGGAGGTATCCCAGATCACTTAGTGGTGTCTGAGTGCAGTGCATATGCCCTGCCACACACTCAATAGGGGCTTTAGGTTGGGAAGTGTCCCCTGGAAGGTGGGTGGGGGCAGGTAGGGCAGGCAATAATACCAGCCCTTATCCCCATGAGGTCAGAGCCAACTGATAGGACATGGCATTGCCAACCAGACAGGTGGAGTGGTGCTGGGGACAGGGTCAGCACCTGGCAGGAGGCAGCACACAGCTCCCTCAGATTCTTTGGGACAGAGTGGCTTTCCACCCTTGTAACTGTCAGGGCCAGTGCTCAAAGAGAAGTATGTGCCCTGAGTCACCTAGGCTCAGCCTACACAAGCCTCTGCAGGCTCAGATGCAGAGCACAGGCCCGGGGCAGGCAGTAGATGTGGAAAGGTGAACAGCGGAGTGCATAGACAGAGGGATGGATGGGCAAGTGGGGAGGCATGGCCCACAAGCTCTCTGATTTTATGCACTGATCTCTGTGGCAGCAGTGACCATGCCAAATCCTTGCCCAGTCAGATTTACAAATTTCCAGTCTCTGCTCAAGTATCATCCTTTCAGAAAGGTTTCCGCTAACCACATTGTCTAAACTAGTGCCTCCCTGTCACTCTCTAGCCCTTTGCCTTTTCTCTGCACAGCTTTTATGGCCACCTGACATGTATGTATATATTGTTGGTCATCCCCACGAAAGCTCTACAACAGCAGAGACTTTGCCTCCTTTGTTATATGCTCTGTCCCTGTTCCTGGAACAGTGCCTGATACTTATTAGGTGCCTAATAAACGTGAGTGGATAAACGAGCAAGTGAGTGCAAACATGCGTGAGTTAACAGGAAACATTCTGTACGTACCCCAGATAGGAAATTTCTGCAGTGTTCCCTTCCTGGCTCTCCTCAACCTTTCCAGTCCTGCTACCCTCAGAGAATAACTGTGTTTTCTATTCTCCCAAAGGAACAGACCAAAGTGGTGAGGAGTAGGGGCATTGTTCCTGTGCACCTGGAAACCATGGACCCAGGAGCCACATACTGTGTGAAGGCCCAGTCTCTGTTAAAGGTCATCGGGAGGCACAGTGCCTTCAACCAGGCAGAGTGTGTGGAGGTGCAAGGTAAAGAAGATCTGCCTGTCCCTTGGGCCCCCGCAGAGGTGACAGCCCCTCTTGGTGCATGCTCAGGTGCCTTTGATTCTGAGCCTTCCCTTGATTTCGCAGACCTGGGTGGGTTCTGGTGGTGAATGTGTGCAGGAGGCCATCCTAGTGCTGGGTGGGGATTTTTAAGCAGCTGTCACTCTCCCCGTGAGAGCTTCCTCCTCCCTGGGCCAGATGTGTCAAGGCTGATGAATACTGCCTGTGATTAGAGGTGGCTGCAGGAGAGGCCACCAGGTTCCTTGGCGAGCCTGGGAAGGAGGTCATACACCATACAATGCCACAGTTTCTTTTATTGGAAGGGGCTTTATGGAGTGTCTTCAGAAGCCTCTTTTTTTTTCCCCCCTTGACACTAAAAAAAAATTTTTTTTTTTTAGTTGTAGATGGACACAATACCTTTAATTAATTAATTAATTTTTTTATGTGGTGCTAAGGATTGAACTCATTGCCTCACAGGTGCGAGGCAAGTTTTCTACCACTGAGCTACACCTCCAGACCCCCCTTGAAATGTTATGGTCTAAAAACTTGAATAACTTGAAAACCATTTTGGAAAAAATAAACCCAACAAAATTCTACATCCTATGATCCTACCATTCAAATATCACCACTTGTGTGTGTGTGTGAGTGATCTTTTAGTCTTGAATATATAGTACATTCATATGGTGCAAAAAATATAAGAGACACATGGAAATTTTATTTTCCATATCCATTTTCCCCACCCATAAAATTCCTATACCCTCTACCATAGATACGGACTTCTTGCATATACTTCTGAAGACTTTTTAATGCATATACAAGTAAATGAGAATATGTTTACATATATTGCCTTTCCTTTTCTTTGTGGGGTGGGTACTAGGGATTGAACGCAGGGGCACTTGACCCCTGAGCCACATCCCTAGCCCTATTTTGTATTTTATTTAGAGTCAGGGGTCTGTCTGAGTTGCTTAGCATCTCTCTGTTGCTGAGGCTAGCAAAAATGGTGGCATGTTCTATACATTTTTCTGGATCTTGTCTTTTTCATTTTATGTATCTTATAGATTTTGCCATATTAATAAAGTAGTTCCTTTATCCTTCTTTATTGCTACATACTATTTCATTATATGTATATGAAATAACTGATTTAACTAGTCCCCTATTAATGGGCACTTAGTTTTTCCCAAAATATTTTGCTATTACAGCCAATGCTCTAATTAATTTCCGCTAATACATTGATTATTTTGCCAGGGATGGGTGTGTAGCTCAGTGGTAGAGGGCTTGTCTAGCATGCATAAGACCTTAAGTTTGACCCTCCCAACATTGTGAGAAAAAAAAAGATAATTTTTCTGGTATACATTTATTTGAAGAATAAATTATTCGAGGTAGATTGACTTGGTTGAAGATATAGACCTTTAATTTTGATTACTGTTTTCAAATTGCCCTCCAAAGGAGCGTAGCCCTCAGTCATTACCTACACGTCGGAGTTCTATAGCATATAAACACTGTGCCTATTTTTCTGTTTTTCCCCAATAACTAACGTATCTATAACTGTTCCCATGTAAATGTTCTGATTATTATTTTATTCACTTTCAAAAAAATCATGTCTTGTTTAAAAAATCCAATCAACACAGAAATTTTAAAAAGGGTCAGAGTTAAATATTTTCCACTCTTCCCCATATACCACTCAGGAGGTTTCCTTTGGTGAGTCTGGCATTTAATCCTCCCAGTACTGTCTGTGTGATTCCAGTGCTCACACACACAAAGGGGCCTATCCCATACCTAGTGTTCTGTGCCTGGCTCGTCTTCACTTGGCAATATATCATGAGCATCATTTTATGTCGGTATCTTTGGGTCCACCTCAGTTTTTTTAAATGCTGCATAGTAAACCAGTATATTTAATATCTCCTTATTAATGAGAATATTTTGTGTTTTCTAGTCCTTTGCCACTATAAACCATGCTGTAGTAACCAAGTGTGTATCTGTCCCAATTCTCATTTTAATAGCTGAATGACTAGCCTACCATTCTGGTGAATCCCCTTTATTGGGTATTTGAATCACTTCTGTTTGCTTTTGGGGGGAGGGGAGGTACCAGGGATTGAACTTAGGGTCACACAACCACTGAGTCATGTCTCCAGTCCTATTTTACATTTTACTTAGAGACAGGGTCTTACTGAGTTGCTTAGCACCTTGCTTTTACTGAGGCTGGCTTTGAACTTGTGATTCTCCTGCATCAGCCTCCCGATCCACTGGGATTACAGGCAGGCGCCACCATACCCAGCTTTCATTTGCTTTTGAAGATGATATTCATTATTTTATTAAATGAATATTTACTGAGTATTCACTGTGTGCCAAATCCTGGCCTGTGAACTTGGATACAGCAGGGAAATCCCTGCTCTCAAGAACCTCCCCTCTAGTGGAGACAGACTCCCAACAAGCAAAAGATGGGATGGTATCAGTGGGTTCCATGAGGAAAATCTACCAGAAGATGCCTGGAGGGGTGGGAGGGGCAGGGACCACTCTGGGCAGAGAAGGGGGTTCTGTTGCTGTATTCCAGAAGTTTCCATGAACAGACCGATGCATATAATTGTTTCCTTTCTTGGAATTATTTTTTTGGAATTGAAATCATAGGAGTGGATTGAAAGGGTATGAACATTTGTGTATCTCTCAATGTACACTGCTAAAATAATTTTCAAAATCTTTGAAACAATATGCATGGCCCCAGCCACTTGTGTGACTACCAGCTTCTCCACAACCTCCCTGGCTAAGTTACCCTTCACATTGTGAGCTAACTACCTGACCGGGGGGGCTTAAATAAGCTACTCCAGGTTACACAGAACAGAGATGAGAAAATACTGCATTCCCCTTCTTCATCTCCAGATGCCCAGGTCTGGTCCTTTCTGCTACATTTACAATTACAATAATTATGGGCTTTGGAGCTAACCCTATCTGTGTGACCTGGGGTAAATTGCCTATCCATTCTGAGCATAGAATCATCTTATAAAAGCAGAGAAACAGGGATTTACCACCCAGCCCCCAGCATAGAGCTGGAAGGAGGAGCCACATAACAGGGGCTTGATATATCATAGTTATTATGTGACTGTTTTCCAGACTTAATATTCTCCTCCATAAGATGGATCAGTGCCAACAGCAAATTGCAAAACACTTTGTTTTCGGTTACCACCAGCCAGTTCTGGGGCCTGGCCGGGTGCCTTCCTCTGGCAGCTGTGCCAGGTATGTGCTAACACCACTCTTGCCTTCACACACAATGCTCCTCCCTTCCCCTTCCTGAGAAAGATATTTTAATCTTTTCTGGAGCTTTCTGGAAAGCATACCTTAATCTAGATTTTCTAGATTAAATCTAAAATTTAGATTTTAGAAAAATGGCGGCAATTTTGGTCACCAGGGCACATTATCAAATCTCAGGTTTCTGGCTTCTGCTGTCTTGATTGACATTCGGCGTCAACTCCAGGGGTCAGGGGAGGCCTGGGTTTGGAGGCTTCCCCTTCATTGTGGTTTCTAAGCGTCTTCTTGTCTTTCTGTCTCCAGAAGAGGCTCTCCCGCTGGCCCTGGCCCTGTTTGCCTTCCTTGGCTTCATGCTGATCCTCGTGATTGTGCCATTCTCCATCTGGAAAATGGGTCAGCTGCTCCAGTACTCCTGCTGCCCCGTAGTGGTCCTCCCAGACACCTTGGTAAATAAGCTTCCTCTTTCCTTGCAGCATGACGCTGATCAGAGGGCTGTACCTTAGGCCTTAGGTGGGCATGGCATGCTTTTTGTGGGTTTTTTGGTTTTTGGAGAAGAGCACCTGTCTCAGTCTGTATTGCTAGAATAGAATATCACAGATTGGGTAATTCATAAACAATAGAAGTTCATTTGGTTCTGAGGAAAATATGACCTTTGACCTTTGGGTTTGACTTATTTTGCTTAACATAATATTCTTAAGTTCCATTCTTTATGACTGGCTGAAACTCCATTGTGTATATATACCACATTTTCTTTATCCATTCATCCATCGAAGGACACCTAGGCTGGTTCCACAGTTTGGCTATTGTGAATTGTGCTGCTATAAACATGGGTGTGCATGGATCACTACAGTATAACAACTAATTCTTCAGGATAAATACTGAGGAGTGGTATAGCTGGGTCATATGGTGGTTTCATTCTTAGTCTTTTGAGAAATCTCCGTGCTGATTTCCATAGTGGCTGTAGTAATATACAATCCTACAAACAGTATAGAAGTGTTCCTTTCTCTCCATGTCCTCTTCAGCATTTATTATTGTTTGTGTGCTTGATGTTGCCATTCTAATTGGAGTGAGATGAAATCTCATTTTAGTTTTGGTTTGCATTTCTCCAATTGCTAATTATGTTGAACATTTTTTTAATGTATTTGTTGGCCATTTGCATTTCTTCGTTTGAGACATCTGTTTAATTCATTTGCTCATTAATAAATTGAGGGTTTTTTTTGGGGGGGGGAATACCAGGGATTGAACTCAGGGACACTCAACCACTGAGCCACATCCCCAGCCCTGTTTTGCATTTTATTTAGAGACAGGGTCTCACTGAGTTGCTTCACACCACGCTTTTGCTGAGCTGGCTTTAAACTTGGGATCCTTCTGCCTCAGCATTCCCAGCTGCTAGGATTACAGGCGTGCACCACAGAGCCTGGCTGAGTTTTTTTGATGCTGAATTTTTTGAGTTCTTTATATATTCTGGCTATTAATCCTCTGTCAGAAGAAGCAGCACAGTTTTTCTCCTATTCTGTAGGTTCTTTCTTCTCATTCTCAAGTCCTTTTACGATCTACATCAATCCATTGGTGAAAGTAGAGCCCTCAGCTAATCATCTCTCAAAGGTCCCACCTTAAGGCTGTTGCCTCGGGAATTCAGTTTGCAATACATGCTTTTGGGAGAACATATTCAAACCACAGCAATTTCTAATCAGAGGGTCTAGGAGAGATCTCCCTTCTCCAGGGTATAGGCACCTCCCTGAGGCCACCTCTGCTTTCTCCCAGGACCTGGCATAAACAAAACCTGGTGTTTGCCCAGCCCAGGATGCTTGCCATTTCAGGAGTCATACACAGTTTTTCTCTTCTGAACTGTCCTGCTGAACCTTCTTGGTCCCTTTCTACAGTTCCAACAGTGGCTACATTCAATAACATACTCCAACACAATATATTCAACTGATCCGCCAAGGGCATCAGGGTAAAGAGCATGTGTGGGAACATGGGAAGTCTGGACTATGCTTTGTCTTTGGTGGGGATGGCGTGGGGACATGGGGGGCAATTTGGACTTCATAGTGACTCCCAAAGACTAGGGGTCCCTGCCGGTGTTCCTAGCTCTGCACTAGCCTAGGATTCTTATTCTACTCCAGGGAACACAGAGCACAGGAGTGAGTGTGCCCGGGGCCATGGTGGGGAGAAGCAGAAGCCAGCAGTTCCCACACGGTGCATCTGGCCACCTCTCTAGATGCCTCCCTGGATATTCCAACTTCTATTCTGTTTTCTCCCCTGGATTTCTAAAGTGGACAAATTCTCTGAGTCAATGCATTTCCCCACGGTGCTGTGTGAGAGATAGATCATTAGTGTCCATTAAATCCCAAACACATTCTGGAGCCAGGCGTCACTACCACCATCCCCCTTCTCTCAGCAGAGCCTAGCTTCTCTGACAGTTGCATTGTTTATACATAATCCTCCAAACTGTTAAAAAAAAAAAGCGATTTCCAGCCAGCCTTGCAAAATCCACACATCTTGCCAATTAAACTGTAGAAAATTACCAATCGGAAATCCTTGGCAATTCTCCAAAATGTCCTTCCAGGTTTGTGCTTATTTTATCTGTGTGGGTAAAATGTTACATGTCTATATCTACAATTTTACAATTGGGATGGCTGCACTCTGAAATGTGCCATGAAGAATTCCTTTCCATTAAAGTTTATATCACCATGTAACAGTCAAAGCAAAAGTACCAATGCAAGGACAATCATGTTAATTCGGTCCAGTGTATATTCTCTATTTAAAAATATAATTTTTCCCCATGTCTTTCATCCATAGTTGCTTCCCAGGGATGGGGCTTTGGTGCTAAAGGGTCTTTCTTTCCTTTCTGTGACTGACTTCATTCTTTCTTTTCTTGCTGTCATATTCTACTATAAGGTGGGTGGCAAGCATAGAGATGGCCTCAAGTTAGTAACAATGGACCACCCCAAATGTGGCCTTGTGTGCTTCACAGAAAGTGGCATTTGTGAGTTCAGATGCTTTTGGGGATCAAATAGGTACTGGAAAAAAATGTCAATGCAGTACAATGACCATGACTCAATAAGAAGAGGTGATGGACCCAGGAAAAATCATTCCATCTAAAGAAAGCAGCTGCTTATTAGCTCCAGAAGGTTGCCACAAAGGTCTGAGCCAGTGCTGCCAGACCTCCAAGATTCATTTATTTATTTTTTGCAGTGCTGGCAATCAAACCCAACTAGACATGCATTTTCCCACCAAGCTACACCCCAGTCTGAGATCTCCAAGTTGTAAATAGGAAACCTCAAAGTCCAGATCCTTATGAGAAATCTCATGATTTTTAAATATTGAAAACATATTTTGGAGGACCTGGGTTGTGGCTCAGTGGTAGAGCACTCGCCTAGCATGCATGAGGCACTGGGTTTCATCTGGCACCACATAAAAATAAAAACAAATAAAATAAATAAACTACAACTAAATTTTAAACAAAATGATAACACATATTTTTAAAATATCATTGGAACCTTGCTTGAAAGTTAGTTCTAATTGTGCAACAATGTTTAATTTTTTTTTTTTTGAGGGGTACCGGAGACTGAACTCAGTGGCACTTGACCACTGAGCCACATCCCCAGCCCTATTTTGAATTTTATTTAGAGTCAGATTCTCCCTGAGTTGCTTAGCACACTGCTTTTGCTGAGGCTGGCCTTGAACTCGCAATCCTCCTGCTTCAGCCTTCTGAGCTGCTGGGATTATTTAATTTAAATGTTTTAGAATTGTGCTGTCCTTTAAAGTCATATGTGATAGATTGGGAGGACAGTACAAAAGATTTGAAAAATTTTAGTAATTTTTTACTGCATGTTAAATGACAATATTTTGGTGTATCTGTTAAATAAAGTATATCACTAACAATAACTCCACCTATTTCTTTTTACTTTTTAAAATGTGCTGCTAGATTTTAAAAATTGCATATGTGGCTCTCATTGCTTTCACTGGACAGCACTGCTCTAGGATTTAAAAATAATCAAGCAAACCTCTACAGGTTTGGCAGTCAGGGTCCTGAGAATCTGACTAGGACCAGCAGCAGTGAATTGATGGCAGCTCCAGGCTAACACTCCTGCTCAGAGAGCCCTTCTTGTGTGATATCTTTTCTTATTGTCGGTTGGACATCAAGAGTAAACCCCTGAAGCTGCCTCTTTAGAAACAGGATCAAAGGTGATTGGCTGGATGATGCTGATGTCTAGGAGACCAAGGTGGTGGAAACCATCATGCCTGTTCATTTGTGTGCATGTACTTTAGGAATGATGATCAGGAGGTCAGTGGGAGGTAACTATAGAAGAACACAGAGAATTTGTGGAGGTGAGCATACTAGCAATGAAGTCCCTTTGAATAAATGGGTATCTGCATGTTTGCAACTAGCAATGATTATGCACCAGGGTCTCAGGAAAAAAAAATATGAGTAAGAAAGAGACTGCATTTATGAGCACCTTCTCTGGACTTGGCACTGTGATAGTTGCTGTTCATGAAGCATCTTAGACTAGTTCATTGTTCTTCAGCTCTTGTTGGAAAATGGTTAGTTCACCCCCACCCCCACCCCCCGAATTCTGGAATTTTGGAGCACTGACGCATCAGGGCCTGGAGGGAATAGCTTGGCAGTGAACTGGGAGATGACCTCAGCAAATGCTGGAAGTCACTGATCTAGGGGTTGGAATTGTCTTTGGGATTTTTTTAACAGCTTGAAATTTCATCAAATAATTGGGATTTTTTTGACACTCTTTACTCTCACTACTTTCTACTAGTGACATCTAATAATCATCGATGAAAATTAATTTTCAGAAAGGAACCAATTCACCCGAGAAGTTAATCAGCTGCAGAAGGGAAGAGGTGGATGTCTGTGCCACAACTGTGCTGTCTCCTGAGGAACTCTTCAAGGCCTGGATCTAGACCTGAGGAAGGGCCCACAGACTGGCCTGCAGGACACAGGACTCGTGAGGGGTGAGGCTGTGTTCCTGTTTTCCTCCACGTATGAAGGACAAGAGAAGTCTGAAGAGCCTGCCGTGTCCATGTGCGGGAGCAACTGTCAGAGGCTGAGTGTCGTGCCAATGGCACTGGTGAGAGTTCAGGAGATGTGACTTCCAGACCCAGAGCTGACATTTGCTAGCTGAGTGACCCTGGGGAAAGTGACTTCATCCCTCTGGTTCTCAGGTTTCTCTTCTGCAATGGGGATTAACTACGCACCTGTCTCTGCTCTCTGTCTCTCTTTCTATGTATGTAAATACATTCAGCCCTTGTAGGTCTGCGGGTGGCATTCATGCCAGGAAAGGCCAGTGCTCCTGGAGAGTAGGATATAAATGTGGAGTAAGAAGGATCAAAGGCCATACGTGAGTTGGCTTGGGCTCCCCGCTTTCCCAGAGGAAATGGAAGAGGAAAGGAAGGATGGGAGCAAGTGTTGATCTCACTTCAAGCCAAATGCTTATGCAGAGGTGGAGGGCTCAGCAAGCCATGGTGGGTGACCTGGAAGGCCACAGCCCCCCTACGTAGGCAGTACACCAGTGCAGGGGATCCACAGAACACCATCAAGTGTGGACTGAGTGCACATCTTGAGGACGGCCGGTAAAATGTGTGTGTGGTGTGATGAGAGGGCAGGAGGTGGTCGGTTCCAAGTGTAACATTTGCAGCGTCTGTTTTTCCTGTGGCATTGTCAAAGTGCAGAAGTAAAAATCAAAAGGGGTGGTCTTTTTGGTTCCTGCAAAAAAAGTGGGCTTTGGGGTTTTAGTTACATCACCAGCCTTGGGTCCAGAGAAGTGTAAAATACACACAGTTCTGGCTTCATGCTTCAGCCCATAGTCACAGGCTGCCTGCTTTGGGGACAGCTTCTGCTGCACAAGAGCTCCAACTGACTCAGGTGGCAACAAGATCACCTGACCAGGACACTCTTGGTTTTTCCCAGAGGCCCCTTTCCATAGGATTTATGTGGGGACTTCCTTTTCCTTTAGGCATTCTACTCAGAGATCCAGACTCTGCCTCTTCTACTCTGATTTTCCTGTTCTCAACTCTGGAAGCCACTACTCTCTCCTCTCCCCAACCAGGTGAGAGAGCCTAAGACTAGAGAAGGAGTGGAGGGAGGAAGTTTCTTGAGGAGTGAAGGATTGATTGTTGATCAAGACCTGTACCTTTTTATTCCCCACTCCCTCCCAGGTCTGGAGCCTCTGAGTGGGTTCCTCTCTACCCCCACTTCCTGGCCCTTCCAGCCAACCTGTGGTAGGGACAGTCTAACTGCCTCAACTAGTTGTCTTCCCCTTTGTAACACCACCACCCCACCATCCTCTCTCCACCTGGCAGGGTCTCAAGTAGATTGGGGAGGGCTGTGTCCAAGAGTGAGATATCCTAAGTGCTTTGCCTTGATGTTCTTCTTGTTGGTTCGACTCCTTTATGGAGAGTATGTGTGAATTTTATACTGTGCCTGAACTGGAATCATGTCCATTTTATAAAAAATAAAGACCACATGACTACATGGGTCATACTTGATCCTTCCTCTTCCCTGTCTCTTTAATCTGTATCGTCCCTCCATCACCTGACCAAGCCCAGAACCAAGAAATGACCCCTGACCTCCTCTGCTTGAATCTCTCACAGGATTCCATCCATTCCATAGTCTGTATAGGTACATGGGAATTTCTCTCAATTCTTTGTTGTCTCCCCATGTCCCAAACACATGTGTTTATTGAGCCCCAACCATGCACCAGGCACTGAACTAGTTCTTGATCGTAGAGGGGCTGCCTCATCTGTAGCTGAAGATTTCCTCCCTCCTGGAGCCTCTCCCTTCAACTAATTTATGCCTGTCACTTGGTCCTTTAAGTTAGGACGTTCTAATAAGTGGATGTGGAGTGCATTTAATTATAACAGGACAAGAGCTATCAACTGGGATTACTCTGGTGAGCCAGGAGTGAGGTCACCCTAGTTATAAGGCATAGCTCTGACTTCATGCTTCTTCTGGAAGCTTTAGCCTTCCAGATGTTCAGTTACCAGGCCCAGGAGCAGGCTCAGCACTAATGCTGGCTTTCCTCTCACAGCTGTCATTGAGACCTACCGACTTCTGGGGAAGAATTGGAGGGCACTGGGTGTCTGTGAGTAGCCCAGGGTGGCTTCTTTGGTTTCAGTGATGTCTCTTGCAGCTTTTGCCACTGCCCTTCTAGGAGCTGTCCCTAGGATGCCCCAGAGTCAAGCCCAGCTGTACTGATTTTGCCTTCAGGGAACATCTCCCAGTGTCCAATGAAGAAACCCTATTCCATGAGGCTTATGTTCCAACAGGACAAGGGAAGAATACTAATAATGTGATAATAAAGAAGTATATTATTTAGTGAATTAGTATATTGGGAGTTTATGAGGCTTATGGAAAAATGAAAGGTAGAGTAGAAAATGGGGCCTGGCAGCCGGTTGAAGCTTTCTCAAAATGAAAGTGAACTCAAACAATGGAACCTAAGATATCTGTTGGGTAAGTTTTTTTCATAGCCATACAGTGTGACAAATTACCAGTGATTCAATAACAAAGCAATTTGGCAACAAATGTTTGGAGGTATGTAGACTAATGCAAAAATGTTGTTCAGTATTTGCATTGTTAATATTATTGATAGTTCATTTAAAAATGTTATTCTCCTAAATTATCAGTTAAGAGCAAGAAATAATTGTTTATTTTGTTGGGAACCTAGCTTTCAGGATTAGTGAAAAGGAGGGCCAGTTGTTGATCTCACAGTTTGAATAAGAACTGTATGTGGTTATGACTGAATCAAACAAGTTAATATGTAGTCATGCTTGCTTAAAACAGTAAATCAAACGTATTTTGGCTTTTTATTCCCCACTGAAACAGCCCGTTAGAAATGTCACTGCCAAAATGCACCCCGATTCCCAGATTTTTGGTTTCCGATGCTATTTTTCTACAAGTCTGGGGGCTGAAAGGTACAAGGTAATTCTAGAACACCTATAATTTGTTGGATCATAAAACAAAGCTTTAAATGATTGAGTCATTCAAACTTATCCACAACCCATCTATACAAAATGCTCCTACTAGCTAAAGGTTTGGCAGTGGGAACATCAGGAGAGGGTTGGCTGGCATCAATTGGTACAATACATTTGAATTCATCAGTCCCTAATGATATCCAACAAGAGCTGACAAGATAAATTTTCAAAAAAATAATTGAATAGAATGTATTTCAGTTGGATTGGGCTTATTAACTCATTTATTGTGTCAATAAAAACTACTAGTAAATGTAAATGCACAATTCAGAACGTGTTTTCTCCTTCACCACCAATCTCTGGCCCCAGTCACTGCCCTCTTCCACCTGAAGGTCTGTACAGCCTCTCCAGAGGCCATCTCTAGTCTGCCCACGCCTACATCGTGTCCTGCCAAGAGGTTCTATGGCAAAGTTTTTTTGAGTTCCTTTTGTAGACACTCTCTGCCACTCCTCCCCATCTCTTTAAAAAGGGTGTCTTTTCTTATTTCCTCCATGCCTTATTTCATCCTTTGGCCTTTGACTATGTAAGTGCTGATCTCTTTGAGTTTCCAGCGTCAGCTTCTGGGGCCACCTGGACGGGAGGACCTCATGACGTCCATGGGTGTCTGGCGCCACTTTGTGGTGAGTCCTGGAAAATTCCTTCTGCTGTTCCCAAGCGCAGTGAAACTCCCTGGGCCTCCAGGATAAAGGAAGACTCTGACCATTTTTCCAAATGAGGACTCAGTTGGAAAACTCCCACGGGCTCTGCCTTTAACAAACTTCCATTGTCAGTTGTGGAATTGAGACGTTAGTGGCCTATCTTTTCCCTCTGTGTCTGTGTTCTATCTGTCCCTGGCACATTGGTGGCTTCACAGAGTGCCTGGCTCACCCTCTGTACTGTGACCATTCCCAACTTCTTAAAAAAAGAAGAAGGAGGAGGAAAAAAAAGACTTCTTTTGATGTCTTTCTTGCTGTGTGTCCTATATCCAACCATCCTGGGCCAGGCTGACTTTCTTGGGGGTGTTCCTCTGGCTACGGATCACTAGGGGGCGCCACTGTGACACCTAGTCTGTGAAATTGGGACCAGAAACATCAGAGCTGATCCCAAACTATGGCCTTCTTTTTCTGGCTCCTGGGACCTTCAGGTCCTCAAATCCTGGACAAACCAAGTAAGCCTGGAAAACCCACGCCTGCCTGAGGTGGAGAATGAGGCTCGCAACTGGAGGACAGCGCTTCCTCTCTGCCTCCTTCAGTGAGAGGCTGGAAAAACTGAGCAGGCTGTCCTCTCCCGCATCTAGGAGCGAAGTCCAGGCCCCCAGGCTGTGGAGGAGGTTCCTGGTCTCTCCACTGCACCCCATGGAGGACAATTTTAAAACAACTTTTGAAAAACCTGGAACCTTGGAATAACGAGTGCCCCAGCAGACCTCATTAGGTCCTGCATTTTGCTCTTGTACTGAAGACTGCTCATCCACCAAGAGGCCACGCGCCTCCAAATACCACTGGCGACACCAGCTGAGTCTTTCATCAAATCGCCTCAGTGTAAGATGACGCCCACAAACAATGTGCAGGCCTTGGTTAGATGCCTGGCACCTCAAAACCAAACCAAACCAAACCACCACCAACAACAACAACCCAAAACAACAGTAAAAAAGATTAAGCCTAGGAAACATGCTCTCGGATCTCCAGCCTTAGGAGATCACATCCCGGAAAGGGGTCCCTGGTGGGGTGACACCTACTTCCAACCTACCAACTACGTCATCCTGAGGGCTTTCGGATTATGGGGGGATAATGAAGGTATTAAATAAATAAATAAATAAATAGATTTTGCTGTACCAGAGAATGAACTCAGGGATGCTCTACCACCCAGCTACATCCCCAGTCTTTTATATATTTTATTTTGAGATTGGGTCAACACTAAATTGCTGAGACTGGTCTCAAATTTGCCACCTTCCTGCCTCAACCTCCCAAGTCACTAGGATTATAGGCTTGGGCCACTGAGCCTGGTGCAATTATTATATTTTAATGCGTGAAGAGTTTTAATTTAGCATATGGTAGCAAGTAATGCTGAAATTTAAATATAAATATAACTTTAAATTCAGCTTTAGTTTACGAGGTAATCTCTTTTTCAGATAAAAGGATTTTTTTACTTACAAAAAATTTGCAGGTTCTTAGCACTTGAAATTTACTAAATTAAAAGTAATATTAAGAGACATCAGGGAATCATCTGCTTGGAAATATGCTCTCCAAGCAAACGGTGAGGCTGTAAGTGTAAAAAGTCTGAAATGTGTTGAATTTGCTTTTGTTTACCTTATTGATTATGGATTATTGCTCTTTAGCCCTATAGACTGATTTTGCATGTCTGTGTGGGATTAAACAGCATATACAAACTGCACCTGGGGTTGTCCAGAGTTGCTTAACCACTGAGCCACATCTTTTAGTTTTTTATTTTGAGACAAGTCTCACTAAGTTGTTTAGGACCTCACTAAATAGCTGAGGCTGGCTTTGAACTTGTGATCCTTCTGCCTCAACCTCCTCAGCTGCTGGGATTACAGGTGAGCACCACCACTCCTGGCTACAAATTGCACTGTTTTGAAACAAGTAATTCTCTGCCTTTTCTTTTTTCTCTCCTCCTCTCCTGCCTGTCTACCTCCCTCCATCCCTCTCTTCTTTTACTCTCAAGTTTTTTTCCTTTTCTAAGAGTTTTGAAGTCTGGAGGAGTTTGACTTTGAGTTGACAAGAAGCCTCACAATGAAGAACTGATGGCCTGAGGTGTGGTTCTAAACATGCTGCTGAAAATCAAAAGCTGAATTTTGGGGGAGTGGTGGTGAGGGACATGAGGAAGAGGGGCCCACTCTTTTCTTGGCTAATGACTCATTTATTTTTAAATTTATTTTTAATTTTAATTATTTATTTTTAGTTTTTAGCAGACACAATATCTTTGTTTGTATGTGGTGCTGAGGATCGAACCCAGGCCGCACGCATGCCAGGTGAGCGCGCTACCGCTTGAGCCACATCCCCAGCCCCCTCATTACTCATTTAAATAGTCATTTCCCACCTAAAGGATTTATTGCAAAATTGGGATTTTGGGGGAACTAAATGCTAATTTAAACTTTAAAAAGGCATGATATATGAATAATTAAAACCAGATGACATTAATTTGCTTCTAGTTCAAAGAAGATGATTTTATGGTTTTCTTTAAAATCACAGATGCAGCTCCTACAGAATGCTAAGTCAGGAATTTGGGGTCTGCCATAATTTATTCCAGGGAAGTATTTGGATTTCTCCACTAATACTAAATAGCTACAGCTGTGGTCTGATGGTGTGTGCTATGATTTTAAACACTGGGGTCTTTTATGAGCTGGTTCTGTTAGAACTCACATAATCTGGATGTTGTAGGATTCTATAGAAAAGCTTCCATTTTAACTTTCTGAAATGATGTAAAGGTGAAATAATCTGATACATTTTTCAGTTGATGAAAAAATTCATCATGATATAATTTGATATATCTGGGTATATATTTTTTCATTTAAACTTTAAATGTAACTAGTTATATTTTATGACATTCTTATTTGGCTTTGGGAACTTTGAATTTTCTATAAAATTAAGGTGATTGGTAATTGTGCTTTCCAAAGACTTCTGAGAATATACATTCTGCACACTGTTGATCTCTATGATCAAAATAAGGACAAAATGAAACATATATAAAGCTAAGTCTGAATTTTGATTTATAACAAAAACATATTAGTATATTGCACTTAAAGTACATTTTTGAGCTAATTATAAAAAATATGATCTCCCTGTGAGAAAATTAAAAACTTTGACTAGTTTTGGGTTCAAGATACTACTCCTAGGTGCAGTGGTGCATGCCTGTAATCCCAGTGGCTTGGAAGCCTAAACAGTAGGATCATGAGTTCAAAGCCAGCCTCAGCAAAAGTGAGGCACTAAGCAACTCAGTGAGATGCTGTCTTCAAATAAAATACAAAATAGGGCTGGGGATGTGGCTCAGTAGTTGAGTGCCCCTGGGTTTAATTCTTGGCAACCCCCCTCCCCCAAAGCTACTAATTGGGAGAACTTTTCAATTTTTCGCTATGGACCTTGATGTAACCATGCACAATACAATGTACTGGTTTATTAAGTTGAATATTACAACTGGTGGGAGAGTTTATAGTTCACAAAAGAAGCAAGATAAATTTAAAAAATTGGAAAATAAGAACAGTCCTTTTAAAAAAAAAGACATCCCCCTCAACATGTGAAAGTAACAAAGGAAAAGATAGATTAGGTGGGGGGTGGGCAGAATTGTTCATTCAGCTAGATATTGTGTTAGCCAATCCTGATCTTATCCCTGTATATTAGCCCCTGATGATGGACAAATGAAGTTCAATCACCATGGCAGAATTTTGGCCATTGTTCTGTTGGAGGTTTCTCTACTATCTTGCAGTAGGTATAGTGTCCACCTTCTAAGAGCTTTGGTTGGCTAACCATTCTGATGCCAGGGCCCTCAAACTTCAATCATCAGAAAACAGTTGAACCAAATATTGGTACCAAAGACTCATAGAGCCAGAGAATGAGAGATGATGAGTGACTCTAGGGCAAAGAGAGTTTTTCCAAATCTTTAGTAGAGTGCAGTCTGAAAACCAACAAAAATAAGAATTAGAAGAGTTGAACTTTATCTGATAACTGGAACATTTATTGGATTGTTGGGTGATGTTATTATGCTATCTTAGAACTATTTTCTTTTCAGATGATAAATAATTATGTTTACTTGGTTAGAAGTCTAGATTATTTTTTTTAACATAAGAGAAAAGGAACTACAATTGTAGAATGAAGAGTTTGAGTTTTTTTTTCTTTCTTTTTTTTTTTTAGAACTGGACTGGAAAAATCAATATGAACTCATGCTTTTAAGAGAACAAAAATAGTACATTAAAAGCACATTGGTTTTTTTTCCTCTTTGTCTATTGAAATGACCAGGGAGCTGTGTCACTCACAATCCATTGTGGCTCCCATCTTCTTTTCTTCCACATTCTTTCCCACTGGAAGTACCTTGAGAGAAATGGAAGTTTCCACATTATGAGCTGGAAGTGAAAGGTGAACATGAACAGTGAACAACAAGGCTAAAAATCAATAAATTAGTGAAATGCACAGGGCACAGGAGCCAATCTAAAAGGGGGTCCTGCTGGCCAGAGTCGAGATAACTTGAGTGTCAGAAATCAAGCACTGGCTGAAGTCAACTAGCATATGGTAAATCTGAAAAGTCATGAGTCCAAAATGGTGCATGGAAAAAGAGCAAGTTGACATCAATTATTCTAAGAGAAGGTGGGGGTGTATTTGGTGAGTCTCTTATCAATATTGGTATTACAAACTCAACCACTGTATAAATGAATAAAACAGAAACTGGAAACACAAATACAAGGGGAATATAAGTGGACCAACTTTGTAAGCTGTGACTTGGAGACAGACAGTGGGGTTGGGGATAGAGATCCGTGATAGAGCTCACACTTGCCATGCATGTGTGAGGCCCTGGGTTCCATCCCCAGCACTGAGGATGGAGTGGGGAAAGATAGAGCAATGCCTCATAAAACATTAAAATTCAATTGGGATATATTTGATCAGACTCGTACATTAAGAAAACCCATAAAGTTAATGGTTAGGGGCTGGGATTGTGGCTCAGAGGTAGAGCACTTGCCTAGCATACGTGAGGCACTTGGTTAAAACCTCAGCACCACATAAATATAAAAATAAAGACATTGTGTCCATCTATAACTAAAAAATAAATATTAAAAAAAATAAAACTAATGCTTAGGAGTTGAGGTTCAATGGATCCTGGCTTCTGACTGGAGATCAGTCCCCGTCCTTCTTTCTGTATATGCAGGACAATGAGTATCAGCAAAAGTTCTGTTGAAAACAATTTTTTGTCTGTCTCATTTCCACACCATGGATCAAAACAGAAGTTTTCTCCCAAGAAACAAGTGAATACAAACCTCATAATAAGTCCCACAAAATGACAAACTGGGTAATGAATGTCATTAGTTCAAAGAATGTTTAAATCTTTAGCTTCAGTCAGAGCACACACACATGCTCAGAATGCGAAGTGCCTTGAATACTTGCAGTAGACTTGTAAAGGAAATTTTTTAAAGGTTTTTTTTTTCCTCCAAATTTGATAATAATTCTAAAAGTGTACATGATATAACCAATGTCTACTGTGGAAATAAGAGGAACTTGTCTAAGCTATCAGTATCAAATGGCAAATTTTCATCAACTAGGTTTAGAGGGAAGATTAAATTACCTTTTCATCTAAAAACAGTGACTACAGAGTCCATATATGAAGAGATCAGAAAATGCTGTCTGGTATCAGAAAACTGATACTACAGAGGTGTGTCAAATAGTGTATCTGTACCATTATGATTTACTTTTGTATTTCTAACTAAATATTCACTTTTGAAACTAAATTTGGATCCTGCTCCCCCTGCAGGGGTGCCCTACCACTGAGCTACATCCCCAGCCTTTTTTATTTTTTATTTTGAGACAGGTCTTGCTAAATTGCTGAGGCTGGCCTTGAACTTTCTATCCTCCTACCTTGGCCTCCCAAGTCCCTGGGATTATAGACATGTGCCACCACACCCTGCTGCATTCTTTTTCAACTTCCCTTCTCACAGGACATGGGACAGCCCTGCCTGCTGCCTTGGGTAGCCAGAGCAGCTCTGTCTTCTCTCTCTGTCCTTGTGGCCTGTCCTCTCTGTTGCTTCTTCCCTCTATAGGACTGATTCTTTGTTCTTTCTCAGCACCTCCCAAGGCCTTCACGGACCCCTCCCAGCCTAGCTCCTGACTTTCTCAGTTCCAGGGACCATCCATGACCAAATTCCAGATCTGGGTCCTTTGATTCAAATTCTTTTGAAAGAGAATCTGCCTGAGCCAGTGCATGGGTTGGGTGTCCATCCTGGGTCAAGGGGATTTGGCTTAGGAAGGACCATGTGGGGTAACCAAGGCATGAGGGCCAGCTCCACCATGAGAGGGGGTGAGGAATCTGGAAGTATCTCTCCCAGGGAGCCCCAAGCCCCACGGTCCAGTGGAGGCAGTATGAAGTGGGCAGGATGCAGCCACTTGTCTTGACCCTTCTCAGCTGTGTCGGTGCTCTCTTGGTCCTCTGGAGCAGACAGGAGGCTGAGCAGCAGCCCATGGTGAATGGGCAGGGTGGCCCCAATCAGGCAGGACCTTAGATTCCAGGACAAGGATTACCCTAGATGCAGCTGGCAGCAGAGCCATGGACTGGAGGGGTGACCCGAGAAAGGGAGAGTGTCCGGTGGCTGCCACCATCCAGGCAAGGTGTCCTGGAGGAGTGTGGTCAGGGGCACCTTCACAGATATGTGCCAGTATGGACCTGAGTCAGGAGGCTTCTTTCCCTCTGCGGTTCAATGCTCTTTGGTGGCTGTTTTTATATTCTTAACACTTTTATCTTTTTATTGTGTTTTCTAAGAGAAGTCCCTCATGCTCATGCCTGGGCCTGCAGCCTCAGCTCATGTGGAGTCCCCCCTGCACTGCCTCCCTGGCACAGGTTCTCAGCTCCACCCGAACCTGTCTCTTGTCCTATTCCAACTGGCCTCCCCTTCCCTCCTTCACCCCAGAACCACCATGGTTATCTCCACAGGGACCTCTGGGTATGGGCCTAGCAAGGGTTTGCTGGTCACACATTTGTGTCTTGGAGCATGACGATGGCATTACCATAGTGTCTGAACCTCTTACCACCCATGATCCAGGTACCAAGGGCCTCCCACATGGAGGTTTAGAGGTCAGATCATTCATCTGCTGTGGGTTGGGGCCTGGTCCACCAGAAGGGGAAATGCCTAGTTTGACTTTCCTTAACCCCACACCCAGGTGAGTTGAGTGGGCTAAGCAGGCTGGCAGGTTGGACTGCATTAGGACAGAGCCCTTAGGTACCTGTGGCTGGGAATTCTCCCTTGATATTCATGCTTGGGGTAATCCTCCCTTCCTCCTTCCATACTTCCTGAATCTGCCTTGTTTTTTGCCTCTGGCCAGCTCCTAGCACCCCACAGGGACAAGCCATGAAATAAGAATTGTGTGATTCCCATGGTTCTGCACACCTGCTAAATGCTCTGATGTTTGATTTCAAAATTGAAACTGCACAATGTAAAGATGAGCAGTAAAATTATTACCAGTAACTAAAAAATTCCTCTTTTTCACTTAGAACACTATAAAATATCAAATAAAAGTCATGGTGACTAGCTTAGAAAGAGACCACAAAAGGAAGGGAAAACCATTCTCCAGACCTGTGGTGACACTTTTTCCACCTCATGTATGGAGGGGCACACAAATTATATAGTTGGTCCTGCTTTTGGGTGACGTGTCAGGGAAGCAGCTGGAACAGCCCAGGGTCATGGGGACAAAGATGATGAGTTCGTTTTGGGATGTGATTGGGGATGCGTTTTGGTTTTGCAGTACTGGGTGTCCAGAGGCGACAGCAGTAGGGGTGTGAGGACACTGGGGGTTGTCAGGGTGCTTGGTTTGCCAGGAGAGTGGTACCAACCAATGGAGGGCAGCTGAGTGTCCACTGCAGGAAGCTCTGAAGGGCTCGGGTAGTGAGGAGTGGGGTGTGTGTGTGTGTGTGTGGGTGACAGATAACTCCTTCCAAAACAGGTACAGGAGGAAAGAACCAAAGAGAAAGTCAAGGGCAGATGAGGTGGCATGGCAGAGTCACCTCGGAATGCTAAGAAGGACAGGTGCCCACACTTCACTCCAAAAACACTTCAAGTGCTTGGGGAAGGCTCTGCTAGAAGGTGTGGTAGTCTGACGTTAGAAAAAAGGGAATAAGAAGCAGCTCTGAGCTTCACAGTAGGTGTTGTCTGGGTATGGAAACACTAAAGGGCTGCTCCTGTGTAGAGATGCATCTGGTGCAGCTGGAGTTTTGCAGTGTGAACGTGGGCACCTCAATGTCCCTTGTCTTACACCGGGTTCTTGCCCCAGGGAACAGAGGAGCTTGGGCCAGGTTATGGAAGGGTCCTCCTGCTTGGACTCTGGGGTTGGGGGTCTCTTTCTCCTGGGCTGCAGGTCTTCCTTCACTCCTCCCACTGCCTGGGAGGTGTGGCCCAGAGGGTCTCAGGTTCTTTCCCACCCAGAACAGCAGACACCTCTCATGGGAGCCAATGCAGGGTGGACCAGCTCAAGATCCTGGAGAGTCACAGAGCCAGAGGCAGCAGAGCAGAGGGACTAAGAGTGCTGCTTATGGGCTCAGACTCCTGTGTTTTGAGTTCTGACTCTACCATTAAAAGCTGTGTGATCTTGGGCAAGTTATTTAACCTCTCTCTGAGCTTTAATTCCTCATCTGGAAGATGGGACTAATAATAATACCTCCTACATCAGAATGGCTAGAGGTTAAATGAGATAATATATGTAAAGTGATTAGTGCAGTGGCTGGTGTATGGTCTGTATTTGATGATTCCAATGGGTGGAACTTTCTGCTGATTGGCCAGGTGCTCTGCTTTCACATGGGGTGACCTGTGGGGTGTGGCTACATGGGCTGCTCCTGTGTCAAGCAGTACAGTTCCCGAGGCATTCATGTTGCCTCTCTGGGTCTAGGTGCCCCATTTTTTCTTTTCCTGCCCCCTGCTCCCCTGATTGGTTTTTGGGGCTTCAGGGTCTGGGCTGATGGTGCAACCAAAGGAGGGAACAAGAGCTGGTGAGCAGCACCTTTGAGGCCCAGGGCCTTCTGAGCCTGTTGGAGGAGGGTTTGGCCTGGGGGACATCAGCGTTTGCACCTGATGTTTTTATCTGACAGTCCTGGCTCAGGTTTCTTGCTGTGAGAGCGAGGGTCTGAAGAGGGCCCTGGCACTGTGGCTTTTCAGGATACTGAGCCAATTTGTCCTGTATCAGCTTTCCTGGGAAGGGAGGTCAGGCCAGGGAGGGAGCCTTTCTGCCCAAACCACTCTTGACAAATTCCTCCCAGAGCCATTGATGGAGGGGAAATGCTGGTGCTTTAGAAATGGCCTTGTCCACTCTGTGGGAAGACTGTGAAGACCTGGGCCCAGGCCACACATCTTGCTTGTCTAGCGCAGCAGTGTCTCAGACATGAATGGAAGACATCTGACCAGGACCGGGGAGTGGGCATGCACCCCAACCCTCTCTGTAATATCCTCCAAACCCTGAGAAATGACAGGTCTCTCCCCCCCCCATACTCTTTGTATTAAGACTTAAAAATGGACCTAGGGGGTAAGCTGATGAAGAATTCAATGATGGAACGATAAAATTTTTATTATGGGGGCTGGGGTTGTGGCTCAGCAGTAGAGCACTCGCCTAGCATGTGGGAGTCCCTGGGTTCAGTCCTCAGCACCACATATAAATAAATAAAATAAAGCTATTGTGTCCAAATACAACTAAATAATATTTTTAAAAAAGTTATATTATGTACAACTGAGTTACATTGCTTGAAAAGTGTGGGTTTCTTTTTTTGGGGGGGGGTCAGTACTAGGGATTGAATCCAGGGGCACGCTACCACTGAGCTACACCCCAGCTCTTTTTATTTTTATGTTGAGACAGGGTTTCCCTAAGGTGTCCAGGCTGGCCTTGAACTTGTGATCTCCTGCCTCAGCCTTCAGAGTCCTTGGGATTACAGGTGAGCACCACCACACCTGGCAATGTTTTATCTAGATTAATATATAGTGCTTTTTCTTTCTTGCTATTTCAAATACTGCGGCAGTGACTGTCTCACGAGCTTTGTGAGTATGTGTAGGGCTCAATCCTGGGTCAGGGGCATGCACGCTGTGAAGCTGAATCCAGCTTATGCTTTTGATTCTATTCTTTCCTTACCTCTTCTTCATGCCCTGGCTTTATCCTGAGATGGATTGAAGAGTTTTGACTTCATTTCTCTCTCCCCTTGCTAAGTTCATATACTTAAACATGAAGTATTGGCTCGTCTAGCCCTAAAGAGCTGGTGAATCCCAACATTTATTTTCCTTCTCTCCTCTTTTGGAATATTTGCAACATCTGGACCAGTGGGAGTTTGACTCTTCCCAGCGCAGAATCAGCTGTCGTTCTCCGAGCGTCCACTAGGTGTCAGTGGAAGTCTGGGTTGGTGCCGGCTCCGGGCTATGGTTGACTTGGCTCGTCCCCGCGGAGCCTCGGCGTCCTCTCGCGCAAAATAACAAATGTCCGTGGCGCAGGGCACTTTCTTCTGGAAGTTCTCCAGGGAGCTCAGGAGTTTGCATATGAAGCTGAGGGAGCGAGAGACTTCTGATAATGATATTCAGCGTGGAGCAGAGCCGGGTCTCTCCCAGCTTTGATATATGAGATTATTATGGCGAGGCAATGCAGGCCAGGTAACTCTCGCTGGGCACGCTGCTGAGGGTATGGAGTCCTGTGTGGGTTGCGACACCTGGCACAACAGAGATGTCGCTGCACGGCGGCGCGGATGCGGGGTTGGAGAGAGGAGTGAGGTGGGGACCTCCAGGGACCAGGACCGCAGGCTGGAAGGAGGCTCCTAAGGAGCCATTCCACCCCCCACCCCCCCCCCCCGCCCAAGTTTTGCCAAACGTCCTCCAACTGTCCACTCTATTTAGACTGGAAAAACAAAAACAAACAACCCCCCCCTCTCCCCTTTTTTGGTTTATTTTTCAGAATCAGCATTCTAACGTTTGAATCACATCGCAAGTTTGGAATAAAAATTCCAAACTTTTGCTTTGATGTTTACCTTACCTGTGCAAGTACCCATAGGCTTTTAATACTAGGTCAGGAGAATCACCTCTTATTGCCTCCATACCCTGTCCGTGCTCTTCCTAAACCACAGATGGTCACCCCTGGGCACCAGTGTGGTCACTGCCACAAGGGCTGATCCTGATCCCTGCCAAAGTCTGGTCTTGGATGGGTAAATATTTGTACTCTGCGGAGTGAATTGTCAGCTAGTATCGATGTTATGTAAGCAGCTATTACTCTCAGAGCCCAGCACAAGCCCCAGCCAAGCACCCTGTTAGATTTAGTTCTCCCAAATCCTCAGACCCCAGATACTCTGTTGCAGCCTAAGTCCCCAACCCACCTTAGGCTTCCCTGCCTCCAGGCCTGTCTATCCTGACAGCTTTCCTAGCCTCAAGTCTGGATCTTAATAAACTTGTTACTCCTGCAAGGCTTGAGCTGCCCCTGCAAACTGTCTACCTCTTTTCTGAGCTCAGCAGTTCTAGGGGTCTCGGGGCAGGAACATGTCTTCACAGCACGACAAAATCATGTGACAGTCCTCCAGGGCATCAATGATAAGGGATTGTTCACCTTATGTCCCCGAGGGCCTCTGCATCATCTACTGAAATATATAAATATACATATTTACATAAAATGTGTAGCCTTAACTGGCATAACTAATAAGGATCTCCAAGGGTCCCAAGATGACATGCTATCCTTACCACATTGACAGAATCAGCCAATATAATTTACTAGCTATTGGACTCACTTTTGGACCTACTTACAGTAAACTGTTTATCTTTGTGTTTGCAGACACTCAAAGAAAAATCTCTAAACATTGGTTCTTTATTTGTTGATTTTTATGGAAAGGCACATAGGAGGCAATTGATGTCGGTTTTTAAATTCACAAATGCAGGGTGTTTTGTCTGTGCTCTGTAGAAGAACTGCCTGGCAGCTTGACAGGCCAGGTGGGCGGATGATGGTGCTCTTGTTCATCCCTTTCACCTCCTCCTACCATCTCTCCCTCTCATCCTTTGCCCTCTCTAAACCGGAGCATTCAGTCTGTTTGGAGGGCCTTTTTGTTGGGTTCCTTGTCCTGATTTCTTAGTGTTATTTGCTGCTACAATCAACAGTGAAGAGGTCTTTAAACTTATGTTGAGAAGAAGAATTGTCATTTGGGTCCAGAGCAAAACATGGGCACCCTGGCACAGTCTGCATGATACCATTTACTATGCTGCCAACAGCAGAGGGCTAGGAAGGGGATTTGTGGGTGTGTGTGTGGGGGGGGGAATGCAGGAGCTTTTGACTGAATCATTTTATGCTCCATGTTCTGGAGAAGGCAACATAGCAACATAACTAAGGGTTCACCAGTGGGTGGAGAGTCAGCTGCGCATGGGAGCAGCAGAGGGCGGGGGATGGGGAGAGCTGGGAGCACAAAGAGTTCTGGGCTGAGAAGAATTCTCTGGTCTGGATTGAGCTCTGGGAAGTGACTAAGACTCTCTCCTAGTGTCCACTCCTGTCTAGGACTCTAAAAACCGATCTCTGTTTATAGGGCGTCAAGTCTGGAGGTGGAGCACAGGAGGCCATTAGAGCGAAAGCCTAGTGCAGCCAGGAGAAGGACCCACAGAGAGAGAGAGCCCAGGGGAGGGAGTGGGGTGCTCAGTCTCCTCCCTTGGATTTCTGTTGTTTGAAATTTGAGCTGTCAGCTGCACCCTCTTGGGGCAAGTGATGAGCCAGAACACTCCCAGCCTCTACTGAGGCTTCCTGTTGCTTAGGAGGCCGGCCCTGCCAGTCTCACCACCCGTCCCGGTTTCCTAACATGTGCCTTGTGCTCTTTCCTCTCAGTATCAGTGCTCATCAGGCATTTGGGCTTTTCTCAGGCCAGAAGGGTCAGCCAGGGCTTGACTTCGGTCCCTGGCCAGCATTTCAGCTGCTTTGAAATGTATTAAGAGTGGCCATGAAGCCTGTCCAGGAGGATTGCGTGCATGCAGTCGGAATGTGGAAATTGTCACTGGTCAGTTACTCCACTCCAGGACTCTCGCAGGTGAGAACACAGAGAGATGATATTCTCAACCTGCCTCTTCAGCCTCCGTGAGCCTCTGGGCCTGGCTCTGGCTGCTTTGGTTGATTTCAATATTGTTCATCTGCGTTCAAGTTTCTGCCTTCCTAGGTCCAGTAAAATGGGAAGCACAATTATTGTCCCACCACTGCCTGAACACCTTTAAAACTGGTGCTGGATTGTGGGTTACCGGCTGTGCCTCTGAACCCCCCAGGCAGATGGGAGTTTTCTCCAGAGGGACATGACAGTTCCCCCAACATAATGTCATTGGGGCTCACACTGCTGAAGGCTTTCATTGGAATAGGCATGAGGTGGAACTGCCTCAGTTTCCCTGGGTGAGAAGTTAAAGAATAAATAGATGTTAAAGAATAAATATCCCAGAGAAGATAGGAATATCTTCCCCTATTTTTCTACTCCCTGAGCTATTCCCTGAGCTAAAAGAGCTCATAACCAAATCCTCCTCTTCTTTTTTTTTTTTTTTGGAGGGGGGAACTGTGGGGGGCAGGAAACACCTCCACACATTTTAAAACAGTAATGACAGTCAGAATCATAACAGGAAGTACTGAGCAGTTCATTCAGCTAGTCACGCATCCTGGAAATACTGCTGAAGCACACCAACTGTAGAGAACTCCATTCTGAAAATCTCACAAATTCGACTAATGCCTGTTTGATGTTCCAGTTTTATACATCAGGAATAATATGTGATATGGGTTGAATCTGTAGCAAAACTTCTTCTTTTTTAAAAAAATGACATCCTGTGGTCTCTTTTGCTTTATTTATTTATTTATTTTTACCACGAGTACAATGTACACCGATAAAAAAGATGTACGTCGCATGTATCTGTGATAATAGCCGTGGCAAAGGCAGTCTAGGCATATTAACAACAGACTTATCTATGGAGCAGCACCTTATGTAAGATGCATTTTCCTCTAGAGCCAAGCATCAAAAAATTCACCTACATGAGTAGATAAGTGGCCCTTAGGCTCACAGACAGTCCAGCACTGGGCCCTGAAGCAGGGGGGCTTCTCACCTACATAATTGGCTCAACAAGGGGAAGATTTCCATTTAGCACCACAGAAGCTGACATGTAAATTGGGACCTGATGCTCCACAGTCTAGCTGTATTAATGTCACCCTTGAAACCCAAGTTAATTTCAGTGACATCTTTCTTTACTCTGGTGGCAAAATGTGCTTTCTGTCGGGGTCCATCTGACAAGCTTGGGTAAATATTTGCATGGAATGTGGAGACATGTTTTTAGGTTTTGCTTGAATTTAGCCATTCAAGATGTCTTATAAAATTGTCCCCTTCGCTCCTCCTGAAAAACATAGAACAAAATAATGATGGAAAACTTGGAAGAAACTGATGGGATGACCTTTCCTTCCTGGTGGCCAGGGGCTCACTAGGCTGTGGCAAGCAAATCACAACTTCTTCCTCTGGCCTGATGACTCCTCAGATTATATGTTCTCCTCTTCTCCCATCGCTAGACTTCTCCAAGGAGAGGTCAGAATTTCTGCCTCCTTTTCTGTACCATGCCACATACTCCTAATCTCTTGGCATTTAATTTTAACTTCTACTTTATTCAAGTGATGCTTTTGAAGAAAGCAGATCAGATGGTAGAGCCTAGACCTGGTGGTTTTTCCACAGCCTCGTGGTAGGGTTTAACCCATGTGATCATCGTATTTGTGTTAGGCCCTCCAAAGATGTCCACGTCCTAACTTTGGAACCTGTGAATCTGTTGCCTTACATGGCAGGGACTTGGCAGGTGTGATTGAGTTAAGAATCTTGAGATGGGAGATTATCCTGGATTATCTGAGGGGACCTAAGGTAACCACGAGGGTCCTTGTGAGAGAAAGAGGGAGACAGGAGAGTGTCACATCAGAGATGAGATAATAGAAAAAGAGGTAGGAATGATGCAAGGTCATGAAGCGGATGTGGGTGAGGCAGTCATCCCCCAAATGTGCCAAATACAGTGGTATTCTTGGATATATAGACCTAGTCTATGAATATTCATTGTGGAATAATAAGTGTGGGGCTATGTGCTAAGAAATGCTGGCAGCCTCTAGAAACTGGGGAAGGTAAGGAGTGGATTTTCCACTGGATCTCCAAGTGGAACACAGCCCTGCTGATAGCTTTGTGTCTTTTTTGGGTACTAGAGAATGAACCCAGGGACACCTTACTACTACATCTCTAGTCCAGGATCTTACTAAGTTGCCCAGGCTGGCTTCAAACTTGCGATCCTCCTGCCTCAGTCTCCTGAGTTGCTGGGATTACAGGTGTGTGCCACTTTACCTGCCTCTGTTGACATCTTGATTTTAGCCCCGTAAGGCCCATGCAGACTTCAGACCTTTAGAACTATAAAGAATACATTTGCTTTGCTTTAAGCCACTAAGTATATGGTAATCTGTTAAAGCAGCAATAGGAGAAAACAACAGAGTGTTCAAACTTCTCCCAAGAGCGTCATAGCCAAACAATAGAAAATTTCTGCTTTTTCTGCTGTCCTTTTCATTCTGTCCTCCTAAACAGGGGAATTTTAAACCTCAACCCTCTTCTCTTGTCTTGCGTTTAGCACTTTCATAATGAATATTGACAGAATAAATCTAGATGTTTAAGAATATCACTGAATTTTGGACACTTGGGGACACCCACATCACCTAAACCCCTCCTTTAGAGATTCTTTTTCTGTTCACAATCCCAGAGGAGTGAACAGCAGGCCACCTGACCCCACATCAGTCACATCTGGCAGGTGTTAGGGTCTGCTCCATCCCTAAGGGAGCCCACTGAGAAGCTGGGCTGGCTCAGATGAGACGCGTTGGGCTGATCAGATCCCTATTCTGAGGATTCTATTAAGTGATCAAGATTTCCTGTTCATGGTTGGCACTGGAGCAGGAAGGCTGTGGTAGAGTCATGTCTGGAGTGGCAATCGAGGCTTACTGAATTTAGAGAGAAGGGGAAATTCAGAGCTGGCTGACGGGGAGGGTGGACAGGAACAGAGGGAACTGGAGAAGCTGAGGAGCCACTCAAGGGTGAAGAGGTGACAGTCTGTACTTTTATAGTGTGGGTTTTGTCTTCTCCCGGGCCCAGAGTTTTCTGTAAGTGGCTGAGATGGTTTAAGACCTCATAAAAGCTTTGTCTAGTTTGCATGCATTTCTGTTGCTTGCAATCCAAAATTCCTGACTAGAATCTCTGTTTGTCCGTTGATAAAGCCAGAAACCTGGGGGTGGGGAGGGAGAGTTTGCTTTGACTCTCCTTCCCTTCTCTCTTGTTCTGGGGGCTGAATATAGGAGAAGGAGGAGAACCCTAGGAGGTCCTAGGCCAAGTGGCTTTTGTTTCTATGTCAATAATAGTTTGGAGTGATTCGAGACATTAACTTTTTTTTTTTTAAGTTGGTAACTCAAAATAGGGAACCTAATGAGCATTTGGATAAAGGACACATAAGTCACCCTCCAGTGGAAGGCACGGAGATTCTTTATTAACACCAACTGCAAAATACATTCTTAACCATGATTTAAAAAAAAAAAAGATGATGTGGGATTTAAACTAGGTCTGGCCTAGATAGAGCTCCTCAGGGCAGAGTATGCAACTTATCCACCACCTACTTGTGGTACTTAGTTCAGCACCTGGCATCTATTCATTCTTTTTTTGCGGAGGAAGGAAGGTACCAGAGATTGAATTCAAGGGCACTCAATCTCTGAGCCACATCCTCAGCCCTATTTTCTATTTTATTTAGAGACAGGGTGTCACTGAGTTGCTTAGCACCTTGCTGTTGCTGGGGCTGGCTTTGAACTTATGATCCTCCTGCCTCAGCCTCCTGAGCCATTGGCATTATAGGTGTGTACCACGGCACCTGCCTCTATTCATTCCTTCTACAATCTTTGTTGCATGCCGAGGCACTAATCACATAAGCAGGCATTCAGTGTATACATATTGGATGAATTAAGCTGTCTATACATCATGTTCTGAAAATTGTTCATCTAAAAAGCTCCAGATTCGCTTGCCTGACAATTTTAGCTTGGGAAGAAGAGACAGTTTATTTAGAAGTACCACCATTTTGTATTTGCCCATGAAGGAATTCAGATTTTGAGCAAGTCTTGAATTATGATAGTGATAATACTTAATAAAATTATTAATCTTAATAAAAACTCATAAAAATACTTAATAAAAATTGTTGTTATTGGATGGATCCATACAAATAAAATTGTCATCCTTGAGCAATTAAAAAAGAAAATATAGGGATGTCCCTTAATCAATTTTTTTTTTTTGCACTTCTGTGGATGAAACCCAGGGCCTTGCACATGCTAGGTAAGTTTTCTGCCACTGAGCTACATCCCCAGTACCACCCCCCCACTTTTTTAAAAAAATTATATATGCTAGGCAAATACTCAACCACTGAGCTAAATCCCCAGCCCTCCTTAATCAAAATTTTAAGGATAAGTGCCATTTTAGTGTTGGGTTGTACGTGTTCCTTAGTGAAGGTACTACCCTGAATCTTCCCTATGGATTCCTTTGTCCTACGAGATGAGACTCAGTGGGGTCCTGGATCTTTGATAATGGAAAATAAACTCTCTCCTATTTTTTGGCTCATTTTGGAAAAAAAGAAGAGAAAATCTATGGTAATATTGCTCCTTCTGGAGATTCTGGGAGCAGCGGGGTAGAAATCTTGCAGGTAGCCTGCTTGGGTTAGCACACAGGGGAGCATGCTGTCCATGGGATGCCCTCAGGTTGGCCGCAGCCTGGCTCTGTGAGAGCTGATTAGGATGCGGAGCGGAAATGCAGGCTTGTTCATAGAGCTTGTCTCACCTCTGCCCCTCAACTCTGCCTAGGCCCATTCCTAAGTGTGGAAGTTCCGATTGTTATCTCGGTAACAGAATCCCATTCCTTGTCTGTTTTCTTTTGCCCTTATCCTCACATTTCTTTGAATGTCCTTTCATGGGACGTCTTGATCTGCTCCCAAAGAAATGCAATTATCAGAAATCAACCTCTCTCACCCATTTCTGCCCTAAGCAGCTTTTGCCCACTGGTGAATTTCACATTGTACTGAGAAAGTCAGCAACTAATACTAATAACAGTAAAATATGTTTGTATTTTTAGATGACTTTTTCCACTGGGGACTCCCTGGTGAGAGCCAGGCGCTGAGCAGAGTGAGGGTGTATATGAGCTGGAAATAGAGAGCGAGAAAGAGACCTGGCTGGCTGAAGCCTTTTCTTGACAGCTAATTTACATTTTTTGGTATCAAGGGGTCTGTGCCAGTAATTGGCATGCAGATTGTGTCTGATGGGCCTGTTATACAGAATAAAGGAATCTGCTTCTTAGAATAAGCCAACCCCAGGCTGATGGATGGGGCATAAGGAGGTCATTGTGAAAGAGAAATTGTGTGTGTGTGTGTCTCTGTGCGTGTGTGTGTTTCACAAGAATTCCTACCCCCTCCTCTTTCCCTCTTTATCCAGCAAACTCTAATCTTTCAAATTGCATTGAGACAAATGTTGCTCCGTTTCTCTCCCTCTCTCTGTTTTTTTTTCCTTGAAGGGATATTTGATGGAACCCACTCTAGGTTTTAATAAAGTATTGGGGCAAAGGAGAAATTAAAGCAGTGTCATGGTTTGTTAGCAGCCCAGGATCGTCCAGGATGGGCCCAGGCTACAAATTATACTCTGGAATTAATTGGCAGAAGGTAGCTCTCCTGTCCATCATCCTTAATCCAGCAGCTATGGGACAGCAACAGGAAAATGTGGTTGTTATCCATCTCTTTTTTTGCTTTGTCTAAGTCATTGGTCTGATTGGTTGGTTTTCTTTGGTCCCCACCTCACCCATCCATTAGCAGGTAACAGCTATCTGCTGTTACCTCTTAATGCTAGGCATCCTCTTAAGGGAGGCTGCTCCCAGTTCCTCTGTCCACCTTGGGAGACAGGGGTCAAAAAGAAGGCTTCCCAGGGGCTGGAGTTGTGGCTCAGTGGTAGAGCACTCGCCTAGCACATGCGAGGCCCTGGGTTCCATCCTCAGCAACACAAAAGAATAAATAAGTAAAATAAAGGTATTGTGTCCAACTACTACAACATATATATATATATATATTTAAAAGAAGGCTTCCTATACCTATGGGAAGCTGCAAGACAATTGAACTTTCTTTTTCATAGCTATGTTGAAATTGAAACCACTGCAGAGTTAACTCTTTAAAATTTTTTTTGTTGTTGTAGTTGGACACAATACCTTTATTTAATTAATTCATTTATTTTTATGTGGTGCTGAGGATTGAACCCAGCTCCTTGCACGTGCTAGGCGAGGGCTTCATCACTGAGCCACAACCCCAGCCCCAGAGTTATCTCTTATCGACACAACATATGTGGGTTAGACTACTATCTCTAGGATGAGTTTTAAAGAAATATAAAGAAGAAAATGGGAGAACCAGCCAGCTTGCCTGTCCATGGTTCCTACTCCCAGATGATAGTAGATGATGTTGGCACTTTCTTGCTTGTTTGCGATGTGCCAGAACCTTGGTCTCTATGACATTTAGACAGTTTGGGGAGTTTCTTACTGTCAGCCCACACTTAGCTTCCCCCAAGAGCTCAGACCCCTGCCTCTTTGTACAAAGGAGAAGATGTGTTTGTATTCAGTAGATCTGACTCTGTCTTTCTTAAGCATTCCTGCATGTCTGACCCCAGAAATCTTTAGGATTGTACCATTTCAAGTTAGAAAGGACTAATCTTTTCCTGCCTGGTTCTTTTCTCTCTGAATACAAAAATTGAGTTTACCTTGATTATTAAGATGAAGTTTTGCATCTCACTCCAGTAAGATTGGCAGCCATTCTGAAGTCAAACAACAACAAGTGCTGGTGAGGATGTGGGGAAAAGAGTACACTTGTACATTGCTGGTGGGACTACAAATTGGTGTGGCCAATTTGGAAAGCAGTATGGAGATTCCTGGGAAAGCTGGGAATGGAACCACCATTTGACCCAGCTATTGCCCTTCTCGGACTATTCCCTGAAGACCTTAAAAGAGTGTACTACAGGGATACTGCCACATCGATGTTCATAGCAGCACAATTCACAATAGCTAGACTGTGGAACCAACCCAGATGCCCTTCAATAGATGAATGGATTAAAAAAATGTGGCATTTATACACAATGGAGTATTACTCAGCACTAAAAAATGACAAAATCATGGAATTTTCAGAGAAATGGATGGCATTAGAGCAGATTATGCTAAGTGAAGCTAGCCAATCCCTAAAAAACAAATGCCAAATGTCTTCTTTGATATAAGGAGAGCAACTAAAAACGGAGCAGGGAGGAAGAGCATGAGAAAAAGATTAATATTAAACAGGGACGAGAGGTGGGAGGGAAAGGGAGAGAGAAGGGAAATTGCATGGAAATGGAAGGAGACCCTCATTGTTATACAAAATTACATATAAGAGGATGTGAGGGGAAAGGGAAAAATCAAGGGAGAGAAATGAATTACAGTAGATGGGGTAGAGAGAGAAGATGGGAGGGGACGGGAGGGAGGATAGTAGAGGATAGGAAAGATAGCAGAATACAACAGTCACTAGTATGGCAATATGTAAAAACGGGGATGTGTAACCGATGTGATTCTGCAATCTGTATTTGGGGTAAAAATGGGAGTTCATAACCCACTTGAATCAAATGTATGAAATATGATATGTCAAGAACTTTGTAATGTTTTGAACAACCAATAAAAAAGATGAAGTTTTGAACTTTTATTTACAGTATTTGTGGCCCTCCCAAAGCTTTATGACCTTGTGTATGATAGGACTTTTGACAATAAGGTGTGGGAAGCTTTTATAAGGATCTTTCTTTAAAAATATTTGAACAGAATATTATAATATTTAAAAAATTATGGTAACTGATGCATAAAACATAAGAATCGTTCATATTAATGGGATACCATATACCATTTTGACACATGGATTCATTGCATAATGTTTAGATCAGGTTAAAATTTTAAAAGAAAATAGATGAGTCTCTCATAGAAATTCTTTGCTTTCTTATATTCCATTAGATAATTCAATGTGTCATTGAGGTTCTAAAACCATCCTTTTGTCTTTTGATCCAGAAGGAGTTATCTCTTCAGGCAATCTTCCCCTAAGGATGCCACAGGTGTTAATAGATGGATACCGAGGGCTCAAAGTCATCTTTGGCTCAGTCCTACTGCATTGCTTGGCTCTGCCATTACTTCTTGTATCGCTCACTCTCTGAGGTGTGGCCAGAGTCTGCTATTTCTTTTTTCACCTCCAACAGCATGTAGGAGAGATACTGCCCACAGTGGTTCTGGAGAGCAAGGAAGTAAGAGGGAGGTGGAGAAGAGCAAGGAATTGGAGGCTTAGGAATGGGAAGAAGAGGAGGTGAAATGAAGAGAAAGGGATGGAGACAGGACATGGAGAGGAAGAGGGGAACAGAAAGATAAGGGAGCTGCTCAGCCACCTGCTCCAGAGAGAGCTGGCCCCTCTCCAGACTCTCTGGGGAGTCCCTGCTGTCCTAGGATGTTGCTGCTGAGCCACCTTTGGGGGTCTGGAGATCCATCAGAAGGAAATAGTTGTCTCTGCCATGATTTCTTTTCCCTCTGCCAGCCATCTGCTTTGCCTTTGCCTGCTGAGGAGAGCCACTTTCCTTTCTGCCAAGCACACCAGACAGTGCATCGTCGGATACTGAGTTCTCTCTGTTTCTCTCATTCAGACATACCAGCATCTGGGAGTGTTTGCTTTACCATTGGAAAAGCATAGAAATATTATTTTTTTTGTGAGAGGAGGAAGTAAAAGAAGAAGAGGAGAAGAACAGATGGGTACAGTTGTGACTACCCAGGTCATTGTCCAGTTAGCTCAGGGGACTGGGAGTGAGGCCTCGTGGCTGGACTGAGGGTTCTGCAAGACAAGGGGATCCCTTCTGAAGCCTGGGTCTCTCTAGGCTGCTAGGCCCAGGGCTGAGGGGTGGAGTGGTCCATGAGTTGATGGAGATGCTCAATGAGGCTCTGGGTACCATCTAAGCTGCTTTTGGGACCTAGATGAGGAGTAGCGTCACAGAGTTGATAAGGAGAATCACTTCTCCACTTCTACATGGACCCCAGAACCTTGAGGGTATCTGAGGAAATTTGTCACCATTCTGAGGGATGGAAAGCCTAAGATCAAAGTTCTGGTGGATTTGGCCTATGACAAGACCTATCTCTTGGTTCACAGATGGCACCTTTTTGCTGTGTCCTCCCATGGTGGAAGTGGTGAGAAGCTCCCTTAGGCCTCTTTTATAAGAGCACTAATCTCATTCATGGAAGCTTCTCCCTCATCATGTGATCATCTCCCCAAGCTCTCACCTTCTAACACCATTCCCTTAGGGGTTAGGATTTCAACATACTAATTTTGGAGCGACACAAACATTCAGATTACATTATCTGAGGAACAGGACACTTGTCAAAAGCATGGGGTCCCTTTCTAATGAGACCTCTTCCAGTGGACTCCCATAGGCTTCTCAGAGGACAGACTCTGTGTTTGATGTTCAAACCCTGCTTCTGGACAGGGAGACTCCTTCTTCTCCTTCTCCTTCTCCTTCTCCTTCTCCTTCTCCTTCTCCTCCTCCTCCTCCTCCTCCTCCTCCTCCTCCTCCTCCTCCTCCTCCTCTTCTTCTTTTTGAGCCTCCTTCTTAAACATCCTTTCCCCTGTGTTCCTGGGAAATAAAAAATCTTGAACAAAGCTCTTCAGGGTTCAGGTTGGCAGCATTTTAGGCTCTGTTGTTATTTCATGTTCCTCTTCATCTTCCTCCTGGCTGCCATGACTATTGGAAACTCTGGATGGAGCCAAGACTAGCTCAAGGCCAGCCTGTGGGAATTCGAGGCAACTTTGAGGAATCTTTGGGCATGTAATAAAAGGAGCCTTTTCCTTGGGGGAATAGCCCCACACAGGGTGCAAAGAAAAGTGAGGGGAACACAGGCTGAAATGACCCCCTAAATCCCCTGCCCAGGGGCCTTGTATAGAACCAACTTAAAGGGATGCCACCCTCTTCCACTTTCTCATTGTCAAGGGGACTGCCATTGTCGCATGATCACTATGTCTTATTTTCAATATGATCTTATTAACTACTTTGCATTGAAAATTTTCTACCTTTGTGTTTGCCATAAGCATGTGCTTTAAAACCTAACTTCCTAAGGGTATGAATTTGTTATTGCTTTAGCCATATAGCAGTTTGGTTTTAACTGAGAAAAAACTACTTCAATTATTACAACAGAAGGACTTCAGTATAGGAAATTGTGTAAGCCAATGATAGAGGAGCAGAAAAGAAAAGCAGTGGATGAGGAAACCAGAAATTAACACCCCTAGTTTGGAGGAGAAAAACGGGCAAGAGATGGTGTAACCAGCGACCATCATCATGCAAATGTGAGGCTGCAAATGTAAGAACCAAGAGCAACCACCCAGGATAGGAGCGTGGATGGAGAAAACTCTTGGTTCTCCTATAGCATAATTAGGCTGCATACTGACTCTAAAATCATCTTTTTCATATCTTCTTATTTCCAAATCATAAATGTCTGCATATTTTGAACCTGTTAGTGATATTTTCTGTTACTTAGAGACAAATACATCTGATGCAATATTTATCCAAGTCCTAGAAAAGTCTATTTACAATAATATTTGCATTACAATAAGTATCTGCACTTACAGTCAACCAACCCTTTGAAAGCTGAGGCCACAGTGACCTCTGGCCTGGCCTGTGGGTGCAGCTTCTGTTCCCAGGCCTGCAGGGGAAAACTAGAAATGCTGGTCAGTGAGAGAAGCTGCTCTGTGGGGTGGAGCACACTGGGATTCAGTTTCAGGGTCTCTGCTGGACACCTTGATTGGAAGGCTCATTCAGCAAACCTAGCCTCTGTATTCCTGCCAGGGGTCCCCAGGGAAGTCACTTCCATTTTCTCTTGGCCTGCGTGCATGCAGGGCTCCCTGATTGACCCGCACAATATAAACACACAATTATAGTATTTATCCTGGAAACTCCCCTGAGCCTTAAATTGAACAGTGCATTCAAAGATCTCCTCTCCTTCGTCTCTGGTTCTGTGATCTAAGAAAACCAGTTAATGAAAAGAGAGGTTCCTTGAGGCAAGGCCCCATGTCCTGTCTTTGCTGAGATTTGCCAACGGTGGTTGATTTTGCTTGTTTATTGGGAGCTCCCATGTGGTATCTGTGGGAACTGTGTCTTGCAGATGTGATAGACATTCGTTAAAAGAATTATTTAAAGGTAAGTTTATTTTGCCCACCTCTTCAGTTTTGCTTTGCATAAAGTAGGCTGAAATGATTCTTAAACTTGTGGAAATTGGTATGGCAATAACCAGAGAGTAAACACTTTTGGATGGATTCTGTATTCTCTTTCACCTTGTGTGTGTGTGTGTGTGTGTGTGTGTGTGTGTGTGTGTGTGTGTGTGTTTTGGAGGGTACTAGGGATTGAATTCAGTGGCACTGAGCCACATCCCCAGCCCTATTCTGTGTTTATTTAGAGACAGGGGCTCAACAGGTTACTTAGTGCCTTGCTTTTGCTGAGGCTGGCTTTGAACTTGCCATCCTCCTGCCTCAGCCTCCCGAACCACTGAGATGACAGGTTTGTGCCACCGTACCCAGTCCCTTTTTGTGTTTTATGAAGTTTTTTTTTTATACTTTGTCTCACAGTCACTTAGTGATCACTTTTACTTTATTTTTATTTTTAAGTATAGGACATGAAAGTTAGGAAGTTTACATAATTGTCATCATTATCATTATAGAAAAATCTTTCCTATTTGCCTGGTACTGATCTAAACACTTTATAAGAACTAATTTTAATCCACATAATAACCTTATGGGCAAGTGTGAGGGGTTGATTGTATTCCTAGTCCTAACCCTTAGAAAGTGACCCTGTTAGGAAGTAGGGTCTTTACAGAGGCTGTCAAGTTAAAGTGAGGTTATTAGGGTGGGCTCTAATCCAATATGAATGGTGTCCTTGTAAAAATGGAAACTCTAGTTATGAAGATATACATTCAGGGAAGATGATGTGAAGGGACACAGGGAGAAGGCAGCTATCTATACACCAAGGAGAGGGTTCTGGAAGAGCCTTCCCTCATGGCCCTTCAAAGGAACCGATGCTGCTAACACCTTGATTTAAACTGTCTGGAACCCTGAGACAATAACTCTCTGTTGTTAAAGGCACTCAGCTTTAGTACTTTGTAATTGCAGCTGTAGCAAATTAACATAGTAAATACACTATTATCACAATATTTAAATCTCATTTTAAGTCAAGGAAACCGAGGCAGAGAGGAGAAGCTATGGATCTAAATGTACAAAACCAAGTAGAAGACTGTGATTCCAGCCCTCTGGGTGGTAGTGGGGGGCAGGCTCTAGCTTCCCAGGCACCCAGATGTGTGGGAAGTAGTTAAATGGAGCAGCTGCCTGGCCACCAGGATTCCTTTATCCCAGGACTCTTCTCTTACTTAAGACTTTGGTTCATGTGTCAGTGGACTCTGTGTGGAGATGGAGCTGATGTTTGCTCAACTGAGCAACGGGGCTGTGTTTATGGTGAAATGTCATCCCATTGTGATCCAGGACCCTTGGAAACGTGTGGGCTCTGGGTTGTGGGGGTTTTCAGATGCTTCAAGCTACCTCTTCCCTTGACCGCCCCCAGTGGGAGAGCAAGACACAGGTGTGAACATGTGTACACACACGACCACTTCCTCCCCCGCACCCTCCCCCCACACTTACACTGCATTTGCAGACAGAAACTCATACATCTGGACATACACACAAATGCAGGCAAACTCACAGCACACCTACACACGTCCACACCTACACACAAACATGCCTGTTCTTATACTCCTTTCCACACAAATGTGCGTTTGCATGTGCATATACACGGCCAATGACACATATGTGGTGAACTGACCAACCCTCTGTCTCATCAGAGTGTAACAAGTAAGTGTGGTGCCTTAGATCAGGTTACCCAGAGGCAGATCTGAGATGGGGGGAGCAGGTGAGTGATTTATGAAGGCAGTGCTCCTGTGGGAGGCCAGGGAGGGAGTAGGGTGACCCCAGAGGAGAGAGAGAGAATGTGGCTTTGGGTGGAGCTGCAGACCTGCTGGATTATTGGTGCATTCAGGAGCCCAAGTCACCCCCATTTTGTTCCTCATCAAGGCGATGGAGCTGGTTTTGAGACCCTTGCCCCTGTCATGCATGGGCTTCAGGCAGCGCTGGGACTTACCCTCCAAGGTTCTTCTGTGTGTCAGTGTGGCTGGGGAAGGGCTCCAGCAGCCCAGGCATCATCCTGAGAAGACTGCAGGGTGAGAGCGCTCAGAAGCAAAGCACACTGGGGAAGAGGAACCCGGGGGACAGACACTCTGACCTGGCAAAGGGGGTCTGGGCAGAGATCAGTGTCTGTGTGTTGAGGAAGGTAGGACTGGAGGTGTGTGGGGATTTCTTTCAAGGAGCAGAGGGATGATGCAGGGGCGTGGGGAGAAGAAGAGCCCTGGGTATTGGTTCTGGCCCAAGAAGACCAACTGAGCAGAAGCTTGAACAGGTAGATCAATGACAGTGGCCCACTGGGCAGAGGCTACTGCCCTCCAGGGTCTTCATGTTCTTTGCTAGATGTGAGAAGACCAAGGTCAGCCTTGGTGTCAACTGCTACTCTATATGCCGGGGTGGGGGGGAGAGGGACAGAGTGTGGGAAGATCTTCCCTATAATCTGTGAGGAGACATGCAAGCTGAGGATCTTGGCTCAGAGTCCCTGTCACCACCCTGTACCCCGGGCAGAGTTCCAGGCTGTCCCCACACTTGTTAAATCTCACTGCTAAGAACAGATTCTGCTGGTGTGCCCGTTGGAAGGATGGGCAGGAATTTCTCTACTTCTAGCAGCTTAAAACATTAATTTTCCATATTTCAAGTCATTTACTTGAAGCTGGTGCCCCAATTTCCAGGAAGTCTTCCAAGGACAACACCTGGGCTGCTGGAGCCTTTGCCCAGCCCTCTGATAGACTGGAGGGCAGCTTGTATGTACAGGATGGCAAACTCTCCAATCCAGGGCAGGGGCCAGGGAAAGAGAATAACTTTTTCCTGGCACCCCTCAAGTAAGTAACATTCCCCACCGCCTGTTTGCAGATGAGGAAACTTGAGACAGGAGAGGTAAAGTGAATTTCTCAAGGTCACACAGCTGCACCCTGGTGGAATTGAGGTTCAAATATACATTTATTCTATTTGGATTGTTTCAGGGCCTGGGACTGCTGGGATGGAGGCAGAAATAGCAGAAGGGGCAGTGCCTCAAGTGTGGGGTCCCAGCTGTGTAGGCCAAGGGAGCACTTGCTGAGCACAGCCCAGGTTCTGTCTCTGCATTGTGCCAAGGTAATTAGGGCTTATGTTTCACCTGGCCAGGGCTGGTCTGGTGACCTTCTGGGAATAAGCATTGGTGACTTAAAAAAAAAAAAAGAAATTCTCTCATAAATAAGCAATAATTTTCATGGACCAGGACATTTAAATTCACATTTTAAAACAACTGATTTGTGAGGGCAGTCCTGTTGAGATATAAGCCAAATTTTCATGAGCGAAGAGAATACTTAACAATCTTTGTCCAAAGCACTGGCTGGTTCTGGGCTGTTCTCAGGAAAAAGAAGGAAGAAATTGCTTTATCAATCTGCATGGCTGAAAAGGTCAGCGAAGTGGGCCCTGACAGCAGAAAGGAAACCCAACCAAGGACAAATTCCTGCTGAAACTCAAGGATGCAAACCCCACTTGGTTACCCCAATGACAGCTACCCAGCTTCAAAAATTAAACTTCACCTGCAGCAACGGGAAGGGGCTGTTGGTTAGCAGCTTAAAAAATATTAATTTTCCCTGTTCCAAGTTGTTTACTTGACAGCTGGTGCCCCACTTTCAAGCAAGATTGCTTGTGCTCTTTAATAAATATCTGGTAATTTGATTAAAACTAGCACTTCGAAACCTGCCTTTGGCCTTAACATTGCAGCCTTGGAAGATGGATTCCTTAAATAATGGGAGGTTGAGGATAAAGACTTTACAACCTGGTGACCCTTGCCTTGAGTGTCAGGGCTTTTATTGAGAGTCAGGGTATACTTTTGGAAATTTATATATTTAAGAGAAAACACTTTGCTAAATGTTCACATTAGCAAAATGTTTTTTTTTTCTCAAAATTTTCATTTTGAGGCAATTATAGATTTGCATGCAGTTGTAAGAAATAGTTAAGAAAGATATACAAAGTATGTGTGTGTGTGTGTGGTGTGCATTTATTTTTTAATTTTAGGATGCTTAAGTACCCCTCTACTTAGTCTTTCTGGTTACTAAGCACATTATTAACTCTTTGTCACTGTGATCAAAATACCTGACAAGAACAACTTAGAAGAGGAAAGATTGATCTTGTCTCTCCGTTTCAGAGGTTTCGTTCATGATCTGCTGCTCCAGGGTAGAAACATCATGGCAGAAGAATGTGGTGGAAGAAAGGTGCTCAGCACATGCAGCCAAGAATCAAAAAGAGGAGAGGAACAGGAAGGGGCCAGCGACAGATACAGTCCCCATGGCCACTTCTCCAGGGGCCTACATCCTCCAGCCATGTCTCCATCTGCCGGCAGCAGATACCCAGTAGTCCACTTAAATTATTAATCCTTCAAATGGATTAATTCATTACTGAGGTTATGTCCCCCATGATCCAATCATTTCCTAAAAGTTCTACCTTTGAACCTTGTCACATGGGGGACCATGCTTATAACCCACAAGCTTTTGGAGGGACCCTCAAGATCTGGACCACAACACTAAGGAATCATGCATATGGTACCACAGCATCCTGGACCCAGAGCTGCTCTGCACCAGCCTTCTCAGGGCAGAAATAAATGGCTGCATGCTCTTATTTGCAAGTTAATGTTATAAGGGAAAGGCTTAGCGATGCATTTCAGAAGTCCAGGAAGTAATGAAATTTACCTCAGGTTTGCCCTTACAAATGACCGTAACGTAAACCATAAAAAAATCAAAAGAGGATGAAATAGAATAGTTATATCTACAGCGAAAGAGAAATATATTTGTGTTATTCAAGGTAATAGAAGATATCATCAGAAACAAGGTGAGTCGAATCAGTCATTAAAAATTTTGACTTTTGAGAGTTAAAAAAAAGAAAAGACTGAGTGAAACGAAGAAATTAGAAAATTATTATAACTATTATGAATAAGGCTTACAGCCCAACATAGATAAAGAATTATATAGTCTTATAGTTAAGACCTGAATTCGGAATGATGACTTATCAAAGCTATGAAGACATTGCTTACATATAAAGAAATGCAGATGATATCTTTCACCTTTATAAGTTATAATGTCACCAGATCATATAATAGATAGATTTGCTTTCTGGGCATGTGTTTTTTTATTTTATTGTTTTATAAATAGTAAATGAGCATGAAGAAATGTTCAGCCTAAATAAGAATGAAAGAAATAGGGATTTGAACAGCTATGGAGCGTCCATGTTAAATTGGTAAAAACTAAATAAGATGGATAAAATCCACCGTATTAGACTCTGTGACAAAGACTACCCACATACATTGTTGGCCACCCTGCAAGGTGTCCCCATTTTTCTGGAGTGCAAGCTGGCAATTTGTAATAAGAACTATAAAAGCATTCATACCCTTTGACTTGGTAATCCTACTTCTGGAAATATGCCCTAAGGCAATAATCCAAATTGAAAAAAAAAGTCATTTGTACAAAGATATTTATGGCAGCATATTTATTCTAGGGGAAGATGGAAAGTGACCAAAATTCCCAGTGAATGGGAATGATTAGGTGAACCATCATGTATCAGAATTCTGTGTGATCACTAAAATTGACAAGTCCGTGAACCGTGCTCCTGGGTGAAAGTCTGTGTTCATCACCAGGCAAAGTGCAGAACAAGACACCCACTTCTGCAGCTTCAAGGAAATGGTGTCTGTGCTTTCATGAGTGTTGGGAAAAAAATGTAGGTGAATGTAAAAATCTGGGAGTTTTAAATTCATGGGGGGTACTTTTCCCTATAAATTTTATTTATTTAAACATTTATTGAACATCAATTAGATAAAGATGATAGGTTAGGGCAGAATAGACAAGTTCTTATCTTTTCTAGCACCTTGGTGTTTCCGGCTTCCTGTAGGGAACTGACCTCACTATCTCTATAGCTGGGTCATCCCTGTAGTAGAGCCTGTGGCTTGTTCAGGAAGCCATTTCAGGGAGGCTGCAAATACCTGGGATCTCCCTTCCTTCTGTGCTCCACACATTATTTCCTCATTTTTCCTCAAGTTAACATATCCTTTGAGCGCTGGGGAAGACTGATGTAATATTCGGCTGGGAAGCTAAGGGCCTGACCCTTGCTTCTGGTCTAGCAAACTTCTTGTCTTGCATGTACCTTATAGGACATAACTCTTAGGTATGTTTTGGCTGCAGGTTCCATAAATTCTTTTTCATTGACTCAAAAATAGAAAAAAATTATCTCTCATCACAAGAAGCCCTGCACTCCAGACTGGTTTATTCCAGGGCTCCGGGTTCAATTGTTTTTTTTTTTTCCCCCATTTGCTCTGTGTCGGTGTTAGCTTTGTCCTCTGCGGGCTCAGATGGTGGCTGCACATGGCTGCTGGGGTCCCAGTCCACAGTGTGATGGACAGGACTGTCTTATTCTCTTTCCTCATAAGAGCAAAAAAAATTTTACCAAAATCTGCCTTCTCTCCCTGCTTCTCAGAGCCTCTTTTCATTTCTCATTGGCCAGAACTGCATTCTAGGTTCATGCCTAAACCAATCCCAAGGTCCTCTGCTTCCAATCTTTTGGCTGGAAAGCTCAGGTTTTAGTTTCTCCACTCTACTACCTACTTACTGTGACCCTGTCTGCATCCGGAGCCATGGCGTGAGTGAATAGGTAGAGAAAAGAAAGCAAACAAAAAACCCGCGGGGTTCTCTTCATGACATGGAGAACCCAGTTTCTCTGTTCCTCCTCTTATGCAGGTTTTGGATTGGCTTTGAATCTAGGTTCAGAGATACTGAAGAATAAAACAAGGTAACTCATCTTTTTCTTTTCTTTTTAAAGATAGTTCCTTTACTCTGGTTTCCTTCCCTCATCTCTGCTAGCATTTACTTTTCAGAATCCTCAGATGATGGCTCCATGCCTTCTTTCCAGACAGATGTCACCCAGAGTCCTTGAGGGACAAATGGATTGTTTCTCAACCTCGATTTCCAAAGGAAACATTCATGTCTGTCCTGGCTCATGTGACTGAGAAGTGGCAGAACCAGGAGCCATCCTTGGTCTTTGGGGATCAGGCCCATAGTTGTCATACTACCTCATGCTGCCTCTGAGTTAAGATCAGGCTTGGTTCCTCCTCTTTCCTGTCTTCAGGGTTCTGTTGCCTTGTGATATCACTCTACAAAGACATGTGCTTCTCTGCGTCTCTCATCACCTCTCTGGGATTTTCCATTGATTGGTCCATAAGATCTAAGGAGAATGTTCTTTTTTAATTTTCCAATTCTTTTTATTTGTTCTAATTAGCTGTACATAATAGTAGAATATATTTTGACATATTATACTTATATGGAATGTAACTTCTCATTCTTCTCCTTGTACATGATGTATAATCACATTGGTTATGTGATCATATATGCACACAGGATAGTAATGTCTAATTCATTCTACTCTCTTTTCCATTCCCATTCTGTCCCCCTTCCCTTCTTGACCCTTCTTCTAATGCAAAGTACTTTTATTCTTCCCTAACTGCCCACTTCATTGTGAAATTCACATCAGCATATCAAAGAAAACATTCAGCTTTTGGTTTTTTGGGGATTGGCTTATTTCACTTAGGATGATATTCTCCAGTTCCATCCATTTATAGGCAAATGCCATAATTTTGTTCTTTTGGGCTGGGGTTGTGGCTCAGTGGTGGAACATTTGCCTTGCACATGTGAGGCACTGGGTTCCATCCTCAGCACCACATAAAAATAAATAAACAAAATAAAAATATTGTGGCTATATGAAACTAAAAAGAAATTAAAAATATTTTTGTTCTTTTTAATGGCTGAGTAATATTCCATTGTGTACATATACTACATTTCCTTTATCCAATCTGTTGAAGGGCACTTAGGTGGGTTCATAGTTTAGCTATTATGAATTGAGCTGCAATAAACATTGATGTGGCTGAGTCACTGTAGTATGCTGATATTAAGTCTTTTGGGTATAGGCTGAGGAATGGGATAAATTTTCTAAGGAAACTCCATATTACCTTCTAGAGTGGGTGTGCCAATTTGCAGTCCTACCAGCAATGTATGAGTGTGCCTTTTCCCCCACATCCTCCCCAACATTTATTATTACTTGTGTTCTTTATAATTGCCATTCTGATTGGAGTGAGATAGGATCTCAGTGTAGTTTTAATTTGCATTTCTCTAATTGCTAGGGATGTTGAATGTTTGTTCATATATTTTTTGATCATATTTCTTCTTCTGTGAAGTGTCTGTTCAGGTCCTAAGTCCATTTATTGATTGGGTTATTTGTTTTTTTGGTGTTAGGTTTTTTTGAGTTCTTTATATATCCTGGGGATATATATCTGAGGTACGGGTGGCAAAGGTTTTCTCCCATTCTGTAGGTTCTTGCTTCACATTATGGATTGTTTCCTTTGCTATGAAGAAGCTTTTGAGTTTTATTCCAGGGAGGAAGTTCTTATAGAGCCATATGAGTGAGAGAACATCACCGGTCATTGTCCCAGCCCTTTGCATTTAGTAAGGCTCTCTCAAAAAGCATATCTAGAAAACAGTTTGTGTTAGTGATTCATAAGCCTTCGGATATAAGCCTGGAGTATTCTCCCAGATAATTAAGTATGTATTATGGGGTAGAATATAAGGATTCCATTACTTTCAGGCTTAAAGCATAAAAAAGGTTGAACGTGAGGTAGGAAGGATGCTCCTGAGACCATCAAGTTTCCTGACTCCAGACCAGGCTCCAAGTATCAGCAATAATCATGGTAAAGGACTGACTTATTGAGGAATGTCAGGTGAATCGTGGCTCTGCAGTCAGTGTCCTTGTGCCTGAATTGAGGAGTTTGAATGGGAACCTTCTGGAAGCACTGATGTCACTGCTATTCCTCGCTGGACAGCTTTGCTTGCCTTCTATCCCATACACTGCTGCCATTTTCAGAGCCATCAACTTCATAAAAAGCACAGTACTTACTTCAGTGGCTGAGATTTCCACAGGAGACACCTCTAAGTAGGTGGCCCTTCACCTGCATTTGGTGTCATCTTGAATGCAGGGAAAGAAAGTTGAGTTGGTTCTTGTTATGGGTTGAATGGTGACTTCAGAAAAGGTAGATGGAAACTCTGATCAACCATTGAATGTGACCTTATATTGGAAATAGGATCTTTACAGAAGTGATCAAGTTCAAATGATATCACTAGCATGGAGCCTAACCCAATATGACTGGTGTCCTGATAGAAAGGGGACGTTTGGCTACACAGAGACAGACATGGACAGAGAGAAGACAATGAAGGAGAAAATGGCATAGGGTGAATACCAGGTGAAGATGGAGGCAGGGATGGGAGGGACGCATCACTTAACCAAAGATTTCCTGGAAACCACCAGAAACTAGGAGAGAGACCACCCCCCCTCCCAGCCTGCAGAAGACACCAACTCTGCCAACACCTTGACTTTGGGCTTCCAGCCCCTCAGCTGTGAGAAGATAGATTTACGTTATTTTAAGCCACCTAGTTGTTGGTACTTTGTTATGGCGGTCCTAGGAAACTAATGTAGCTCGTAAAGGCTCAGGAAGAGGAGGGCTTCTCAGATCCACACAGCGCAGAGTGTTAAAATGCATGGAGGACTCCCGGTGAGAGGGTGGATTGAGGGAAAAGACACATATTTACCCCTGCTGCTTCCTGCAATCCCACTGACCAAAAAGTGATTCTTTTTTTTGTTTTGAAATTCATAAATTCAACAAACACAAAGAAAGGAGAGTCAATCAGTTCATCCAATCAAGCGAGCTTGGAAAGCAGATGGGCCAGTGATAGTGACTTTGTCAGACCCGAGGAAGCTGAATCTTAACCTAGTAATCGAGAAATCCAAGGAGCCACTTAACCCATAGTACAGGCCTCACCGCTCCTGTAGGAAACAGGAAGAAACTTCTCTGAGAAGTTTGATCAGGCTAAGGGGAAAGACTTAGGATCCTAATATCTGGGATCTCCTAATGAACAGTCCTCATCACCTGACTGTGAAGGGAACTGTTGAACTCGAGCCGCACATCCTTAGGACTTCTAGGGACCTTTTGAAAGTCACACTCTTAGGATAGCATAGGATCTCTATATTATTATTATTATTTTTCTAAACCTTTATCTATCTATCTATCTATTTTTATGTGGTGCTGAGAATTGAACCCAGGGCCTCACACATGCTAGGTGAGTGCTCTACCGCTGAGCTACAACCCCGGCCCAGGCTCTCTATATTATAAAGATATTTTCTTACATGTGTGAGAGAGACCAAAACAACAGATACAAAGACGTTTGCAATAAACAGTCTGCAGTAGGAAAAAGTGTGAAAACCAGCTATTTATAATATTCTCAGAGGTAAAAGAAGACATTTCATTCATGAGACAAAAAAAAATGCTATGAATCCAAAACTATTGGAAATTTAAAAAGAGAGACAAAATTAAAAGCTCAATAGAAAGGGTAGGAGAAAAATTTGATAAATTTTCTCAAAAGATAGAAGAGAAAGTCTGGTGATAGATGATAGGAGGATCCATATAAGAAAGTTATAGAACCAGTGCAGGAGGTCCAATACCCAAATAGTAAAAGTCAAAGAAAGAGAGAACAAGGACAATAAAGAAGACTATATAATTTAAGAAACAATTTGAAACTTTTTCAGAATTAAAAACTCAAGTATCCAAACTGAGAAGTCCCATCGAGTGTCAAACATGACACACCATGAAATTTCAGAACACTGGGGATGAGGAAAGGTTTAAAAAGCTTTTAGAGACAAAATCCAGGCTCTCATTTCCCAATCATTTAACCTCTAAACTTTCTTGCATTGTCTCACACATGAGCTTTGAGGGGGACACCTCATAACCAAACCATAACAATGGTAAAGGGAAATTTCAAGATCACAGTTGCACTGGATTTAGGCAGTAATTCAGACCATTGGAGAAGATCAGAAGACTAGGAGAGAAATATTCAAGAATGTAAAAATGATACACTGCCTAATGATTCTGAACATATTGAGAAGAGATTTCTGTATATAGTTGAATTAATGATAAGAATATAGAAAACTAAGCAGATGAAAGACCAAGACCATGTTAAAACTCCACGGAAAAGAAAATGTATTAGAAAATACAAGTAATCATAGCCTAAAAACCTAAGGAATAAGTTGTGGATAGTATTTATATGATCATAATTATGTAAACATTGAGTTTATTGAATTTAACTAAAAATGAATGAACTTCATTGGGAGGTTGGGAATAGGAAGTAGCTGTGTGTGGAGGGGTTGGAAAGAATGGTGGAAAAGTCCAAGTAACACACAGTGTCAGTGTATTACTTACAGATAGGGACGAAAGCCCAAGACCAAAGTATCTTAAAGTTGAAAGTAGTTTTCTCTGCATGGTGAAATGGGGCCACGGGTACAACTCTTCTTTTTCATACCAGTCTTATAAGTTGCTTGGATTCTTGAAACTATACATATAAAGAAAGTCTTAAAGCCAAGGATGCAAGAAACAAGAAGAAATGCAAGGCCATTTGGATATATTAGTTTATGTCTTCTCTCTCCCCAGTAGAAACCCAGTAGAGAACAATGCTAGCAAGAACACCTTGATCTTCAGGCTTTAGGAATAAAGAATCTTAGAACCTTAAAAAGCCTAACTCATGGAGCCATAAAAATTTGAAATCTTTTATTCATAGAATCTGTTTTCTTCTTCACTGTGTTGGGGAACAAACACCTGCTAGGTAAGTGCTCCACCAGTGACCTACATCCCTAGTCCTTAACTCCTTCTTTAAACCTCAACTCAGGTGTCATTTCCTCCAGGAAACATTTACCAGCTCCTCCCCACATCCCAAGATACCTGCATTTCCAGCTCTCCAAGCCCTCAGAAGCCTACAGTTCAGGATGTTTGGTTGTCCTCCTCCTCTATTGATGGCAAAACATGCAACTTAAGCATTTCCAAGTAAAGACGTTCAGCTCAGGTTTGAACATGATTGTTCAGGATCATCCCCTCAACTCCCACCGTCCCCCTGGAGTGGCATCAAGGCAGAGGAGTTGTAGATCCCTTGGCTTCATGGTAAGCTCTTGATCTCTGATCACAAGTCTATGCTAGCATCTGAGAGGTGTGCCTTCGACCTCTAGTTCAGTTTCTGGTATTGATCCTAGTGGTATCTGCTGAGATGTCTGTGTCATTGGTCCAGGACGTCCTTGTCTTGACCACAGACCCTTCTTATCTTCTGTCCCTCCTCAGCCATGCCCTCTAGCTCTTTGGATGTACCCCTGAGCCTTGGCAAGGCTGACACAGACTTGGGGAAGTGATGTAGATACTATGGGCTCAAACATCTCCAACTGCCATTTTTCTTTCACTATCCTATGTTGGACCTCACTTACCTTGCTGAATCTTAGCTGGAAGTGAAAGACATCCCATCTCCCACACATTTCTAAAACTAATCTGTATAATTTTCTATTTTTGCCTAATGACGTTACCACCAACATAGAGGCTCTCTTATCTCATGGTTTCCACAGGTTAGGAGTCTGGTCACTGCTTAGCTGGGTCTATTATAAGGCTGCAGTCAAGATTTCAGCCAGGACTGAGTTCTCATCTGGGCCTCAACTGAGGAGAGATCTTCCAAGCTCATATAGTGGTGACTGGCATTTAGTTCCTTGGAGGCTGCCAGATGGAGGTCCTCCTCATTTTCCTGTTGTCAGTTGGGGACTGCTCTCAGTTCCTTGCCACAAAAACTCACAATATGGCAGCTGGCTTTTTGTAGCCAACAACATATTTTTTTTCCTTGTCAATGGACACTACAATCATAGCAGCATATAATCACATATATGTAATCATGTTCTGTTGGAAAGTCTAAGAGTCCATCCATACTCAACAGGAGGGAATTATGTGACAGCATGGACACCAGGAAGAGGGAGACCTTAGAGTCTGTCTCTTGGACCTAGTGTACCCACCTGGGGTCGGGGGCAGAACCTCCACTTTTATATTCCTTTTTTTTTTTAATTTCTCTGATTCCTCATGGCCAATGAAGTCTTCCTTGGGGGGAAATGACTTGCTCTTCCTCCAGTTATGTTCTACAGTTTGTACAATGCTGCCTTTTTTGTACTTAGAAACCAGGGTTTTGAGATTTTTACAATATATATATTTTTTTCTGCCAGAAATTCCAAAATTTAAAAGCTTGAAATTAACTTTTTCATGTTTTAGTTTTTCCTTCCTTTCCAATGCAGTAAGTCCAGACTGTCCTACCTGCTGCCTGAGTAGTGGGCAAAGGTCATGGGCAAAGGTGAATTACTGGGAATAACATCACTGTGCTTTGCTGTGATACCCGCTGAAATGACCCGGGTGTTAGTCCCGGCTGTACACTACCAGCTCCTTGCTCTTGGGCAAATCTCTTATTTCCTATGAGCCTCAGTTTCTTTCCCTTTGAAATAGGGATACAATATCTATTCTTATGTGTGAGAATAAGTAGTCATAAAGTTATACAAAACACCTTTGTAAGTTTTAAAAGTACCATATGTGTATATGTTATTATAGTTACTGATTCTATATTGGGTGGTTGGAATTGGCCAAAGTGCACACATTGCCACTCTAATGGTGGTTAGAGATGGCGCTTGATTCTGATGAGTCTTCTTTGCATTCCTGGAATTGGCTGAGAGGTTCAGCACTTCTGCTTCAGGTTAAATGTGTGATAGCAGATGCTGACTGCAGATTCATTGCTGTGTCAAACTCTGATTTGACTTGAGACTTGACCAAATAAGTGTCACAATGCTAGATGTGTGTGGATGGCTCTGGTAAATCATACAAGTGCCATGAATGAACAGTTAGATTCTTAAACCCAGGCTTATCCACCCCTGGGACTGTTATTCCAAGATGCCATTTAGATAGTTTATTCATTCCCTGCACAATGGTCTTTCCATCACAACAGCATCATAACACATCCTGTTCTTGATCCCAGGCTTTGTACAGGGAGAGTTATATTATGCACAGACTTGCAGAAAAATTTTTTTCACTTTTGACTCAAACAATATTATTTTTAGTAAGAATTTATGAAGGCCCTGCTGTCATTGGGTGGTACGGACAAAATAGATAGGCTATAAAATTCCTTTAACTTTCTCTTGGAAATCTCATCTTCTGTTGCTTAGTAGCTCATCTTTTTCTAGAAGGAAAAATTGATGCACATTGCAGAACTGGCTGAAGGACTATAAAATGGGGGAAGCAGATGAATGAAATTAAGACCCTCAGATGGTATAGGACCTTCTAGACAGGACTGTCTCATTTTGGTCACAGAGGTTTTGAATTTGCCCTCCTGGAAGTTGATAGAAAGATATTCGTTCTCTTCAGTGGGACCTTTTCACACATCTTTCTTTGAAGCAGGCTGTCTTGAACACTCCTTGCCAGAGTAAATGGCGTTACTAAATATCGACAGCAGTGTGGCTGAGAGTTCACGTTAACTTGGGACAAAAGAAAGAGAGAAGGTGCTCATTGGTCCTAAATGGTGGTGTTTTGGATCAACTGAGGACTCAAGCTTTGGTGGACAAAGGGACAGAATAAGTCACAGGAACCAGATCAAGAAGCCTAGCCTGCGTGACTTCAGAGAAGGGATGTGGGTTTAGGGTGCCTGTGTCTATGAGGCTTCAGAGCCCGAGGAATATAGGTGGGTGGTGGGACTCCCAGCCTGGGAGTGTCTGCTCTCTGCATGATTTCACATTCCTTGCTCTAGCCCACGGGTGTTAAGTCTAGAAGGAGGAGGGAAAGGCAGAGGGGCTACTAATATTTTTGAGTTTTTACTATGTGCCAAATCCAGGGACTTTGTAGATGGAGCCTCCTTTAGTCACAATAAAAACTATGTGAAGCAAGCACAACGACCATGACTTTAATAGTATGGTAACCCATAAAACTCAGATGAGAAGAATCGAAATAAAAATTTTCTCATTGAACTCAGATGGCAAATCTCTATTTCTGCTCCTAGGAGAAAATGTAGTCTAATGATAGTTCAAGATTTCAATGCAACATGTGTATTTTCTTATCACTTCTGGTTCAAAACTTGACCATTTAAAGACATGCTGCTTGCTTCCTCATACTCCTGCATTTTGGTCAAGAGAGTCTTCAGAAACCAGTGGCCTTGGGGTGGAGGGCACCTGGCCTGTGGTCTCAGGGTATGCTGCTGACCTCCTCTTTATCCCATCTTAGTATGGCATGGTGCTCATCCTGGGAGCCTAGGTTTCTTCATCTGTTAGCTTAGCCCTACCTCTGCCCTGGTGTTACTGTGCTGTTGATACCCCAAATTCAATTTCAGAGAGTGTCCCCCATTCTCAGCTCTCAGGTCCCCTTGCCTTGTGCTATCTGTCGTCACCTTCAGGATGGCTGGTGGTTCTTCTCCTCTTCCTCCTCCTCCTCCTCCTCCTCCTCCTCCTCTTCCTCCTCCTCTCCCTCCTCCTCCTCCTCCTTCTTTTGGTACCAGCCCTTTTTTTATGTTTTGTTTTGAGACAGGGTCTTGCTAAGTCCTTAGGGCTTTGTTAAGCTGCTGAGGTTGGTCTTGAACTTTTGATTCTCCTGCCTCAGCCTTCCAAGTCCACTGGGATTACAGGTGTGCACCACTGTGCCTGGCTCTAGAATGGTTCTTAGTGCTCATTCTCAGTGGCCTTCTGCCCTCTACTTGGGTCCATGCCAACTCTAGGAACTCCTACAGCCTCTCAATGTCATAACTGGTCACTGTCACTGTCACCCTCAAAGATCCAGGATGGGCCGTGTATCAGTCCTCTCCACTCTCAGAACCTCTCTGCCCACCCTGGGCTTGGCACAAGGATGAGGGACAGGGTGTTGGGCTCCAAAAAAGCATCTCCTTCCTTCTCCCCCAGCTTGGAAATCTTCCATTTGCTATAGAGTACAAGGACAAACCTGATCTCTCTATCGGCATCTCCATTTCAAAGTTTTCCTGTCTCACACCTTTGGCCTCACAATATAAAGAATGCAGCCCCTTGATTCCCAGAGGTAACTAATACTGATAGAAGCTCAGTCAATTGGATGCCCTCTCCTGTTAGAGTTGCAGAGCCTGGGTAGGACACCTGATATCTAGCAGTACATCAGCAAAAGCTGTGAAAAATTATTTCATGGTTTTAGTGTTATACCCATTTCACACTTGGAGAAATCAAGCCTTGGAGATGTTGAGGCCAAGTTGAGGTCCCAGCTGGGGCAAAACCCAGAGGTGTCTCAAAGCAGATGCTTCTCCCCACTGCCCCACCAAACCACGCTACTCTTCAGAGGAGATTGGTGACAGGTTCTGAATGGCTGCAAAGAAGGCCCATATAATGAGTGACAGGCCCCCAAGCCACACTGAAATTGTTGGTCTTGAGTGCAACCGAGACAAGAGTCATCACTTGGAGACTTGGCTCTGCCAGGTGAGGCTGTGGGAACCATGGTAAGTGTGCAGGCAACAGACAGGCTCTGGCAGGAAGGACCTTGCTGCTTCAGCCAAAGCAGGAAGGAAAATCTGGTAAGTGAATTCCCAACTATTCAGACTGTGCTGTGCACTCAAGGAATCAGAAAACCCCCAGGAGCTCCCAGTAGGTTCTGTCCAGTAACAGGGCTGCAGAGACAAACTAGGGAGAGACAAGGGGACATTGTAACTTCTGAGTGCTACCTCACTAGCAGGTATAGACACAATTGAGGGGCCCATAGACCACACACAACCCCCCAATTTCCCAGAAAAAAAACATGAATTATCATAAATATAATAGAAGACCTGCAGCTCAGTGAGGTGGATTAAATCCATACACTGATTTCTTTTTCCTACTCATATTTCACTAAAATAATAGAAGGAATAAAAAGGTGTAACACCTCAACACCTCAAGGACAAAGAGTACAAGAAAGAACACATCTTCAGGTACTGCTATTGGAAACCCCACACACAAAGTGGCTGTGTCACCATATGATCCTCTGCTTTAAAACCCATCAACCAAAAAACTCTAACCTGGCACAAGAACATTTTGGACTTCACTTTTAGATAGAAAACCAAAGAACCAAAGATCATCAGGCACTTGAGAAAAGTTTCCTATTGAAAAGATAGTGTTCAGAACAAGCAAATAATACAAAGTAACTCCAAGGAAATGCCAACAGGAAATATATAAGAAAACTTCAAAACAAAACAAACAACCCTAAAACTACATAGCCTCAGAGAGATAATATTATATAAGGTACCTTTGCAGAGATAAAAGATGATACATCACAGAAGTGCTTCTGAGAATTTAAAATATGATAAAATGATATATTCAATAAATGTGATGGGAGATAGCATTGAGGAAGAAAATGTGGAATATAATCCCTAAGAAGTAGAACAAAAAAGCTAGAGATAGAAAATAGTGGAAAAAAGATAAGAAAACTGAAGAATGAGTCCAAAATGTCAAGAGTTGACTTATAGAAGCTCAGGAGAGAGAACACTGAGGATAGAAAACTATCACAGAAATAATACAAGAGAAATTTTCAGAAATACAGGACAGGAATTTCTGAATTTAAGCCCCAACAATGAATTAATGGGGTTTGGCTCTCTCTCATCCATCATCTTCATGTAATTTTAGAACACCAGGGATGTGGAGAAGAGCCCTCAACCTTCTACAGAGAATAAGCCTGTACATGTAGATAACCAGATATCAGAATGGCCATGGAACTAATGCACAGCCTCAGAAGCTGGAAGACAATGAGTAATGCCTTCATAATTCTAGGAGAAGTTAATATTGACCTAGAATTTTATGTTCTACCAAACCATTGATCAAGTGTGAAGGTAGAATGACTTTTGAAAACATGTGTTTTTAAACAAATATTTCTTTTGCCTGATATTCAGAAAGCTATGGAGTGTGTGTTCCACAAATGAGATTGCAAACCAAGAAAGAGAGCATGAAGACAATGTGAGGAAAGGGAAACAGGAAAGAATGGGAATTCCCAGGATGGAAGGAATAGAGGTTCCTGGATAGAATAGTTAGCAGGTCTAGAGAGCCCCAGTTGAGATATTGTCTGAAACACAGACAATATCCACCGTGCTTGGTGACATTGAGATGGTTCATGTCCCCCCGCCCCAGAAGTAAGTTCATATATAAAGTATAAAACAGAAATCTCAAGAAATAAGAACATATTATTATTATTATTTAGAAATAAGGAATCAGAAGAAATGGTTTAAACAATGAAAATGTTTCCCTCTGTGGAGTGTGATTCAGGGGTACAGAGGTCAGGGTTCCAAGAACTGATGTTTTAAGTCTATAGATCTATTTAAAAATATGTATATGCATTATTTTGAAATTTTCTAATATTTGGCAGTTTTACCCAAGAAAATTGCATTCTTCTATGGTTTAACAATAAAATTAAATAAAAGTGTGAGGAGTCCTTAGGTGTAAAGCAGCGGAAAGACAAATACTGCTTGACCTCACTTATATGTGGAATCTAGAAAATCCAAATTTAGAGAGAGTAGAATAATGGTTGCTAGAGGCTGGGTAGAAGGGATTGTGGAGATATTAGTAAAATGATAGAAAATTTCAATAGGAGGAATGAACTCAAGAGAGCTATTGTACAACATTGCAACTAAATTTAAGAATAATGTATCCTTGAAATTGCCAAGAGTAGATTTTTATGTGTTCTTACCACAAAATGATTAGTATATGAAGCAATGCATGTTAATTATCTCAATTTAGCCATCCCACAACATGTATGTATTTTAAGACATCATGTTTTATGCCACAAATCTACATAAATATGTTAATGAAATAAAAAATATAAAGGGCCTAAAGAATAAACCGAGCAATGCTATACATATTAAGATAGGTTTGTTACATGGAATTATAAAAGTCAAGAATTTCCCATCAAGATAGAAAAAGGAAAATAAAAGGAATTACAAACCGGTGAATGAGAACACTGCATTTCCGTCATCTTTGTCCTTCAGGTCAGGTGTGTTAATTGCTTTTCCATTATAATGTTGCAGTTCCCTTTACAATTTCTTCCATGGTTGTAGCTTCCTTCTTGATAAATCATTATTTAAAAGTAATTCCTCGGCAATCCCTTGATGTCCCTGCATGTTATCTCTCCATCTACCTATCTGTCTGTCTGTCTATCTACACCTCTTGCATTCTTTTCACCTTCTCCTTCCTCACTTGGTTCAGATTTCCTGGGAGAGGTTGAACAGGACTCAGCACTGCTAGGGCTGGGAGAGGCACAATGGTGCTCTATACAGTGTTGGTTCAGGACCTCGGACAGCACAGGAACACCTGCTATCCTGGGAACTGCTTCTGGGTGGGTGGGTGCTCCAGGGAGGCCCTGAGCAGCGCTGTTGACACTGCAACGAGTGTGTTCCCTTAGCTGCAGCTGGGTGGAACAGAGACGATAAACTTTCACAGGCTGGGAGGGTCAGATTCCCTGCTCTGGGAATTCTGAAATAAACGCCAGTATACCTCAATTATTTCATTTATTTGTGTAGCAACATGGTGTCTCAGGAACTCTGGGTAATGCCCCCTGTCCTGTGGACTGAAGATCAAGAAATGCCAGTCTGCAGTGACAGGACAGTGAAGCAGATATGCAAAGAGGGTCAGAGAGGATAGCTGGAATCAAAATCATGGTGACTTTCTAGTTCCACGTTTTGAATTCTTTCTTGAGAAAGGCTGCATTTTTCCTCTCGGGCTTTGTGATACAGCTTAGTGGCCTTGAAATAAATAAACATAATTCCCTTTCTCTGCTTAGGCTCGATGGAGTGGGCTTCTGTTACTTGCAGTTCTGAGAATTCTAATGGGTACATGTTAACCTCTAGATTTCTAGAATTTGGTGACACATAGGACTGCTGATGTTTTGGGGAGGTGGGGAGCGAGGGAACTGGCAGTTCTGGGCAAGGAGCTTTGCAGGGTACTTGGCATGGTTCTGTGAAAATGAATTGGACTGGATTTAGTGAATATGATCAGGAAGAGAGCCTAACTAGACTCAATCAATGTCATTTTTCCTTCAAGTTTTGATATCAGTATTTGAAGTGCTCAAAAGCCTAAATGAGCCCAGCTGGTATTTAGCTGTGGTGGGAGGAGATGCTTTTTTTATGATGAAGATCTTTCTTTCTGGTCTTCAGTGTATGCAGTATGGAATCCAGTTTTAGGAAGTGCCTGTCTGTATTAATTTCTTCTCATGCTCAGTATTTTTCTTCCTTTCTCCTGCTCTGTCTGACCTGATGTGATGTCATTTGGGCTGTATTAAACATTTTTTTTTGAAAAAGAGTGAACATTATACATTTCATCCCCAAAATGCTATTTCTGGGTCTACAATTCATCTCTGCCATGGCATTTTCCTGGTTCTTAAAGGACTCTGGTAAGGACGTTCCCTCTCTCTCTCCTCCCTTTCACCTTGGATTCAGCACTAAAAAAATGTAAAAGATGTTAATAAGGCAGGAAGTGCTTTTATGCCACAGGTTATAGATGATACTACTGGAAATGAGGAATCTTCTTCCTGAATGTTGTCAATATGTTACTTTTTCTGAGTCTGCTGGTGGCAGCTCAGCATGGGGCCCCGTTATCTCCCAGCCCAAGCAGCTGGCTTTGGGCACAAGTCTGGACTGGGAGAGATTGCTTCATGGCCCCAGTGGGACATTTCACAATTTCCTTTTCCTGAGAAACTTAAAAATGCCATCTAGGCTCTACCACCTGTGTACTTCATTTAGAGCTTTGACCATGTGACTCAGTTCAGGAAAAGCAGCAGCCAGATCCCCTGCTGTGGAGAGGGTGAAATATGGCACCCCGCTGTGAGCTTGTGCCTGGGACCTAGGGTGCAGTGGGTCTGGGAACCAGAACAGTTTGGCTCAATGCTTAATTGACATCTTCTGTGTGTGAGCAATGATGCTAGGTCTAAAGATACAGAAGTCAATAAAAGAACTCACAGTTTACTGATGAAATAGAGAAATAAAGCATATAATGGCTGGAGTGTAGGGAGAGAAAGTATTACAGGAGCAGGAGGAGAGGTATTGGAGACTGGTAGGTGTGGAAGGGTGAGAAATAGGTTCTGGAGGGAGGTGACTATCTGATTTGAGTCTCAAAGAGCCTGCTAGAGTATCCAGGACTAAAGATGGGGGAGAGGCAATCATGGCAGAGGGAACAGCATGGACAAACCATGGAGGTATGAGATGGAGTGGTCTGGTAGGTCAGTAGGCTGCTAGAGTGTTCAGGAGAGGAGGGCTGCAGAGGCAAGGGGGCCAGGAAGTTGGGTGCCATGTTACACGGTAGGAGGTTTGAACTTTCTCTTGTAGGTTTTGGGGAATGACCAAAAGCAAGGGTGGGTCTTGCATAGACTGGGGAGCTATGCTGCAGGGGCAGCCTGAGGAGGGGAGACGTAGGCCCCTCAGGTGTTAAGAGTCTGAACAGTCTAGGGCAGGAGGGAGCCATAGGTGCACAGATGGCAAGGAAGATCCCAATTGGGAACAAGGCCTTGAAAGCCCTGCATCTAAAGTCAGCACTGTGAGATTAAGTTTAAAGGTGGAGGCAGGGATTGAGTCAGAGCAAGCCTGAGGCGGGCAGAAGAGGTCAGAAGTCAGAGGCCAGCTCAGCAGTTGAAATAGGAAGGACCTGCAGGAATTATGACCCCAGCCAATTCATCACATTCCCCTAACCACTCCTCCCCTGACTACCCAATGTCAGGCAATGACAAAGTTCCACTAGCAAGTCCACATCTGCTGTGCTGCAGGGGACTAATAACAACATGCCTGATTATCAGATAGCTGAGGTGGTTCTAGTCAACAGATAATGGCCATGAGGTAGCAATGGAGGAGGAGAGAGGTGGACAGATTGAGATGTACTTTGTGGATTGACACACACACACTTGGCTATGAGTTGGCGGTGGGATGGGTAAGATGTCTCAGGAATGACTCCCAGTTTTCTGGCTTTTAGCTACTAGACGTTGGTGGGGTTCTATGAGTTGTTTATATGGTGTATTAGTTTTCTAGAGATGCAGTGAAAAAAGTAGGTGGCTTATAAAACATGTTATTTTTTCTCATAGTTCTGCACACCAGAAGTTGAAGATCAATGTGTTGGAATGGGTGTATTCCCCATGAGGGATATAATGGAAGAATGTGTTCCTTGTCTCTCTCTCCTTGCCTTGCCGATGAGCAGCTTCTCCCTGGGTCTTCTCATTGTCTTTCTTCTGTATATGTCAATGTCCAATTTTTTCTTCTTGTAAGACACTAGTCTTAACAGATTAGGGTCTAATGAAAGGGTCTTACTTAAGTTTGCCTTTAAAGATTCTATCTCCAAATAAGGTCACATTTTGAGGTTTCGAGGGTTAGGAATTCAGCACATGAGTTTTTGGAGGAGCACATATCAACTTAGAACAATGGAGATGACCAAGAGGGGAAATAGTTTTGTGAAGAAACTGAGTTGTTTAGTATTTAACATATCAATTTTGAAATAACTTTCAGATATATAAGGACAATGTCAGGCTAGCAGTTGTGGATACAGAGTCTGGAGCTCTGAGGTGAAGTCTGGATTGGAGAAACAAACTTAGGAATGTTGGTGGACTTAAATTTTATGTAAAGCCATGGAAGTTGCCCCATGTGTGTATGTGGGGGGAAGGGCACTTGTACACCAGGAAGGGGATTCAAGTTTTTTTGCAACAAAAGTCCACAGATGGTTCTTCTACCTACAAAGGACCCCTATTTTCCAGCATGCCACACAGTTGGTCCTGCAACTGTGACAGTAAGGTCAGTTACTAGTAGACATTGGCTTGGCAAGAATTGTGGAGTTTTTGGCAAAGGAATCTTTTATTGCAAATAGGTGTTTATTTAAAATGAAGGTTATATAGTATCTTTATAAATGTGACACATGCTGATTACAAAACATTCCAGCAAATTAAAGAGTATGATAAAAGTGAAAATTACTCCATACTGGACACTTTATATTCTGTTTGAGCCTTATCCCAGCCTCAGCTATGGCAAATGACTTTTTAAAGGATTTGACCTTCTTACGTTAATAGCACATTGACTTAAGTTACTTGACCTAGGCTTTCTGTGACACCATGACATGGGATGCCAGAGGAAGCCTGCTTGGCACTCACACAGCCCAACACTGACAACTCAATCAGTGGGGATGGAAGCCAGCAGATACATAAAACTCCATGGTAATCATTGGGAGAGGGGAATAATTCTGAGAAAACTTCTGTTCATTTTCTCAGGAGAAACTGGCTCAATGGACCATCATTTGCTCATGGTGATGCTCAACTTGATAGCGTCCTCCTATTGACTTTTTCTCCTTCCCTGTTCCATTCTTCTTGGTTTCTAGAAATAACTTCTTGAATTAATTATCTGTTTATCATCTTTGTCCCAAGATGCATTTCAATCACTCAACCCAGAAATAACCTTCTTCAATATGAAAACCCTTCCAGAATCTATGTTCATACACAGAACTGTAGAGAGTTGAAATAAGTTTATAGATATTTTATATATCCCTGAATAGTATTTTTTTTTAGAATATCAAAAGGCAATCCTTAAGAAAAGCCAGGTCTGGGACTAGGATGAGGTAACAGGACTTGGAGGGTGCAAAAATTAAGGTGCCACTCATTCCTGGTGTCATATAGGTAGGTGCAGGGTCAGCCTCTCATCTCACCTAGTCACAGCCCTAAGAGATTCAGTGGGTCTTTTGATGACTATCATTTCAAAAGCTTGTTCAAGAACAGGGCACAATGTTTGCCAGGTAGAGGAGAGCTTTGGGGACAGGATGTTCTCTTCCTTGTGCAATTTATGTGCGTAGGTAAAGACAGCATAGTCGATGAGTCTCAAAGAGCACAGGTTTTAGGGCCAGAGTGGCTGAGCTCAAATCCTGGCTCTATCACTCACAAGACCTCATGCATCTATGTGAGAATTTATCTGTTCACAGTGGGCAAAGCCTGCCACCCCATATTGTTGGGAGCTGGGTCTGCTTTACTGAAGGTCTGATTATGGCCTTCTCTCATGAGGTGGATATTCTGGGAATCCCAGGATGGTAAGAATTCCTCTGTCCTGGAGAACTGGATAAAAGTACTGTATGTTAAAGGAGAGTACTTCTAAGTGCATTTTAATTCAATAAATAATCATTAAGGAACACAGTGTAGGATGCATTGAGCTGTAGAGGACGCAAGGACAGAGGTGTAGTTAAGGCAGTGGACATCCTTACGATCTCTCGTAGGGCTGTGCCTGCTCTTGCTGCTGTGGTGTCCTATGGGGGGTGGTGCGCCAGAACCTCCTACCCCTCAACTGTAAAGGAGGCCAATACTGGATCCAGGGAGAAGGTTATTAGTGGAGGTGAGGAGGGGATGGGGGAGAGAGAATAAATGTGAAGAGGGTAATGGCTGAATACTTTGGAGAGAAGCTGCTCCCCAGGCCCTGCTTCTACCTTCATGGCGTGCCTATGGTGAAGTAATGAGGCAGGTGCCCATCACCTAATATAGCAATCATCTTCCTTCTTCCTTCTCTAGGCTTAAGTATTCTTGAGGAGGCATGAGGACATTTCTTGGGGGCAAGTGGGGCTGAGTTTGGAAGTAGCCTTAAAATGACTACTCTTCATTTTACTAAAATATCAGCATAGTTTGGGAATCAAGCCAAATTTCTACCCTCCACTGCTCCAGATCAACTCTTTATTATTCTTGACTTTGCTGTGACTGACATCAAGTATTCAGCCGTGACCCTCTTTACATTCACCTCTGTCAGTCACAGAATTTCACCCATAAACACATAGGTGATTCATGTAAGAAGTGTTGGCCATGAATACTCGTTGCCACCCACAGTAAGGCATATACAATTTTTCTCTGATATTGACAAAATATCCTTCCCTGACCTCATCCCATTTACCTTTCTTTTTATTCCTTCCAAGTTCTTTGGAGAGAGTGTAATTTTATCATTTCCACTTTATTTCTTTCTACCTGTTTTTTACAAGGGTGCAATCACCTGGTCTTCTCCACAATCACCCCACAGACCCTTTTCTACCAAGATTTTCACTGCATCACTATATCCAAAGAGCATTTTTCTGGAAGTGCTCATTTGGTGGTATTGGATACTGTCAGCCATGAATCTCTTCTTGGTTTTCTTCTTTGCTTTCTTTACTATGGCTGTGTCCCCTCTATCTCTGACTGTCCTTGGTGGGTTCCTTTAATTTCGTTTGTCCCTCAGATGTTGTTGTTCCTTAAACGTTGGTCCTGACCTCTTCTTTCCTCCTTTACCCTGAATGTTTTTGATCATTTCTATAATTTTGACTGAAATCTATCAGCCATTGACACTCACATCTGAGTCTGCATCCATCTCACTTCTGAGAATTCATACCCAAGTATCACATTAGCTACAGAGTACCAGAAGTGCTTGAAACTCAAGGTGCCCAAACTGGACCCTTTTTTTTTCCTAGGAAGCCTGGTCTGCATCAAGTACTACCTTTCTCAGTAAATGTTTATCCCATGTATTCAGTTGCCAAGGCCCTGGACATCATCCAAGACCCCTTGCTTTCCTATTTTTCACACACAGCTGATGACCACATTCTATTCTTTCTGACTGCTTGATATCTCTCCTGTTTGTTTCCTCTTCTCTGTAATCTTTTCATTGGTCTCTTTGGAGTGAGTCTCACCACAGTCCATGTATTCTTCATTTTTTTTCCCCTTGGTGCCAGGAATTGAACCCAGGGGCGTTTTACCATCGAACCCATCCCCAGTCCCTTTTAATATTTTATTTAGAGACAGGGTGTCACTGAGTTGCCTAGTTCCTTGCTAATTTACTGAGGCTGGCTTTGAGCTTGCTATCTTCCTGTCTCAGCCTCCTGAGCTGCTGGGATTACAGGTGTGTGCCACCACACCTATCATCCATGTATTCGTCAAACTCTTATCAATGTGATCTTTATACACATTTGATCATTGCTTATACAAATCTGACCATTCACTCTCTGTTTTAAAACTAGTCAGTCTTCTCACCACCTAGAGGAAAAACCTAGGCTTCTTAGACTGACCCACCTGAGCTGCTATAATCCAGCGTCTATTCATCTTTCCAGCCTCATCTTTAGGAGAGTTCTATGAACATACGATGCTCAGTGACAGAATGAATAAGTGAAAGAATCCATCATTAAAGTCACTAATAAACACAACAAGTGTACCAAGCAGGTCAAGATCTGCCCCTGTAGAAGCCCACTCCTCAGGTTGATAGGTCTATAGGATATTCTGAATCAAAAAAAAAAATTGAAACCAGAGAAAATTTTATTCTTTGTGACTCTGGAGGGCAGGAACAAGGAATTTCAGGGATATAGGATCCAACTCAGCACAACTTTCTAACAAGGAGAACATACCACACAGGGATGGATTTCCCTACAGTAGAAAGCTCACATTTGGAGGTGACTAAACAGGTAGGTGCCTAATGACCATGGCAGGCAGGATGGAAGAGAAACTCCAGCACTTTGTGAGGTGTGGGACTTTATTACCTCATCTTATTTCCGTGAGAAGGGGAAATAATATTTATTTATTTAGCAGTACTGGGGGTTGAACCGAGAGCCTTGTGTGTGCTGGGTAAGTTCTCTACCACTGAGCTACTTCCCCAGCCCTTTTTATTTTTTATTTTGAGACAGGGTCTTGCTAAGTTGCCAGGTTGGCCTCCAACTTGCTATCTTCCTGCCTCAGACTCCTGAGTGGCTAGGATGTCAGGTGTGCACCACTACACCTGTCTAGGAGCTAATATTTCTTGAATATCTATTACATGCCTAGAATTGTGCCACACACACACACACAAACACACACACAAACACACACATGCACACACACATACATATATTCATTTTACCTTACAATTAACCTACAGGAAGGTGCTATTATGATCTCCATTTGATTGAGGAATTTAAAACTCAGAAAGGTAAAATAACTTTCCTAGCACCACACAGAAGATAAGTGACAGAGGTTGGCTTAGACTCCCACCCTGGTGTGTGTTTTTTTCCTGAGTGTCACCATCACTATCACCTAGGATCTTGTTAGATGCAGATTCTCAGACCTCATTATAGATCTACTGAATTAGAAGGTCTGGGATGTGGGACCAGAAATCTGTGTGTGTGTTTTTTTTTCCCTTCAAATTTTTAGAGAAATTAGAAAAAAAAATGTGCTCTCACTTGTGTGGAATCAGCATCTTGGTCTGATGCCTTCTAGTGTGGGGCAGCCTGGGGGGCTTCATGGCAGGTCTAAGCATCCTGCAGCCCTTCAGCTGGCTGCAATTCTGCAGATTCCAGTTGGTAATTAGGAACCAAATTTTCTCTGGGAATATTTCCTTGTAGTTTCACATATTGTTCTACAAAAGGAACAATATGAATCTGAGTAAAAGAAAAACAAAACATTAAAAACAGAGAATGGTCTCCAAGTTAAAATACAAAGAAGATGCCACAAATCTTCTCATAATCTCCTTTTTATAGAATGAATTCAATAAAAGCAAGTGAGAATTTTGTGTTTTGAGAAAAAACCAGATAAAATTGCCGGTGGTAGGCTATCATTTATTTTGTTAATTCAGCAACATTTCGAGTGAGACCCAGACACTATAGTATTTAAAAATAATGCAACCTTGCTCCCAATGCAAGTGGCAAGAGTGAGAGGTCTCCATGGAGCTTTGCTAAGGGGCGGGGGAGAAAGAAATTAAAAACCATCCACTAATGTGCCGGCTAGTAATGAAATAAGAATCTGACACTTGGTGCATTGAAATGCAAACAAGATGTCCCTGTGTTACCCTGGCAATTCATCATAAAGGCCAGAGCATTGCTGCTTATTATACATGAGGTGCAGTGAATTATTACCAGGCTGGTTTTTCTAACAAACTTTTCAAACTATGTATACTATAGGGTCAAAAAAAGATTTATATATGTGTTTGCATATGTGTGTGTGCTCATGCTAGGAAATACACATTGAAGTGTATCTCTGCCTGTGAGTACATGGAGCTGAATATATCTGGATTAAAAATGAGAAATTCAGGTAATGACCTAGGTATTTGGAGGCATTTGCTGTCTCTCTCTCTCTCTCTCTCTCTCTCTCTCTCTCTCTCTCGTTGTCACTGTATATGCATGTAAGTATGCATATATGTGTATGCATGCATAAATTTTAGATGTATACCCACTGTGCAGATGTATCCCTAGATAAAATGCAATCTAGTGTCAAGGAACACTAATCCAAGCAGGTTCTGGATCATGTATTGCAAGTGGAGTTTTGGTGGGTTAAGATGGTCTCAGAAAACTATTGCTCAAGGTACTGCATCATCATACCAAAAGGAAGAGTTGGAAAATAAATTTGTGAAATTATGAGAGTTAAGAACAGAAATAATACCAAAACCTGCGAAGTGACTGTCTGGGTGGTTGTGCTTGGGATACATGAACATGTGTCTGTCCATTCCCATCCCCCCCTCAGTGGAAAGAGAGCTTTGTGTTGGGAGGAGGCTTTCAGTTATCCTACTTTTTAGTGCAAAACCCCCTGAAACTTTATAGTCTATTTGTGGTGTGTGTGTGTGTGTGTGTGTGTGTGTGTGTGTGTGTATGCGTGCGTGCATGTGCATAGAAGGTTAGAACTGGGTTTTGCGCTTGAGTCTGGCAAAAACACAGAGAAGCAAAAACATATTAATGAGAAGATTTCGGACCAGAATTTAAACTTCAAAGATGTTACTTATCACTGCATCTTGAAGAGTTGGCTCTATTGTTAGTATCCTGACGCTCAGGGAGATTGAGTGAAATCCCCAACTACAAAATGGTGAATCTGGGATTTGGACTCTGTCTGGCTGCTCTCAAAGCCTTCAGAGTTCCTGAAGAGGGGAGAATCAGAAGAGAAATTGCCCTGTGGGCCATAATGGCTCTCAGGCAGTTGTATTGGGAGTTCAGCCGCCAGCTTCTGTTTTTGGTTGGAGTGAAACAGTAGTTGTGGGTGTGAAGGAAACAGAAAGAAGGTGGGTAGGGGGTTTACAGTGATTTCCCCAGGAAAAATTTCTAGTCACATTTTCTAAACCAATTTCATTACAGGATCTGTCATGAGGTTGGCACCTATGTGGAATAAATAGAGATTTAAATGGAATATACAGAAAATATCTGGAAGGTAATATAACCAACTCCCAATAACAGTTATTACTGGGGAACAAGAGTGTGGGAAAGGAGAAACAGGAGGTTTTAGTTATTATTTACATGCCTCAGTTTTATTTTTTAAAAAGTTCTAATCATATACCAAAGTAGGATAAAATAATAGAAACAAAATAGAACCCATTCTTAGTCCCAGGTTCAACAGTGATCAATTCATGGATAAACTTGTTTTATTTGAACAGAACATCCCTCCTCCCAGTCCGCCCTCAACCTTCCAGTTTATTTTAAAGAAGCTCTCCAACACTATGGCCCTTTACCATTAATGTATCAAATTAGAAAAGAAAAATAATGTTCTAATATGAAGAGGAGAGAGAAACTAATTTGGCATCCATGATAATTCCAATAGGGTCGGAGTTTCCATGGTTTATTTAATTTTGTTTTCTAATGCATTGATTCTCATAACTGGCTAATCACTGGAATTTCCCAGGAAGGTTTTTAAACATGTAGACTCCAGAGCCAACCAGGACCCAGGGAATCAGAAATCTCCATGGTGAGTCCAGGTATCTCTGATTATAAAGTTCTCCATATGTTTCTGATGATGAGCCACATTTGAGAATACTTGGTCTACTTAAGATAAACTGTTTCAAGAACCTTCCAGCACTTTGGAAAGACTTAATTCCATATAAGCAGTTGATACACTAATTACAAATTTGCCTTATCTAGTCATTAAATTAGGTTCCCTAAGGACTACTCTGAGTCTTTTGGATTAAAGGAGTAGTTGAATGTAGTTAACCTAGTTCTGATTAGTGTATAGCTATAACATAAAAAAACCTTCATTTAAAAAAATAGTCTACAATTCATACATATTACCAATGTAATACTAGTCTTTGCTATAATTAGTGCAAAAATATGCCTTATGTTTATCAGTAGATTCCCTTATTTTAACATGAGAAAATGGAATCTCAAGGCAATTAAAAAAATTTGCCTAAGGCTGTGTAGCTGGTTAATGACTGATTCAGGACACTTTGCAAAACCCACACTGTGGTAGGCACTTATTGACCTGTGGCAAATAATATAGGGTTCCAATATTCTAGGAACTTAGGGCACAGTGAAAAAGCCAGACAGATGGTGTGGCCATAACTCTGTCAATAGAGTTGAGAGATCTGTACCCTAGAGTGAATGACAACAGAAATTACACAAATTCAGGTGCCCAGAAGTGAAACCAATATCTTGTCTCTAGAATGGAAATCAATTTCTATTTTGAGCTCTTATTCTTATGGGAAGTGAATGTTTTCAAACAATATAGATGGTCACTTCAGATTTCCTGCCTCCTCCCCTTCCATGGGAATGCAATTGAGTTCTGGGGGTGGGGTGGGTATCCAAATGCCAAGACGTCAGGGAATGGAGAGATTGTCTTCCATTTGGCCTCCACTGAGCACTTCATGTCCATCTGGTCTCTAAGGGATGATCCATGTAGAATGCAGCTGTGTCTGTCCTAACCACAAGGCTTGTCCCAGACAGTTGGCTGTTCTGTGCACTGTGCTCAGAAGCTTGAGAACTCTGGGAGGAAGCTTTGGGCCTTCCTCTGGGAACTCCTGGTGGCTATTTTCGACTTTGCTTTTTAAAAAACTTTTTTTCTTTGAATATTTTTAAAGTTGTCAATGGACCTTTTTTATTTCTTTATATGCGGTGCTAAGAACCAAACCCAGGGCCTCACACATGCTAGGAAAGTGCTCTACCACTGAGCCACAACCCCAGCCCTCGACTTTGCTTCCTTACACATTACTGGGCTTAGGGAGATTCCATGGTTTGGCCCAGTGCTGAGCACCACCTAGGAGTTAATTACAGATGCTCTTTACCTCTCAGCCTCACACCTATACGGGAATTCTCTTACATATCCTACTTCCAAAAGACTCTGAATGCATGAGGGTGGGTGGAGGTAGATGGGGTAGATGGGAATGTAAATGGCAGGGCTACTCTTTCAGGGAACTATCAGGCTTCAAATTTCTTCCTTCATACTTACTGCAATACTGTCTTATGTCAACCTGTCAACCCAATATTCTTGTAGGGTGTACTTATTTTTCAGTAGCATAATGCCAGTGTATTTTTCTTTTATCTCCTATTCCCTTTGTCTCAATTTTCTGAACTGATCAAAATATTATATGATCTACTGTGTTTGGGAATTGGAATAAAATTAACTTTGCATGACCACATAAATTCTTTAATTTTTTTTTTTTTTGTTCTGGGGTTTGAACCCAGGGGTAGTTTACCACTGAACCACATCCTCAGTTCTCTTTCAAAAAAATATTTTGAGACAGGGTCTTGTTAAGTTGCTGAGGGCCTCACTACATTTTTGAGGCTGGCTTTGAATTTATGATTCTCCTGCCTCATGTTCCCAAGCCTGCCTGAGATTACAGGTGTGCACCACTGACCCTCCTTTACATCTTTTTATTTTTAGCATAAACTGTGCCTTGACATCTTCATGGTTCAGAATGTCAATACACCCCACCCCCCACAGATAAGACCAAGGGGAATGCATTTGTAGTTGAACTAATTGGGTTTGTAACTCATTGCAGTGAGTAGGAGCATATACCACAGGGAATTGGGATATTGTTAGTAAGAGTTAGAAAGAACCTACAGGATTTGGGCTTGTGTTAAGAGGTTTTGGAAAGGGTTTAAGGAAATGGGGTATTGTTCTAGATTGTTACTGTCAGGAAGTAGGGTAATTCTGTGATTATCTTGCATCTTTGATCTAGAAGGAGGAATGAGTAGGTAGAGGCTAAAACAATAGCTGGTAAAGAAGCAGTAGTTACTGGTATTACCTTGGAGAGGGAGATGTTGGGTATTTTTGTGGTTTTGGCAACAATCATGTTCTTTGTTCAGACATGCCTATGAAGTGGTCTCGTGTTTGTCTGATCCATCATGATCCATCACAGATCATCTACTGTTGATGTTCTGTGAAATTAGTTACGTTTAACCGGCTGCCTTCTTATAAGTGCCAGGCCACATCCTCCAAAACCAGGGCCAGGCTGGTAGCATTCATTTCCAAACATCAGGGGCAGTTTTTCTTTCTCCATACATATAAGCAAACTCTGAAATCTAGGTTTGTCTTCCCCAAATGGATTTTAGAAATACAAGAGCCAAGAATAAGGCACTTATGATTTCCCATGTTCTCAAAGTATAGCTTCTCAAAATGGGGGGAGCTTTGAGGTATTGGAAAATCCTGCAGAAATTGCATCAATTAAAATACTGAAACATTGCCCCATCTGCACAGTGATGGCACCAGATGGTTGGTGCTTGGACAGAGGAAGCACTGTGAAGGGGGAATGTAACACTCTCTTCCTGGAAGAGATGACTTTTGAGGTGGCCCTTTGCAGCAGAGAAAGGGAGAGGAAAGAAAAGGATCTCTAGGCAGAAAGAAAAACATGCATTTTTTTTTTTGTACTGGGAGAAACAAGCCAGATGTAGAGTTTTTTTTTTTGTTTGTTTGTTTGTTTGTTTTGTTTTGCTCACAGCCCCTTCTTGGAAAAAAAAAAATCAAGAATTCTCCTTGTAGTTCACTCAATAGAAAGTGCTTACTAATCTCAGGGCAGCCAAGTGGTGGGTCCTCAGCAACCTGGGAGGTTGCCCTGCCCACAAAGAGGAGCTGGGCCAATCAGAGTCTCTCTCAGGACCTTGGCCTAGGAAATACCAAGACAAAGAGGCTGTGAGGAGCCAGGAGGGGAGCTGAACAACTGTGTAAAGAAGAACCCCGAGGTAAAGTGGGAGCCAAGAGGGGCCCTGGGTTGATGAAGTTCTGAAGAGGCAGGGACCAGAGGCAGAGAGATGGCATGGGGTTGCTGTGACAGACAGAAGCTACCTGACCGAAGCCGAGTGCTGTGATTGTGGAGTGGCAGAGTGGAAATCACTTTCTCCAGTGGTCCCCCCTTAATGCCGTTGGGACCTGACTTGACTGTTATTAGATATGAAAAATGACACCCCCCCAAAAAAATGTGAGGCCTGGGAAAAGGGGAGTGAGAAAGAAAGCCACACCTTGGTGGCACTGATCCTTTCCCAATACATTCTTTTCTGGGGATAAGACAAACCCAGGGGAGGAGGTTTCCATCAAATCTAGAAAGGCAGTCTCTGAGAAGAGGTCAAAGCATTGATCCTTCCCTAAATAAATCCTTTCCAGATACCAACCACTGACCCCAGGCCCTCCATCTGGTCCAGTGAGAAAAATCCCAGATATTGACCAGTGACCCCAGACCCCCTCCCATTTTGCCCAGTAAAGCAGACCCCAAATTCCTGAGTGTGCAAGCTGACACGCTCATTGGTTAAGTCACCTCTCGGTATATAAGCCCAGTCCCCTCTATTGTTCAGTGGCTTATTTTGCAACAGGAGAGTGGGTCCATTCCCATGAGTGCAATCCCATTCCTAAATAAAAGGCCAAGATGATCCATGAAGTTTGCATTTGGCCTGGTCTTTTGTGCTAACAACCAGACTCTCTGGTCCTGGGCTCCCGGTCCTTTCCTCTTCCTCACCACACCACATACATCCTTTCAACCCCCAGCCCCCTAACTTATTTGAACTCTTTGAAAGAAACTAATTAAAGCAAGAACAGGGGGAATCAGGACCAGACCAGTGAGTGCTGTCTGCTAAGACCTGGGGTTTATAAATGTTCCCAAAGAGCTCATTCAGTTTTAAGGGACAGAAAACCCAACTCAACTTGACTCAGGACCAAACATCCATGTATGATCTCACAGAACTGATAGGCCTGGGGGTAGTTAGCTTCAGGTATGCTGGATTCAGGGGCTCAGAGATGTCAGTGAACTCAGTCTCTCTCTATTTCTGCACATTTTTTTCTTTGCGTTGTCTTCCTTTGGGCAGACTGTCCTCTAGATTTTCATTCTGTGGCTACACATGAAAACAGCTGGCTGGAAGTCTCTGCAAGGGAGCCTTACTGTTCAGCTGGGGTCTGCCCTACAGTCATTTATTGATTCATTGCACTCTGTCTTCTTCTTGAAAATGGATGCTTCTTTGAGTAAGAGTAGAAACCACCGAGGGATTGGAATATAGATGTATCCCCAAAACTCAGCTGACATTCAGTATAATTGGTTATAGAGTTCTAAGACGGAAAACACGTTGTTTCTGATGAAGGGAAGCATATTAGCACATTGGGAGACAGATACTATCTTGTGATAATTTCTATAAGTAATTGCTAAACGAATGTGTTAAGTTCCTCTAGTTCAGTGGTTTCTTAAGTTTGGTGCCTGGACCAGCAATATCAGCAGCATCCAGGAGCTTGTTGGAAATGCAGACTCTTAGCCCCTCCCCAAACCTATCAATCTGATACTCTGAGCAGGGGACCCAGACATCTCGGCTTCCTCAGGCCTACCAGGTGACTGATGGATGCTCACGTGTGAGCGTCTCTGCTCTGCAGGTTGTGCCCAAGTTCTTATTATTGCACTGAAGCCCACTTGCCTTCTTCAGCAACCTGTGAATGCATGTGACCCATTTCTTGGTTTTCCCTAGGCCTCTGGTCCTTGTATTACACTGCAATAGGGATGCCAGAATTGTCTTCCACCAGTTAAATTCAAGTCCCATTTGTTTTTAGGAAGTTGATGGTTGTTTTTGGAGGGTAAATTCTACCAGAGGTCTTTTCACCTTCAGACTTGTAGTAATTAAAGATGAATGCTCTTCTGTATTTTAAAATATTTTTTTAATTTTTATTGATTGATTGATTAGATACCAGGGATTGAACTCAGGGACACTCAACCACTGAGCCACATCCCCAGCCCTATTTTGTATTTTATTTAGAGACAGGGTCTCACTCAGTTGCTTAGTGCCTTGTCATTGCTGAGGCTGGAATTGAACTCATGATCCTCTTGTCTCAGCTTTCCGAGCTGCTGGGATTACAGCTTGTGCCATTGCACCTGGCTTCTTCTGCATTTTTTAAAAAACTGTAAATCTTTGCCAGTGTTGTCAGGGAAAAACATATAAAATACGACTAGTACAATTTATTCTCAGTTTCTTGCTTACTATGTAGTTTACCATCTTATTAGGAGTAGAAATTTAAGTTCTATCTAGTAAATCTAATCAAAATTTCTAATTCTAATTGTTTTTGTCTTCTCTCTTAAAATCAGCACATTAATTCATTTGGATATTTTCAGAACATCTAGCTTTTCCATTTCTATGGCATTTTATGCATTCTATTTTTTCCCCTAAAACCAAACACAGTGAATCATTTTATTAAGAGAAAATGCAAAACCAGACAGTTGATTTCAGATTAAAAGACAACTTCAGATTTAAAACACTGAGAGACTCAGTGTTTTGATTTTTATTTAGGTTTATCATATTACATAGACTTACCTAAAGCTTATTACAATGTTGAAACACCTTTGGGGATTCTATACTTACAGTATTTAAAAATGTTGGCCAATTCCAAGTAGAATATCATGTGTGTTATCTTTCTTCTTTAATTCACCATACCAAGAACAATGCCATTTATGTTCTCTCTGGGTACAGTCTTGATTAGTGCAGTTATGTAATAAATTTTGAACTTAGACCAGTTCCTCTCACTTTCTTTTTCTTACAAATATTTTTAGTTATTTTAATTTCTTTGTGTTCTATATAAATTTTAGCATAAATTCTTATTGGAACTTTGGTAGGAATTGCATTAAAGTATAGGTAAATTTAGAGAGAATTGACATATTTACTACACTGAGTTTCTCAATCCTTAAACATGGTATGTTTCCCCATCTATTTAGATCTTCGTTGATGTCATTTGTCTGCCTGGTGAAGTTTTCAGTATATAAATCCTATTCATATTTCTTTAGATTTATACCTATTTAATTTACTTGAGAGATTAGAAATGGTATTATATATATATATATATATATATATTTCATAATACCTTTATTCAATTTATTTATTTTTATGTGGTGCTGAGGATCAAACCTAGAAAAATGGTATTATATTTTTTAATTTGAGTTCCAAACATTCATTGGTGGAATATAGAATGTACAATTAAAATTTTCTATGTTTATCGTATCGTGTAATCTTGTGGAACTCATTTATTAGTTCTTAAATTTTTTTTTGAGATTCCTTGGGATTTTCTATGCAGATCATCATATCATCTGAAAACAGGAAAAGATTTATTTCTTCTTTTCTAATTATTTGTATTTTACTCCGTTTTCTTGCTTTATAGTTCTGGATAGAACTTTTATCATTCTGTTTACTAAGAGTGGCAAGAACAGAAATCAGTGCCCTGTTACTCCTTTTATGGGGAAAGCATTTGTATCCTACCATTAACTATGCTGTGAGCTGGAGGTTTTTGGGTGTGTATGTTCTTTATGAAGTTTAGAAAGTTCTCCTGTATTACTATTTGTTTTTAGTGTATCTTGTTTCCTTTTTTAATTTGTTGTTTTTAGAAATACATGACAGGAGTTATTTTGACATATAATACATAAAGTACAACCCATTCCAATTAGGATCCCATTCTTGTGGTTGTACATAATGTGGAGTTACACTGGTTATGTATTCATTTATGAACAAAGAAAAGTTATGTCTGATGCATTTTACTGTCTTTCTATTCCTATCCCCCCTTTCTTCCCTTCATTCTCCCTTTGTTTAATCCAATAAACTTCTATAATTCTCCTCCTTATCCCCCTTGTTGTGGGTTAGCATTCATGTAGCAGAGAGAACATTCTGTCTTTGGTTTTTTGGGACTTGCTTATTTCACTTAGTATGATAGTCTCCAGTTCTATCCATTTACAGGCAAATGCCATAATTTAATTCTTTATGGCTGAGTAATATTCCACTGTGTATGCTTTAGTCAGATTTTTCACTGCTGTTGCTAAAGGATCCAACAAGAACAACTGTAAAGGAGGAAAGGTTTATTTAGGGGCCCAAGGTTTCAGAGGTCTTAGTCCATAGAAGGCCAGATCCATTCTTTGGGGCTTGTGGTGAGGCAGAATACCATGGTAGAAGAGTTTGGCAGGGGAAAGCAGCTCATGTGATGATCAGGAAGGTGCGAGAGAGAGAGACAGACAGACTCCCCTGTCCAGATACAAAATATATACCCCATAGCCCTGCCATCAATGAACGACTTCCTCCAGCCAAACCCCACCTGCCTCCGGTTACCTCTCAGTTAATCTCCTCAGGGATCAATTCACTGATTAGGTTAATGCTATAACCCAATGATTTCTCCTCCAATCCTTCTTGCAGTGTCTCACACTTGAGTTTTTGGGGAGCACCTCACATCCAAACCATAACGTGTATATGTACCACATTTTATTTATCCATTCATCTGTTGAAGGGCATCTAGGTTGGTTCCATAGCTTGGTTATTATGAATTGAGCTGCTATCAACATTGATGTGGCTGCATCACTGTAATATGCTGATTTTCAGTCCTTTGGGTACAAACCGAGGAAAGGGATAATTGGGTCAAATGGTGGTTCCATTCCAAGTTTTCTAAGGAATCTCCATATGGCTTTCCATAGTGGTTGAACCAGTTTGCATTCCCACCAGCAGTCCTTTTCCCCACATCCTCGCCAACATTTATTGTTGCTTGCATTCCTTTTCCCCCTATGTATTTAATATTCTGTGTACAGTCTAAATTACAACTCATTTAAAGAACTTCATAGAATCATTTATGGGATAACCAGAACTTTATTTTAAAGAGAGAGAGAGAGAGAGAGAGAGAGAGAGAGAGAGAGAGAGAGAGAGAGAGAGAATTTTAATATTTATTTTTTAGTTTTCGGCTGACACAACATCTTTGTATGTGGTGCTGAGGATCAAACCCTGGCCGCACACATGCCAGGCAAGCGCACTACCACTTGAGCCACATCCCCAGCCCAAAACTTTTTTACTTAACTTCAAATGAGTGAGTCAAGCATATAACTTAGCAGCTTTTTACTTATAATTAACTCCTGAGGTTGTCAGATTGAACATATAAATAAGAATAGTTACTATTCTGACTTACTGACTATAGCTGAAGTATAAGGCACTTTCAAGAAGAATAGATTATTTTCATTTTACTTATATAAGACAAAAATTTGCAAGTGAGATATAGTCATTCAGGTCCCTCTGCAAATATTTTATATCTAACATAAAATTTAGATGGAACACTGATCTTGGGTTATATTTATTTTTACACAAATATTTTGAACTCAAGAGTTTGCATAATGAGTATTTCTTTACATTTAACAAATAACTAAAACTGAACAGCAAATAGTTTATTGGTAAGTACATGGTTTCAATTGCAGGAATAAATTCACTTGAACAGGAAACAATAATCAAGTTAAAAGTAATAATGCTTGCTAATCATCAAAAAATCTGTGGCCATTTGGGCTGTCACATAGAAATCCAAAATCACTTAGAGGCCAGATCTTAAAGAAGATTCATCTTCTTATTAGTCCATATAGAATCAGTCCATAATACCTGGAATCTGTAGAATTCTGTAAATTGTCACCTTCTAACCAAACATGACCTGTTGGCACATAAATATGGCTTTTAAAGAAATCTGATGGACTAGTGGTGAGGATTTTGTCTCCTTCTAAACCAATTACTTTTTTACAAATATTTGATTTTGGATCACTTGGGCTTTTTGCAATCACAATGTCACCTGTTTGGATACCAAAAAATGTTGGCTAAGCTTTTCTTCAAAGAAAATATCTGAATTTTGAATTGTTGGCTCCATTGATGGTCCAGAATACATAGGTCTGTTCTGCAATCCATTCAATTTTAGGGTAGTTGCAGGGCTTCCAGGAAGAAATCTAGAAAATGTCTCAAAGCTTATGTGGGTGATTCATGGTTTCAGAATTCCTCTGGCCCCAAAGAACCCTGGGAGACCCTCACCCAAGACTCAGGTAGGCCTTTCTCACTAGGGTTCGGCAGAAGTCCTCCTGTTACTTGTATTCTTGATAATTGCCATTCTGACTATAGTGTGATAAAATCTCAGTATAGTTTTAATTTGCATTTATCTAATTGCTAGAGATTTGAACATTTTTTCATATATTTATTGACCATTCATATTTCTTCTTCTGTAAAGTTCCAGTTCAGTGCCCTTGCCCATTTATTGATTGGGTTATTTAATTTTTTGGTGTTAAGTATTTTGAGTTTTTTGTATATCCTGGAGATTAATGCTCTACCTGAGATGCAGGTGGAAAAGGTTTTCTCCCATTCTGTAGGTTCTTTCTTCACAGTTTTGATTATTTCCTTTGCTGTGAAGAAGCTTTGATACCATCTCATTTATCAGTTCTTGATTTTACTTATTGCACACTCCTATATACTAATGATGAATTAGCCAAAAGAGAAATCAGAAAAACTATACAATTTAAAATGCTTGTTAATTCTTTATAGCTGAGTAATATTCCACTGTTTATGCTTTAGTCAGACAAACAAAAACTTGAGAATCAATTTAACAAAAGCAGTGAAAGACCTCTACATTTGTAAACTATAGAACACTAAAAAAAAAAGAAATTAAAGACCTTAGAAAATGGAAATATCTCCCATTCTGGGATAGGCAGAATTAATATTATCAAAATAGCCATACTGTCAAAAGTGCTATACAGATTTAATGCAATTCCTACTAAAATCCCAATGATGTTCTTCATCAAAATAGAAAATGCAGTCATGAAATTCATTTGGAAAAATAAGAGGCCCAGAATAGCCAAAATAATCCTTAGTGAGAAAAGACTGATGTAGGTAGCATCACAATATCAGATCTAAACTCCTAGTACAGAGTTATAGTAACAAAACTGCTTGGTATTGGCAGCGAAACAGACATGAAGATGAATGGAATAGAAGACACAGAGAGACACACTCACATAAATACAGTTATCTCATACAAGTGCATGTTTAATACACGGGAGGAAAAGACAGTCTCTTCAACAAATGGTGCTGGTAAAACTGGAAATTCATATGTAGTGGAAATTTAAATTGAACCCTAGATTGAAATTGAACCCTATTTCTCACCTTGCACAAAACTTAATTCAAAGTGGATCAAGGACCCAGGTGTTAGACCAGAGACTCTGCACCTACTAGAAGAAAAAGTAGGCCCAACTTTCCATTATACTGGCTCAGAAACTCACTTCCTCAGTAAGACTCCTAAACCATAAGAAGTGAAACTGAGTGTTTTTCTTTTAATTCATGAGTGGGTATTGGATTTGCACTGATTAATATGATCATGTGATTTTTCTTCTTTAAATTGATACTGTAGTAGATTACACTGATTGACTTTGAATATTGAAATAGTCTTGTATCCCTCATTTGGTCATGGTATATAATTCCTTTTATATACTACTTAATTTTATTTGCCAATATTATGTTAAGAATTTTTGCATCTATTCTAATGAGGGATATGCTTAGATGTATCCTACAGTTTGATATGTTGTACTTTAATTTTCAATCAATTCAATTGTCTTTTGATTTCCCTAAATACTTAATCTTTGATTCATGCATTATTTGGAAGTGTTTCTTTGAAGACTTTTCTGTTATCTGTTATTAAATTTTAGTTGATTACATTGTGGTTGTAGACACACTCTCTGATTTATTTTATGTTTGATGAAGTCCCATCTCAAAATAAAAAGGGATGGGGATATACTTCAGTGGTAAGAACAAAGTCTAATTTTGTATATACTCCACAAACACTTGAAAGACATGTATTCTATTTTTGGGTGGAGTGTTATATAGATATTGATTAGATTCTGTTAATGGGATGTGTTGTTGAGTTATTTTACATCTTATTTTTTATTTAGTTTTTCCATTAATTGGTGAGAGAGGGTTATTTAGTCTATACTATTGTAGATTTGTCTATTCCTCCTTTATTTTGCATCTCTGTTGTTTGGTACATATACACTTAGGATTAATATATCTTCTTGGTCAACTGACTTTTTTGTCATGTAATGGCATTTTCTATTTTTGGTAATTTTCTTCATCCTGAAGCCTACTTTATATGATCTTAATATAATCACTTCTTCTTTCTTTGATTAATGTTTGTAATATATATAGATAACATACCCTTTAAAAACCTGCATTAAATCTTTGTATTTGTAGTGAACTTCTTGTAGATAGCATATTGTTGAGTGAGGTTTCTAGATACACTCTGCCAATCTCTCTTCTGATTAGTATATTTAAACAATTTACATTTAATTATTTATTGTTAAGAGCAACAGCCGAGTCGGGATGGCGCCTAGCATTTTGCCAGAAGGAGTGGTTGAGAGGAGACACCAGCGAGCCATTAAGATGATGATAATTAAGTTAAGCTATGCATAATTGCTGTGACTGGATGATGCTGGATTGAAACAGGCTGTGTATTCAGTTGTATATAGACCCCTGCAATAGGGCGGCTCCTGCTGCCTCAGGTGCCCACTACTTTTGAATTCTCTTGGAGCCCGGTTGAGGGTGGGAGAGTTCCCCCGGAGCACACATGGAGTGCCAGTGAGAGTTCAGGCAATAAAGTAGTTCCTGTCTGAACCTACAAGTGCCTTGTGGTGTCTTGGTTATTTGTGCCCAGCCAGACTGCGGCAATTTATATGCAGTTGGTTAAGTGTTTTATTTATTTATTTTTGTTTTCTATTATGTTTTTCATTTCTCTGTTTTCTTTGTCCTGCCTACCTGTGGGTTTCTTGAACACTCTTTTAAAATGGAATTTCTTAGGACATTTTCAGTTCACAGAAGCATTGATTGGAAAGTACAGAGAATTCCAAGACATCTCCAGCACATACATATGCATAGATTCACACATTATCAACATCTCCAAGCAAAATGGTACATTTGTTACAAATGATGAAATGACATTGACATATCATTATCATGTAGCATTCATAGTTTACAATAGGGGCTTCAACAGCAGAAAAATTCCATTTTAATTATTCTATAGTGCTTTTAGGTATAAAGTTTTATATAACTTTTCTATTAGTTTCTTTAGGAATTAATTTCATATATAAGTGTGTATATAAATGTATGTGTGTATCTATCTATGTATTATCCATCTATCTGTCTGTCTATCTATCTCCATAGTCTTTTGCTCTTGTCATTTGACTAGTTTGAGTGGAAAATAGAAACATTGTTTCTCTCTCTTTTATATATATATATATTTAGTTGTAGGTGGACATAATACCTTTATTTTATTTTTATGTGGGGCTGAGGATCGAACCCAGTACCTCACACGTGCCTGCCAAGCAAGTGTTCTATCAACCCCATGCCTCCTTAGCTATTTTTATAAGGTTAGCTTGGCTGATGGCAAATTCTCTAAGTTCTGCTTACTCTAAGAATGTCTTGATTTCCCATTAATTTTTGAAGGATATTTGTGCCAAGTATAGATTTCTAAGTAGTCATTTCTTCCCTTTGAGCACTTGAAAAATATTGTGTCATTTTCTTCTGTCTTTCATAGTGTTTGACGAGAAATCTGCTGTCATTAGAATTTTTTGTTTTTTAAACATATAGATACGGTCATTTTTGTCTGATTGCTTTCAAGACTTTTAAAAAATGTTTTCTATAGTTTTTAGAATTTTAACTATGGTACAAGTTGGTATAAACTTATTTCCTTTCTTCCTTCATTTGCAGTACCAGAGATTGAACCCAGAGGTGCCTTACCACTGAACTACAACCCATCACTTTTTATTTTTTATTTTGAGATGAGGCCTCATTAAGTTGCCCAGGCCAGCCTTGAACTTGCAATCTTCCTGCCTTACCCTCCCTAGTAGTTGGGATTATGGGTGTGCACCACTGCACCTATTTCTTTGGGTTTGTGTTCTTTAATATTTGGTCATTTTCTTAAATTTGTAGTTTTATGCCTTTTGCCAAATACAAAAGGTTTTCAGCCATAATTTCTTTTCCAAAAATATCTTACCTTTTTCTCCTCTCCTTTCGTGACTCTGACAATATAGATATTTTAGTCTCATGGGTTCCTGAGGCTCATTTTACCCCCTAGTCTTTATTTTTTTGGTGTTATTTAGATTGGGGAATTTCTATTGTCCTCTCTTCCAGTTCATTGCTGCTTTCCTATATTCTTTCTGTTCTCTATTGAGCCTATCTATTGAGTTTTTAATTTTGGTTATTATAACTTTTCAGCTATAAAATTTCCATTTGATTTTGCTTTATATCCTTTACTTATTTTCAAAGAATTTCTATTTATTTGCTACGAATTTCTATTTTTTCGTTTGTTTCACAAGTTTTTGTAATTGGTCTTTGAAGTATTTTTGTTATGGTGGTTTTAAAATTGTTAGATAATTCCAACATCTTGATTACCTTGTTTTTTTTTAATCTTTGCTTGTCTTTTTAAATTTAGTTTGAGAGTATAGCTTTTTCATTATTTTTATCAGATTTTTTTCTTGAGTGTTTTATTATTTAAAATTAGCTTGGGTGCCACATTCTGGGACCTGAGTCAGGATGGGATTGATGAAGGGTCATTCACCACTGCATAAATGACTTATCCTGAATACTCCTCTTTTTAGTTTCTGGTTTACACTCACCTGGCCTTGTGTCTCCAAGTTGGGACTTTTTAAAATTTATCTCCCTTCCCAGGGAATAGTACTTCACTTTTCTCCTGGGGTTCAGAAAGCGTTGTCTCTGCTTGGGGGAAGGGAGAGGGATCTTTGGAGGCCATTTGCTTCTTAGACTTTCAACTAGCCATATTATTTTCAGCATCAGCTAGCATCTCTTTCATTGTTCAGAGCTACCTAAATTCTAATTTCAGAACTTTTAAGGGTTTGTGGCATAAATTTCTTTGAAAATTTGCTTGTTTTTAGTCATATTCCCAACACCCCAAATCATGGTTTATCATTTAGGTTTCTTCAGAGAAACAGAAATCTTTAGAGTGGATTTATTAGATTGGCTCACATGATCACAGAGGCTGAAAAGTTCCACAATAGCCATTTGCAGAAGAGCCAGAGAGCTGATAGATGCTGTTTTGTGTGCTTTTTTGCTACTGTGACCAAAAGACCTGAAAATAACACTTTTAGAGGAGGAAAAGTTTAATTGGGGTTTACGGTTTCAGTCCACAAACAACTGGCTCCATTGCTCTGGGCCTATGGTGAGGCAGTGGAAGGGGCCAGTGGAGGGCAGCTCAGGAATAAGACAGAGGGAGAAGGAGAGGAAGAGGGAGAGACATTGGGACTCTGTTCTCCAAGGACAAAATATATACCCCAAACACATGCCCCCAGAGACCCATCTCCTCTAGCCACACCTTACCCTCCTACTCTTACCACCCAGTCAATACATTCAAGTAGATAATGCACTGATTAGTTTAAGGCTGTCATAACCCAATCATTTAACCTTCTAACTTTAATATCTAAACCATAACAGATGCTCAGTCCAGGAAGCTGGAAGTCTCAGAACCAGAGAGAGGCCAACGATGTCATCTCAGTCTGAGGCTGAAGGTCCAACCCTCCTTTGGAGGGCTGCTGGAATTCCATGTTTAAAGGTTAAGAACTTGGAGTCTAATATTAAAGTGCAACAGCAGAGAAAAATGGAGAGAGAGAGAGAGAGAGAGAGAGAGAGAGAGAGAGAGAGAGAGAAAGAGAGAAAGAGAGAGCGAGCGAGCACATGCAAACACACTTGTCCAAGTTTCTCCCTTGTTCTGCTTTTTTGGTCCATCTGGATCCTCAGCCTATTTGATGGTGCTTCCCACATCCAGAGTGGGTCTTCCCTACTCAATTTGCTGACCCATATGTCAGCAGTCTTCTCTGGAAAACCCTCAGACATACTCATAAATGTGCTTTACTGATTTTCTAGGCATCTTTCAATCTGGCCAAGTTAACACCCAAAACAAGCTGGGAACAGTGGCACATAACTGTAACCCCAGTAGCTTGGGAGGCTAAGGCAGGAGGATTGCAAGTTCAAAGCCAGCCTCAGCAACTTAGCAAGGCCCTCAGCAACTTAGAGAGAACCTGTCACTAGATATGTTCAACCCATCATTCTAAATAGAAAAAGTCTTTCCTATGTGTTAATTTCACTATCTTCATTTTTTTCCACCTACCAATTTCATAACCACTCTCTTGCAAACATCTTCAACACCCTTGTCTTTCTCTTTTCCCCATGACTGTCACAAGCCTGGCTGAACTCAATTGCCTTTCTTCTTCATACTTATATAAGATCAGAATATGCTAGAAAAAATGCATTCAGGCTGACTAGTTACACTTAAAAATTGTCATACCTGATTTTAAATAGGCACAGGACATTGTCTGAAATCTTGCCCTTCTCTCTACTGGGCTTCCTTTATACTAAGATGATTTCTATTTTTTTCAAACTTCCTATAATGTCCCCCTTCCTCTTCTGTTGATTAGTGTGACCTCATTGCCTCTTTCAGGAACATTCTTGTTTCTAGAGCTCAAAACTTCAGTCCTCTCCATTCTCACATTCACATTCTTTGTATTCTGCTATAGTGAAAGACACATCCTTAACGTGAATTAGAATACTCCTCTAACTTTTCAATAACTTTGTTCATGCAACCATCTTTTTTATATTTAAACTATTTTTATACCTTTATTTTATTTATTTTTATGTGGTATTTAGGATCGAATCCAGAACCTCCCACATGCTAGGCGAGTGCTCTACCGCTGAGCCAAAACCCCAGCCTCTCACGCAGCCATCTTTATTCTTGTTCCATCTTGGATTTCTCCCTTACTATTGGATCCTTCTGTAAACATGCTGACACATTTCCCATCTCAAAAATTTAACAAAGCAAAACAAGAACCCACCTTCCTTGATATGATTTCTCTCTTCTGTCACTCTATCTGCACTCCTTGCCTGAGCAAAACTTCTTGTTTACTCTTGCCGTCTTTGTTCTCTTATCTGCCTTCTAAGAGCTAATATCAAATTAAAATTAAATTATGTCACGGAACATTTCATATAAATTGACAAGCTCATTCACTTTTCCATCTGTTGGTTTTTGCCTGTGTGCTCTGCTATGGATGCAGCTCTTGTCTTAGTCACTAATGATGTTGTCAGATCTAATTTAATTTCCTTTTACTTGTTTCACTCTTGGTTTTGGTGACAATCTGGTCTTACTTCTATCTACCCTGCTTTTCCACTGGGACTCCCTCAGGTCTGCTAGGCAAGTGTAGGAGTCCCCTGGGCTCAGTCCTGCCTTCTTTCCTTTACCTACTTCCTGTCCTCATGATCTTACCTAGTCTTGGCCTCGTTGCCTCCATATCTGATCATTTCCTACTATAGCTGTCCAGTGCTGGCCTCTTCCCTGAGCTCAGGTATCCAGTTACCTTCTTGACCTCTCTGCTTAGACATTTAGGTGACTCTTAGACTTAAGCACAGTAAGCACAGTTTGGTTGAACTCTGGATTTTTGACATCCTTCCTCACCAGGCTTCCCTCTATAACCTTTCCTGTTCAGTCTTCTGAATCTCTGTAAATTTTGTCCTCTCAGCTGCTTGATTTCCAGGCTGAGGCATTACCTTAATTCTTGTCTTTCCTTCACTGCCACCCACAACATTAGTGCATCCTCGGAAATACATATGGAGTACGTTGGCTTCTCCCTGATTTCAATGCTACCACCTGGTTCAAGGTACCCTTGATTGCCCTCTGTGGGACCCCATGGTCCACAGCCTTCTCTGCTTCTACCTTTGCCCCTCCATGAAACCAGAATCTTTGCTTTAATATGGAAAAAGAATGAAACCACAGAAAAGTATAGTAACAACAACCCAATACCCATCTCCACGAATGCACAAGTGTTGACATGCGGTCAGGTATGGTGGCTGAAGTAGGATCTTTTCCAGATCAACCTCCGCCACTTAGTGAGTCCCTATCTCAAGGTAAAAAATAAAAATGGCTGGGGGAGTGGCTTGGTTGTACAGTACCCCTGGGTTCAATTCCTAGTGTAGCAAAAATAAACAGAAACAAAAACAAAACAGAACAAATGTTAACATGCAGCCGTATTTTTTTTACTTCAGATTTTATTTTTCTCAAGTCAAAATAATATTGAGTTGGATTCCTCATTGTAACCTTGTGCCACTCCCCCTTTCCCTTCCTTCCTGATGTAACAACTTTTTACTTGGTCTTTATTCACTGAGAAGGTCACCATGGAATGTGAGGATAGTTGGCTGGGGATTTGGAGCATGGGAGAGAAACGGTGCTAGGTTGCCTGTTATAATAAACAAGTCACTGGGCCCAGGCAGGTTGTGGTGTAAAAGGATAGGGTCTTATAGGAAGCAAATGAAGATAGTTAGAGGACGGTCTAAGAAGTCCTCTCTGAGGAAGGAGCGTGTGACCCTCATCCTGATGACTCAAGGCTGAACTGAGAACTGGAAGCAGAACTGACCCAGAGAAGATCAAAGCTTCAAGGCAAGTCAGAGCCTGGCTCCGTGTTCTCGGGTTTATAGAGCCTAAGGAGGGGTCCACATTTATGCTTCTATTTTCTATCCTTGTATCAAATGTTTAGCATTGTTATTTCTAGTATGGGTCTGCATTTTTTTTCGACAGTGCTGAGAATTGAACCCAGAGCCTTGCTAGGCAAGGGCTCTGTCAACTGAGCTACACCCCCAGCCCATGGTTTTGTTCTGCCTTAAATAATTTATATGTTGAAGAGATCAAGCTTATTTATCTTAAGAACCAAAGAAAATTATGTTAATTTCACCAGCAAGGGTGTTCTTGTTTCTCTATATTCTCCAACACTTGATATTGCCTGACTTAAAAAATCATTGGCAAGATGTTAAACAAGTATTCTCTAAAATTAAAAATCATCGAAAGGTTTGTTACATCCTATATCACAGGGAGTAACATACCAGCAATATCATTGGCATATAAAGTCAAGCCTATCCATCTTCTAAATCTTTTCATTTCATCATATAATTATAAAATTATCAGATAGTTTAATTCCTATTTATATCATTTTGACAGACTTCATCTTTAAAAAAGTGAAGATATCAGTGACCATTAGCTTATTTTAAAATGTAGATTTATTTATTTATATTTTTTATTTTTGGTAGTAGTGATTGAACCCAGGGGTGCTTAACTACTGAGCCACAGCCCTCACCCTTTTTATTTTATATTTTGAGACAGGGTCTCATTAAGTTGTTTAGAGTCTCACTAAGTTGCGGAGGCTGGCTTTAAACTTTCAATCCTCATGCCTTAGCTTCCTGACTGCTGAGATTACAGGTATGGGCCACCACACCCAGCTAGATCTATTTTGAACTGATAAGTAAAAACATAAAATTATACACATGGGGTACCATGTGATGTTTAGATACATGTATACATATACATAATGTTAAAATCACTTTGAACATGTCTGTCTCCTCAAACATTTATTATTTATTTATGGTAAAATATTCAAAATCTTTTCTTTCAGGCTTTTAAAATATATAGTACCAAGCTGGTCATGGTACACACCTGTAATCCCAGTGACTTGGGAGGCTGAGGCAGGAGTATTACAAGTTCAAGGCCAGCCTCTGCAACTTAGTGAGACCCTCTCTCTAAATAAATAAATAAAGAAGTAGAAGAAGAAGAAGAAGAAGAAGAAGAAGAAGAAGAAGAAGAAGAAGAAGAAAAGACTGAGGATGTAGCTCAGTGCTTAAGCACTGCTGGGCTCAAATCTCAGCACCCTTGCAATAATAATATTACATTATCATTATCTATAGCCACTGTAGTGTGCAGTAGGACTTCAGAACTTACTGTTTCTAATTACAATTTAACCATTATTCTTTTATCTATCAACCTATTCAGGAGGTAGATAACTGATCATCTGGGACAAAGCATCTCAGCTACTCATGCACATCAGAATGGGCAGCTGTCATGGTATTTCTCAAGCTTGGTTGGTACCACCTGGGGTGTTGGTCAGAAGCACACATTTCCAAGTCACTCTCTCTCCAGAAAATTTGATGTATCAGGTTTACCCAGGTGTTGGAAAATTATTTTAAAACAAATGATCCAAGCAACTTTTATTTTTAAAGCAAATTTGGGAAACATTACCTTATAAGAACTTTTGATGGAGAGGCAGCTAGTGTGAACTTGGAAAAGAAGGTCCCTGGAGTTTTAGGGAGAATGACAGGGAAACAAGGAATTCCTTGCAGATGCAAGCAGCTTTTGTGACCAAATGTTATTTATACGACTGAATAGAAGCAGAAATGTGAGTACTCCACTAGCCAGGTGAGAAATGGAAAAAGAAAATCCCTGTAGGTAATTTAAGAGAGGAATTAGTAATAAGGGGTAATAGAAGGCCTGGGTAAAACAGGAAGGTGAGGTTCACCAGAGTCATAACTGCAGGAATCCACCAGCAGCCAGGCTGGAGGAACAGAAGTAGAAACAAGGTAATCAGAACAGGAGGCCTCTGAGGTTCCTGCTTGGAGTAGATCCCATGCTTTGATACCCCCAGGCTTGGTCATTGACAGGAGCAGTGCTAACACTGCGGGAGGGAGGCAGGGGGGGAGTGAGGGAGAGAGAGAGAAAGAGAGAGAACAAACATTGGTGTCTGCTCCCTCCTTTTCTTTAGTCTCCTTTACTGGCTCTCATTGGCTGAACCTAACTGGAATTCAGCTGGGAAGGCAGTGCAGGAATTGCACTATGTTAAATAGATTTCAAAAAAAAGTCTTGAGGCTATTGGTTGTGTCCTGCAGGCCAAGTTTTAATCCTTCTGTAACTCCCATATGGGTTTACTCCCACCTTCCATTTTCCCTACCTCTCTGGGACAGAGGATTTGGCTGGAGTGTTTCCACAGGGTGCCTCTTGGTCTTTTACATTTGAAATAAGCCTTCCTGGTGCCCAGTCATATTTCTATTCATTGGCCTCCTGGTGTGGTCTCTACCTTTGAACAAGACCTCAATTGGGGCCCAGCACTTCTGATTGTTGACCATTGACTATTCTCGTTCAATCTGATATGGTTTATGATTTAACAAATGGAAAGAGGCCATCTATGATCCTAAGTCAGAACTAGCAGCCCTTGAAATGAGTCGGGATGCCAGCCTTATTTTGCAAAGCTTACACCTTTTTAAAACAAGTTTGAATTGGTTGTCAAATGTAAAGATTCTGACATTTTCACACAAAAATGAAGCTTCTCTTGAAAGGTCAGGATATTTGGTAACATTGGAGTCTCCTGCCAAGCAGGAGAGTGGTAGCTGTATTACACAGGGCATTTGATCTTCCCAGTGTGTGCCTGGCCTGTTCACATTTGTGTTTTCTGCTAGTAGTCTTAACCGACTGTTTTATTTTAATATACAACTTTATTGAGTTTTAGTTTATAAAATGCAAAAAGAGAGCCATCTGTGTCTGAGACAATTTACTACTGTTCGTGGGTCATATTGAGAGAGAATGATATGATGACAAGGACAGGATTTGGATGAGGATGATGAAGGACATACCAGTCACCAGGGGACAGTATCTTGGTGAATACCGATCCTCTGGGCAGATATTAAATTCTTCTCTAGCTCTGTCAACTTGGTTTTTTAATGTGACCAAAATGTCACATAGTGGACTTACATAGTGTTTGCTTTTAAAAAATTTGGGTTTAGTGTCAAATTTCCCCTAATATCAAACGTAATGCTCAAGTTCCTGAATCATACCCTCACAGGAGGACCATAGGGCTGTGTGATCCTTTATCAGATTTCCTCAGTCAGAAAATAAGTATAGAATCACTTAGAAAATATCTTGATCACCCTGAACACTAAGAAATTTCAAGAATCAACGTGTAGCTACATAGACAGGAGCTTTGATGAGGAACTCTTTGAAGATGCTTTTCCTTTACCACAGCATACAGTTATTACTTGGTTTAGCTAGTAAAGTTTTAAGAACGGTTTGAGCCTAGTTGACTAGAGGGATGAATGGTTTACTGGCATTCTGTGGAAACAGATTAAAGTGAATTTGTTCTTGGCTTTTCAGTCTTAGTACGGCTAAGTTCTTTACTGGGGATTTAGTCTCCATTGCAGTGTGGTGGCCTGATGAGGTTATTAGGATGGAATGACCACAAGAGGGCGCCAAAAGACAAAAGTATGTTGCTGTTGCTGACCTGAAGACTAAAAACAGGACATAAAAGGGAAGAAGCCAGAGATCTGAAGAAAAAAGAGGAAGGGATGAACTCACCGACAGAGGGTAGCAAATTCCTTTATAGTTTTGTTGGCAAAGAATTAAAATTACAGAACAAAACAAGATCTACCCACTGTGTAACTAGAGTCTGCTTTAAAAGATTTTAGAGGACTTACACAAATGTATTCTGAAATAGAGTTTGTGATTTGCTCCAGACCCTGAAAGCATTTGTGGGTGAACATTTGTGTCTTCTCTTTGAAGACAATGTCTTTATCCAGCTCTAAGTGAAGACAATCCTGAGTTTTTATTCTTCAGAGTACATGCCAGGAAGGTCTCAGGATGTTTCCTTCTATTTTCCTTAGTCTCGTCCTGGGATAATTCCGGAGGAAAGATGAAACTCCATTTCAATGTACCTAAAATGTCCAAGAGTCACCTAAATGTCAATACTTGTTTTTTTTTTTCCTCTCCCAAATGAAGGGGATTAGTTTGCAGTGACTCTGCTTTTCTTTCTGCAATGTTAACAGTACCACAATGTGAAAGAGCTTTTATAGAGTCTCATGATTTTAAGACTTTAAAAATTGTTTCAAAATACGTGTTTGGATGCTGGAAAATTAAATCTTTTTTGTCTGTACCTTCCCAATAATTTATGTTTATAAACAGCTAAAATGCTAACTTTCCTTAAAATAACTGAATTGCAAGAATTCAATTATTTGGTTCATGATGGATATTTGAACTTTTGGATTTATCTTGAATTTTTTTAAAACCCAGGAGCATAAAGTAAGAATTACTTCTTTAAGGAAATGGAGGTTTTTCTAGGTGGTGCAAAAATCTCCCACTAAAAGCAGAGGAATTCAGCCTATAAATAACCATCCATAAGCAAGTCCAAAAGGGCTCCAAAACCTAAGGTTGGCCAGTCTTCTTGACACCCAGAAAACTCAAAATAGATTCAGCAGTGAGGATGAAATAACCTGTGGATAGGGAAACTGAGTCTAGACTATGAGCTCCTGCTTAATTAATCATATATATGTTTGTATATATATACATGTATATGTGCATATATATATTACATACATGTGTATATTACAAAAGATATTTTTTTCTTTTTCTTTTATTTTCCCATTTTTTTGTGTGTGTGTGTGAGAGCATTTTTAAAAAGTTGTGTGGTGTGATACAGGTAATTGCCTAAACTTAAAAAGCAACAGTTCCACTGAACAAGGAATCTCAGGTAGTTATTAACGCAGGAACCCGTTTCCATGGAACTAAGGAAACCGTTTCATCTTAGGAAAGGGCAGGACACTGATCATGAGAAAGGTGAAGGATAAATGGATCTTTCATGGTCAGAGGAATGGGGTCCTCTGACCCTCAGTGTTTTGATGCATGGGTAATAAATGACTAGCACGAGACAAGAACAATGAACTCTGCAGATTTGTAGAAGATGCCAACTGCACAGAATCCTAGCTGGGATGAAAGTCCGAGGCACTCAAAAGAAGGGGCTGAACCAAGTATCCGGTGTGTGTGTGTGTGTGTGTGTGTGTGTGTGTGTGTGTGTGAGGGAAGGGGTGGGAGGTGGGCGTGGCGGGGAGGCCCGAGTAGGACAGCCAAGTTCAAAGTTGCGAAGAGGCTGCGCAGTGCGGAGGGCTGGTCGCGAAGCTTGCTGCCTGCACCAGGAACATGGCTCATCAGCTGTCCTGACTGCCAATAGGGGACTGCGTGGCCTGGCTTCCAGAGGACAGATGGCCAACTCCCCTGCGTGCTCCAAGTTCCGTATACACTGTTGAAAACAGATTCTTTTAGATAAAACAGAATGTTCTTCGGCTTTGATAGAATGTTTGAAAACAAAGAGAATATTTCCTCTTTCACTAGGATCATGGGGAGGAGCGCTCCTCATCTGCCAGAGCCCCGCAGCGTTTGCTTATGGAAAGGGCGTAGCAGATACCCATGTCACCAGTGGATGCCACTTGTGTCCCCTGGGAACCAGGATTCAGCGCTGAGTTGTTCAAACTACTTCACCTCACTCTCTCCCCCCCCCCGCAATGTGTCTTGTGTCTTTCCTCCCCTTTCTCTTTCATTTAAAATACAGAAAAGCACTGAGAATAATGTATCCATTGTTTCTGCATCAATATTAGCCTAACATCTTTTGTAACATCAGCATTTTTGTTGTGTTTTCCTGTCAGGCTATTTTTAAAATGCCTATGACATTAGATATTCCCTTGAGAACTGGTGGATTCCTCAAAATCCTTCTCTCTCTCCCTCCTTCCTTCCTTCCTTTCTCCTTCCCCAGAACTAACCACATTCTAAAGTTTGTTTATGTTTCTTTTGTCTGATATATTTTTACCACATTAGGGATGCTTGTTTCAAAAAGTAACCAATGGCTTTTTGTGGGGATTATTTACAAAACTTCACCTAAATGTGTGTATATTTCTGCAGATTGCTTTTGTCATTCAGCATTATGATTTTGAGTGGTATTGCTGTGATATAGTTAGGTGCAATTTACTCATTTTAATTTACTATTTTGCAATTAATTTTTAATAGAATACAATTAATCTCTTCACCTTTTGATGGGCATTATATTGATTACAGTTTTGCACTATTTACCAGCAGTGCTGGAATGAATGTCCTTTGTGGTTCCCTGGAGTATGTAGTTGAGTATTTTCTCCCAATACAGTAGCCACCAGATACATTATTTGAAGTGTGGCTGGTCCAAATTGTACTATGCTTTAAATGCAAAATACATGTTGGAATTTGAAGACTTAGTGTAAAAAAGAATATAAAACCACAATAATTTTAATATTTCAATTGCATATTGAAATGATGATATGGCTATATTAAGTAAAATATATCATTAAAATTAATGTTAGCTGTTCTTTTTATTTTTAGTGTGGCTATTAGAAATCTTAAAATTATATATGTGACTTGAATTTGTGGCTCACATATTGAATACTACTGCTATTAGTATGTTTCTCTGGGACTTGGGTTTTATGTATTCTCATTTTCTGTCCCATTCTTTCTTTTTACTCCTAATGGCAATTGATTTCTAGAGCCATTGCCTACCTATGAAGAGGTTCCTTTCATTGCAAACCCACCAATCATGTCACTCCTTCTATAAGCTTCCTCTCTGGGCTCTACCTGTCTTTTTAATTTCTGCAGGAGCAGGGTGACTGCTAGGGATACTTGTGTGTTTTCTGATGCTCTGGATAGCCGAGGGTGTTTGATGTTTGACTAGCGGATAAGAGAGGTGCAACTCCATTATTTATGGAGTTTTGGGGTTATCACAGCACTCTGTTATGCCTTCTCAAAACTGTTGGTTTGAGATTCTGCTTAAGGACACAGATTTAGCTCTAAGCTATCACACCCAAACTTACAGTATCTGTGAGTCAGCGTCTCTACCCAAGAAACTGAATAAATCTCTGAAATGCAAATCCATCTCTATGGAGCCCAATAGTGAAGGTTTCCAGAGAGAGAGGTTCCCCTCCCCTTCTCCCCCATGAACTCTTGCCATTATTCTCTAAGAAGGCAGGGATTTGAGACACTCTCAATCCTGCTTGAGACAGGGATTGGGTATGCACTATTCTCCCTGCAATCACAGCCACCTAAAAGATGGCAGCTAAGCCAAGCTGGAAGGAGCCTCTGTTCCCTAAAGTTGTGGCTTCCCCATGTGTGACACGGCTCTGCTCTCTCGGCATCACCATTTCCAATGAGAAAATAAATTGCCTCTGTGCAGTCGAATGCAAAGCAGAGAGCCCTTTTAGCTGGCTGGAGCCGGGAGGTTGATAGAGAGCTGGAGTTCTGCTCACCGATTGTTAGTGGGTAGAGCTAGGGATGATTTTTCATTGTCTGCTGAACTCCAAGCACACCCTCTTGGAGTGGTGGGTCTCAAATTTGAAAACAAATCTTCACAGTGGCTTTTCCAACCTGCTTGGTTTTAGAAAGATGGAGCCATTGCTCAATTTTTTCAAAAGCCCAGAAAGTTGAGTGACACTTTTTGTATCTTAGCAGAAATACTTCTACTTGACGCATAACAAACACTCCTATCTTCAACCAAAGCTTTGTTTACAGAAAGGGAGGGACTGTCGGGGGTGGGGGGACCTTTATCCTTAGGGCTAGATTTGAATGGCAATGCCGCCACTTTTATTAGCCCTGGGGATTTGGACAGGGGATGACTTGCATCTCTAAAATGGGAACAACAGCATTACATACTTTATAGATTGCTGGAATGATGCAAATATTATTACAACTGCTATTAAGATATAAATCAACTTGAACAGATTCAGTTGGATCAAGCTACTGGTAGCTTTGGAGCCAAATGTCAGGTTCGTTTATTTAAATCAGTTGTTTTCAGGCTAACTCTGAGATGTTTGCCACAAGAACTTGTTGGCTCAGTCTTTCTGGAAGAGATTCCTTTCACCTGTATCTCTGCAGTTCTCTTATGGGCCACTAGATGTACGTGAGTGCTATTAAGGACAGAACTCAGATCAGGATAATAATACATCTGTTCCTGGCTAGTTTGTTCTGCTTACCTATAAAAATATAATTTAATTTTACCTGTTGATTGTAGTTAGAAGAAAAATGCCATCTGAGGCAAGATAAAGGAGGAGACATTGTGTGGGGGGCTGGGCCACCTGTTCTCACAAAGCGGGTGAACATAGATTCTTGGGAGGCAAAGTCTCACTCTTTTTTTTTTTAAATATATTTTTAGCTGACAATGGATTTTTTACATTTTTAATTTATATGTGGTGCTGAGGATCTAACCCAGGGCCTCAAACATGCCAGGCAAGTGCTGTACCACTGAGCCACCACCCAGTCCTAAAGTCTCAGAGAGTACACGACCTAAATGGATATGCAGCACATGTGTGGTTTAAAAAAGTCTAACTGGGTGCAATTAGGGGATGGTAAATGGAAAAAGCTGAGAAGTCCTTTCAAGGTTCATGGGGTGGTTCCTCTAGTTTTTGAGGAAGGCATGGAGCCCTGAGACCCAGATGGTCCCCCAGCTCTCTTGAGGGCTTAGAGCTTCCAGAGGCTCAAGCCCACACCTGGCCTCGGCTTCTCAGGGTTTGGTGTGAGAATCATCAGCAGCTTTTATGTTCCTACACACAGAACGTTACCTTAATGAGCTTGCTTACAATAGATGCCTTACCTATTTTCTTTCTGCTTTTCAACTTGGCCATCAAAACTTATCCCTTTTGTATTTTTTTTCCCTTGCCGTGGATGTTTACTTCTAAAACAAGAAGGAAGGGAGGGAGAGAGGGGGAGAGAGAGAGAGAGAGAAAGAGAAATCCATTGATTGGGGAATCTCAGTTGGACCCTGATCCCATGACCCTTAACTTTCCAACGAGATATAATTGGTTGGGTGAGTGAGTGACTGTATTAATCCACTCTGTCTGTTCTTTCCAGTTGTACAACTGCCTCCATGCAGGACTGGGCTGCACAGGGAAAGGAGCTATCTGCAGCCTCTGGGGTGGTGGCAGATGCAACTTCCTTCCACCACAGAGTCTTATTTAGGCTCCTAATGTTTTTGTTCTGATCTCACCATCTGTAAATGATGTTAAAACTGGCATGTGGCCCCAGATCTCCATTTCTTGGAGAAAGCATCTCCATTTCTAGGATGATTTACACTTCTTTTTAAAGTAAAAAATTTAAGCATATTGTCTCCAAATACCAATGAAGTTGAGAAAACCTTCAATTATTAAATAAATTCAGACATTTCTATAAAGATGAAAAACTGAAAGAGTTGTTTTATGTTACCTTAGAGCTTTCCCCCTTGATGCTTTCTCCTTTCTGTACAAGTTATTTTTGTCTGTGTTTTGGATTTCTGGGGAGTGCAGCCTCAGCTACAACATGCCTGGGATGGTCAGTAGCAGAATATGGCACAAGGGTCCTCCTGGAGTCAGATGACCTGGAAGTAGGCCAGGAAGGGAGGGAGGAAATAGTCCCATCTGCTATTTTTTTTGTTTTGTCTGGTTCAGGTATGACCAAAGGAGTCATTAAATCCCACAAGATAAATGGATGAATGGCGTGAAACTCATTTATTAATGTAGGAAGAGGTAATCACGCCCCCTGTGAAAGGAAGATCCCTGGAGTCCTAGGAGTGCCTGGAGCTGGGGAGTCTCTATTTGCTGAACCACTGGACTTCCATATGCATTTGTGCTGAGAATGCAGAGGAAAACTTTTTTGAGGGAGTGGGGTGGGGTAAGGTAGGTCCAAATTTGATATTTACTTATGTCAGAGGAAAAAGTTATATCTTTCCTCATCCACTGCAAACTTCAAGGATGACTCCCCTAAAACAAATGACAAGTTAACAAAGAAAAACATAGCAAATTTATTTAATGTAAGTTTTGTGTGACATAGGAGATATAAAGTGAAGTGAAGACAGAGAAATGGGAAAAAATATGTTACTGTTTTCATTTAGATAATTATCTTCTCAAAGGATCTGCCTCAAAATGCAATCATATTAGGGTCAGAGATTCAATATATTCATTTTGGGGGTCACAGTTCAGTCCCCAAAATGCACCACTTACTGTCATCATTAGGCTCTCTGCTCCTTGGAGTCGGGCACTTTATTGTTCATCTTTATATCTCCAGGGCTCGGCACAATCCTCAATGCATGGTAGGAGCATTGAGGATTGAGGAACTTGAACAATGAGAATCATCAGCACTGAGGAGCTTAAACAATGTCTTCTGTTTGCTGAGACACCTTGTTTTTCTCTGTTTCTGACTCTTCCCTCCTTATGTCCTTGGCTCATATGAATCTTGTCATGGACAAATATCTATACCCAGTGTAGAGACTTTACTGCTGTTTGCCAAATATCCCTGACTCTCCACATTCTGTAAACTTGTTAGGGCTGTGTTGCTTTGGCCCTCTGTTACTGTATGGGGCTTTGGAGTGGCATTGGACATCGAGTTGTGAAGGGGGGTGGTAGGAGTCCCTCCACATATTTCATTGATGGGTGTGAGACCTCCAGAGATTTTACCCTCTGTTGTGGGTCCAGCAATGTTCCTGATGGAAGCTTCCTCATCAGCCTGCACCCACAGTGAAAGAGACAGAGTCACCAGCTGATGTGGTGAACACGGAGTTGATCAAGACCCGTGTTACTGTTGTAAGTTACAGGGATTTGGGGATTGTTTTTTTGTATAGCATAAATTAGTTCGTTCTAGTGAGTACATTGTCTTCTCCCCTTTATTTCCTTGTACCACTCTAATGGTGTGAACCTTAACCATCTTCATATCTCACCCTCTTGGCCTACTGAAATCCTTCGTACTCTTAAAGCTCAGGTTATTCACTCCTCCATAAAGCATTCCTATGCCTTACCCAGTTGGAATCTGTCTTTCTCTCCTAAGGGTTCCCCATGAATTTCAACCGTAACCTCATTAATTCTGGAAGTCCAATAGTTTGTGTAAAGTCTGTTTCCTCCACAGTACTGCCAGCTCCATGTGGATAATAATCCCGATGCACGTATCTTTCCTCACACCAACCTGGACAAATGATGGTTGAACTGAATTGAAACTTTACCTCCACACCCATCACTATGCTTTTTGGGTCCTCTAAGAAATGGTGGTGGTGATGCAGATTTCACCTTCTAGAACCAAAAAACGCTGTGGAATTTATACTTACAGAGATGCAGGTGCTAATTTTTGGATTTGCCATGTGCTAGCTGTGTCGCCTTGGGCAAGGTCACGTATCCTGTATGAGTCTTTCTTGCCTCATTTGTAAAATGGAGATTATTCTCTTATAGGGTTGTCAGGAAAAATTAGGTGACGTTTGCCAAATGTCATCCCAGAGGTGTCTGGCATGGCTGCCAGTGAGTGCTAGCACTTTTTTCTTTCAACAGTCCATTTGAGAAAGCAGGATTGGATGCTCAGTGGAGAGGAGACATTCTGGAACACCTGGCCCTTCAGAAGAACACTTAGGGATCCTGTAGAATTCTTTCTCATTTTTTTTTCTCTAATTTTAGGCTGTCTTAAATCTCACCCTTGAACCGAGGAGTTGCGAATAATGGATGATTGTAAGATATTTAGGTGAGTTGTATTGGATGTCTGTAAAATGTGGTTTATTGCTATTTCAATAGGATGCTTCATCCAGAAAATTCTTGGATGTGGGATCCTTCTTATCCTGATAAGTTCATCTTTGCACTTATAGCAGAAAGGCTCTTTGTATTAATCAGAAGTCTTTCAGTTATGGGGGGAGGGCAGGCAAAATAAGATTGGCTTAAATAAACAGGGGAATTTATTGGTCCATTTAATTGAGACGTCCATGGGTATCTGAAACTTGGCTCACTTGGATGCTGGTGATCAATGGCTGTCAATCTTCTTTGATGCATTTTATTAGCTTTTTTTCTCTTGATCTCATTCTTTTCTTTATTATAATAGACAACTTTCCCTTCTTAACCCAGGAAGATGGGTCCTGGACTTTTCTAGCCTTACTTCTCTTAGCACTAACACCCCCTCCCCCCTACCCAGCTCCAAGATAAGGTAAGAGACATTCATTTTTACTGTTTTACCAAAAAAAGTTCTGGTGAAGAATCTGATTGGTCACATGATCTGTTATGGTGTAGATATAGGGCATTCCCAAAGCTCATGTATTAGATGATGCAAGAACGTTTGGAGGATAAATGATTGAGTTATGAAAGCCTAACCTAATCAGTGCGTTGATCTAGTTGAATGGATTAACTGGGTGGTAACCATAAGCAGGTAGGGTGTGGCTGGAGGAGGGAAGGCCATGAGGGCATATATATTTTGTCTCTGGTGAATGGAGAAGACTCTCTGCTTCCTGGTGGCCATGTCCTGAGCAGCTTTCCTCAACCACATCCTTCTGCCATGATGTTTTGCCTTATCTTGGACCCAAAGCAATGGAGTCAGCCATCTATGGACTGAGACTTTTGAAATGATGAGCCCCCAAAACAACTTTCCTCCTCCGTGTTGTTCTTGTTGGGCTTTTTGGTCACAGCAGAGAAAAACCAACTAAAAAATGATCATCCCTGAACAAATCTCTGCTGTGGGTTGGAGGATGGGTGGAAATTCTGATTGATCAGCCTGGGTTTCCAGCCCGGGGGTTGGAGAGGATGGCAGAGGGCGTGCCCATGATTTACAGCACCACAGGTCCACATCCACTAAGAAGAGGGTATCTCTAGTCGAAGAGATTGGCCTGGCAAATAAAATAGGGTGCTTTGTTGTAGAGGATTTTTCAGTTGCCTCGGTCCATGCCCTCTTTTATTATTATTTTCCTCTAGAGGACTCCTTTCATTAAGTGTCTTCCTTCCACAGACTGCACTTTCTTCTACTGTTGTTTTCTACTTGGAGTTGGCTGACTATTTAATTAGAATTTAAGAGCCTCTTAACCTTTCCCCATATGTAAGTTTAAATGTGAACACCCAGTGGATTCCTGGGGAATGTCTCTGGAAGGATAGAATGAAGATGATAACATCATTTGAACTGTTAGGGAGACAAATTGCTCCTTTTAAAAAATGTTTTCTCCAGGGTTGAAAAAGCATCTTGGGTAAAGTTCAGCCTTCACACAGGTAGTGAGGGAGACAAATGGTGAGGCTTCTGCAAGTTGTGGCAGAGCCTATGACTTTAAAACTATGATCTTGTGCTTGGTAACCTAGCAGAAGGACACACACACACACACAAACACACACACATATATATCACTCTGTAATGTAAACCTGGGGAGACTTGTGCCTTATGTTGGTTGCCATGATCAAATGTTGGTGCTATGACCAGAAACCCAAGCTTGCCCATATTCTGCCCTGCCAATCAACCCTTGTTCCCCAGGACAACACAAATGGTAGACCTACCCATGTAGGGTTCTCTGGAAAAAGTTGGAATGAAATATGTTGTATGGGCCTGAGACCTAATTGGGTTCTCCCTTCTCTTTCAAAACTTTGGGATTTTTACTACCTTTTGGTTGACCACATGGAAGAGTAGAACTAAATAGATCCTGAGGGACTGCTGATGTGGTCAGATCCACTGGTTGGGACTTCACTTCCTCCCTTGGCTGCATATGGGAGGAAGGAAGAGACAAGAGAAGCTATCAGGTTTCCTCCTGACACTGACAAGATGTCTGATTCTTCCGCATCAAGTGGAGGAAAGACTGTTAAGTGAGTGAAGTTCTTCAAAGCTCAGTGCCTCCATCCTTCCATTCAGTGAATGTTCTGGAACCTATGCTAATCAGATGCCTTCCTCTGAAGGGTATGGGTGGTGAGTCCCCACAAAGGCAGAATTAGACCTGGTATGGGAGAAGGATATGAAATCATCCCAGAATTTTATTTTGTTCCATTTTCTGACCTGATTAAAAAGTCTGAAAACATTGGCCCATTGGCCATTTGAGTCCGGTAAAAACTTAACCTCCACCCCTCAAATCTGCCCAGGGTTCTTGTTGATTAAATGACATATATTTACAAGATAACCACAAGTCAATTCAGACACTTTGTCAGCTTTTTCGCTACTGCAACTAAAGGATTTGACCAGAACAATTATAGGAGGAAAGGTTTATTTGAGGGCTCACAGTTTCAGAGGTCTTAGTCCATAGAAGGCTGGCTCCATTCCCCAGGGCTCCAGGTGAGACAGGAACAACATGGTGGAAGAGTGTGGCAGAGGGAAGCAACTCATATGGTAATCAGGAAGCAGAGTCTTTACTTGTCAGTTACAAATATATACCCCAAATCCACACCCCAATTCCCACCTCCTTCAGCCACACCTGACCACTTTACCGCTCAGTTAATCACCATGGGGAGTAATTCACATATTGAGTTAAGACTCTTATAACCCAATTCTTTCTCCTTTGAACCTTCTTGCATTGTCTCACATGTGAACTTTTGGGGGATACCGCATTTAAACCACAACACTTATGCATGCCATTCTGCCATGATGTGATATAAAATTCTTGAAAAGCCCTGCATTCTACAAAACCACACACTGGAAATAACAGTGTGGGAGATTGTGGGAAAATAGGATGAGAGAAAGATCACCCCAAACTTAGGCAGCTTTGTCATTTTAGAACATGGAAAAACAGCTGCAGTCCTGATAAAAAAATTAGCAGAGCAAAAAAGATGTTAATTCTCTAATAGGTGAAAAAAATATTGCGGTAATTAATTCTAATTAAGTAATTAATCTAAAAATGGTTATTGGAAGTGTGAGTTAGAAAGTGTTTAGCTGTTGAGTTACAGAGACAGCAGTAAAATAAAGATGATAAACACATTGGAGACTGGTATGGTTTGGATGTGAGGTGTCCCCCCAAAGTGTGAGACAATGCAAGAAGATTCAGGGAAGAAATGATTGGGTTATGAGGACCTTAACCCAATCAGTGAAATAATCACCTGATGGGATTAATTGAGTGGTGAGGGAAGGTAAGTAGGGTGTGGTTGGAGGAGGTGGGGCATTGGGGGCGTGGCTTTGGGGTATGTATTTGAATCTGGTGTGTGGAGTCTCTCTCTCCCTCTCCCTCTCTCTCTCCTCCCCTCCCCTCCCTCTCCCTCTCCCCCTCCCTCCCTTCCTTATTATCCTGTTAGCTTCTTCCCTCTGCCACACTCTTTTGCCATAATGTTCGGCCTCAGCTTGAGCCCTGAGGAATGGAGTCTGCTATCTGTGGATTGAGATCTCTGAAACTGTGAGCCCCTAAATAAACTTTTCCTTCCCTAAAATTGTTCTGGTCAGATCTTTTAGTCCTAGCAGTGAAAAATCGAACTAAAACAGAGACAGAGCATGTGGTCTCACCAAATGGGGAGGACAAGGTGTGTAAGAGACAGGCATCATGTGCAGCACCTGATTCTTTCCCAGCTTGCTGCATTTGGCACAAAACCTTAAAATGTCAGCAAAAGTTGTACCTGAACTACATTGACTTCTGTGTTAAATTAACATTGTTTCTTTATTTTCCAGTCTTATATGAACCAATTTGCATTACAAATCAGCGGGTTGTGGGAACACTGTACATTTCTGAGATGTGTGCTACCAACTATTTTATAGTTCTGTTTGAGTTTCACTTATAAAATTTACCTCAGGTCTGTTAAGTGAAAAGATAAGCATTTGAATGCTTGCATAACTGATAAATGGTCAGGTAGGCATTTGATAATGAGATCTTATAATTGCATATGACTATTCTTTTTCCACTTACTTGCTTACCAACTTTGGGAAAGTTACTTAATTATTTTTTATCTGGTTTCCTCATCTGTGAAATGGAAAAAATATAAATATCCTCAGAGCTGTAATGAGGAGCAAATGAGATGACACGTTAGTCATTTAGAATTACTCTAATACACAGGAATGTTTCTTCCTATTCCAGGTATTTTCATGTCATTACTGGAAAAAAGAACATTTTAGAGGTAGGATTAAGTGTCTTTTACCACTTCAAATCCAAAAACATCCCATAAAACCATCAACACATTCCCTTCCAGATTTTCAAATTCTATAAGTAGCATCTTTTTTTTTTTTTGAGGGAGTGTTGAGGATAATTTCCAGTATCTTCAGCCTCCATCCATCCTGTAATCTGCAGCTCTTGGTCACTCTTTTTCTTGCTCAAAATTACTGTCTTTTTTGTTGCATATGGATTTCTAGTTTTCCCAGCACCATGTGTTGAAGGGGTTATCTTTTCTCTGATGCATCTTCTTTGCACCTTTGTCTAATATAAGATAATTGTAGTTTTGTAGGTTAGTCTCTGGGTCTGTTTTGGTGTCAATACCATGCTGTTCTTGTTACTATTGCTCTGTAGTATAGTTTAAGGTCTGGTATAGTGATGCCACCTGCTTACTCTTCCTGCTAAGGATTCCTTTAGCTATTCTGGGTCTCAATTTCATAATTGTTTTTTCTATTTCTATTAGAAATGTCATTGGAATTTTGATAGGAATTGCATTAAATCTGTATAGTGCTTTTAATAATATTAATTCTGCCTATCTAAGAGCAAGGTAGATCTTCCCATCTTCTAAGGTCTTCTTTGATTTTTTCTTTAGGGTTCTGTAATTTCATTATATAGATCTTTCACCTCTTTGGTTAAGCTGATTCCCAAGAATTTTTTTTTTGAGGCTGTTGAGAATGGGGTAGTTTTCCTCATTTCCCTTCCTGAGGATTTGCCACTAATATACAGAAATGCCTTTGATTTATGGGTGTTGATTTTATATCCTGCTACTTTGCTGAATTCATATACTAGTTCTAGAAGTTTTCTGGTGGAACTTTTAGGGTCTTCCAGGTATACAATTATATCATCAGCAAATAGTGTCAATAAACCCCTATCTCTCACCATGCACAAAACTCAACTCAAAATGGTTCAAGGACTTAGGAATAAAACCAAAGACCCTGTATCTAATAGAAGAAAAAGTAGGCCCTAATCTCTATCATGTGGGATTAGGCCCCAACTTTCTTAATTAGAAATCCTGTGGCACAAGAATTAAAATCAAGAATTAATAAATGGGATGGACTCAGACTAAAATGTTTCTTCTCAGAAAAAAAAAACCCACCACCATCAACAAAAACGAACAAAAAACCCACAAAAAACAAACAAAAAACCAAACTGTGAGGTGAATAGAGAGCCTACATCTTGGGAGCAAATCTTTACCCCTCACACATCAGATAGAGCACTAATCTCTAGGGTATATAAAGAACTCAAAAAGCTAAGCACTGAAAAAACAAATAACCCAATCAACAAATGGGCCAAGGACCTGAAAAGACACTTCTCAGAAGATGATATACAATCAGTCAACAAATATTTGAGGGGCTGGGATGTGGCTCAAGCGGTAGTGCGCTCGCCTAGCATGCGTGCGGCCTAGGTTTGATCCTCAGCACCACATACAAACAAAGATGTTATGTCTGCCGATAAATAAAAAATAAATATTAAAATTCTCTCTCTCACTCTCTCTTTAAAAAAAAACAAATATTTGAAAAAATGCTCATCATCTCTAGCAATTAGAGAAATGCAAATCAAAACTATTCTAAGATATCATCTCACTCCAGTCAGAATGGCAGCTACTATGAAGATAAACAACAATAAGTGTTGGCGAGGATGTGGGGGGAAAAGGTACACTCATACATTGCTGGTGGGACTGCAAATTGATGCAGCCAATATGGAAAGCAGTATGGAGGTTACTTGGAGATCTGGGAATGGAACCACCATTTGACCCAGCTATCCCTCTCCTCGGACTATACCCAAAGGACTTAAAAAGGGCATACTATAGGGACACAACCACATCAATGTTTATAGCAGCACAATTCACAATAGCTAAACTGTGGAGTCAACCTACATGCCCTTCAAGAGATGAATGGATTAAAAAAAATAATGTGGCATATATATACAGTGGAATATTACTCAGCAATAAAAGAGAATAAGATCATGGCATTTGCAAGTAAATGGATGGAGTTAGAAAAGATAATGCTAAGTGAAGTTAGCCAATTCCAAAGAACCAAATGCAGAATGTTTTCTTTGATATAAAGAGGCTGATTCATAGGGGGATAGGGAACAGGAGATTAGGAGGGATAGACGAACTCTAGATAGGGCATAGGGGAGGGAGGGGAAGGGAGGGAGCATGGGGTAATTAATGATGGTGGAATGTGATAATCATTATTATCCAAAGTACAGGTATGAAGACACAAAGTGGTGTGAATATACTATGTATACAACCAGAGATATGAAAAATTGTGCTCTATATGTATAATAAGAATTGTAATGCATTTTGCTCTCATATATAAATAATATATATTTATAATATATATGTATTTATATATTATAAACATATATATTTCATATATAAAATATATATTATAAATATATATTATATATTATATATTTATATTATATAATATATGTAATATATAAAAAATCTTAAAAATTATTCTCTTTTAGTGTGTGCAGTTTTTTCCTTAATACATATTTACATATGTACTCTGTCAAGTACTTATATAGTGCTTCCTGGGTGCTGGGCACTATGTTATGCACAGATATTAATTTATTTAATTCTCTGAGGTGGGTGTGAGTGTCATGCCTGAGACCAACTGCAGATGTATCTGCTGCCTAGGAGGATTCCCTGCTGGGGCAGATCTGCTCAACCCTGCTGATTGTTGGTTGCTTCCTTGGTCTCTGGCATCTATCTTGAGGTTCTTGATAATTACACAGGTGGATTCTGCACTATCTGGCTGGCTTTGGTCTTCTAGAATCTTACTCAGGGAATTCTGGGACCTGCAGCCTGCCCTTGCAGGAGAGAAGCATAAAGAGACTCTGAAATGTTTCTCCTCACAAAACAACACTTAGGTGGGCCAATGAGATCATTTTAGAAAATGTGTTATCTGTTAAGAAGTTTTAGGTATAATTATTTAATTCATTCAACTTACAGTCTGTGAAAGGATATTTTTTCCTCCCTCCTGTCCTCAAAAGTTGTTTTCCTCACTTCCAAAGGAAAAATTTATTATACATTTTCCTTCGTTTAAAAAATATTTAACAACTGATTTGTGTGTTGCATGAAAGTTACACATTTCCTAAGATGCATTTGCCATTTTATTTTCTTTCATTCAAAAATGTGTCAGTAATCTTTTTGTTAACATGAAGATAAAGGATTAGTAATGCAAGATGCAGTTTTCTTGTAACCTCCTTGAAAGCAGACAATAGTTTCTTATCTGGCTCCAACATTCATTTTCCTGAATTGAAAAAAAGGCGACTTAAAATGAAATAAACCACATTTGATTCCTAAGAGCATCACTAGCAGGGAAATGTACTGAGAGAGGCAGACTTGGTCGGATTCCAGAAAGCCCCTCTGCTCCCTGAGTGAGGGAGTTGACTCATTTTGCATTTTAAAGTACAGTATTAATACAGGAAGAATTGTGAATTGTCTCACATTTGATCACTAATCAGAAGATTTTATTCCCTGAAAACTCAGATTGTTAAGGGGAAAAAAATATAGTGAGATGTAAGTTTTCATGATTTCAGTTTAAAATTTTATTTTATGTATTGGGCACCTACTCTGAGAAAGGAAGTAGGCAAGATGCTGAGACCATTCAGAGAGGAAGGGTTACATCTGCTCTCTCTGACCATGATGGTGGAGGAAGTGTTTGTGGTGAAGGAAAATACAATGCTTGGGTATTACTCTCAACCGAAATGTTCAGGCACAGAGAGAAGGAACTTGAGGTCTTTTATGCTCTTTTATCTATGGTCAGAGTGAGGATCCCTCCACCTCCCCCTTTGGTGGATCTGCATGTGAAGGTAGGGATTTAAGCCATTTGAAATGTTATGATGGTTCTAGATAGGAATCCATTTCCCCCAGAATCTCTTGGGCTAACAGACCATGCCTTGGGGGACCCCTCGCATATGCCGATTCCACAGCATGAACACCCAGCTCAGTCCAGCAAACACCTGGCCTCCTCTGGGTCAGACCCTGGTCAGGGCCCTGGAGGAACATAGGTGAATGAGACCTGGTCCCTGCCCTCTAGGAAATATTTTCAACATAGAACAGATAAGTGCGGGTCATGTTCATGCCAGAGGTGGGCCATGTGGAGCAAACTGAGGCTTCTGGGAAGCCTCTTGGAGGCCATGTTAGTTGATTGTTAGTGGTGAGGAAGAGCCTTCCAGGTAAGGGAGGGGACACTGTAGGAAGACAATAGGCAGTGCAGCAGAGAGCTCCACCTGCATTGGTAAGGTCTGGAAGGTACCACGGGGTGTGCTTTGTGAGAGCAGTTCCATGATGTGAGGTGCCTCGTGTCCCAGAGGACCTGTAGGTATAAGAGTTGGACAGTGGCTCCACTTTCTCCACAGAGAGCTGAGGCTGTGGCTGGGAGAAGTGGTGGGGGAAGTTGCCCATGGAGTGGATGAAGGAGACTTCCCAAGACCAGTCCAAGGAGCACAGAGCAGAAGTGGGGTGGGGGTGGATTTAGAAGTGGGCAGGCTCAGGCAGTTGGTGGGACTGGTTGGGGACTGAGTTTTGTTGGGCAGGAAAAACAGAAGGGCAAGAAACACAGGAGTAAGGAAACTGATGAATGTGGTTCTGATCATCAGCCATGTCTCAGCCCTGGATAGGCTAGAAAGAGGGGCCCAGGGGCAAAGTAAGATGGAGACACTGAAGGGATAATGGTATCTTGGAATCCCTTGAAATGCAAATGTCCCTAAGTGGGGACAACTGGAGGAGCCATTATGTCACTAAACCTGAATCTACTAGAACTTTTTTCTCCAGGCTTGGAGAGTCTGGAACCATGGTAAAGTGACTGGGAAGATTAACCTTGATGAGAAAGGGGAGGAGAGAGAGGGCATGATGGGCATGCACCTCCTTGCCATGTACATTGGGCTGGTTGTTATCATGATTTTTTTTCTGGCTTTAATGAAAGTATTTTCTAAATGTTACATTGAAAGAACCAGAAATTGCCTAGAAGGCAGCTACGTTAGGCTAGAAGCAGCTCTAAGTGCTGATCTTTCTGGGATGGGAAATGCTCAGACATGGTTAACAAAATTGAGATGGATCAGAGGTGAGACCAGGGCAGGAAGCTAAAATTGGGTCTTGGGAAGAATATTTCAGAAAAGGCCATGTCTAGTGCAGGATAGGCATTCAGTTAATAGTTGTGGAACTCAATTGTTAATTCAGTTGTAGAGGTGGTAGGATAGGCTGCTCAGAGAGGGGAAGATTTGGCAGCTGCAGTTTTGCAGAAGCTTTATTGAGGCAGGATCGATTAGGGACCCTGGTCCCAGGCTCCACTCCACTGTGATTAGTAGAGCCCACATGAGTCTAACGACCCCCTTTCACCTCATTCCTTTACATTATTGGAGGAGCTGATTTTCCTGAACTGTAAACAAGATCCTGTTTTTAAAAAGATTGTTTCACCATCCTGATGAGCATGCTCAGAAACCCCCAAGTTTGACCCAGATTAACCTAAGGAAGGAAAGCCCCTGTTGAGGACCCCATACATATTACTTGCATCTCATGCATCTTAAAATCTAGGAATGAACATTTGGTACATGTGCAATAAACATTTTTAGCAAAGCACAGGAATCTGTCAATTACCCCTTGTTTACCATAAACCACTTCAAACAAAAAGTATGCAAAAGGTGAATAAAGGACTCAGAAAGTGCATGCAAGCTCCAATCCCCCCTGAGACTTGGGGAAGACATTTTTGTCTTATCTGCACTGCACCCTTGCAGCAGACCTTTCTCCACTAACCTATCTTAACTGCTTCTCTTTGTCTTGGAGAATTCTTCACACTGCCCATGCACCTGCCATCACCCAGGTTCCAAGACCCTTACAACTAGAGGAAATAGTGTTACTAGTGGAGCTTCCTAGAGGCCATATGCCATTTTTACTGTTCTATATCCTCCTGGCACCCAACCTGACACCAAGGACAAGCACACAGACAAATGCCTCACCCAGAGCAGTTTCCATCTTTGGGAAGCTGAATATTTAGAAACAAGAGGAGAGTAGAAGACAAATCTGGGACCTACAGGGATGCCTAGCTGGGAGGAGAGAGGTCAGGGGCTGATCTCTGGTGACTTGTCCATCATGTGGAAGTTCTTCCATTTCAGTGAAGAAGAAGGGAGTAAGTAAGCAGGAAGGTACTCAGAGAGGCAGAGAGGTAGTATGGTGCCTACCCAGTCTCCCTGTCCCCTGCCATGTTGTTCCTATACCCCTCTGTCCCCACTATCTCCACATTTCTCTGACTGACCTTTCTCTTCCATCCTACAGAGTCTGCCACATTCACTGAAGGGAACAAAAAGGAACATTGAAAGAGTCAATTCTTGGCTGTTGAGTTCCTAAATAGATTTAAAAACTCATAACAGAGACATCATTCTTGAAACCCAATGCTTTTGATTTGAAACTTTTTCTGTCTTTCTTTTCTTTTTTTTCCTTTTACATCAAAAGAATAAGCCCTAAAGGAAGCTGGAAATACAATTCTCCACAAACCAGTGGTTCTCAACTCCATCATCCCCAGAAACCTCTCCTTTTCTTTAATTTTTTTCTTTATATAAAATTCCAAAAATTCACACCAGTAGAGAGAATTATAAAAATGAGCCTGATGTAACATCTTCTGACATCAATAATTATTGATACATGGTATACCTTGCTTCATCTCTTTCTGACCCACTCAACCTCTCCAAAGACTTCAAAGTAAATCATAGCATTTTATCTACAAATACTTCTGGATGTAATCTCTTAAAATAAAGGACATTTAGAAAACATAACTCCAACATAATTATTACGTCTAAAGATAATGATAATTCAATTAATTCAATTAATTACTATATTCAGAATTCTCCCACTTTTTATTCATTTATTTATTTTTTTGTGGTGCTGAGAATTGAACCCAGGGCCTCGTGCATGCTTAGGCAAGTGCTCCACCACTGAGCTACATTCCCACCACCCTACTTATAAATTTGTTTGAAACACTTGGTGTTTTGCAAATTTCTTTAATTATCCTGAAATAAAACTGATAAATCTGACCTATACATATAATTACAAAAATCAATATAATGTCCTAAGCGAAAACAGAAAGAAAAAAAATAAAACAAAAGCTATTTAAATTAAAACGTGTATTTTAACATTGTTGTATTTGGATACTACTACTCTATAGGATATCTAATAATGTAGTGCTTGAACTTGAATATAGAGCCACCATGAATATGACAACCTTGAACATAAACTGGTACAGGGTGTCATGGTGATTTAAATATTATGAACAGCATTTTCAGTAGTAATATACTTCTTTGAAATGATGAACAACTCTTGAAATAATTTCTAACAAAATAGGGTTCAATATTTCCGTGATTTACAATATTGTTGCTATCCTAGAAAATTAAGAGTATATTTAAATTGTGCAAAAGTTACCTTGTGATTATATGTGAAATGGCACTAGGTTCTAGGTGCAGAAAATTATAAGTGATTTTTAAACCTATGCAACTGTCTGGAGACACATCCCATGGGACTTGGAAAAATTCTTCATTGTTGGGACCATCCTTGAGAAGTCGGTTGCTTTTGGTTCCTGTCCACTAAGTTCCTGAACTATTTTAGATAAAAAGAGATTGAAGAAACTTGAGAACAAAATTCAATATATCATCTTTAATTTTATCCTGGATGGGATGAAAAATAACCTATAAAGAACATCACTGGAATAATTGAGGATGTTTGCAAAGTAAATAAGGCTAAATTTCTTGATTATTTAAGTATTGATCTTTTTTTGCAACTCTTCCATAGATTCAGAAAAAAATGTTTGAATTAAAAATGTCTTAGGGAAAATATCCTCAAAAATAAAAATCTTCTGCCATTGTAGGAGAGTGTAGTAGATCCAGAGGGAAAGAGATTGAGCTGGGAAAGAGGTAAGAGGGATGGACGTGGAGTGAGATTCCTTCCCTGACCCTGCCTGAGGCCAGGTCTTGGAGGAATGCCTTGGAACCCCCTTTAGATTTGGGCTTCTGAGAGTAGTGATGAGAGTTCTGCTAATCCTCTGGACATTAGGAAGTGGTGGACTTGCTGATGTTTCCTGGGCCACATGGCATGAGAGAAATAGATTAGAGAAATAGATTCTCACAGCCCTCAGAAAATTGATGGAGAGCATCCGAAGGTTCCCACATCCCTGGGAGACTCACTTAATGACTGATGAAGGGTAGAGAGTCAGCCGATATCTGCAGAGGGCTGAGCATGGCTGTGGCCCAGAAGCCATGTCCTTTCCCACGTCCTGGACTCTGCTACTATCCTTGGACTTAGCCACTGTTCTGGGTAGAAAGGGCAGTATACAGTGGGGGAGCAGGGGGTAAGTGGCACATCAGAATGAATTAAAATGTCTGAGTGATCACTAATTTTATGGCAATTATCTAGGGGGTGACTATATATATTTTTTTCTGCTGTCTAGTGGAAATGGGGACCTCAAGGTAGAAACCGAGTGGAGTTATAGAAAGTTACATTTTTTTTGGCAAACCTGATTTTGTGACTATGAAAACTTGCATCTACTCAAGCATTTAAATCAGATGTGTCCATGGAACAGAGTATTCACTTCCTAAATTTGCATTTACTCATTTTTTTTCAATGAAGTGCCATTGTTCAATTCTGCCAGTCATGGCAAGGCCTGGGACATTGCTATACAGAATGTATCAGAAAGATGACAGAGAATTGGACAGAACATTGTGCAAACAGAGAAATGCTATTTTAATGGGGGTAGGGAGCTGCTTGGGGAGAAGTGGTGTCTGAAATCGTGAGCTTGGAATAGTTCCTCAAGCCTTGGAGATGGATCTCTTTTCTAGTTCTTTCATTTCATCTAAGAGGAGATGAAGAAGGTGATTTGTTCCTTTCGTTAAAAATGTATCAATTTGAAAAACTCTTTGTATGGCTAGGTGAGATCTGTAGAGAATCTGTGGGTTCCCTGTGAAATAAAACCCCTGTTCCTGTAGCCCGGCTCCTTTGTTTAATCAGAAGATGCCATAGGAACCAGCAGGGGCAGATGGCCGAGATCCTATCGCAGCAGCCCCAGGATTTAGGAACATTAATTTTAAAGGGGGAATTAAAGCACAGAAGAACATTTTTAAAACGTCATGCATTTTCATGAGCACCTAGGCGCTCCCTGGCTGGGTGTTTATGAAATGGACCTTTGGAACACAAACTGATGGAAGCAAGGGAGCTAAATAACATACCAGGAAGACTTCCTCCCTTGTCTCATGTTTGGTTGGTTGGCTCACAGAATGGAGGGAGAGAGTGGTATGTTCTGCTTTGGTGGCTCCTGGTGGCTCTGGGGATGGAGCCTCTCCTAAGACACTGTGGCTGCCATGGGAGAGTCCTCAGATGTCACTGCAGCGAGGCAGTCCACCTGTGCTGGGCCAGAACCTACATTGGTTCACTTACTGTGCTTCAGAGGTCAAATTGTTCTGTTTGTGGCCTTCAGACTGGTGGTACCCAAAGACTTTCTGAGAGGCTTGAGGATACACAGGTTAGACCCTCAGATTCCATGTGTCTTCTTTGCTGGAAGTCTGATGATTCTCTTTTCTCTTAGACCTGGGATGGCTAAATCTTCAGGGGCAACAAGCAGTTGTCATCAGAATAGATGTATGTTCCTAGTCTTTGCCCTGTACCCCCCCCTTTTTTTTACCTTGGTGGCACTGCAGATATAATTATTATGTCTATCAATAATAATTATAAGCTTTAACTGTGTATGGGATTAGGATACGTCTTATCGTCAACAGCATCTTACAATTCTCTCAGTTGGGTCTTTTTAAAAAGTTCCTGTTTTAAAACTTGCAGAATGGTGTCTATAGCTTGAAAGAAAATCCCAGAGACAATGGGCATAGCACTCTTGCAATGTAATGTCACATCACCAATGTTCTTAATGGCACAGAGGATGACATTGGGTGGAAAACCATCATAATTTATGCCTTGGTTTGAAAAGCAACTCAGAAGAGCTGGATTCAGATTGAAGATGATTTAGGAATAGCCAATTTGTTTTGCTCTGTTACCCTTTGTATGAATGCATGAGAAGGACTTATCATTGGAACCTATGCCAGACCTTCCTTGTGGGGTCTGCCAGTAGTCACCCACCCTGCTATTTGCTCCAGGACTGGAGGTGGAGAAGGGATGGCTGAAGGCATCAGGGATGAAAAATGGAGGCCTTGGACAAATGCCAGAACATAAAACAACAAGACTTCTTTAAGAGAGAACGGAAAGCCTGTGGTGAAATAAAAATGATGAAGAGGTATTTTAGCAACCATTGGTGACCTTGATGATTATTTCAAAGTCAGTTATTTTGAATAGTTTAAAGTGTTAACCTTGGCCCTGACCTGCTGCCCTTAGCCATGAGGCTGAAAGTATCTAAACTGAATTATGCAGAAGGCCATTTAGGCTGAGCCTCTTGGCATTCGGAATCGGATGCCATTTTTAATTCTCATTTTCTCATGGTTGCTTTGTGTGTGAGTTTGTGTTTGCAAAAGCAGTTTTGGCCCTGGAATTGCAAGCTGTTTTGTTAAGACCAGGGGCACCTTGCTATCTCCTATCTTTGTTCCTCACCTCATTTTGAAGGATTGTTACACTTTTGTAAGTACAATGGGATTATTTATTCATTGTGTTTGTCCACTCTTTTCTGTGCCACAAAAGGAGAAATAGCCTGCACTGTGACTTAAGAGCTTTCTGACGACTCCAAAGTCATGACATTTCCTTTGCTTTTTGATGGCTGGCTTTGAAAAGCAGGGGAAGCTGGGTGACAAACTCTGTGGGCTCCAGGAGGGAGATGACTTGTCGTTGTTGTGAAAAAGCGTATTTAGTCACTTTTAAAAAGCAAATTGTGGACTTAATAGAGCCACAAAGTCTCCTTTGGAGATTGCTACAAGGTGGATTGTCTTGATAAAACATTTGAAGCCAGAAATCCATCAAGCCTCAGTGAATGTAAGCACTGACCTGAACTCACGCACACGGGGTTTTTTCACCAAACTTCAAAGTTATATATATATTTTTAAATAGACAAAGGATAACTGTCCAGTATCTTTCATTTTGTCTTCTCTGAAATTCTTCCAGTTTCAAATCAAATGCAAGAGTCCAATGATCAACTATTTTGAGTCTATCTGAGACCAGAGGCATTGGTATCTGTAGGCTCAGCTTTTTGGTTTCTGCAGAAGCCGTGAATGTGAACTTGATGCTGAGCATTTAGCAAGCCCTTTCATGGCCATGGGGAAATCTCTATGCTAAACAGAATAGATGCCTTCTCAGCACTACCCACTCCCAACCCCCTCCATCACTGTGATGTTCCCTATCACTGTTGAGATGATACTGATTGAGCAACCCCATGTCATGTTGATTTCCTCCTGGCTACTTCCCTGTCTCAGAGGCAGCTGCCACCATGTGAGGACAGAGGCTTACAGTATGGCTGCACTTTACCTCTAGCTTCTCTGTCCATACCTCTTCTGTCTGAGGAGGGCAAGAGAGAGAGAATCATTGTTTCTTGTATTTTTTTCTTTTAAAGTAATATCGATGCTGAGGGATTTTATGAGTAGCTAAGTATGTTTTAATTAATAAGCCTTTTCCCAACCTTCATTTCTGAGCCTGATTTCTGCAGTCAAAGGGGAGTGACATGCCATTCCTACTTGTGGACTGTTGATGAAGTACTGCTTCAACGGATCATGCTGAAAAAGCAAAGAAAACAAACAAACAAACAAAAAAACTCCAAACCAACCAAAAAACAAGAAAATAAAACTCCCCAAATAATTCCAAATGAAAGGATTTAATAAGGAATTTATTTGAGAAGGATAACAGACACTTTGTGAATAGTTGGGTTCTACTGTGATCAGTGGATTGAGCAAGATGAAGAGAAAGCTCAGGTGAGGGGGGAGTCCAATTGGAATGGACTCCTCTTGTCTCAGCCCCTGCTTTCCTGGTCTTTCAGCCCAGGCCCTTGAAAGGTTTGTGATTATAGCATTTTTCTTTCTTTTTTCTCTTTCCTTCTTTCCTTTCTGGAGAAGAAAAATGCACAAAAATGGAAATATTAATGTAAGATCAATACTTCTGTACTTACTACCCAGAATTAACTAATATTAACACTTAGTCATTTTGGCTTTATTCTCTTAAAAAAATATTTATTTTTTAGTTGAGGTTGGACATAATAGCTTTAATTTATTCATATATTTTTTATGTGGTGCTGAGGACCAAACCTAGGGTCTTACAGGTCTCAGCTCTACCGCTGAGCCACAACTCGAGCCCTTGACTTTATTCTTTTAAAACCATTTAAACCAAACAGAACATCAATAAAGTTGAAATCTCCTTTTCCTTCCCCTCCCCGGGACCATTCATGTTCCTCTTTCCCTAGGAAAGGGAACTTGATAACCTTAGTTTATTTTTCTTCCCCATGAAAAGCCAACCAGTATGGCCTGAGCCATTATTATTATTAATTATTTCGGGTACAGGGATTGACATTGATGACACTTGACCACTGAGCCACATCCCCAAGCGATTTTTTGTATTTTATTTAGAGACAGGGCCTTGCTGAGTTACTGAGGTTGGCTTTGAACTTGCCATCCTCCTAACTCAGCCTCCCAAGCTGCTGGGATAATAGGTATGCACCACTGTGCCCAGCCTGAGCCATTATTATTATTCTTTAAATATAAATAGTGTCATTGTGTTCACAGTATTCTCCTTGCTTTTTCACTCAACATTTTGATCTTCGAATTCTTTCTGTGTTGAGATGTGTATGTTAATTTTGATTTCTGCATAGTATTTAATTGTATGAGTATATAAATGTCTCCTCTTGATATGTTCAGACACATCAAGAATTGACATTGCCAGACTAGGGATATGGCTCAAGCGGTAGTGCACTCGCCTGGCATGCGTGCGGCCCGGGTTCGATCCTCAGCACCACATACAAACAAAGATGTTGTGTCCGCCAAGAACTAAAAAATAAATATTAAAATTCTCTCTCTCTTAAAAAAAAAAAGAGAGAATTGACAATGCTGTCTGCTTGAAGAGTCCCTTGGGCCCTCTAGACTTCTCCAGTCAGAACTACATGCCCTCTATACTGGTGGTATAGGTGTTACCCTAGAGATGCTCATTTTGCCTTTTATGTATTAGATTTCCTCTCTCCTAGTTCCCTATCTTCCTTTTTCTTGCTTTCTTCCTTTCTGTTGACAAAGCTTGTATTATAACAACTTTCTGAGAAGGGATGGAAGAGAGAGAAAAACTTTTGAGAACTTGAACATCTAAAAATGTCTTTATTTTGCCCTTCTCTTTAATACACTTGATAGAAGCATAATGTTAGGTTGAAAGTAAATTTATGTCAAATTTTAAAGACTCTGTTCTGCTCCCTCGTCCTCTGCCTTCAGGGGGTTGCTATTTAGGGCTGCAAAGGTGTTCTGATCACTGTTTTATGCTTGTTATCTTTTGCAATGGTTTTTCCTCTTCAGAAGCAGAAGGGTCTGCTAGTGTTTTGACATTTAATGTTGGAGTGTCCTGAGCTGAGTTGGTTTTCATCCATTTGCTGGGCCATTGCTGGAACACACTGGGCCCATTCAGTTCCAGGACATTTCTCTATTAATTTCTTTCCCTCCATTTTCTCTGGCTTCTCTTTCTTTCTTTTTATTTATTGATTAAAAAATGACAGTGGAATGCATTAAATTCTTATTACATATATATGTCTTCTTTCTCTTAACCTCTTGTTATTTCAATGTCAAATCTTCTAAATTGTTCCTCCTAAATTTTTATAGTTTTTCTTCTATTTTCCTATGTCTTTCTCTTTCTGTTTTATCTCCATTTTTCTCTTAACCCTTTTAACTCTCCCAGTGAGATTTTTCCCTTTTGTTGAATTTTATTTAAATTTCCACGAGTCTTTAAAAAATCTTTCCCATGGGTGTAGTGGCATGTGCCTATAATCCCAGCGACTAGGGAGGCAGAGGCAGGCGGATCCCAGTTTTCTTCTTTTTAAAATGCTGTTCTTTATTGCTATATATCATAGATATACAATATCTTATTTTGTAATGATATTAAAAGTAAGAGTTATTCTTCCCACATAGAATCTATTTCTTTCAAATGGCCTTCTTCGCTCCTGTCTTCCATTAGAAGACTTCTTCAGATGCCTTGGGGCTCCTGGGTTGTTGTTTTGTGTTTGAGTTGGGCTGGAAACTTGATAGGGACTTGCTAACTCTGTGCTTCACTGCAGGGAGATCAGACTAGGCACCTTTGCTTAGAAATTCCCACCATTGGGATGGGGATATGGCTCAAGCAGCAACACGCTTGCCTGGCTTGCATGGGGCGCTGGGTTTGATCCTCAGCACCACATAAAAGTAAAAAAAAATAAAGATGCTGTGTCCACTGAAAACTAAAAAATAAGTATTAAAAAATTCTCTCTCTCTCTCTCTCAAAAAATTCCTACCACCATTTTCTTTAATTCTGAATATTTGCACTAACACCATACTGTTTTAATGACTAACAAGACTTTTAATGCTCTTGGTTAGAACATAATGTAAGCCTGACTGTCAAAATACTGGGAACTAAGTGGAGAAAAAACCCTGGTGGTCTCAACTTCAGAATTAAGACCTTTACTTTAATTCCTCTGGTTTTCACAAAGGTACCCCTGGCCTTAACTAGGCAGATGTCCCCCAATCCATAAGCTTTATAGTTTATCCTTCCCAGAGAATAAGTGCAGGGTCAGGGAGGGGTAGTTTCCCTATTAGACAAAGTGAAGATGGGAATTTGGGGGTCTAAATGCTTCTTAAACAGACTTTGATCTATTTTCTTGTTTTTAGCTCATCTTTACTCCTGAATCCTGTCTTGAGGCACTGGTAAAGTCTGGGAATAAATTTCTGGGAGATTCCATTAAATCAGAATACTTCTTGATTTCTTCACTGTTGGTTTATCTGGCTTTCTCAGGTTTGCTAAGCATGTTATTGCTGCTTTTCAAATTGTGAAGTTTGCTGCTGTGGTTAATTTTCTCATTATTTTGGTGGTTTTATGCCTTGAAAAATTCATTCATTGTTATTTCACTGGGATTTAAGGAGGAAATGAAGCTAACATGCATTTGAGTTTCCATTGTTAGTTGGAAGCCATTTTCACTTTACCTCTGTACTTTGAAGTTTTGATTTTCACTCTTATACCTTTAATTCATCTGGAATTCATTTTTTTATGTGCAGCATAAGATTATTGTTTGTTTTGTTTTCTAGTTATAAAGCTAAAATTTCCAACATTATTAACTGAATATTTCCCGGTTGCTGTGTCAACCTATTTCTATCATACACCATATCACCAGCCTTTTTAATTATCTCAAGATTTGTGGCATCTTGACATCTGCTAGGGTCACTATGCTAGTGTTTTTTTCTTTAATTGTATTGATGATTTCTCTTAGAAATTAATTATTTCATTTGAATTTCTATATCAGTTTGCTAAATTTTACTCTTCTGCTAGAATTAGAATCATACTGATCTTATTGGGGGGAAAAAAGTGCATCTTTATTCAGTTTCCTGTCCATGAACAAGGTCTATCTTATTTATTCAAGGCTGCTTTTATATTATTTCATCATTAAAAAATATTTTTTAGTATGTAGATGGACACAATACTCTTTGTTTTATTTATTTATTTTTATGTGGTGCTGAGGATTGAACCCAGTGTCTCACACATGCTAGGCAAGTGCTCTACCACTGAGTTATAATCCCAGCCCTGTTTCATCATTTTTAATAATATTCTCTAAGGCAGTTTGTTAGGCTTATTCATAGTTTGCTTACATTTTTTGTTGCTATTGTGAATTATATACACCCATATTCCATTGCATGTTTTAAATTGTAATTGTTATTGCTGTATGGGGTGTTATTGATCTTAGTGTATTGATTTTGTAGCTTCTTATAGTTACTATATAGATAATCTTGCTTTCATAAATGGATAAGAATATTAATTGCAAATAGTAGCAAGTTGAGTATCTTTCTGCAATAAGGACTTCCACTATAACACTGAACCTCAGCAGTAGAGGCAGGCATCATTTTATTTTATCTTAATGATGATGTTTCTAAATATTCACCATGATAAATGATGTTTGCTCTAGGTATTTGGCAGACACTTTAAAAATCCTTTTAAGAAAATTCTCTTCTCTTTAGAGTTTACCAAGACCATTAAAAAAAAAAAAAACAACAACAAACCAAGGATGGATGCTTAATTTTAACAAATGAATTGTCAGCACCAACTGACATTAGTGTGAGTTCCATATTAATAGATTTTCTGATGCTGTACTTTCTTTACATCTTGGTTAGAACATGACTTGTGATGTAATTTAAGAAATACTATTGAATTTGACATTAATATTTTAAGGCTCTTCCAAGTAGGTTAACAAACTTGGCTTATAATTACCTTTTATAACATTGTGCCTTTCTGGTTTTGTGATCAGTTTGTTATTGTTTGTTACTGGGTTTGTGATCAAATTGTTTATTTGTTATTAATTTAGTAAAATTAGTTGACAGCCTTTCCTTTCTTCCTCTTTGAAACATTTGCTGTGAGATAGGAAGGATCCTTTCCTTGAAGTTTTGGTAAAAGTCATCTATAAAACAAAATAACCCCTGGTGGCTTTGGTAGACCACATATTTGGGTCACTGATTCCATTTCTTGCTTCCAGTGTCTGGGAATATTCTGAAAGGACTGTCCTGACCAACCAAAGCTGGTTTACCATTGGAGTAAGCTAACTGGACACAGGCGTGGGACCAGGCACCCCAGGGATATGTTGTTTGCTGGGCAGAGATGTTCTCCTTGGGACGCATTCATTACCATAGCAAGGAAAGGTAGAAAGATGCTACTGGATACCAGTGACTTACAATGAACCTCCAAGTGATGAGAGATATATTCTCTAATTAAAATGTGCATTATTGTACAGAGTATCACTGTGTCTCATCTGGAAAAGGATAGTTCTACAACCTTTAAGATAGAAAAAAAAAATAGAATTCTCTCCAATGTCCTTTGCAGTGTTGGGCCATTACTCTGTCATCTTGTAAACAGAATTGATTCCAGAGCTATGATTACGCAAGGGCATAGGCAGCATCGGGCCAGAGGGTTGTTTTTGGAAACAATCTCAGGAGAAGTCAGATTTTCCTCCACTAATTTTTTTTTTAATTTGCAAAGTAAAATTTAAGACATTTCAAAGTACTTTCATTTTTAATCATGTGACTGTCTCTGTTTAAGTAAAAATTTCACTTGAAATGAATATAGACCCACCTTGGGAATTGCTTTCCAAACCTAAAAGAACTTAGATAAGCGTCCTTCTTAAATTCAGTTCTCTTTTGAAGAGAAACAAGTAATGACTTTCAAAGTACTTAATGTATTATAAAGGAGTGGCAAGAGGAAATAAATTTCCTTTAATATAACCTCTTATTTTAATAACACAGGGACAGATCTCACTGAAATAAAGTCTTCTTTGGTATATCAATCATTTTATCTCAAAACAAGGGTACACTGAAAATTGGGTCATAAAAACATGAACTTTATCTCCTGTTGTTAATTCAGTAGGCTAAAAACACCTGCTGGAGGAAGGACATCCTTTCATATACATTGAAGTCTCATTAGGTAGTTGCTAAGGAAAAGCCAGATTTAGTCTTAGTTTGTCGTTTAACCCATAGGGAACTAATTTTTATAAGCAAATCAGTTAATGCTCGAGGTCTTTTTTTTTTTCTTTTTCATAATGGAGAGTGACATGCTTGTTTCTTGGACCATGTTTTAAGAGACATGGAGGAATCTGGCCTTTAGTGGGATATGTACCAACTCAGCAAAGCAAGGAAAACAACACTTTGCTATTAGCTGGGCTCTGTCCCTGAACTCCAATATGGATTTCTAGCAAATGAGGTTAATCTAGTGGCGCAAATACATTAGTGGGTAATAGGTTAGGCAATACATGGCCTCAGATTAGAGCACACTTTTCAGAATGATAATGATGTTCTGATAAGTGACTATTTCCATCTTGATGGACTTCTTCAGAGGTAACTATTCATCCCATTAAGAGTGAAGGGAACAAGAAGATATTTGGGCAGTTCATTGAATGAGGTCCCAGTGCCTTCCTGTGGGCAGAGTTAGGTTTTACAACTTACGTTAGTATAATCTGGGTACATGCTACTTCGTATTCTGCTTGGGGCACATGACCCTGCCTCCTTTCCATTTGGAAGGATTGTTTAGTATTCAGTTTTATTGATAGTCTGTCAGTTAATTAAAACCGTCTTCAATTTCTGGCTTTAATTCTTCCCCCTCCTTTTGACTTTTCAATTGTGTACATGAGTGTGTATGTGTGTGTGTGTGTGTGTGTGTGTGTGTGTGTGTTTATGAATGAATGTATATACAGGGGAGGCTATAGCATCATTTCGTGACAGAACTTGGAATCACAATGTGATAAAGGATCCTCTATTTGGAGCTTTGGTGGCAGGTGGCAGGGGCACTGATGTAAGTGAGACAGTAATTGCTGAAGAACCTTTCTATATCTTATCCATTATGGGAGATATGAACAAGAGCAGTGCTGAAAAATTCATCTCAGGAAGATGCCCTTTGAGAGAAAGGTCTAATCTTTTTCAATAATATGATTATAATGCCTGGACCTAGTAGGTGATTGATGCATATTTGTTTATTAGTTGATTGACTTCCTATTAGAAATGCTCCAATTTAAGGCAAACATTCAAGGTTTCTGAATCAGTGCAGGTTACGGAGGAGAGTCTCTGCCCCTTGTTTTTGCATATGTAATGATTGTGCTGCACCAAAAGATGTTTATTATTCTGATGCTGTAAGATGTGTCTGCCTACTTAATAAGCTGCTCCTGCCCCTTTTTCTGTCCACAGTGGTGCCAGAACACCCAACCATAAAGTAACAAATTCTGTCAATCTTGCAGTTTTGGGGTTTACATTATTTCAGCATTATTTTTGTGAGTTCTCCTTTCCCCCTCAGTGGATTGCATGATATTTAAAAAAATGAAATTAATGGATGCTTTCGCTTGTTGAAGCCACAGCTCTAGAAGCAGGGGAAGGGGAATGAGTCTACCTAGAATAGAGGAGTTGTTTTAAATTTAATTTTCTAGTGTCTAGTTGCTATGGCTAGTCTGGGTAAATGGATGAACAGTGAATAAAGAAAATGAACAGATAAATCAATATTAATGTTTTCCTTTCTGTGCTTCAGAATCCATCATAAGACCAAGGCTGGGTCCCAATTTTTGGCACCAATCAAAATGACAACCTTAGTTGTTGGGATCATGACATGATACATTTGTTTTTGAAAGGCAGAGATAAACTAGAGAAAGATAGAATGCTGTATTTTTCCACCAGAGACATTGTTTGTATTGTTCTTGTCCTATTTTCCTCTCCAAAGGCCAACAAATTCTTTGGTCCAGGGCTGTGTGCTAATAATGTTCCTGAAATCACCACTGTGCTGCTCAGAGCACAGACCAACACAGTATATCTCCTTTCCCAGGAGATTCCAAAGGCTCTTGTGACATCCTTTTCTTAGAGTTTCCTACAAAATGCCCCACCTAGAGACTTTCATTATAACTTGGCAACTGGTAAATGGAGGATGCTGTTTGCAGAAGTGGCTACATAATTTGTGATGTCTGGTGCAAAAAGAAAGTGTGGGGCCCAAAATTAAAATTATTAAGAATGTCAAGACAGGGCTGGGGTTGTAGCTCAGTGGTAAAGCAGTTGCCTAGTATGTGTGAGGCACTGGGTTGGGTCCTTAACACCACATAAAAAGAAATAAATAAAATAAAGGTATTGTGACCATCAACAACTTAAAAAAATGTCAAGACAGCAAGAGCAGGGCATTACACAAAGTGCAGGGTCTCTTTTAAGTGGGGACCCTGTGTGGCTGCACAGACTTATGTCCATGAAAGCTGACCTTGACCCTCAGGGTATTTGCCTTCTCAAAAAGGTACACTGGAGACACAGCTTCTTGGAGACAGAGAGATTTTCTCTATGCCTTCCTTCCCCTTTAAAAATCATATCTGGGGATGCTGTGTGTCTCCATGGCCTCTCAGGTCCCTGCTTAGGGCTCTAGTCCATCTTCCTATTTTACCTTCTCCTCTGCCTCACCTGCAGATCCAGCCCTGCTCCCATCTGCATCATCAGCAAAATGGTCCAAGGAATCTCTACCAGTTGCTGAGGCCTTGTCTCTCCCTCCACATCTGTTGGCTCCAGATATTCAGAGCTCCACTTCTTCTCTCCACTTCACCTTGATCACTCTAGTCCTAGCAACCTGGAGCTCTCACCTGTACTTTTGTGGTGACCAGCCTCCAAGCTACTCTGCATGCCTCAGCCCCACTTGTCTGTACCCTCCAGATTCTCTCAAAGAGAACAAGGTGTCTCCTTGACCTCAAAACCCTTACTTTTTGTGTCCCAGTCTTTGGCTACTCTCACCTTTACTCTGTCCTGGACAGTGTGACTTCCTTGCTTTCCCTAGAGAAATCAGAGCATACTTGTGCCAGGGTTCATGTTTCTTATTTCCTTTCCAAAGAACGTCCTTCCCCAGATAACCACATGGCCATTGCTTCCCAGCCTCAAGTTTTTAAATGTCCATCTATTGTTCCCCTGGCCCCTCCAACAAACTCTGCTCCATATTTTAGTTTTTCCTTAGCACTTTCCACCCTATGCTGTGCAATATATTTCACTCACATATTTACTTATGTTCAGATCCCCTTCTAGAAACTTCATGAAGGTCTGGCTTTTTGTCTGCTGGTTTTCCTGTGGATCTCCAGTGCTCAGCTGATACCTGGCACATAGCAGATTTACACTTCATGTTGGCAGGAGGATGGTTCTCTGTCTTGGGCATTTTCTGCTGTATTTTAGAGCTGTCTGGCCTTGGCCTGCTTGGAATCACTTCCTGCATACCTTTACTTGGCTTCTCATTTGTTTATTCAGAAAGGAGCTAGGAGTTTTGGATACACTAGCGAGAAATAGACAGATTCCTGGCCTTGTCATACTTACATGCTATGGGAAAGAAGAAAAGAAAAGGAAAAGGAAAGAGGGCAGTATTTCAGAAGATTGTGACAAGGGTGTGATAGTTTCCAAGCTGTAGAAACCAGGTATGGCCAAGAAGCAGAAGCCACTGGTCCCCAGGGCTCAGCTGCCTCAGATACTGATGCTTGTGGGTGCTCTGTCTCCTGGAGCAGAGATCATGAGGATCAAATGGAACTATGTCCAAATTTCATTTCTACCACATGACTTTCGGTGTAGTTTCTGAGCTGTACTCATTCAACAAATGCTTATTGTTGCTTCCAGTACAGGATGACAGTCCCTGGAGGCTCACATGCCCACATACCCAGCTGGAGGAGGTGTTGAGTTGCTGGAGCAATACTAGGGTCCCCTCCCTGTACCAGAAGTTAACTTCTAATTTCTGGGTTTGGGGAGACAAGGGGACTCTTAGGGAAGGGTCTGGAATCAGTGGCTTATTACCAACCATTCAGAAATATTTGCATTTAACTGTGTATTTTCAGAAACTAAGCCCTGTGAGGAAGAAGCAAATGGTGAAATCATAATCCCTATCCACCAGCCACTTACAGTCTTATGGCTGGGTAGGAAAATACAAAACACTAGACATACACAGTGTTATTTAATTTGCACATATTCTCCACTAGGAAGTAGAGCAGCATAGTGGTCCAGAGTATAGACTCTGAACAGTTGTCTGTGTTCAAATTCAGTCTGGGTCACCTACTTAGATGTGTAATTTAGGCCAGGTTACTGACCCTTTCTGTGTCTCACTCTCTCCTTCTGTAAAGAGGAGGTAATGGTTGGCTGAAGATGATAGTGATTTCCTAGAGTTGGTGTGAGGACTGAATGCATTCATTCATATAACAATTACAACAGTGACAACACCGTGTCAGTATTTTTTGTGATGCTACCACAGAATACCTGGGGCTGGTAATTTGTAAAGACTAGATTTCTATCTCTACCAGTTGTAGAGGCTGGAAAGTCCAAGATCAAAGGACTGGCATCTGATCTGGTGAGAGCCTTCATGCTCTGTCATCCCATGGCAGAAGGCAGAAGGGTGAGAGAGAGAGAGAGAGAGAGAGAGAGAGAGAGAGAGAGAGAGAGAGAGAGAGAGCGCACAAGCATGCAGAAGGGAATGCAATTTGCTTTAATAACAAACCCACTCTCTCAGGAATGAACCTACTTCCATGAAAATGACATTGATTCATTCATGAGGGCCTAACTCTCAATTCCCAATGCTGTTGCATTGATGATTAACTTTACAACACAAGAACTTCAGGGGACATATTCAAACCACAGCAAACTCTATGCCCACTAACAGATGAGCATTCTGAGTTTCAACAATTCATGAGCCTGCTCAAGTTTACAATGAAAAATTGAGAAATCAGGACTGAAACCCAGATCCTTAGATTTAATCCTGTGTTCTTTTCTATTCCAATCAAATAATTCCTAAGCAAGCTCCTAGTGAAATTTTATGTAGAGGTCTGTTTAAATTAATTCTCGTTACCTCAATACCAGTCAGTCCATTCAAACTAGGATGGACTGATTAGTTTACAGCTCTCATAACCTGCTCATTTCACCTCTGAATACTTTTGCTTAACACAGAAGCTTTGGGGGTCACCTTATATCTGAATCATAACAGCCTAAATTGCCCAGTTTGGCCTTGAATTCTCTATCCTCCCGCCTTAACCTCCCAAGTGAGCTGGGATTACACACATGTGCCACTATGCCGGGCTTCCACCCAATTAAATTTAATATCACAGGTAAACTAGATATCTGTTTGTGTTTAGGTACACTTGTGTTTGTACATAAAAATATTATTTTTTGCATACTAAGGACATATTTTTCCCTTAAAGAAGAATGCGTGTGTTGGATAAAAGACTAGAGGTCTGAAGAATAGAAGTTAGGAGTTCCTTACTCAAGTTCTTTTGGTGGTATATTCTCAGTTTTTATTTACTTGCAAGGTGGTTTTGTTGGGTGCAGTTGAAGTTTGATTGTCATTCTCTGTCAGTACTTTGAAGATTATTTTTTTAGGGCCAAGGACTTAACTTAGGGCCTTGCCCGTGCTGAATCCCCAACCCCAGTACTTTGAAGATTTTATTTCACTAACTTCAAGACTTAATTGCTGCTGTTGAGGAACTGCTTTGTTTCTATGCAAGGGACGTGTCTTTTTGATGTTAAGATCTTCTTGTTGTCTTTGGTGATCTGTGTCTGTGAATTTATTTTTATTTATTCTGCTTAGTAAATGTTGTACTTCCTATTTATGAAGATTCAGGTTTTCCATCAGTTCTAGAAGATTCTTAGCCATTTATCTTCACTCTTGCTTCTCTTCTGTTGTCTCTATTCTTTCCTTCTGTTTCTCTGATTGGAGGCAAGTTACTCTTTTGCCCACATCTCTTTCATCTCTCTCTTTTTTTATTTGTCTTTTTAGTTATATGTGACAGTAGAGTGTATTTTGACATATTTATACAAACATGGAGTACATCTTATTCTAATTAGGGTCCCAGTCTTGTGGTTGTACATGATATGGAAATTCACTGTGGTGTATTCATATATGAATATAGGAAAGTCAGGTCAGACTTTATTCCACTGTCTTAGCATCTACATATCAGAAAGAACATTGAACTTTTGGTTTTTGGAATTTTCCCACATCTCTTAACCTCTTATGTATTCAGCTTCTTATTTTTCTAATACAGTTTTCTCCAGATTCATATTTCAATTCATGATTTTTTTAGAGGTGACTTACCTGCTGTTTACCCTATTCATTTAATTTCAACTATTATATTTTTATTTCTAAAAGTTCTTTCAGCACTTTAAGAAAATCTACTAGCTAATTCTTGATGCCTTTCAGTTACTGTTCACTTTAAAATTTCTTTTACTTACTTAAGACATTCCATACAGAAATTTAAATTCTGATTTTGAGATTATTTTAAGTTCTTAGCTTCAACCATTGTTTTGGTTTTCTGTTGATTCTTTTTTTAAAATTATTTTTTAATTATAGGTGGGCACAATACCTTTATTTTATTTTTATGTGGTGCTGAGTGCTAGGTGAGCACTTGCTTGTTGCCTTGTGCAAGTTTTGTAAATTTTTTTTTATGAACTCTTGTTTTGTTGTCCTTTCTCCATGGGACTCCTGATGGCACTGTCTCAGGGAAATGTTTTTACAATGGAAGATTTCCCTTTGTATCTGCTGGATCTGGGGAGTGTTACTGGAAATACTTTTATGTTCTTTGAGAGTGTGAGAATGATGCTGGCTCAGATTGAGCACTTTTATGAGGACCAAGGCTCAGTTTCTTGGTAGCAGATGGGATGTTAGCAATATTTCAATTTTCAATCAGGACACACTTTTGCATTTACTTCCTGCCCAAATCCCAAGACTAGGTTCAACTTGCTGCTTTCTTTTAAAAATTTTTCTTTGAAAGTTTCCTTTTTGGAGAGTCTAGTAATTAACTAAAAATTTTTATGTGTTATAGTTTATCTAGGATATAATAGTAGTTTAGAATGAGAACTCTTCAGAGTAGCTTTTCTGTGTTATTTCTGAAAGCTGCAGTCTGAAACACACTATATGCCTTTCATGTATTGAAGCTGATAATGCATTTCCCACATATGATGTCTATTTTGACTCTCAGAATTTTTAAAGTAAAAAATATTCAATTTCACTTATGTTAAAGCTTAAAGCTGTGTGTGTAAAAACTCTCACTGTAAAAACAACTCTTCCATGCTCAGAATTATTTTAGCAAAGTACTTGAAAGGAAATATGCATATTTCTTTAGGACCTAGACATTTATGGAGCATAGTCAAAATGATTTTGATCCATACATATGAATCTTCAAAGGTGATAAGAAAATCTAATGAGTTATATCAGACAATAGTGCAATATGTGATTTCCAAATGTTACCTTTTACTTGACTGGAAGACAGACAAACATAGGTGTTAAGGAGTCAGAGAAAATGGCAGGTTTATCTTCCACTGTGCTTTTACCTTCTAATCTCCAAAGGAAAAGGAGGAGAAAAATGTCTGTCCTTAGCCAAGTGGGTCTTGAAGGACATGGAGCCTTGGTTTCCAACTCACAGAGGGAGTTAGAATGAAGGGTTGTTAGATCTGAGAAAGACAGTGGAAACATAGTGAAAGTACCTATAGAAAATACCGCATGCTTTTGAAGTTTTAAAAGTCATTTTCCTTTTTGATTTTCTTAATAGTGTCTTTGATGAGTAAATCAAAAATTTTAATGAGATACATTAAAATGTATCTCATTTGATGGAAGCCTTTTGCATCTTGACCAAGATGGAAAGATTTTTCTTTTAAAAAATCTTTATAATTTAAATGTCAACTTTCAGAGTTATAATCCATTTCTAGTTTTTAGGTATGGTATAAAGTAAGGGTTGGGTTTTTTTTCCACCATATATTCAATTATTCTGATATTGTTTATTGAAACCATTTTTTCCCCATTGAATTGCTTTGGCACTTTGTTAATAATCAATTGACCACATATATGGGCCTATTTATGGACCTCTTATTCTTTTTTGTATGGAACTGTAAACTTAACATATGTTAAGTTTAAAAACTTAACATATGCTAGTATAAAAATATACTTCCATAACAAATAATAAAATTATTAAAATACTCTATATGAGAGTCATGTTTGCCTAAGGTAGTAATTAGTGAATTAGAAAACAAAGGCTACAATTCTATTCCCTGGTTTTATAAAAGCCAATCTACTCATCCAGTCATTCTGTTATGGGCCAGGCTATGTGGACAATGACTAAACAGACTCCATCTTACCCTGAGACTCCATGTCATGTAAGAAATCCTTCCCCCAGGGGAACACGATGCCTCTGTACTCACCAACAGTTGCTTAGCACAGCATGTTTGACAATACAAAATGGCAATTCTTATACAATGTAAAGTTGTTCTCTTTTTGGTTCTCATTTTTCTTGGGCAACATGTCCTAACCATTCTCTTATAGCATAGAATGTTAATGTTTGTCCAAATGTCAGTAACCATTCTTTAACGTGTACAACTAGGGTCGTGTTTGACCCTCTTCCCCTTCTGCTTATGATTTTTAAATCTTATGATTTTTATGCTTTTGAATCATAGCAACAGCCACTTATTATTAATGTATTGACATTCTTTCAAAGGTGTGCTCTAACCCTTGGGAGGGGTCTAGGAGTGCAAACTTGCAATTTGCTTCCCGGCCCACAAACTGGTGAATAAAGGTGGTTCTACCTCTTGCTTCAAGATTGACTTGGTGATTTATTGCAACCTTGCCATAACAATTCAATATTGATTTGTTAAGAACCATTACCTGCTAGGCCCGGTAGAGGGTCCTGGGCCTACAGAGCACATGATCCCTGGTCCCTGTTCTTTAGGAGCTCTTACTGGAGGGAAAGGAGATGGGCATGAAAATGACGATGTCAACCCAATATGTTGAGGATGGTGAGAGAGGTAGCTGCAGTGCATTGTGGGAGCCAGACACCCTGCCATCCAACCCAGCTAGAGTGCTGAGATCAGAGAAAGATGTGTCAAGGAATGTGTGAACTGGCTGAGGGCTTATAGCTGAGGAGTGGGTAGGAGAGAGCAGTTGGAAAATGATAGGCTCTGTGACCAGGGATTTTTAAATGCTTCAAATAGGAAGGTACACGTGGCCACTTAAGTAATCGGAAAAATGACACTTTAATAATAAGAGTAGCAATCCATTTTCTTTGTGAGAGGAAGCCCAGTGCAAACTCGTTGAAGAAAATGGCATGTAAATGTTCACTGCCACAGAGGACTGTAAAAAAGATTTCCCAATACTGAAAGTGGTTACCCACTGCTGAGCTCTGGGCAGAGGGGCAGGCACTGGGATATGGTGCCTAAACACTAAAACGTTTAGTTTGTTTCACAATTTACTTGAGCCTGTTGATGACATTGACTCCTACTTCATTGATGAAAAAGTATGAACTAAAGAAAAAAAATCAAATGACAGCTACTATCCGTTAAATGCCACCAGGTGCATTGTATGGTGCCCTATATTTGCATACATTAAGTGCAATCCCATCTCTACCTGTTCTCATCACCACTTTACAGGTGAAGGCCTTGAGTTCAGGAGCTTAAGTCAGCAGCTTGAGTTTGCTCAGCTCCTATGTGTGGAGTTAGGATTTGAACTCAGGTCATTCCAGAGATGGGGCTCCTATCACTGTTTCACGTAATATAGCTCTATAATTATTTGTTTTTGCATGCAATTAAAACTTTTTTTTCCTCATAGAAAACTATGCAGATTGAACTTAATTTGCAAAACAAGATTCACTTTACTGTGAAAACCCATCCTGCTTTTGTTGTTGTTGTTGTTGTTGTTGGGGTAGCAGCTACCAAGGATTGAACTCGGGGGCATTCAACCACTGAGCCACATCCCCAGCCCTTTTTGTATTTTATTTAGAGATAGGGTCTCACTTAGTTGCTTAGTGCCTCCATTTTGCTGAGGCTGGCTTTGAACTTGGATCCTCCTGCCTCACCCTCCAGAGCTGCTGTGATTACAGGCATGCACCACCGCGCCCAGCTAACCCATCCCACTTCTGGAGTTAGTTTTTGAATAATGGCATCTGGCTGGACTAGAGCAGGGACTATTACTGAAGACTTTATGCTTACTATTCTTGTTACAAATGTTTCATTTATCCTCCTCCCCCTCCCCCCTTCTATTCTTGATCCTCCTCCTTTTACCACCTTTTGGAAATCCATATGTTCATTTTTTTTTAACAGTGTTGGGGACCAATCCAGGACCTCATGCTCATTAACTTAGTTCTACCACTAAGTTACATCTCCAGCCCCCATATGTTCTGAAAGTACAGTGTTTATATATAAGCACAGTGTTTATATATAAAGTACATATGCTTAGGTCCTCACACTGATTTGGAGTTCCCAGCAGTTTTTGAATAAGCACGTTTTCATGAATTCTCTCTATTTTCTTTTATCTTGGAATGTGAATGTCCTATAGCAGGGCTCAGTTGATTAGGAAGAGTAGGGACTTAGAATGAAACCTGTGTACTGGGGGAGAGTAGGTTCTGAACACAGACCCACATACTAACAAAGGTAGGTCCCCCAGAGAACACAGCACATGGTGGCAAGACCATTGTCAAGCTGTGGAGGGGGGAGAGATGTATTGACCTGAAGGGATCAGAGTTCCCAGTGGCACGTGGAAAAGGCTGTGTCAGCCAAGATGCTTTCAGCTGGCATAGTGAGAAAACCCAACACAGTATATGCACACGAAAATGAAAAACCCATTCAGTTACAGAACTAAAACTCCAGAAGCAGGACCAGCTCCAGGGATGATTTTTTTTCAATGTTTTGCTCACATTTCTTTGTGTTTTCTTAATTCTATCTTTCCCCACATACTAGCATAGTCCTGAGGCTGGGAGAGGGGTGACTAACCGCTCCCAGACGTCACGTGTGTCACATCCATCACATACAGGTAATGTCCAGAGGAAGAGTGAGTCCCTTAAGCAAGGAAGCACTTCCCAGGCTGGGGAAGAATGCCTTTTCTATTTACTGTGCCTCTTGTGAAGCTGTGCTGGATATATTTTTGTTTAAAGTAATAGTACATGTTTATCGCTGCTCCCTATTAGTGACCAAGTGGCTTCTGCTGAGGGGTACAGAAAAAAAAGCAGAAGTTGGGAAAATAGTTGTGTGTGTGAAAACTGAGAAATTTGATAGTGTGGATGCATTCCTGGGTGCAGTAGCCTCTCAGGTTTCTTAATGAAGTGAAAAATCTTCATATTGAAAATCTGTTCTCAGGTCAATGAGAAAGGTGACAGATAATATGTTACTAGCTTTTCTGTCGATTATCCATTATGTTATGAGGATTGTATGTTGAAACACTGCCGATAAAAATGTCTCAATTAAGACTTAAATTTAGGTTTAATAAGAGTTATTATATGTTAATAAAAGATCAATTAGCAGTTAAACAGCCATTGACCCAGGTACAATAAGTATGTCACAAAGACATCAAGTTGTCATTGAAAAACTGGAGATTACACAAGCAACATGTGAGCAATTAGATTCTCAATATATCCAGGCTATAATGAATGTCAATGCATTTAATTGCTATTTAACAAAGAAGCCTAATGTAAAGTCTCATGCCTATTAACTCACATACCTGTTCACAGTCTTTCAATAGGTTTATTTATTCATTGATTCACTCAACAAATATTTAACTAAGCACATGCCAGCTTTAGTGAGAGAAATGCAAGTTTTAGGTATAATTGCTACCTTCAAAGGACTTAAAATCTAGTCATGAAATAAGACTTGCTTCCATGGGAAAACAAAGTGACAAGGTAGTTAGTAGGACATTTTCCACATATTTTCTGGTTAAGTTTCAAATATCACTACCATCAGAAGAAATTTCTCACATGTTGAGAGATACCTTTGCTTTTGGGAACCAATGAGTTTGGTGCCTACTTGTTATTGCCTCTTGATGCAGCAAACCTGACTAATACAGTGTTTCAAAGGGGAATTAACAGAGTCAGGTCAGAGAGGTGTGTTCTGGTGTGATGTTGTTACTGAGAAGCTAAAGTTTTCTCATCCTGGATGTTGAAGGGGTGGCTGAGAAATATACTAGCTCTCAGGAGGACAACTGGGCAACCAGATGTAAAAGTTGCTCTCAGTGTTTCCAAGAATCTCAATTTCTCTAAGACCATAGAAGAACTTGGAAGGGAGATAGATAGACATCAAAGGCTGATAAAAATGGTTAAAATGGTAAATTTTATGTTATATGAAATTTATCTAAATAAAAAGGGACAGATATATATTTGTGTAATGGTAGCAGGCATATTTTGAGCTGTAGAGCCCTCTTTTCACTGAGAATTGTATTCCTTCCTCAAAGGGAGACCCCTGAGGACATGTTTGTTAGAGTCTGTAAAGAAGTCAAGATGGCGCCTGGCATTTTGCCAGAGGGAGTGGTTTGTGAAGTAAAGCCAGGGAGCCATTAAGTGTGGAGATTCCTTATTGGTTGACTGCTGTATCTAGTTTATGCTAATTAAGATAAGCTGTGTGGAATGTATATATACCCCTCCTGTCCTACAATAAATGGCTCCCACTCCTGCTGTATCAATGTACACAAGTTCCTCATCTCCCCGGCCCCCCCTCGTTAGTTTGCTGCAGCTGGACTGTGGCACATGTTCCCACCTGCTACCTGACTCCCCTGTTCGTGCTCAGGCCTTTGGGGTGCAAGGCTCTCCTGGAGGCTGGCACTCTCTCCGCAAGCCCTCTTCTGCAAAATGAATTACGGGTCCAATTTTCTTTTTGGGCTCCCTTTTTCTTCAGCCTCTGTTTACCAGGACCAGAAAGGTTTTCTTTTTCTTTTTCTCTTTCTTTCTTTCTTTCTTTCTTTCTTTCTTTCTTTCTTTCTTTCTTTCTTTCTTTCTTTCTTTCTTTTTTTCTTTCTTTCTTTCTTTCTTTCTTTTTTGAGAGAGACAGAGAGAGAGAGAGAGAGAGAGAGAGAATTTTTTAATATTTATTTTTAGTTTTTGGTGGACACAACATCTTTATTTTATTTTTATGTGGTGCTGAGGATCGAACCCAGCACCCCGAGCATGCCAGGCGAGCGCACTGCCACGTGAGCCACATCCCCAACCCTTTATTTTTATTTTTAAAACATCTCCTTGTCAGGCAGGACCATGGCTTTTATGTCATTACTGCATTCTATCCCACTTTCAAATTCATTTCAAAAACAGTGCTCAAGAGCTCTAGGCTGTGGACCTTGGAAATCACAATCCCCTTTCTCTTTCAGAAAGCTGATCTCTTTCTAGGAATTTCAGAATCATATTGTTCAAAAGACAAGCTGTGTCTTTCTTCAGTCCTTCCCTGTGTGAGTCTGAGGGTTAGAGCTGCTTAGGGTTCAGTGGTGGGACAGGTATCAAGTCTTGTTTTACATGCTGTGACATAACAGACCCCAGACCCAGCCTAGTAAATCTCCTGCATACGTCAGTCTTGGTTAGTGTTCAACTCAGGGAATTTACAAGACCTGTGTTTCACCCTTGAATCAATCAAGAGCTTAGATAAGAGGCAACTACCAAAGATGTATGTATGAGATTGACAGGGGGAAGAACCTGGAGCCAGTGGTGACCATGAGAGCCTAAGTCCTTTAGGTATTAGCACAAATGTAGAACATTCTGCTGACTTCTGATGTGGGAATGGAAGCTTCAGAAGGCTGAAAATCTGAGACCACTTAAGGAGATGACCTCTGAACTGCAATTATAAAATAAAAACACCTAACCAGAGGAAAAATCTGCTTAAAAAGTAAAAAAAAAAAAAAAAAAGTAGTTAAATAGAATATTTCAAAGATGGGCTGAAATGATTTCCTATTCAGGACCCTTAATGTCCGTTAGTCAGGATTGTGTCCGTGGAGTCAAATTTTAGCTTTGAACACTACCTTCAAAGTGCACACATCGTGGCTTCAATAGGGGCTTTCTGGGGTCTGGCTTCACTTCTGCAGAAGGAGGAGCTCTATGAGGAGCAAGCATATGGGAGGGGCGTGGTGACCATGAGGAGGCTAAGCTAGGAAGGACCGATGTGGACCTCAAGGGTGGCACACAGAGGTGGCATGTGCGGGGAGGGTGCACGAATATGGGAACCAAGGGTTCTGTTGCTAGGATCCGCAGTGCAAAGGGGGGGGGGCGATGTTGCGAATGGGTCTTGTTTCCATCCCCATCTTATTTTATCACATGCACAGATAGATGTAGGGACTGCACCGAATAATTATTTTGCAGTTAAGCTGCCTACCCACTTCTGGTAAGGGGAAGAAAGAGAAATAAAGGAACCAGGGTGAAGGGAACTCTGTGTGCTTCTTGTCCTCAGACCTTCCCTTCCCTTCCCCTGGAGGAGTCTGGGCTGGAGCAAGCCTGACATCACTGAGTAAATTAATCCTGACCATAGGAGGCGAGGGAAGCTTCCATCAGAACTGCACCACACAGAAATGATGGACTTAAAGGGGATAAAAAAAAGGCGATTGGAATAGCAAGCACTTAAAAAGGCTCCTTGTTCTCCACCTCCAGGTCTAATAGCCCTCCCCAGACAGACCCAGAGTGTTCTAGGAGAAATGAAAATATCCCTCCCAAACACAGGCAAGCACATAACAAAAGCCAAGTTAAGAAGGTTAGCGACTTAGTTGTCTCAGCAACATGTCACCAAGTTGAGATGAGCAGGAAGCACAGATAACACGAGGAAGAAGGAAAACATCATAAGTCACAAAGAGAGAAAAGCCGGGGTGCTGAGAAAAGCAAAAGCAAAGCCCTTTCTCTAGCTGTTTCATTAAGGGGAACTTAACTTTTAAACAGCCTCTCAAACAAAGCTACAATAGAATTTGCTTTGGTGTAACCTGTGTGTACTTGGCATGTGTCAAGAAACTGCTTTATCAGCATTTTCTGAGTGGCACCACGTTGGAAAGCAAAATCGTTAGGGATGTCCATATAATTCCACAGAGAAACAGAATGATGTCACGTAATAACGGGATTTGACTTTTTTAAAAAAATATTTTAGAGGAAATTAGCAGCTTGGGATAAACGTACAGAAATGACCAAATATAGATTACTTTGCTTACCTGAGCCAGAACTCATCATAATAGTAGAGCACAAAATGAGACACGTGGACATTTTAGAGACCGATTTTTTTTTTGCTGTTCTCATAAGGTTGTATTCAGAAAATTGCTGACATTCAGTTTCTGGGAGGAAGAAGTTTCTGATTGTGGAAATAGGAGGTCTACACTTGCAGCCAGAGTTGTAAACTTGTTATTGGAACAGGAGAGTGAGGATAGGAGAGAAATGAAAGGAAGGTGGGAAAAGAGGCAGAGGAGGGTGGAGAATTTCAGCCTATTCCATTGTTACACGCCACTGGTTATTAGAAAATGTGTTTTTATGTGGAGTCAAAATAGAACAAATGTAGAACAAATCAACTTTGTCTGGACCATAGCAGTTCTTCAGATACTGATGTGATAGCGTGTCTTTCCTCGACCGTCTCCCTTCTGGAATAGGGATTCTTAAATTGTGATTTCCAATGGTAACATCAACATCACCTGGGAAGGTTTTAGAAATGCAACTTCTCTATGGCCATCCCACCCTGAATATGCCCTGTCTTGTTTGATCTCCGAAGTTAAGCAGGGTTGGGCCTGGCTGGTACTTGGATGAGTGAAATGCAACTTCTTAATCTTTCTCCACCTAGGGGTGAAGCTCAGCAATCTGTGGTTCAACAAGTCTTCCAAGTAATTCTGATGAATGCTCCAATTTGAGAACTACTGCTTAGGCCAAGAATCCTTTGTTCATTCAACTCTCCTACCTTCCATTCACTCAAACTCATTCATTCATTCATTCAAACATCAAATATTTGTAGGCCTATCACATTGCAGACTGTCTTTGGGAGTAGGGATTAAAGCACAAAGGCACAGTTTGTGCACTCAGACAAGAGATGGCTTTGAGGTACCCTCTTTTCCTCCCCTGACTGTTCTCTGGTTGCCTGCTTGGTTATAATTCTCAGGTGTGATCTATCAGTAGCTCTGTCAGTAGAATGTAGCCAATAAGACTGCTTTTTCCCTTAGAGGTAACTTTTATTCCACATTTTAACCATGAGATGAGCATGAAAGAAATTGTTTAAGCCTCATTCAGTACCTCATTGATTCCCAGTGATCATTGATTTGGAATAATGGAGCAGGTGTTTGGGGACGATTATCTAGGAATGGTGCTTAAGATTGAGTTGGGAGGTGTGGTAGATGACTTCTCCTAATTTGCCCCAGTGAGTCCCCCTCCTCTTATCTGTGCACTTGTATGTTCCCACCCATGTTGATGCTGGGCTTGGCCATGTGACCTGCTTTGGCCAATGGGGCAAGAACAGTCATAAAACAAGCAGAAGCTTGATCAGTGTTGATGTATTAGGATTTGCCCTCTTGGAATGCTGCCTCTATCTTGTGCAGAAGCCCAGTTTGGCATAGTTTCCTTGGAAAGGAAAGACCATGTGAAGAGAGAAGCCCAGAAATCCCCAACTGTTTTCACTGTTCTAGCTCACTGGACCTTCTAGCAAATCCTCCATCTGACTGTAGGTGCATGAGTTAGTCCAGGTGAGACCAGCAAAAGATCACTCAGCCAACCCATACAAGTGTGCAAAATAAAGTAATGGTGTTTCAAGCCAGTGAGTTCCGGGGTGGCTTATTATACTTCAATAGGTAACAGTCAGTGGAGAGTACTAGAGATATAAGGGGTTCTGCAGGTTGGGAGATCAGTACTCCAGAGCAGCAGGACTGTGGGAATGTGGAAAGGAGGAGACTCTCAAGAGAGGCAGTTTCCCTGTGGTGGGAGTTAGTGCTGAGATGATAAAAGGGCAAAGTTAAGGAAGGTTCTGAGATGTTTGGAAACAGGATGGTAGAGCCTAAAGTGAATATGTTTCTATTCTTGGAAAGTGTCTCTATTATTTATTCTTAAGAGGGAACAAGTGGAATTTTGGAGATTATCTCTCATAGCAGGAGCTATCCTTAAGGAGTGTAGTGAGACCCTTTGTCAGGATGCACTCTTAGATATCAGAGCAGTGACATGGCTGTATCACATGTCACCCCAAACTTAGCAACCTGAAATAACAATGTCTATTTTCTCACAGTTTCTGTGGGTCAGGAAGCCAGTGCAGTCTGTCTGGTCTCTTTGAAGGCAGCAGCTCAAGGGGCAAGGACATAAACAGAGGTGTAGATCACTGTGGGCCATGGTAGATGTTGTCTCTCACTCTAGGACTTGGGGTAAGGAGTTCCTGATTGCACAACACACAGGTGACCACAATCTTGTTAACTTGGTCAAATTTCCATTGGTTTGTGTGAGAATGGTTGAAAAACATTCTAGAGTCACCTCTTAGGCTTTAGATTTTCTGATTTTGTTGCATGTTATGATCTGAAGATAAGCTCACTCCTTCTGTGCTGAGAGCATTGCTGCAGATGACAGAATGGTTCTGTTTTCCCTCCATTTTACCTCGGACATCAAAGTCTGTGTGTGTGTGTGTGTGTGTGTGTGTGTGTGTGTTTCAATTTTGTACCAGGAATTGGACCCAATGGATGCTTAAAAATTGAGTCTCATTCCCATTCCCCATTACCAAACCCTTTTATTTTTTATTTTGAGACAGGGCCATGCTAAGATGCTCAGAGCCTTGCTAAGTTCCTGAGGCTGGCCTTGAACTTGTAATCCTCCTGCCTCAGTCTCCTAAGTGGCTGGGAATAAGAAGTCTGCTTTTTTTTCCTCTTAATATTTTTAGTGGTAGATGGACCCAATACATTTATTTATTTATTTATTTATTTAGTTATTTATTTAGTTAGTTAGTTAGTTAGTTAGTTAGTTAGTTATTATGTCGTGCTGAGAATCAAACCCAGCACCTCACACATGGTAGGCAAGCACTCGACCCCTGAGCCACAACCCCAGCTCCCAAGTCTTCTGTTTTAAAGCCTTCACTTACCTCAGCAGCTTCCTGTGATTCTTATCCTTCAGGGGTTTTGTGATTTCTGAATTCATTTTTTCATTACTGATCTGTAAATATCGAACTCTGTATCTATCCCTACCTCTTTACTAAAATTGTGTTTTCCGGGGTAATCAAGAACTTCTTTCCTTCATTGTCGTCACTGGCGCTGTGTCAGACCCCGCCTCTTGGACGTCTTTTCAGCACAGTTGACAGTCTCACCATGCTCTCTTCCTTGTATCACTTTGTTTTGGTTTTGGGTGGATGTAAAGTGCCTGGCACATGGTAAACACTTGATAAATACTTCTGGTGACTTCTCCTGTTTCTATGATTGTTCTTTATTTCCTTTCTTAGCTCTTCTCTTCTTCCTTTTTCCATGAGTATGGATTTGATGTTTGATTCTATGTGTTCAGATGATATTGCTTAGAAATGTGTTTTCTGAAAATCAAAAAAAAGTGTTTTCTGGAATTTATTTTCCATAACACTAACACTGGTTTGTAAAAGCAAAAGGTCGTCATTTTTCTTTCTGAAAGGCAGGATAGTAGCCTACTGTTTTCAATGTTTAACATCTGCTAAGCCCTATGCCCAGATGGGTGATTCTGTCCCTGACCCAGGGGGTGAATCACAATGTGTGAGCCTATCACTGTGGCTTCATTCCCTTGCCAGAGCCTGGTTCACATATGAACATGTGACTTTGTCTTGGCCATTGGAATTTGTTCTTTAGATTTTATTTCTTTTGTAGTTTTTTAATGTCAGTTCAGTGGACTCAGGGAGGAAAGTGAGACAAATATATGTGTGCTGTCTTTCATCTTGATGAAAGCCTGTTAACACACTGAGCCTAACAACTGTGTCAGTTTTCTGTCTCTATATAATAAAACGTCTCCCTCCTTAGGCATTTAACACAACCACTGTTTAATTTGCTCACCATTTGGTGGGGACAGCAATTGGAGTTGGGTTCCATGGGCATTTTTTGCTAGCACCATCTGGGGTCACTCAATGCTTGTAGTCATCTGGCAGCTCTACTGGGGGCCACATGGGCCAAGATGGATGGTGCTTGGTGCTGGTCATCCACTGGCGAGTCTATGGGACTTGAATAATTTATCTCTACTCCACATGGTCTCTCCTCCTCTAGTGTGTCAGCCTTTGATTCTTTATATGGCAGTCTCAGAAGAGTATTCCAAGAAGGTAAGAGAAGTTGCAAGACTTCTTAAAAACATAAGTTCAGAAGTCATGTATGATTGCTGCCGCATTCTATTGATAGATCAAATCATAAGGCCAGTTCAGAATCAAGGGATGGGAATATCGACTCTATTCTTTGATGGTACAGCTTGCATAGTCACATAACAAAGAGACATGCATACAAAGGTGGGTGGATTTTGTGATGGATTTTCGAAATCTGGTATCTGTGTACTTCAAACTAAGTGACTTCATTGTTTTTACATAAGTAATAAATTCCAAATATAAAGTATGGAAATAACAAAAAAAAGGGCAACAAAAAATTATCTCAAATTCTATTGGCAAGAAGAAGTCTAATAATTTCAAGTGAAAATCATTTCAGGTAGCTCTTTAAGTATATAAATGTAATGAAAAAGTCTGGAATAATTTTGTAAAAATTGAATCTTAGTATACATTTTTAGAAAAATAAAAAGGCATTAAATTGAGTTTTTCTTGAAATTAATGGAAGAAAAAGAAACCAAAGAGAAAGCAAAGGAATTATGGAACTTCAGATAATGTATTTTTACCACAGAGATATTAGATACTAAAAGTTCTCACTAAGGTTACAAAAAAGATTATAAAAAAAATTAAGAAAGCTAGAGGTTTTGTTTTTTTTTTAAAGATCCATTTTAATTTTAGACATATTGATTGACTCTCTGCTATGAAAGAAAAGGAAATTAAAACTTTTAATCTTCCTCTCACCTCATTTTCCACTCCCCTCATCCTTGGAGTTTTTAGTAGTATTTTTAAAAAGTCATTGTATAAAGCATTTTATATCCTGTATGTACGATTCTGTATTATCATGGTTCAAGATTCTACTATAATTAAATGATTTTGTTACTTCCCACTTGTCCTTATATCACAGATTTTTTCTTTCCTGCATTATTTATTTTTTAAAATTTGTGATTCATTATTGATTTGCTGGACTTCCTTGCACCCACCCCCTCACCCCAAGATAACTCACAGTGCTTGCTCTCTAAATTCTTGCATACTGGTAAATTTTTGTTGGTTGTCTTCACATTTATCTGACTGGGTGTGAAAGTTCGTTGCACCATTTTTTTTTCCAAAAGACTGGGCATTGTCCCACTCTCTGGGCATTGCATTCTGCACTATTCCCACTCTTATTGCTTCTCTATTCATTTTCAATTGACTGGACTCATTATTGGTTACCTTTTTCAAGAAGTACTTTGAGATGCTTTATCCTCCAAGTTCTTTTATGTGGTCTGTTACCATTATAAGCCTGGCATTCACCTCCCTATGGGTGATTCTGCATTTTTCCGGAGGATTTCTTCCTTTGTAGCAGGAAGTTTTTTTTTTTTTTGTGTGTGTGTGTGTGTTATATCTTTATACTTTTATTCTGTTTTCACACTCCCATTCCTTCCTTCCCTCCCTCCCTCCCTCCCTCCCTCCCTCCCTTCCTTCCTTCCTTCCTTCCTTCCTTCCTTCCTTCCTTCCTTCCTTTCTTCTTTCCTTCCTTCTTTCCTTCTTCCTTTGCTTCAGCTTGGGAAAGCAAACTTTACTTCTGCAGAAGAGAGGGTTACTGACCAAGGTCTGGCAAACAAGCACACTTGGAAGGACAGTTCCACCTGTTTTTATCCCTGATACAGCACTGTCCCTTGCTCTGATAGGAGAAACTTAGGGTTACAATCTATGCGATAGGCCAATATCAAAATTTGGAAATGGAAAGGGAAGGGCTATAGTTAAAATGGTTACAGTTGGATCTTACATCCCAACTAAGGTAGATACTATATTCTGAAAATGGACCACTGGACTTTTTTATTCTTGCTGGTCCCTCATTTTTCTTTTTATATCTTTTGGTCTCATTGTCATTTTTGTTCCTGTTCCCTTTGGTATTGCTATTCATCCTGGTTATATAAACATTTGGAGGTGGAAATTACCAATGGTAATGTGTTCTCCTCCTTTTAGCAGTTTGTATAGCCATCCTGGGGATCAGGAGGACTTGGTAAGGTTCTTTTCAGCTCAGTGGAAGCTTGTCTTCTTTCCAGGTCTTGAATAAAATAAAGTTGCCAGGCTGGAATGATGAATTGTGAAATCCAGAAGAGGAGTCTGAGCAGCAGCTCATAATAATCACAACAGACAACAAAAACAAAACAAGAAACACAAATAGGTCTCACATTGACTCAGAATAAACTTGTGATGCTGACAGAGCTTTTTTTAAAAAATATTTATCAGGAACTAACTGTATAAAAATTCTTTATAACCTCCCAGTTTTACTTACTTTTGGGAGGACTGACACAAATGTCCATCTTAAGTAACAATAAGAGAAACATTGTCTTATCTTTTAAATGTACACGTATGGCTGTGTTTTGGTTATACTCTCCTGCCAGGTTCTTAAGTCCAAGTTGGTAAAAAATTGACCTTTTTCCTTTCTATTGTTAGAGTCAGTTGAGATTGGGAACTTGTAAGAAGCCTCTTGGCTCTTTTAACTTTTCTTCTACCAGTTGTGCCATTTCCCAGGGTGGGTGAGGGTATTGCTGACCACATTTGGCTTTCCTTGGAAGCATCAGGGACATTTCCCTCTCCAATGGTGCTCCCCTTGCAGAATGTGTACTGGTTGGCTTTCTGTTCTCTAGGATCCTCTTGGTCCCCCTGATGAGGAGGTTGGGTTACTCACTGGACATGCAGGGTCTTTAGAGGGATCTCATTATTCCTGGATCCTGGCTTACTTTAGAGGGCAAGGGCTAAAATATTGGCCCTTTTACTTCCTTGAATTTGGTCTCCAAGTTTTGGTTTTAAATATCCAGCAGGTCAGCTTCACCAGTCTTAATGCAAGAATACTGGGTTTTAATTTTAATATCTATAATTAATTGGGGTCAATATTAGTACTAGAAGTCAGCATTATACCCTCTTTCCTAAAAGTGATGGTTTATTGTCTCAAATTAACTAATGTTGTTCTATTAGAAGCAGTGCTTCTGCAAAACATGAACAGGCAACAATTATAAAGTTTTATAAGGAAAATACAAAATGAAATTAAAAAGAGCAAAAATATTCAGTTTGTATAATAGCTATGAACCAAGAAATATAATTTCTATAACAACACTGTATATCTTTGGTATCTATTTTGCCTCCAAAAAGAGCTGTGAATTTATTAACTCAATCACATATAAGATTTCATAAATTTTGCTTTCCTTTAAATACTCTTTTTATCTCCCACAGCGGACATTCCACTGAAGCAGTCAGCGGCCACCATCTTGGAAAGCTGAAGTATCCCCTGCCACTCTCCAACAGATTGCAACAACAAAACAGGTGTGTGTCACTCAGCTCACCCCGCAGACATTGGGGAATTCGCATAAAATCTCTCCTAGGCTTTCCGGGGGAGGGAGTATCAGAGTGAGCCTGCATAAAGACTAGGGGAAAACTAGAGACACCTGACCTTCAACCCCGCCTTCCATCAGCAGCCAAAACGAAACCTGGCTAGCCAGCACTGGGGGAGGGGCAAGCAGAAAAAATCAAAGCGATAGAGTGTCGGGGATCCCAATAGCCAACTGTGGACCCTGGAGATCCACGCCGACTGATTCGCGTGGCCTGCCCCGCGGCTACAGAAGGCGTGGTGCCGCAGAGAAGTGATTAATTAGCAAGCTGGGAGAAAAGTGGCTGCGATTTGGTGGAATCCCGCCAGCCAAGCCAGCACTGACCCCCAGACTGAGTACGGGATTTCAGAGAGGGAAGGAAGCGGTACAGTTCTATCCCCCACAACGGAAACAAAACAATAGAGTGTCGGGGTTCCCAATAGTCACCCTCCACACCCAACAAATGGCAGGCCCAGAGTACAGTTTGAACTGCCAAGAGCCATCACTCAGGGGAATTCTGGTCTAGCAGGAGAAACCAAGACTAGCAGGAGAAACCAGGAGACTAGAGGCAAGGCCCTCGCGACTGGGCGGCTGGAAACTGCAGGCCCGCCAGTGACAGTTTACCCATTGCCCGTGTAACTGGGCCGTAGGAGAACGCCTGCCCACAGGCAACCGATCACCAGCCTGCGACCTGTGATACTGGGTGGCTGGAGACCGCCGTCTGCCACGACCAGGAGCTGAAACCAAACAGAGACAGTCCAGTCACACACCCCCATTAGGACACCCCGGCAAGGAGCCTGGGTCTCGTCATAGCAGAGTAGTGTTGTCACTGGAGCTCGGACGTCAGAATTCCTTCCCAGTGGAATATGTTAGCAGGCATAGGTTACAACACAAAGGAGAGACATCAGAGTAATACAGAACCAAAACAAAGCTATAGAAGAGAGCAGAAACACAACAATCAAAAAGAGCTGGAAAGTAACGTGGACAACATGAGTAAACAAGGGAAAAAATGAGTACAAACAATGCAAGACAACTTAATTCTACAGGAGGACATAGAAACATCAGAAGCAGGGATAGGGAAAGAACTCAAGGCATACCTAACTCAAATGGAAAGGAATATTAGAGAAGACATGAGACAGCAAGTCCAAGAAATAAAAGTATATTTTGAAAATGAATTAAACAAACAAATTCAAATGGCAAAGAACGAGCTCTACAAGGAGATAGAGATCTTAAAAGAAATCAAACAATAATCTTAGAATTGCAGGAAACTATAAACCAAATTAAAAACTCAAACGAGAATATTACAAATAGACTTGATCAAGTAGAAGTCAGAACATCAGATAATGAAGACAAGGTTTATCAACTTGAAAAGAGTATAATCAACACAGAAAAGATGCTTAAATCCCACGAGCAATCTATTCAAGAGATATGGGATGTCATAAAAAAACCAAATTTGAGAGTCATCAGGATAGAAGAAGGCACAGAGTTTCAAACCAAAGGAATGGACAGCATATTAAATGAAATAATTGTAGAAAACTTCCCAGAGATGAAAGATAGAATGGATTGCCAAATCCTGGAAGCCTACAGGACCCCAAACATTCAAAACCATAATAGACCAACTCCAAGACACATAATAATGAAGATAGCCAACATACAGAACAAGGAGAAAATATTAAAAGCTACAAGAGAAAGGAGGCAGATTACATTCAGGGGTAAACCAATTAGGTTAACGAATGATTTCTCATCACAGACTTTGAAAGAGAGAAGATCCTGGAACAATGTATTTCAAACGCTAAAAAATAATGGATTCCAACCAAGAATACTGTATCCAGCAAAATTGAGCTTCAGATTTGACAACGAAATTAAAATCTTTCACGATAAACAAAAGCTAAAAGAATTCGCAGCAAGAAAACCAGCACTGCAAAGCATTTTGAGCAAAATACTACAAGAAGAGGAATTGAAAAATAGTGCCCAAAACTAATAGCAGGAGGTATCTCAGTAAAGGGGGAGGAAAATAACCAAAAAGTAAAACTAGCAAAACTAAAATAAATAAATAAAGAAGCATGACTGGAAGTACAAATCATATCTCAATTGTAACCTTAAATGTTAATGGCCTAAACTCACCAATCAAGAGACATAGGCTAGTAACCTGGATCAAAAAAACAAATCCAACAATATGCTGCCTTCAGGAGACTCATATGATAGGAAAAGACATACACAGGCTGAAGGTAAAAGGTTGGGAAAAATCATACCACTCACATGGCCCTCAGAAGCAAGCAGGAGTGGCCATACTCATATTGAATAAAATCAACTTCAAACCTAAGTTAATCAAGAAGGATAAAGAAGGACACTATATACTGTTAAAAGGAACCATCCACCAACAAGACATAACAATTATCAACTTATATGCACCAAACAATGGAGCTGCAATGTTCATAAAACAAACCCTCCTCAAGTTCAAGAGTCAAATAGACCACAACACAATAATTATGGGTGACTTGAACACACCACTCTCGCCATTAGACAGATCCTCTAGACAAAAACTGAATAAAGAAACTAGAACTCAACAGCACAATCAATAACCTAGACTTAACTGACATATATAGAATATATCAACTATCATCAAGTGGATACACGTTCTTCTCAGCAGCACTTGGATCCTACTCAAAGATAGACCATATATTATGCCATAAGGCAACTCTTAGTAAATATAAAGGCATGGAGATAATACCATGCACCATATCTGACAATAATGGAATGAAATTGGAAATCAATGATAAAAGAAGGAAGGAAAAACCCTACACCACATGGAAAATAAACAATATGTTATTGAATGATCAGTGGGTTACAAAATACATAAAGGAGGAGATAAAAAAATTCTTAGAGTCAAATGATAATGCAGACACAACATACCGGAATCTATGGGACCCAATGAAAGCAGTATTAAGAGGGAAATTCATTTCTTGGAGTTCTTTCCTCAAAAAAAGAAAAAACCAACAAATAAATGAACTCACACTACACCTCAAAAATCTAGAAAAGGAAGAGCAAAACAACAGCAAAAGTAGTAGAAGACAAGAAATAATTAAAATTAGAGCAGAAATCAATGAAATTGAAACAAAAAAAAACCATTGAAAAAATTGATAAAACTAAAAGTTGGTTCGAAAAAATAAATAAGATAGACAAGCCCTTAGCCATGCTAATGAAAAGAAGAAGAGAGAGAACTCAAATTACTAACATATGAGATGAAAAAGGCAATATCACAACAGACACTACAGAAATACAGAAGATAATTAGAAAGTACTTTGAAACCCTATATTCCAATAAAATAGAAGATAGTGAAGATATCGATAAATTTCTTAAGGCATATAATTTGCCCAGATTGAGACAGGAAGACACACACAATTTAAACAGACCAATAACAAAGGAAGAAATAGAAGAAGCCATCAAAAGACTACCAACCAAGAAAAGCCTTGGCCCGGATGGGTATACAGCAGAGTTCTACAAAACCTTCAAAAAAGAATTAATACCAATACTTTTCAAGCTATTTCAAGAAATAGAAAAAGAAGAAGCTCTTCCAAATTCATTCTATGAGGCCAACATCACTCTGATCCCAAAACCAGAAAAAGATACTTCAAAGAAAGAAAACTACAGACCAATATCTCTAATGAACTTGGATGCAAAAATTCTCAATAAAATTCTGGCGATTCGAATACAAAAACATATCAGAAAACTTGTGCACCATGATCAAGTAGGATTCATCCCTGGGATGCAAGGCTGGTTCAACATACGGAAATCAATAAATGCTATTCACCACATCAATAGACTTAAAGACAAGAACCATATGATCATCTCGATGGATGCAGAAAAAGCATTTGACAAAGTACAGCATCCCTTTATGTTCAAAACACTAGAAAAACTAGGGATAACAGGAACTTACCTCAACATTGTAAAAGCTATATATGCTAAACCTCAGGTTAGCATCATCCTAAATGGAGAAAAACTGAAGGCATTCCCTCTAAAATCTGGAACAAGAAGGGGTGCTCTCTATCACCACTTCTATTCAATTTAGTTCTCGAAGTACTAGCCAGAGCAATTAGAAAGACAAAAGAAATTAAAGGCATAAAAATAGGAAAAGAAGAAATTAAATTATCGCTATTTGCGGATGACATGATAATATACTTAACAGACCCAAAAGGGTATACAAAGAAGCTGCTAGAGTTAATAAATGAATTCAGCAAAGTGGCAGGTTATAAAATCAACATGCATAAATCAAAGGCATTCCTGTATATCAGCAACAAAACCTCTGAAATTGAATAAGGAAAACCACTCCATTCACAATATCCTCAAAGAAAATAAGATATTTGGGAATCAACCTAACAAAAGAGGTGAAAGATTTATACAATGAAAACTACAGAACCCTAAAGAGAGAGATAGAAGAAGATCTCAGAAGATGGAAAAATGTACCCTGTTCATGGATAGGCAGAACTAAAATCATCAAAATGGCGATATTACCCAAAGTTCTCTACAGGTTTAATGCGATGCCAATCAAAATCCCAACGGCATTTTTTGTAGAAATAGATAAAGCAATCATGAAATTCATATGGAAAAACAAAAGACCCAGAATAGCAAAAGAAATTCTAAGCAGGAAGCGTGAATCTGGAGGTATAGCGATACCAGAGTTCAAACTGTACTACAAAGCAATAGTAACAAAACCAGCATGGTACTGGTACCAAAACAGGCGGGTGGACCAATGGTACAGAATAGAGGACACAGAGACTAATCCACAAAGCTACAACTATCTTGTATTTGATAAAGGGGCTAAAAACATGCAATGGTGGAAGGATAGCATCTTCAACAAATGGTGCTGGGAAAATTGGAAATCCATATGCAACAAAATGAAATTGAATCCCTTTCTCTCGCCAGCCACAAAAGTTAACTCAAAATGGATCAAGGAGCTAGATATCAAATCAGAGACACTGCATCTGATAGAAGAAAAATTTGGCTACGATCTACATATTGTGGGGTCGGGCTCCAAATTCCTTAATAGGACGCCCATAGCCCAAGATTTAACAACAAGAATAAACAAATGGGACTTATTTAAGCTAAAAAGTTTTTTCTCAGCAAGAGAAACAGTAAAAGAGGTAAATAGAGAGCCTACATCCTGGGAACAAATTTTTACCCCTCACACCTCAGATAGAGCCCTAATATCCAGAATGTACAAAGAACTCAAAAAATTAAACAATAAGATAACAAATAATCCAATCAACAAATGGGCCAAGGACCTGAACAGACACTTCTCAGAGGAGGACATACAATCAATCCACAAGCACATGAGAAAATGCTCACCATCTCTAGCAATCAGAGAAATGCAAATCAAAACCACCCTAAGATACCATTTCACTCCAGTAAGATTGGCAGCCATTATGAAGTCAAACAACAATAAGTTTTGTTGAGGATGTGGGGAAAAGGGTACACTTGCACACTGCTGGTGGGACTGCAAAATGGTGAGGCCAATTTGGAAAGCAGTATGGAGATTCCTGGGAAAGCTGGGAATGGATCCACCATTTGACCCAGCTATTGCCCTTCTCTGACTATTCCCTGAGGACCTTAAAAGAGCGCACTATAGGGATACGGCCACATCAATGATTATAGCAGCACAATTCACAATAGTTAGACTGTGGAACCAACCTAGATGCCCTTCAATAGATGAGTGGATAGAAAAATTGTGGCAGCTATACACAATGGAGTATTATGCAGCACTAAGAAATGACAAAATCATAGAATTTGCAGGGAAATGGATGGCATTAGAGCAGATTATGCTAAGTGAAGCTAGCCAAGCCCTAAAAAACAAATGTCAAATGTCTTCTTTGATATAAAGAGAGCCACTAAGAATAGAACAGGAAGGAAGAGCATGAGGAAAAGACTAACAGTAAACTAAGACGAATGGGGGGGGAGAGAAAGGGAGAGAGAAGGGAAAGCATATGGAAATGGTAGGAGACCTTCAGTGATACACAAAATTATAAGAAGTTATGAGGGGCAAGGGGGAGGGGGAAAAAGGGAGAGAATTGAACAACAGCAGAGGAGGTAGAGAGGGAAGATGGGAGGGGAGGGGAGGGGAGGGGGGATAGTAGGGGATAGGAAAAGTAGCAGAATACAACAGTCACTAATATGCCATTATGTAAAAATGGGAGTGTATAACAGATGTGATTCTGCAATCTGTATTTGGTGTAGAAATGGGAGTTCAAAACTCAATTGAGTCAAATGTATAAAAGATGATATATCATGAGCTCTGTAATGTTTTGAACAATCAATAAAAAAAATAAAAAACTCTTTTATTACCTTAAATACCTTTCATAATTTACCCAAGCCCTTACTTAGTTTATTACTTACTTAACCCTTACTTATTTACTTACTTTATTTTTGAGATTGCAGTCATCTTTACAACAAAAACCTATCTTTTGAACACAACTTTAAATGTGCTTAATTCTGGTCAGCTTTGGAGGTATTCCTAACATGGAATAAGGTAAGAGGCAGAGTCTTATCTCAGGTGAGGCTGGGTTCTTGACAAATCTTATGTAAAGTATTTTATTTTTGAAGCTAATCTTTGCCTCTTTTTAAAATATCATTTTACAAGGTTCTTATGTATTATTTTCTGAATCTATCTAAAATATAGTTAGCATAATACAACATTACACCTAAAATATGAATCAAACAAAAAGGCTAAGAGAGCTCTTAAAAAATAAAACTCTCCTTATTACCTTCCAAAAATACATTTAAATTCCCATCCTAGTGTGAAGAACAACACAAAATTGTGTATAACTTATTGATATCAAGTTACTTTTATCCAGTTACAAAACATTAAAATGACATAAATACCAACAATATTGGTTATTTCTATATAAATATGAAGGAGACTATTGCTACAGAAAATTCTAATTTGGATAACACCAACTTGGTAAAATGCTCTTCTGAGCTTTACATTTTAAAAGGCATATATTCTTGAAGAACATGAATACATTTAATATGCAGAGAAGCCAGTTATGGCTAGGGTCACAATTACACATGTCTTTTACATTAAAACTCAGACAAGACTCAAACAGTTCTCAGAAATACTCATAAAAGTTGTTTATTTAACTTGTTATAAATTAGTAATTTAAAAGACTTTGAAATAGGTACAATCCCTAATCCTTTCAAGATTTAGTTTCCTTAAGTAAAAAAAAAAAAAAAACCTAAGAGACACCAGAAATTATCTTGATTGATAAGAGCAGATCAATGTTTTAAGGAGCCCTTGTTATTTCTAATCATTGAGGATTAACATATTAAAGGTTAACCTTAGGAAAAAAAACTTAAATGACTTTGACTGCTTTACTTATAGCCAACTTAATCATATACAAAAACTTTTTGAGATTTATCTTCCACAAACCTTGTGCAACTTAGACATTCTTTTTTAAAAAATGTATTTTTTTAGTTGTAGATGCACAACTAAAAGCTTGTCTAATGTATAAAATACTTTCTCATCCAGAAAGATTTTTTCTTCTAATTTTCCATACTAAAATGTATTTCCCTACCTATAACTTTCTTATCTCTCTCTTTTCTCAATTGCTGACTCTTTCTTAAATTTACATTCTGAAATAATCCTTATAAAATTTCTTAATTTAGACAAGTTAGTTTTTAATAAGCTTTTTACAGCACTTTAATTGAAACACAGCTGAAACTTTTTGTACTCTTTGCATATAGAATCACACCTGTTAGAATTTTAACTCAGTAAGCTTGTTTTTAGGTTAAGATCTAGAAACAAGCAATTTTAAATCTTTTAAAAATATATGAAAATACATTTAATAGACCCAAATATATATTACCTTATGGAATTCAAGAAGCCAAGTTATTGAATTTATACTTAGTTGATGTTTTAGTATCTTAACTTTGCAAATTAATCAGATATCTTTTCTCACCAACACATATTTGAAGATTAATCTCATTTATGTTAAAACTAATTTACCCATTTCTAACTTAGATTATTCATGAAAACCAAGGTGTCAGACAAGTTTAGTTAACACTTTAAGTCAGTTATTCCTGCCAAAGAAAAATCCTTAAAAGCAATGGACAGTGCACTTTAAATATTTTATAGAAATCAATGCTGTCTTGATTGATTGGTTATCTAGAAAACTTGGGAGTAGTCTTAAAGAAACCTTTCCTCAAATCTATTTAACCAATTTAAGTCACATGAACTGAAGGGCATTTGGATCCATTACTTTTTTAAAAAATTTATGAATATGCATTTATTTATATGCTAATTTTGGTTCCATGTACATAATATAGACACAGCACATATGTAGATACAACATATAATACACAAGTGTGCACAGATAATACACAAAACAGGAAACAAGGATTTTATAGCTTTTTACAAAGTATTGAATCCCCAGAGGTAGAAGCCAAAAAAGCTATCACATTTAAGCTTTTAGAAATTAAAATAGACCGTGGATGACTCACACATGGGAAGGCCTGTGCTTTCCATGTTCTTTCCCTGTCCCCAGGTCTAGAATTTTTCCTGGAGATTTCTTGTACACCCCAAACTTCCTGCATGCTCATTGAGTCCAAGTTAAACAACAGTGTTTCATCATTTTTGGTTTCTTTTTCCCTTTCATCATAGGATATTATTCCAATATTTTATCAAAAGGCCCAGAGGGATATCTAGGGTTATTCCTGTGTCTTGTTCTCCGGCCAGAATTCTCTTTCTCTAGAGTTTTTATTTGGAGGCTCAACCTCTCTACTGGAGATTTCTTGCACTCTACCCATCCTGCTCTCCTGTGTATGATCTCATGTTTGAGAATAGAGGTTCAACCCTGCTCCCCTTTTGGAGGTTTCTTGCACTCATGTCTTGGTCACACTCACACAATCTTTAGATTGTCCTGACTGCCAAGAAAATACTTCTTTCCTAAGAATAGATTTTCCTTCCTTGGTCCATGCATGGAGTTACCTGGTCACCAAGGTCCTTGCTTGGCCCTTTCCTTGCATTACTGATCCACTTTCAACTTGTGGTCTGTTATTGGCCTCAGAGATTGCAATTTATTTCCCCCCTCTGAAGTGGCCATGGCAGTGGGCTGCTTCTCCTCTGAGGAGGGAGTCCTCATAACCCCTACGCAATGTATGGAGCCCCAGGTTGTGAAAAAAATTGTTAGGGCTAACAGGGTCCCTCAAGGAATCAAACATGTGCTCATAAGTAGCTCAGCAAGGCAAACTTTACTTCTACAGAAGGGTGTGCTACTGAACAAAGTCTAAAAAGCAATACCCAGACTTTTATTTGTAGATAATTCCTAGGCTGAATTGCCTTGACCCTTCATATCTATTATGTTGTAACAGTTTTGAAACTCATCTTTCCTTCCCAAGATTTATTTTTTTATTATCTCAATGTCTTTCCCTGATGAGCGATTCATTGTTTTGTCAGGTCTAGTTATTAAATTATTAGTTCTTTAATGATGTAACTTTGGTTTTCAGGTTATTTTCACAGCTGTGTAGTGTCTCTTTTGGTCTCATTCTGTTGATTTTAATTTTGCCTTTATACTCTTGATTATTGATTTCATGATATTTTTTAAGAGACATATGTTTTTTTTAGTTGTAATTGCACACAATACCTTTATTTTTATTTATTTATTTTTATGTAGTGCTGAGGATTGAACCCAGTGCCTTACTGTGCTTACCATTGAGCCACAACTCTGGCCTTGATTTCATGATTTGATTAAGTTCCTTTAAAGCCCAAATTGGTAGCAGGAAATTTTCTTCTAAAATGGGTACAAGGTTATCAGCATGCTGGGTTCCTTCTGCTGTGGTACATTTTTATAATTGTACATATATATAATATATAATTGTATATATATATAATTTTCATGTTACTTGGGCAGCTCTCTTCACCTTTTTCTATGATTAAATGGGACTAAATTCTCCTTGACTCCCTTTTCTCTGTAATTGCGATATGTTTTGTCTGTATCTGCAGTTTGGAGGGGCTGGGCTTCTGAAGTGTTTTTTTTTAAGAGAGAGAGAGAGAGAATTTTTTTAATATTTACTTTTTTTCAGTTTTCGGTGGATACAACATCTTTATTTTATTTTATGTGGTGCTGAGGATGGAACCCAGCGCCCCATGCATGCCAGGCAAGTGCGCTACCGCTTGAGCCACATCCCCAGTCCCCTGAAGTCTTATTCACTTCTCAATTTCCCCAAAAGCACAGGGCAGGAGCTGGGTGGGGGCAGGGAGAGGAGAATCTCCAGGAGCTATAGGCAAGTTCTGCTTGCAGGACCTGGGCTCTGGGCTGTCCTCTGGGATTTGGTGAAGTGCCCTGTTTTGTGTTTGCACCTTCTGGTCATGGTGTGACCATTTCATAGGGAAGATGCTACTCACAGGCACAGATCATCTTTGAAATTCAGCATGGGACTTTGGAAGGCCATTTTCCTCCTCTTGTGAGACCCCAAGTTTCCTCTCTGGGTGGTAGGTGCTTTTATCTTTAGAGTTTTGCTATGATATTTGTTTTGCTTATCTCCCAGTCTGCTATCCAGAATAGAAGTTATTGGAGAAAGTCTTAGAACCTTATCTCACCTTTCCCCCCAATTTTGTTACTGGGAGCTGAGGGTAGCATTAGGTACTGACAGAGTCAAGTCATAAATTTGATTTATTTCTTGGTCACCATTTTAAAAATCTGTAGATGTTTGTGTGTTGATGATTTTTTTTGCTGCCCTTATTTTGATTTATTAATTTTGGATTATTTCATGAGGTAAAAGAGGGGGGAAATTATGTCTAGCTTCACTTTTACTCTAAATCTCTGACATACTTTATCCAAAGATGATGCTTTCCTTTGAGATTTTGAAATGATGATATAAAGAATATATTTTTTTCAAATAAACTTTTCTAGAAAGTGTAAAAAGGGCCTATTTTTATTCTTCAATTCTGACAAATTCTGAGATATAGTAAAGAGTGGTAAGAATAGAAAACAAAAACCCATAACTTAATAATAGTTATAAAAGAATATTAAACAAAACAAAATACATTCAATGACTTTAATTGAATCCCACAATTGAGCCCAGAGTCAATATTTTCATAGGTAGTATCATTTAGTTCTAGATGGGTAATAGCCTCATTTTTCAATTGAGTAAAATGAGATTCAGAGACTTTAAATTACCCTAAAGCTAATAAACTCCAGAGCTGTACTTTAAATGGAAACTTGTGTTGCTCTAAACCTAAATTTCCTTTTCAGTACTGTTCTAAGAAAGAGTTTTGAAGAATCCTGTATTATTGGTTAAAGACAGTGCAGAAGGGAATTGAGACAACAGCTTTACCAAACAGATAGGACAGAGGGACAGCTCAATCTGTTAGTAAAAATACCCCATTTTTGATAGTTCCCCAAGGGTCAGGCTTCCTTAAAATTAAAGCATGGTCATCTTTTAGTTTGGATTCCACAGGGAGGCTTAGTAGAATTTTAGGGAGCAGAGTTGGGGATGTTTATGCCAATTGTAGGAGACTGCATCAACCACCTATTGTGTAACAAAACATTCTCAACTCAGTGTCTTCAAACCTTTAATCTCATTGGCGTATGTAACCGTCAGCTGAGGTGGGCTAATGGCCGCAGGTTGCAGGGTGGATCCAGGTTTATTCCAGATACCTGTCCTCTTCCTTGCTGCATCAGTGCAAGCAAGCACATTGTTTTTGTTCTAGCCATGTTTGCTAACCTCTCATTGGCCAAAGCAGATCACATGGCTGAGCTAAGGTAAAAGTCCTTTAGTAGTTGGAATTACAAAGTCAGGAGGGGTAAAGAATTGAGGTCAGTAAAATAAAGGACCACGGGGACTAGGAAGATTTTTTAAAAAACATATAAGAAAAACAGCATAAAATCCCTGAAAATTAAAGGCATGAAATTGACAAACTTTAATTTTGCTTGGGAGGTTATCCTAGGAAAGCACAGTATAGACTCTGGGTAACTCAGGACCCACTTATTTGAAACCTGCCATGGAATGAAGTAAGAAATGCAATTTTTAATAAAAATCAGACATGACCTATCATCTCAGGGTTCTATTTGCCTCATACACCATTTTGCTAGGTTGCAATCATAAAGAAAACAAGGACCATTTCTGTCCCCCCCCCAATTTCCTGGCACTTAATTCAGTGCTTGTCACATAATGGGTATCCCACAGTTCTTTACTGAATGAATAAACACGAAATATGGAAGCTCTATTGCAGGGACATTTTAAGTTGTTTCATTTTTCTGTGGCTTGTATTTAAAAATCTGGGTAATTGGGCATTAGCAAGTTAGGGTTGAACTGGGATCCAGTATAAACATGAGTTCAAAATATGCCTCCACCTTTAGATCAGAGACCTCACAGTTTGTTGAGCATTAATCAAGAGTTAACCCAGGAGAAAAATGTGTGGGGAAGGTGTGGTCTCAGATTCAGAGAAGAGTTAAAAGGAAAAAAAAAATGGATAGCGAGCACTCTTCCAGATTGAAGAAACATCCAGGGACTTCCTTTTACAAACCAGATGGCAGCCTCCAGCTGGATACCCTAGAGATACTGAAATTGGAAGACTCAGTATCCAAGCAGACACGCCCACCTGCAGGTCTGTGGGAAGCCTGGGATGCTATGGCTTGTAATTACCTCCCAACTGAGTCTTTGTGTGGTCATATAGCTGGCAGAGCTGAAGCTGCTGTAGCATTTTCTGTATTAATTTGAAATTGCCTTGGGCCATATTATTTTATGGATGTAAAGACATAATGCTGGTTAAATCTATATTTAGGCCCTGTAAAAAAAATGTTTCCCCCCCTTGGATAAAATGATGTTGGTGGTGGGGTGGAGGTAATAAAGTTGTAAAAAGACTTCTCACACTTTTAGATATAACTTCACCTACCTTTTTGGAGGGAAAATTGATGATGATGATGATCAAAATCTTAAATGTGCATGAAATGTTGCACCAGCAGGGGTCTTCCCATGAGGGCCTCATTGGTCATGTTTTAACACAACATAAGCAGGTTGTGTATGTTAGCTTGTGACAAGTACCTGACATAAGTAACTGAAAGGAGGAAAATTTATGTTGGTTCACAGTTTCAGAGGTGTCAGTCATGGCCAGCTGGCGCCATTGCTTTGGATCTAATGTGAGGCAGAACGTCATGGTGCAGGGCATGGCAGAGAAAACTGTCTGAACTCATGGTAGCCCACAAGTCTGGGGTCTAGAGAGAGTGGAGGGAGAGGCTGGGGAAAAGATATAGTCCCCAGGAGCACATCTCCAGTGGCCCATTTTCTCCAACTATGCCCCACCTGCATATAGTTTCCACCTTCTTCCAGAAGTCCATTTGAATTATTAACACATCAAGTGGATTAATCCACTGCTGAGGTTAGAACCTTTATTCCAATCACTTCCCAAAAGTTCCACTTCTGAGCACTGCTGCATTGGGGATAAAGTCTTCAACACATGAGCTTTGGGAGGAAATTCCAGATCCAAGCCTTAACATCTGTCCACATCTTAAGAACAAAAGGAAGTTTTTATAATGTTTTTAAAGCAAGAAGGGCTAGATGGTGGGATTGGTTGTTTGATTGGATTTCTAGTTTACAAAGGTAGCAACTGAGAGATAATTGTAGAAGTTTAGGTGAGACAATGTGGAGGCTTGGACTAAAGTGGTGGTAACACATGAAAAAGAAGGGTACATTTGAGTGAATTTGGGAAGCAAATTTACCAGGACTTGGTATGTCAAGGAAGACGGCTCACTTTTTAATCTGGGTGGATGGTGATTCTGTTCATTCATGGTTTTGCTTTTAGGCTGGGCAAGATTAAGCAGCCATTAATAATGATAAATCGATCTTTCAAATTATTCAGACATGAATAATATTATTGAGAATATTAAATTATAACAGTATTTTATAATATGTTAACATCTATGTATCTGTCTACCGATTTTTAAATACTTTTGTGAAGTAGGCATCAAGCTAAATAACAGTGCTCATCTCTAGTGTATGGGTGGAATTATAGGGTACTTTTAGCTTCTCTTTTACTTATGTAATTTTATTTCATTTAATTTCTCTTAAAATTAAATTAAATTTAATTTAATGCTACTATTTAGAAATATTCCAGTGACTGACTACAGGGAAGTCAGAAAGACTGAGGGCTGAGTATTTAAAGGTCAGTACTTCCAGGGACCTAAGGGAGGCTAAGAGAATGCAGACCGCAGACCACAGCCCAAGCCCAGAAGACAGAATCTATAAGGGCAGCCAGTGAAAACAAATGCAGCTTTGGAAGAAATTCCAGATGCTTTTACCTGGGCTAAACAAATTCCTGTTATAAAGTGACAGTGTCCGGCCTGTATGATCCAGTGCAGTGCAGTGAGTACCGTGCAGATGTAGAGCTGCAGCAGTCTGCAGGAGGGTGGTCATGAATCTCTGGTTCATGAAATGTTCAGAAAGGGGAATAAAACCTAGGCTGGCAGAAATGAAAACTTGAAAGGCTTCTGCAGGTTATTTTCCTGTTCTATTTGTCTGAATTCTACCCATCCCTACATGGAGCCACAACCACAGAGACATCCCTACCAATCAGTAAGACCGATGCTTGTTTAAGGATGCCTGCAGTTAGCCCAAATGTGAGATGGTTTAATCCTCTAATTATAGATGACTCCAGTAGCAACAGGCGCTCTGAGCCCCCAGCCAGGATCACAAGAGACACAATCCTGGCTCCTTCAGGTAAATCCTGTGATTACCCAGCAGAGGAAAAGGGTGGGATCTGAAGGGTTCTTTATTGAACCCCACATGGGCACTGGCTCTCTGAAGCCTGTCTTCACAGGCCCCATGTGGCGCCCATCAGCTCAGTCTGTTCACCCTGACAACCAACTTGTGGTGCAAGTTGCAATTAATAACACTCTCGTTTTTGGCCCTGAGTATTTAATGCAGCAGGGCACGGTGTATCCTGTTGGCTTGAATGGAGCGCCAGCACTTACCCAGCTGTAAGAATTTTTAAAAGTTACCTTTGTGCCTCAGTTTCCTCCACTGCAAAATGGATACTAATACCAGCACCTCTTTCATATGGTTGCTGTGAATATGGAAAAAGTTGCTTCTGAGACACTTCCTCTTAGTGCCTGCAAAGAGGGAGCCCTCAATAAATGGTAATCATTTTTATTTGTTATACTTTAATGGGGGCTAGAAGTCCTCAGAGTAAAACAATTCCGTACTAACTTTTTCCGTACCAGTATTTGAACACGTGGTGAGAGTTCTCTAAGGTTTTTGGAAATGAGCACTATAAGATCAAAACAAGGTGGCCTCAGAGTGATGAACAGCATGCTCCCAGGCAAGCAGGGATGGACTCTAACTAATCATCTATTCATTAATTCATTCATTCATTCATTCATTCATTCGTTTAATGACTTCTGAGTGCCTAACATGTCTTAGGAATTAGGCTGGGTGTTAGATGTAAATCGGGGCTTGATTCTTGCCTTCATGGAGATTACCAACTAGCTGGGTAAATAGACCATAAGTGAGAGTAAATGAATAGGTACATTATCATAATAAGTTGATTATAAAGTGTTATAAAGAAGAATAGAGGGCACTGTTAGAAGGAGTGTGGCTGTATAGTATTCCATTGTATAACTATATCATACACTAGTTTACTATTCTATTGTTGATGGACACTGTTTTTTTAATGATAATGAACAATGCTGCAATGAGCATTATTATTTGCATATTCTGGTGCGCAGAATCCATTATGAGAAGCTGTAATTTTTTAGAAATTTGTCCATTTAATACCACTGTCAATATTTTTGGAACTCTATGCCCTGGATATATGCAATAAAGGAGTACCTTTTCTGTGGAGAACTTAAGAACAATAATCAAAACAATGAAAATGGCAACAATTCCAAGCAACTACCCTGGCTCAAATCTTTTGTTGGTTAATTTCTAAAACAATGGCTAAGATTTTAATTCCATTTTCATAATATATGTAAATTTTACATCTACAAAACATATACATATAATAATATAAATAATTATAAATTATAAAATAAAAAATTAAGTACATGTAAACATAAACACACTCTTTAAAACACTCTCTTTTATGTGAAAGTTAAATGTTAAATTGTACAGTTAGCTCTTGACATATGGGCTTGGCTGCAACCTTCGTTTTGAAAGTAAATTTGTATTTGACGGGAATTAATAGTGCTTTCCTGCGTTGGTCTGATAATATCTCTCACCCCTGATTACTACATGTTCCTGAGTTAAATAGTAGATTAGAAATGAACAAGAGAACATTAATTGGAAAAACAAAGACATGGAGCTTGAATTACAAAACTTCTGACATTTTTAGTGACTATTTGGAGCTTTCAAACATCTGTAGAGGCATTTGAAAGTGACTAGAGTGGATCTCAGAGAAAGTAAAGCATGGACAGTGTTGCCATTTCTGAGGTGCCATTTTTATAAATCGCAGCCTACCTTAACATTGTCTTCAGAACTTTTTGTAATGACTTGTGTCTTTGTTCCTTTAGATGAAAAATACTTCTCAAAAATTAAAATAAATTTTAAAAAGTGTGTTTTTTTTTTTTTTTTTTGCTCAACTCTGAGTGAAGATAGATCGACACATATGGTTAGGACTGTTTATGAGCAGGCATGTGTGAAGATCAACTGTGATGAAGTAATTAACAAATCTGTAGAGGTTCAGGCTCAAAAAAAGGAATTGTGATATTTGTATTCATTACTGTGACTGATCGATATGTAAGTACAGGCATTTTGCTTTTAAAAATACATTAAGGCAATTGAAATGTATTAATCTACTGATTTTTTTCATTCCTTTAAAAAATTTTAAAAACACCTTTTTTTGATGTATTTGTGATGACTAGCACATCAAGGTTGATAAAAGAAAGTGTTCATAAAATATTTTTTCCACATTTTTATTATTTGATTATATGTTTATTATTTTTTTAAAATAGTTTTTAAATTGTAGATGGAAACATACCTTTATTTTATTTATTTATTTTTATGCATTGCTGAGCTTTGTACCCAGTGCTTCTATGTGCTAGGCAGGTGCTCTACCACCGAGCCACAACCTCAGCCCCTATATGTTTATTCTTGAAAATAATTTTGTTGAAAAGAAGAAGAGGATGTTAAAAATTATTTGCTCTGGGTGTCAAATATGCCATGCATGCCACTGTGACCATTTCATCTATATTTTCAAACATATAGGCATTCAACTGCTTATAACTTTCTCTTATCTGTTTGATGTCTTCATCATCTGAACTGATTTTCTTTTCATTACTTTGCTTGGTTATCTGTGCCATTTCTTATCAATCCAAAGAATCAACTTTGGCTTTGTTTCCTTTCTCTTGTATGTTTGTCCTCTGTTTCATTGATTTCTGCTGTTCCTACTCCAAGTTTTCCCCCATTTTATTACCAACATTTGTAGACATTGCTTTTATATGAATAGGAGCATTTTAAGGCTGATATTTCACATAGATTTCAGTGTATGATATTTTTTTATTTTTATTTTTTTTAGTTGTAGATGGACACAGTACCTTTATTTTGTTTATTTATTTATTTTTATGTGTTGTGAGGATTGAACCCAGTGCCTCACATGTGTGAGGCAAGTGCTCTACTACTGAGCCACAAACCCACCCCCCCAGTGTCTGGTATTTTTAACTGTTATTTAGCTCCAATTGTTTTAAAATTTCTATTTAATTTTTTTATGACATATGGTTATCATATACCTATCTTAATTTCCAAATATTTGAGAATTTAAAAATGATTGTTTTAGTGTTGTTGATGGCTTAATTTCACTGTGGTCCAAGAACATACTGTGATCTCAGTCCTTTGGTCTATTTTCATAAGTGTGTATCTATATTTGCAAAAATTTATATATTCTGCAATTGTTGAGCATAGTATTCTCTGTATGTTCATTTTGTTAACCCTGCTTTTTTCAAGTCTTTTATATACTCACTAATTTTTTTATCAATGTATTTTGTCAATCACTTAGTGTTGAAATCTCCCTAAATTGTGAATATTTCTTTTTCTTCTGTTATTTTAGTTTTTATAGGATATTCAATTAAATGCACATAAATTTAAAATTATTTCATTTTATTCATTAATTGACTATTTTTATTGTTTTGAAGTAACAATTTTAAGTCTAGGAATGTTTTTTCCCTTAAATTCTATTTTGTCTGATATTAATATACCTGTATCATATTTCTTGTTATTAACATTTTATGCTATCTCTAACTTTCAACTTTTTTATATATTTATACATTATGCATTTTTGAAAGCAGCATATAGTTAGATTTCATATTTTTCTCACCTAATTTTTCTTTAATTGAAGTATAATTGGCTTGTATTCATCATAATTACTGACATTTTATAATTTTTATTTTATGTATGTTCTATATAAATTTTATGTTTGTTCTTCCCTTTTTATTTTTGCTATTTTTTTGTTTTATCCTCTTAATTTTGGGTGTTTTTATATATTCTATTTATGTTCTTATAGAAGGTACTCTTGAAAATTATAAAATGAATGTTTAAATTATGAAAGAATGAAGTTAAGAAATTTTATTTATGTTCTTAGAATACTGTTATAACTTTGACTAATATGTTATTTGTATTGGGCAATAATGCCTTTTTATTTTTAACCATATTAGACATAATTATCACTTCTTTGTTCAATCAATATTCATTTACAATTTCCATACATTTTCATTCATTTTTACCTCCTTGTATCTCAGACCTTCAATCTGGGATCACTGCTCATAGAATATTCTTTAGCATTTGAATCCAAGAGCTTGTACTAATGATGAACTTTTTAAGTATTTTTCTGAAATGTCTCTATCTTCTGTCTTCAAAGATTTTTGTTTTTTTTTTCCTCTGCTGGATATAGAATTGTAGGTTGCAATTTTTCCCTTCAGGACTTTGAAAAGACATTCCATTGTCTATTAGTTTCCATTGCTGATGTTCAGAAGTCAGATGTCAGTTTAAGTACCTGTAATCTCTCCATTTTCATTTATAGGATTTGTCTAAGGATTGAATTTCTTTTATTTATCGTGCCTGAGATTCTCTGGGAGTTTTGAATTTGTGGATCATTGTTTTCAATTACTTCTGAAGATTCTTAGTCATTTTCTCTTCATAATTTATCTTCTGTACTCTTTCTTCTCTTCTGAGTTTTAAATTTTGGTTATTTTAATTTTTAATTTTTAAAAGTTATTATTTCTTTCTTAAATTTCCTATGACACTCTTTATAGTCTTCTCTTTCCAGTAGTTTTTTCCAAGTGTTCCTTTCTATTTTTAAACATGAATAACTATGGTGGGCACAGTAGTTTCAAAAATGATGTCAGACGACTGTAATATTTGAAGTGTGTGTATATCTATTTCTAGTGTTTGTGGTCTCTCTTATTTATTTTATGTATTCATATTATCTTGCATTCATATATGCCTGTTAATTTCTGATTGCTTGGTGGTTATTGCTTTTCAAACATCATTTGTGAAGGTTTCATAAGGGCTAGAATAGTTGTACTCACCTACAGAGAGACTTTGTGTATGATGGCCTGTAGTAGACACTGTTGTCTTACTTAAATTTTCTTCAGTCTTTCTTGGTAGTTCTCTGTGTTCATCTTCCAGCATTTAAAAAATGCTTTGCTGCTGATTGTTGGTACCTATAATATTCTTCAGAGGAATGTCCTTGGACTATTGGTTCTACCATGTCTATTGAAATAGCTAGAAGTTTCTGGGAGTACATCTGGTTAGAGATGCCTGTAGCCAAACACCTATTGCTACAGTAATATCTGAGACTTTACATTCTCTCAGGGAATCTTATAGAGAATGACTGATTGGTATAGGAGTACAAAAGTCCATTTCTGTTGCTTATAGATGGGGGAACCATCTTGTGAAATTTTACTGCAGGATCAGGCTGAAGCTGGGATTCACCTGAGTTTTCTCTCTAACTTGGATTCTTCCTTTTTCACATCACCTTTACATTTTAGTAGATCCTTAGAAAATTTCTTGCACTGAATCCTTGCTCGGGGTCTGCATGAAGAACCTGATTGCAGATAAGCCTGTCTGTCTGTAGCTACACCCTAGTAGAGATGGCTTCTTTGATTTTATTTCCTCTTCTGATCTGCTTAGCAAGGCAGATCTTTCCACCTTTCCCATTGGGCAGATCAAGCTAGGTCTGATTTCTCTCTTTTCCCAGAAGGTGTATCTCTGTAGGATCATAAGTTAACAAGAAGAAGGCCTCAAGGAAGATTCTCTCCCTGGATTAATTTTGGATTCTGTCTCTTTCTGTCTCTGTCTTTCTCTCTCCAGGTCCAAACATTGATCCAGAAGAAAAATATTTGTTATACCTGCAATTGCCTCTTCGATGCTCTGTAATACTGTTAATGTTGTTTGGTTACACCTTGAGTACGTTTCCCAGGGTCTCTTGCAGTTAGGTGGGACCTCTGATGCATGGCAGAATTGACAGATGCCTCATCCAAACCTGGCCCCTAAATAACTTCTTTGTGATCCTTTGTGCATTTTATTTCCTATTGTCAACAGCTGGATATGGATGACTCTGAGGCTCTAGGAGTGACAGGCACAATAGACAAAAGAAACTTTTCTAAATTACTATGTGGAACCAAATTACCTCCACAGTCCTCATTATCAGATGATGATTATGATGATGATTCTAGTTGATAATGGACATTTATTTTATTTATTTTTATGTAATGCTGAGAATCAAATCCAGTGCCTCACACATGCTAGGCAAACGCTCTACAACTGAGCCACAATTCTCAGCCCCATCATCATCGTCAGATTATTATGGGAATAATAAATAAATATTCATTGCTGAAACCACTAGAAATTTAGGATATTTATTACAGCAATTAGAAAATCCTGAATGATACACCTGAATATTTTTTGTCACTGGTGATTTTCCTTGTGTCACCTTGTATCTATTTCTTAACTCTAACCTTCTGATTTATGAAACAATTTATTCATTCAAAACATTTATTTATGTCAGCCACTATCATAGGCACTGGTGATACAGTAGTGAATGAAAAGTAGTTCCTTTTCCCATAGGATTTACAGTTTACATATTTATTTATTTTTTGTCATAGCAGAAATTTTCTTTCTTACTATCCCATGAACAATGAACAGATTTATCAACCAATGAAATATAAACTTCCTTTTTCCTTTCTAACAGGTACTTTCTTCAATCTAGTACCATTTTCTCTTTTATTTTTAGCTATTTTAATTCTAATTTAACTTTAGCTTCATTTTTAAATTTTAGCTACTTTTAAAATTAGGCAGGAAGGAGAATTTCAGAAGAATGAAACTATTTCCTCTGTTTTAATTCACTGAGGGTGCGTCTACTTCCAATGTACCTCGTTTGCCTCTTTATTATTCCTTTAGTTATGTGATGTCTTAATTTATTATTTTTCTTCTTCTTTTTTTATCTTGACACAATTCCATAGGCTTTGATGTTAGAAGGTATCACTGCTTTGGATAATTATTTTATTTCCTTTAAATAGACTACTTCTAAAAGAGCAGTTTTAGGTTCACAGCAAAATGAGCTGGAATCACAGAGACATACACCCTCTGTCCCCACGTGTACACAGCCTCACCACGATTAGCATCCTGAATGGGTGTTATAATCAGTAAACCTACATTTATCCATCATTATCTCCCAAAGTACTTGGTTTACATTCAGGTTCATTCTCAGTGTTGTACCTTTGGTCATTATAAAATGACATGTATCTGCCTTTATTATAGGGTCATGCAGAATAATCTCACTGCCCTACAATAATTTTACAAACCCTCTGTGCTCTGCCTAATCATCTCTTCCTGCTCCTTAATCCTTGGTAACCATAATCTTTTTTTATGTGTCCATTGTTTTATCATTTCCAGACTGTCACATAGAGTCATACATGATGGGCCTTTTTCAGATTGGCTTTTTTGCATTTAAGATTCCTCCGTGTTTTCCCATGTCTCGACCGCTCATTTCATTTTTTGCATTGAACAATAGTCTGTTGTCAGGATATTCAGCAGTTTGTCCATTCATCTGCCAAAAGACATCTTGGTTGTATTCAAGTTTTGGCAACTATGAGTAAAGCAGCTATAAACATCCACATGCAGGATTTTGTGTGGACACAAGTTGTTAACTCATTTGGGTAAATACCAAAGAGCACTGTAGCTGAATCACATGGGTGGAGTGTGCTTAGCTTTGTAAGAAACTGCTTATCTATCTTCCAGTGTGGCTGTACTTTTTTGTATTCTCAACAGCAATGAATTGGAGTCCCTATTATTCCACACCCTCACCAGTGATTGGTGATGTCAATGTTTTGGACTTTGGCCATTGTAATGTAGTAGTGTCTACATTCTAACGTAGTGGTGTAGTAGTATCTCATAATTGCCTCCATTTGCCTTTCTCTCGTACTGTGTAATATGGGGCATTTTTTTCAAATGCTTATTTGCTTGCTGTATATCTTTTTTAGTGAAGTGTCTGTTCAAGAATTTGGCCTATTTATCTTAAGGATAAAGATAGTATGAAAGTAATAATAAAGAATTGTTCAGAGAGGCAAATATGAGTGATCAGCCTAGTGATTTTTCTTTTCTTTTTCTATTTTTGATTTTAGTTGGACACAATACCTTTATTTTGCTTATTTATTTTTTAGCGTGGTGCTGAGGATCCAACCCAGGGCCTCACCCTTGCTAGGCAAGAGCGCTCTAACGCTGAGTCACAACCCAGCCCCCAGTGATTTTTTTTCTTTAAACAACACCAAACACCTTTCTTTCTCCTTGAGCAATGGGGGATAGCGAATCCTGATGACATCCGTGAGCCCTGAATCAAGCTAAACTGAGGACTTTTCAGCAAAGTGGTTTCATGAAATCCTCATGTAAAACCAGCTTGGAAAGGTATGAGAGCACCTATCCCTTTCTAACTAGATTCTACTGTATTACCTCTTGCTTAGGAGAACATGGAAAATGTGCAGGAGAAATAACCTGTGGGGGAAATTGCATGGTTGCAAGCCTTCCCTCGGTCTCCCAGATGCATTATCTATGTCACATCAGGCAGTTACAGGCTTGGAAATTTATGAACCAGTGGCCAAATACAGCCAGGTCCTGGTTCTATTGCTCACTTACTGTGCAACTGGGGCCAGTTGCTTTCCCTCAAAGACCTCAGTCTCTTCACCTGCAAAATGGAGATTCTTAACACTATAGAGCCAAGATCCTCACTCAGATTTGGGATTTGTGACCTCAGACTTAAACTCCAGTAGCCAGACTTCATGCTTTATCTCTAAGGTGCCTACTAGCTTTCAATATAATCAACAAATGTTTTGGCAATTTTTAGACAACATCAGAGTCCCACCTCCTACAACTTCCCTCCTCACCCCCATATAATATTGAATATATTCTTTAAATAAACTTCTTCAATTATTTTTTTAAGGTTTTATTAGTTTTTTTTTTCATGGTAAATTTTCTGTGGGGGAATTGAGTCCTAGGAAAAACCAGAGTGCTTGGGCAGAGTGACAGAGGAAGTGACACCGGCTTGATGTCTACACAGCACACATGCACACAAATGGGGAATTGAAATCACAGTGCCCAAATGCCCAGAATGTTTGGAAAAATGTTGGCTTTCTTCAAAGTCCAAAATCTTGGCAAGAGCTCTGATGGCTGCTGTGTCCCTCTTCACCCTTCTTGTGATGGGCGGCCCAGGGTGTCATCTCCCATGAGAATAAAATCCGGGTTTTAGGAGAACATTCTTAGTCTAGTACAAATGCAGCTCTAACCACTGCTGTGTCTGCCAAGGAGGCAGGTGCATCACCTAACCTGGGCTGGGGTTTTGCTGCTCAGTTCTTTACCTAGCTGTGGTCAGTCCAGTCAACTCTAGGAATGTGGACATCTTATTGGGAGTTCTACAACCTTCCAAAACAGGGTGATCTTGGAGGAATCACTGTAATTCAGATTTTCCTCTTTTTTCTGAAGATCCTCCTTATTAGTGATTATAAGACCTGGGGAGGGGGGAAGAGAAGAGGAAGGAGAGAGAGAGAGAGAGAGAGAGAGAGAGAGAGAGAGAGAGAGAGAGAGAGAGAGAGAGAGAGAAGAGAGAGAACAAACAAGAATGAATGGGTACACTCACTTAAGAAGAGGCTTGGACCATGGCTGATTTGAAATATTACCAACCTTGCATTTTCAAATTTGATGCACAACAACCAAGATGCTAATACTTTCCTTAGTTTAGAAAAAAAAAAAATCCTTTCACCCATCCCTTCTTGCCGAAGATTAGGAGAGAGGCTTTAAGAAGATTAAAAAAAACAAAACAAAACAAAACAAAACTCAACTTCTGAGCAGTGGAAAAAATGGTTTGTGATTCAGGGGCTTCGGGCAATTCATCATGGAAATTGGGTTTCTTAGCAGACATCGTGTGAATCCTTTCGTCCCTGTCAACTTTTTAATACATTACATTGAGAATGTAAATCGTGTTGGTGAGGGGGAGCGAAGGAAAAAAGGGAGCGAGAGAAAAGAGAAAGCTTCCTCATTTTGGATTTAGAAGGGAGGAAGCATGAGGCTTGTAATTCATATTAACTAAATAATAAAAAAATCTGTATAAATATATGCAGGTATATTCTGGGGAGGAAGTAGGAGAAGTGAGTGAGACAGTAAAATTGAAATCATTTTATCCTTTTGAAGGGTCTTTAATGGGTGCTTCTTATAATTTATTTTTATTTTTATTTTTAGTTTTTCTTCCTTTAGGTTTTTTTTTTTTTTCGTTTGCTATAGAAATCAAATTATCCCTCTGTAACATCCCCTCCCCTTCCTAAAAGAAATCAGAGGACAAAGGCTTGGGGCTAGGAATTCCACGATTAGGGAACAGAGAGGGAAGGTAATTAAATACTTCATTAACAGGGAATATTGGTGACCCAGCTGAGTTTCTGCTTCACCTCTGTCAGGAGCAGGTGGAGCAATTGACTGGCTTCCTCACTATACAAGTTTTGCCCAGCTTTATTCATTGCCTGAATTAAAGGTGTTCCATGCCCTCTAATTCAGTAGTTCACAACACTCAGGGTTTCGAAGGATAAGATTAGTTGGTGCCATGAGCAAATCTCATAGTCATTTTGGCCCCCCTATGGGTTGACCTCACCAAAGTTCACTGCAGAATTTCTTTTCTATTCTCCTTTCTAGTTTTTCTGGGTGTCTGGTCCTCTGGAGGAAATTTCAATCTCAATTATTCCTTAATGCAAGGGTTCAGCTGCACTGGGCCCCACCAGAGCCAGAACTGGGTGGTTCTGTTTCTCACTTGACTCCTGAATTCAGGCAATGCCTGTTCTCTAGTAGTTTCCTAAGACTGAGTGTATGGGTGAGAAAAAAATTGAGCTTGGTGTCTGATGTCTTTATTTTTCCCTTTTAATTTATTGGGGGGGTTTAGTTATTTGTAGAACTACAGGTTGCAAATCTTTGCTCCTTAGATTATTAACAACATTGCTTTACTGTTCTCTAGCCTTCAGTTTTGTTCTTGGAGAATAGGTTTTTTTTTTTTTATTTTTATTCCTTTGACTACGATATGTTTTTTTTTCCTCCTTTTTCTCTCTCTTTGGGATATTTTAGGATGTCCTATTTTACCAATACCCTACAATATTATGATGAAGTATTCCTTCATTGTGCTGGATGCTCAGTGAATCTTTTTAATCTAGAAACTTAAGTTTTTTACTTGCATATTTTCTCTGAGAATATATTCTATTTTTATTCCGTTGCATCTGAATATCCTGACTTAATTCTCTAATTTCCTCATTATTTCTCTCTTATTTTGAGTTCCTTATCTTTTGCTCTACTTTTCTTTATTACAGATCTGGCAGTCTGGGCTCATTTTCTCCTAGATCACTACAGCTTGTTCCTGAGTTGCTGGTGGGGAGGATGCTTGGGATTGGAGTCAAGGTGGGTCTCAGTTTCAGGGACTCTGCTGATGCTCTGAACACTGAGAGAGAATCCAGGAGGGACTTCTTGGAGCAACTAGGTGCCCCTAGTGATCTGGTCTCTTCTGGGTCTCTTCTGCTGCTTAGGAAGAATTGGTGTGAAGGCTCAAGATCACCTGGCAGAATACATAGGGGTATGCTGAGCAATTCTGCAGAGATGATCTATTTCAGGGTTCATCTTCCCTTTCCTTGGTGAAATTTCTGCACACCCCAACCCAGTCCAGAATGCAGTTGTAATTAACAACAAATAAATGCTAACACTGGAGATATTTGTATTCTCTACAAATTGTTAAAAGTTTCACGTGAAAAACTTAAAAATGATCACAGAAAGTTTTTGGGCAAAGAATATTCTAAACTCTCCCCTTCCCTGACACCTTAACTGGGAAAGTGAATCGGGTAGGGAAGGAGTCCACGTAGGTGACAAAAAAGGAAAGAAGGGATTGTGGCAGCTCCCGGCAACAGCCAGAGTAGCATCTTGATTTCATAAGCCCCATTTCAGCAAAAATTATCTCATTTTAGCTTGTCAATTTGGATAATCTTGGCCCCGGAATGGATTCAGGGGATCTTAAATGATCTGGTTCGGCTCTTCACAGAGTTTGAATTTGCAGATAATTGCGTGAGCTCTTTTGGCTTTGTAAACTTGTTATCAATTGCCTTTTTAAAAGCCAGCATGAAAATAATCATTCCCATGAGCAAAACCCATCACAAACCTTAAATTCAGGAGCATAAACACATTTCAGTGCTGGGGAACAAATGTGAGAGATTTCATCATTGCTCCATCTGCGAGAGCTTAAGAGGAGCGAGTGAGGCATTAGGAGGGTCCCTGCGTAGCAGCACCTCAGGCCTGAGCTGGGAGTTGACAGGCTCAGCTGGGAATCAGGCACCTTCAGGAGGCCTTGGACTGGGGGCCCTGGGCATCTCTCACATGCCCCATCCCGTGCAGGCTAGTGGGCAGAGATGCAGTGGCCTCGTGTGTCACCATGAGTCTGAGACCAACCCTGTCCCATCTCCTGCCTCAGCATTTCCCCAGGTCAAGTCCCCTGATGTGTGCCTTTCCCTCATCCTCTCTGACAAGGACCTCCCCATTGAAAAGTAGAACCTTAAGATCAGACAGAAAAAGCAATCGATGGGGTCCTGGAACATGGTGGCCAAACAGGCTGGAGCCTGGGTTCCTGCCACTTGGATAGCTCCACTGTTCTGGGACCCAGTTTCCCCATCCTTCCTCCAAAAGAGAATATCAATACCAATTCTGGGAGCTTTCAGAATAAAAGCCATAAAAATTAAACTTGAAAATTAAAATTATTTTATAAATAGAAAAATATGCACAATATTTATAATATTAATGTCAATGTAAGTCATCATCTCAAGGTAGGAAGGAGCCCCGTCTTGGAGTAAAATTTGGTTTGTTGAGTCTTCAGGCTGCCCAGAAGATGTGTATCACAAACCCTTGAAATCCCACCTGGTCTCATGCTAAAGTCTTGTTCATTCTTTTTTTTTTTTTTTTTTTTTTTGCTTTAATCTTGTTGCTTATGGGCAATGGTATTTTATGATACCCATTTAGGATAATATAATTTATAGAATTTAAAGACAGGCCATGTCCCTTGTCTTCATAATTTTTTTTCCTGTGAGGGGACAAGGTACCACTTTGTTCTCCATGTTTCCCCTTGAGCTGGAGCTCAGGTAGACCACACCAGCCCCCTCTTCTCAGCAATGGCTCTTCAGACAACTACCTTCACAGTTCTTGGTGTTTATTTATTTTCCATTTTCCAAAATGCTCTCAGAATATGAGCTATTTCCCCAGGGGGCAATTCCCTCAACTCCCCCTGCGTGTCTGCCAAGGCCATGGGGTAGAGCAGTAAAGAGGCCAGAGTGGTTGGAATGGAGAAGAAAAGGGGAGGACAGAGAAGTCAGGGCTTGATCAGAACATGTCACAGTGAGGACTGTGGCCACAACTTACTGTGATGGGATTCCTTGAAAGGTTTTGAGCATGGAAAAGCAAAATTTTGCTTTAAATTTCAGCAGCTTACACAGCTCACCTTGGCTGTTGTACTGAGAATGGAGGTAGAGTAACAGATCAGAAGAAGAGGCAGATCTGCTAGGAGTCTCAATGTAAGTGAGCAATGGTGGTGGACCTCTCTCGTCCAACTGCTTGCTGTACATATTCCCTGGAGTATCCCACAGTTATTGAAACATCATCGTATCTCCAATGGACTTTCCCTGGAACCACCTGTTTTGTTTTAGGAGAAACATTGTCCTCTGAGTTTCCTTAAGCCTGAGACCTGAACACATCCTTGATTCCTCCTTCTCCCTGAACTCCTACAAGTAATTGCTCCTAATGCCAGCAAGAAGATCCTACTGGTACTTTCTGGTCTTCATTCAGCTCCACTACTTCTCTCTGTTCTGGCTATTGCTGTGAGTGTACTCAAGGACCATGGCAGGAGTCTCCATTCTCATTTTATAACTTCTATTCTCTGTCCCCTCCTACTCCATTCCCTTCTCCAGGACCTCTCCTGAGTTAACTTAACCTAGCCCTAAGCGTAACCTAACCCTAACCCTAGCCCTAACCCTGAACCTAATGCTTGCCCTAGCCCTAACACTAGCTCAAACTCTAACACTTACCCTAAACATAACCCTAGCCCTAACCCTAATGCTAGCCTAATCCTAACTGTAACCATAGCCCAAATCCTAGCTCTAACTCTATCCATTACCCTAACCATAACCCTAAACCTAATGCTAACCCTAGCCCTAACCCTAACCCTAACCCTAACCATAGCCCTAACTCTAAACTTAACCCTTGCCCTAGCTCTAACACTTACCCTAAACCTAACCCTAACACTAACCCTAGGCCTAATCCTCAATCCTAGCCCTAATTCTAACCTTAATACTAGCCTTAACACTAGCACTGACCCTATCCATTACCCTGAACATAAGCCTAACCCAAATGCTAACCCTAGGCCTAATCCTAACCCTATCACTAACACTAATCATGTACATTACTCTAAACCTAACCTGAACCCTAGACATAACCCTATCCATTACTCTAACCCTAACCCTAATCCTGATTCGAGCCCTAACCCTAAACCTTAATCTAAATCAAACCTTAACCCAGACTCTGACCCTAATAATACACCTAGCACTCAACCTGACCCTTACCTTAAACCTAACCCTTAAACTAGACCTAGCCATAAACTAACCCTGTACATATTCCCTTGAGTATCCCACAGTAATAATAATAAAAATTAATAATAATGAAAAACAATAATAAAAAAATAATAACAAACAGAACCTGAACTTCTTTGGCTCACTCTGTCAAGTCCCACCTATGCCAAGGGACCCATCTTTGTACAGTCACATATTCTCCCAACACAACCCTACTCTGAGAATCCCAGTGAAGAACATAGCATTTACAAAAGGTTTCCCGGAACAGGGGGTAAAGGGGGAATCCCACCTACCTGAGCAAATCTTCCTAAAGATCCCTATGAGCACTTTCCCTTCGCCACATCAGCAGGTGGGCTTAGATCTTCTTTAACTTCTTTTTGCAAACAAAACCTAATGACAAAAACCAGACCTCAACAGTTGCTCATCTCCCACCTCCTGATTCCCCATCCCCATTTGCAGAGGGGCCATGTTTCTGGATATCGTGGATATCACGAATCTTATCAGGATACTTCTCTGATTAAAGAAAAAACACCCCAAATTAAAAAAACCCATTAAAAGCCTTTTAATGGTTTTCTTCTGCTTCTGGGGATAAGGACCCATCTTAGCCTCAGATCCTACTTGGCCTGGTCTGCCCTTTCTTCCTTCTCCCCACACACCAGAAGTACTGAAGTCCACATGAACAAGTCCATTTCCCTGAGTCTATACTTTACATGCTGCTGATTTCCCCTCCCTCTTTGCTTGTTCTTCAGAACTTTACCTCAGGGGTTCCCTGAAGTCTCCTATCTGCTGGCTGGGTTAGGGCCTTGTAAGGTCGCCCTGAACCCGTGTGCTTGTGGATTGTCTTTGCTACTTCATGGACTGTGGGAGAAGAGAAGCAGCATCACCCTGATTGTTGGATCCTCTGTGCCTGGCACAGGATGGGCCATGGATGAGTGAATGAACCACTGAATGAATAAAGTCAGACCACAGATAGGTCACCTTCTAGACCTTCGAATGAAACCCCTGTTCTAAAAGCGTTTAAATGGTCTTGTGTTTTAAAAAGCCATCCATGTCACTATAAAAAGTGAAGCACAGTGTGTTCCAGGGACACCTTGTAAACTAGCTTGAAGCTGGAAGTGACTGATTTGTTGCTAATATTGACCACAAGAATGGAGCAGGGGGCTATGGCTGCTGGTCTCAGCTATGCCAAAGAACTTGGCATGGTAATGGGTGAACCAGGAAGGTTTGGAGTCCTCTATTTTGATAGAAAAAATAGTTCTAAAACACTGGCTTGTGATGGTGAGAAAGTTATGTGTTATGCTTTCCATGTCTTAGTCCACATAACAGAGAGCAAAATGAAGGGTCAGCCTCTAGCAATTGTGGAAACTGTTTTGGCTTTTCTTCCCTATTATTTTGATCTCTCAGAATGCAGAAACATGTAAACTCTGGAAATATTATTGATCAAGAACAGATCAGGTCCCAGACATTTTTGGGTAAATGATCTTCATGTCCTTCCTATATACTGTCAAACATGTGGACTATTGAAAACTTAGGATGTGAATAATTGTGGGTCTCCCAAAGACCTCTCTATTCCAGAGAGGAAGTTCTCGGCCTATTGTAATTCTTAATAATACCCTCTCTGCAGATTTCTCTTCCCCTCCAAATTATTCATGCTTTCGTTTCCTCCTTACATCTTTCTTCTAGCCTTATCCTCACTCAGGTCCAGCTTCATCATTTGTGGGGTCCTGTGCAAAAATTATTAAGACATCAAGAGTGACCATAACAGAGCATTAAACCAAGGGTAGGGCCCTTCTGAGTGCAGGGCACTGCACGCCTCTGCTGGTTGCATGCCCATGAAGCTGGCTCTGGTGTCAATCATTCCACACATTTACTGAAAGAATTCTACAGGCCAGACTCTGTACTCAACACCAGGGATCAAATAAGAATGAGACAGGGTTATAGTCTCCAATAATAGTAATAACAATAAATACAGTGATGATAACGGTGATGAAGACAAAAACCAGCAAGTATGACTGAGCACTTATGTGCTGGGTCCTATTCTAAGTGCTCTGTATGAATCACATTCATGCTTCTTTGCACTGTTTTAAGATGTGGGATCTGGCTCAGGGAGGCCATCTGATGTTTACCTCTTCTTGGCATGGAATTGGTTCCTAAACCCAGGCTGGTCTCTCTTTTGAACTCTTGGACATTGGTAAGACCATATAATCTCTTGCCCACTCTCAGACTATTCCTCATCTCTGGTTGTCTGAGATTCTCTAGAAAGTACTGGATATTTTCCTTTAAGGCGTCTCATGTTCTTATAGCCCACAAATACCCCTTCCTAACATTCTCTGTGGACCCACCTCTATTAGTCTACCCCTGATATTGTGGCTTCCTTTGGCCCCCTCTGGATGGTGAACCCAACTGCAAGAAACATCTAGCTTGGTTGGCATTCATGTGATGCCTCTGCTACTACCCAGTATTCTATTATTTGCCCTTTTGTGGTTCTGGATAAAGTGGTGGCTTTATTGAGGTGAGTTCCAGTAGAATGTCTACTGCCTTGCTCATGTCATTTGGGCCATCTCAAGCCATGGGCATGCTTTTTAAAAACTTCTGTTCACCTTCAGGGATGGGTAGAGCCCAGCTGATGTATGCCTCCAGATTTCTGCCTTATGCTTTCCCTGGGACACCCTCCCACTCTCTTTTTTGAACACTTGCATACTTGAAGGATACATCCCTGTGAGATCACTTTTTTACATTTATACTGCAAAAATCCCTGTTCAAATATTGGGATAAAATATTCCATGACAAGAGAGATACAGAGGCTTTATAAAAGACTTTCTGGAAGAGTTGATGTTAGAAACAGCTTAAAAATATGCAGGTTGCTTGGGTAGCAAAGAATGTAAATTTCAAATAATACCTAGCCAGCAGCTACTGCTGGAAATACCTAACTGGAGGCAAGATGTCTCCAGGAGTAGAGAAGAAAGCTACTTTCATTGAAGAATTGGGTGAGGTCATGGAATTTTCACACTTTAGTGGCATGAAGATTTTCCTTCTTTCTCTGCTTCTGCCAAATGAAAGAAAGGGAAGGAGAGTGGGGGGGGAACTGGAGAAGAGGTACTTTTTCATTCTTCTGATGGTTCTTTCTCATAGCTAAGGGAGAAGATTGGGATGCAGAGAAGTCCCCAGCAATTGTAGAACCTGGTTCAGTGGGGATTTTGACGTATACTCTTCTGAATCCTCTGAGATTTTTTTGAGGCTTTGATGGAACTTGAGTCCATGAGAAAATATAAGGTGAATTAAAAAGGGGCTGTGACAATAGAGTCCCATGCTGTATAACAATGTATTGACTCACAATGGACTGCATATATGACAGGGGTCCAATAGACTCTGATGGAGCTGAGATATTCCTGTCACTTAGCGGTATCACAGCCCTGAGACAGTCCTTCCAGAGCTATTCCAGAAGACTGCAATATCCTCATAGAGATGACAACTGCACGTGTTATTGCCCCTGAAGACCTTCTACTGGGACAAGATGTGCAGGTGGAAGACAGTGATATTGGTGATCTTGACCCTGTGTGAGCGAATCTGTTAATGTGTGTGTGTGTCTTAGATTTTAAGAAGTAAGTTTAAGGAGTAATAAAATTTTAAAATAGGCTGTACCATATAGCTTAGGTATGTAGTATGTTCTAAATCTAGATTTGTGTTAGTTCATTCAGAGACATTTGAACAATGATGGAATTGCCTAATGATGCATTTCTCACAATACATTCCCATTGTTAAGTGATGCAAGATTATATGTTCTCTGAAGACAGTGCCTTACTATTCCTTCCTTAGCTGGTTTCACCTGATGGCCCTGTGCTGCTCATACCCGGTTGGTCAACCCCCAGGAAGGATATAAGAACCATCAGGCTAGGAAAGGAATTCTCTTCATGATCTTGTTGGCCTGTGCTATTTATGAATTTTATCTGACTACCTGAGGTTCTGACTTGCTCCTTGTTCTGGTCTCTGGGAACTATTTGCCCTTTAGTGTGTGTTGGGCATCTCTGGATTTTTGATTCAAAAGGACCTTTGGTCCTCTTACCAATTCTTTCCACCAAAGTGCCCAGGGACGGGCTCTGCTGTAGTCAGTAGCAAAGGTGACCCAGAAATGCACTGGGAGAAATTGGAATTGATTTTTAAAACATGTTCATCAATGATTATTTAAGTCATCACTGTGCTATATTTAGTTGTTTAACTTAATATAGGTTGAGTATACCAAATGTGAAATCTCCAAAATCCAAAACTTTTTTGGTGCTGACATGATACCACACATGGAAAATTCCATACCACAAAACTTTGTTTCAAACACAAAATTATTAAAAATGCTGTAAACAATTAGCTTCAGGCTATGTGTATATGTTGAACATGAAAAATAAATGAATTTCTGTAAATAAAAAAATACATGAATTTTATGCCTAGACTTGGTCTCATTCCTAATTATGTCAGTATGCATATGCAAATATTCCAAAATTCCAAAAAATTATGAAACCAGAAATGCTTCTGGTTGCAAGCATTTTGGACAAAAGATACTCGACAGGTATGTGTAATTACATCAAAGGGAAGAATGGAAAAATGGTTGTTGAGTTCTTATGACAAAGGCACCCTTCAGAGCCCAAATCCAGGCTTTTGAGTAATTTCTTACATGACCAACTTTGGAGATATCAATGACCCTAATCCCACTTTCTGCACAAGCTACTTACTGCACACATGCCTAAACTATTGCTTTCCTCTCTTCTTGCCCTAATTTCAGTCTTTCCTATCCTATTTACTCATAGTTCAGACTTCCTGAAATGCCATTTTTACCCCTTATGCTGCCATTTTTGTCTATGAGGTCAAGATGAGCTGTCCAGGCTGTGGTCAGATCTTGTGCTATGTGTCCAAACCAGTTATGTCTATTTCCTATATAGAAACACAGCCTTCAAGAGCTTCAGGAAACCTCATGAGAACACCAGGCCCTGCTGGTTGTCCTTGGGCATCTATGGGCCCCAAATCATTTTACAAAGAGTTGAGCAATGACCAGGGGTTGAGTGACTTGTTTGATGGGGCACAGTGTGGGAGGATTGAAGGTTCTCTAAGAAGGGGTCTCCATGCTCACACATGGACAGGGCTCACACATGCACATGGCTCCTCAGGTGGCTGCAATTTCCTGCAAACATTTTCCCTAAGTCAGTGCCTCTGGCGCAGGCTCTCAGCTGATGACAGGGGTCCTGCTCATCCTCACTTCACCTCAAAGAGTTAGGTACCCTGAATTTGCCAGCTTTCTTCATCCGGTCTAATGAATCCCTTTGAGCGCCAGCTGTGATCTGGCCAGTTGTCTTTACATGCCATAACCTATAATCCCAGTGCCGTTGCCTTCTTGCCTGGAGTGTGCCATGTACTTTGCAGTGTCAATTTTCTTTTTCCAAGTGTCCTTAGCTTTGGAATTCAGATCTGATAGTCCTGGTTCAGGATCTCTCCTGTGGTGTCTCCCTGACCAGATATAGGCCACACTGCTTTTCCTATCTCCAAACCCTCTAGCAAATCAGTCTTTCTCATAAGATCAATGTTCTGTATGTAGAGGGTTGGTGGGCAAAGGAAAGGGTCTGGGTTGGAGTTTGAATGACCCGGATTCAGATTCTGTCCCTAACATTTACTGTGTGGCCACAGATGTGTGGCTTCACTGTGACTGGTACATAATTATGGCACTGCTAACAAAAAGTGAATTACTGTAAGGATCAAATGAAATAACCTATGTAAAGCAATCAGCAAGTGAATGGGCTCAGTAGCTGTTTGAAAAAACAAAACAGCCTGTGTCACAAATTACACTGTGCTGATCTCCACTTGCTTTGTATGTCCAAAGCTTGTCCCCTCTCTAACTGGGAGTGCAAAGAAAATGTTATTCAATAGAATCCGGCCAAATGCTTCCCTCACTGTCACCTTCCCTGTCTTGCCACATTAACAAACTTAATAAATTAACACACACTTAACAAAACACAAAGGTTAACACTCATCTACCAGCGAAAAAATGATTCCTTAATTACACACAAATGATTCTTCCTGCAAGGCACTGAGGGAGATGGGAAAAAGAGGGTATGATTCTCATCTTTCTAATGAAGAAACTGAGGCATCAACTAAGACTATGCTCTTTAAATTATCACATAAAAGTGTAGCAAAGGTTGGAGGATCACAGATCTTCTGGGGTCTGGGCCATGTCTGATCTTTTTAGTTTTGCTGCTGCGCTAGTTAACTTCTCTGTCTGCCTGTGAGCTCTGCTTTCCATAATTCTCCCCTGAGAAGTTATCAGACTCTGTGAGTTGGGAGCCTGCCATCTTGGTGTCTAGCTCTCTGACACTGACTCAGTTGTGACTGTATCCTTCGGCAGATTGCAGAGAGCTGAGTGGAAGGAGAAATGGAGGAGCTACAGTCCTACGTGTTAACCACGCCCTGATGAAGATGCTCAAGACACAGTCCCTTTTCTTGGTGGGTCTCCATTCCCTAATGCCACAGATCCATCCTTCTTCCTGTCTCCTATTCTTTGCCCTTCTGTCCCCATTTAGGGAGACATTTAATTATTTCTCAGCCCCCCCTTTTTTTTCTTGGCAATTACAAACAACATTGGGATTATTTTTTTTATAATTAGATGTTGTGTATATTTTAAATGATTTCCCTGGGAAAAATTTCCCCATTTCGTGTTCCCTTCTCATTTGGAATAGGGCACGAGTCTGGGATAGGCTGGTTCAGCACATGGGGTCCTGTGGATGAAAGTGTGTTGGGGACAAAATGTGAGTAGAACAGAACTGAGATCCATACCCAAGTGTGGCAAAATGATCTGCATTCTCCCTAAGGGACAGTGAGGACCAGGAGCCACATGCAGGGAAAATACCACTTCTGCTCTCCGTATTTCCACACCAGGGCACCATGAAAGAAGGAAAGAAAAAGAGGAAGGAGAGCTTATTAGTCTTCTATTGTTGCTTTAATAAATTTTGCCTCAATATTGTGACTTCAGGCTACAACTTTGTGGCTTGTTCTCTTACAGTTCTGGAAGGCTAGAAGTCTAAGAGCAAGTATTGGTCTTCAGGACAGAAGGCATTTCCTTGCCTTCTTCTGGGTGCATGCATTCCTGGCTCACAGTGCTTCTCTCCAACTTCTGGTTCTATTCTTACATCCTCTCTAACCTTGATCTTCGTGCCTTCCTTTAATAAGGACTTATGTGATTACACTTGTCCTACCCATACAGTGCAGAATAATCTCCCCATCAAAAGATTCTGATATGGGGCTGGTGTTGTGGCTCAGTGGTAGAGTGCTTGCTTTGAACTCGTGAGACACTGGGTTCAATCCTCAGCACCACATAAAAATAAATGAAGATATTGAGCCCATCTACATCTAAAAATATTTTTTTAAAATATTCTGATTTAATCATATCTTCAAAACCCCTTTTATTATATAAAGTAACATATTCATAGGTTCTGGGTATTAGGGCATCTGGGAGGCCATTATTCAATCTACCACAGCACTTTCTCTGGTCATTCAAAACGTTATGGCCATTCCACACTCAAAAATATGCATCCCATTCCAAACCCTACCCCAAAGTTCCAACACGTTGCAGCATCAACTTGAAGTTTAACATCTCATCTAAACATTATCAGCTCAGAGACCCCAAATCTTATTATCTAAACCATCTGTTATGGTTTAGATATGAGGTGTCCCCCAAAAGCTCACGTGAGACAGTGTGAGAAAGTTTAGAGGTGAGATGATTGGGTTATGGGAGTTTTAATCTAATCAGTGTGTTAATCCCCTGTCAGAGATTAACTGGGTGGGAATGTAGGCAGGTAGAGTGTGGCTGGGGGAAATGGGTCCCTTTGGGGTTTATACTTTGTCCTTGTTGAGTGGAGCTTTCTCTCTTCTTCTTTCTCTCTTTCTCTCGTCATTTCCAGAACTGCTTTCCTTCACCACCTGCTGCCATAATGTTCTGCCTTACCTCGAACCCCATAGAATGGAGTCAGCCTTCTATGGGCTGGGCCCCCTGAGACTGTGAGCCCCCAAATAAACTTTTCCTACTTAAAATTGTTCTTGTATGGGACACATATTGAATATGAGCCATCCTGAGTCAAAATTCATCTCCATGTGGGTTTTTTCTTTGAGAGAGAGAGAGAGAGAGGGAGAGAGAGAGAGAGGGAGAGAGAATTTTTTAATATTTATTTTTTAGTTTTTTGCAGACACAACATCTTTGTTTGTATATGGTGCTGAGGATCGAACCCGGGCCACATGCATGCCAGGCGAGTGCGCTACCTCTTGAGCCACATCCCCATCCCTCCATGTAGGTTTATGAAGTGAAAAAAACAAGATATTTGCACTAAACAGGGAGAAAATGGAACTATTAAAGGAGTCACCAGTTCCAAAGAATTTTGTAATATAGCCTAAGAAAACTCCAATATGTTTTAAAATTCTGCAATAACTCTCTGTGATTTTATGCTCTGCCCCTGGGTTTCCTCCTCTACCCATTTAGCTCCACTCTCTGGGCCTAGAGTGCTGTCCTCTGAGTTATCCCAGATTTTCCTTGAAAGATTTTCCTTGTTTTTGAATAGTTTAGTTGGTTTGTTTCTTAAATAAGAATATTGGCATTTGAAAGCCTTCATTAATTTCATCTTCTCTCTATTCCTTTCTGTTTAAGCTGGAAGTGTTTTTGCTGATATAACATCCTCGAAACCATGTGGGTATCTTATGTGCATTATAGCATTTCACTCCAGTCTCTATTCCTGGCTTCTGCTGAGATGGCTAAAGGGATCCATGATTCACATACCTAATCCCTTCAAAAAGTCCTCTGTGTAATTGAAAGCTGTTTTTTTTATCCTTTCTGGGGCCTGAGAAAAGGTTGTTTAGCCATACTCTTAACTTTCCCTTCTCAGTATACTCCTGACAGTGAATATCCTAATTGTCTTTTGCAATCTGGATAGGCTGAAAACTTTCCAAATAATAAAGTCCTAGTTCCTTTTTAATATCTATATTTATTACTTACAAGTTGTTCTTCCACCTAACCATTAAGACACGATTCTGCTAAGCTTTGTGTCACTGTATGATGAGAATCCACTTTCCTCCCTTTTCCAATATGACTTCATTTCTTTCCAATATTCTTCATTTCTTTCTAAGCTCTAACCAGCAGCACCTTTAGCATTAATATTTCTACCAACATTCTGTTTATGATTTGGTATTCTTTAAGAGGATGGTAGTCCCTACTACACCCCTCTCTTCCTTCTGAACCTCTGCTGGCAGAGTCCTTAGTATCTATGTTTCTACCAACGATTTCCTCAAGGGAATCTATGCTGTTTCCGTCACACTCCTCGAAATTCTTCCACCAATTCCAAAGCTCTCTCCACATTTTACATGTATTTGTTACAGCAGCACTGCACTCACAGTTACCACAATATGCATTAGTTTCCGATGGCTGCTGTAACAAATTACCATAAGCTCAGTGGCTTAACGCAACACAAATTTATTCTTTTAAGAGTTCTGAAGGTCAAAGTCTAAAATCAAGTTATTGATAGGGCTGTGCTCCTTATGGAAGCTTCAGGGAAGAATTCATTTCTAGTTTATGAAGCCCACCTGCAGAGGGGAATCCTGAATTGGATGAATTTTTCCTTCAAATAGTTGAGTTGTAATCAGAACTTACTGGTACTTGAATTGACAGGTGTAATTTTCCTCTATTGAAGAAGAAGTGGAGGCTCAGAAGCTAGGTTAAAATATAGATAGATGAAAGCTCTACTGTTATATAACTGATTTTCTTGTTGTGACTTAAAAAAAATCTGCTACATGCATACTGCCCAATTATCGTTTGGAAAGATTGTACTAATTGGTGTTTTCTGAAGTTGCTGAGTGCCCCTTTCCTCTTGATCCTTGCCAACAATAAGCACAAATGTTATTTTTTTTTGGCAATTTGAAAATAATACCTCATTGTAGCCATAATTGACATTTATTTAATTATAAGTGAAGTTAAAAATTTATTTAATAGGTACTTGAAGTGTTTTTATGTATTTTCCCATTATTTTCTTGTTTTTATAAAACTTTGCACGTGTCTTTGTTGTTTTCAGAAATTGTACCCCATTTGAATCAAATGTATAATATGTCAAGATCATTGTAATGTTTTGAGCAACTAATAAAAAAATTTAAAAAAAGAAAAAAAAAGATTGCTGTCGTTTGGGTAGAACAAGAGTGTTTAGAGAGTGTTTATTTGACATGGCAGAGTAAACAAACATTTTCACATCAGATCAGTTTAGACGTTCCATTTTGGTGGTAACAAGGAGAGCAAGTTCTAATTTTCAATAGTCCTTGGTAACAAAAGAGTTTTTACTCTTGACAGGTTTTAAGGGTTAGCTTATGTGAAGGAACATGGAAATTCTCTAAAGCACTTTGAGTTGAATTCATATAATGCTATTTTCTTTGTTTTCAATTTAGTAATGTCAACAGTGCCAATATTTGAACATTAAGTGTGGTCCTTGTCATGAGGAGAAGAATCAGACATTTCAATTTTAAGCTCCTTAGACAGCAGGAACCTGTGAAGCAAAGTCTTTTTGTTCTTGGCTCTGGCTTCCAGGTGCCCTTCCTACCCCCCCACCCACCCCCCGCCACCCCAACCCCAGTGGACCTGGTTAGAAGACATTAAAACTTTCCATTAGTTTCAAAAATGGGATCTGCTGGATCTTGAGACAAAAACCTGGCTCATTCAGATGGCCCAAAATATCAACCAAGTCAGCCAAGTCAGGAATGCTCTTGTTTTTGTTAAATTAGTCTGGGAATAAGCTTGGCTAGTTACTTAAGAGATGTAAAGCTTTCGGCTTGAAGATACACAATTGCTTCAGAATTTGGACTTTAAAGCCAGTAAACTTCAGCTTTTATTTTTTGACAAATCCTGGTAAAGCCTCATTCAAGGTCCTGACCTTGTTATGTTGAAGTGAACCTATTGGAGAGTTGTTGTCTGTCTCATTCTTTAACAAAATAGTAAAGCAGGGGGCTTTGTGGAATAGCGATGTGCTCTATCTGTATCATGACACCAATATTTTTCTTTCAAGGTTTTTCTTGGCCAAGACATTTTCATTATTTCTAAGGTTTCTATCTGAAACTTCCAAAGGAGGCTCACTGAAGGGGCATGAGCACAGCAAAACTAGGCACTGGCTATGCTGAGAACTGTCAACACATTTATTCTGTTGCAAACTGAGAGGAACTAATCAGGCAAAAATACCCCAAGACCTTCCTTCAGCAGGAGAAAAGCAAGTGACTCTGGATAGGATGACACTTCTTGAGGGAGACACTGAGGTATCCTTTTTTTCTCTTCTCAGATGACACATACACTTGGCTGCTTTAGGGCAAATGGCTTCAAGTATGCCCAGTCCCAAGGCCGTAACTTGACTGTGACATAATCATTGTTGTAGGATGCTCTAAATCCAGGCTGCTTAATTGGTATAAATTTTTCTTAGTTTTGATAAAATCCTAACTTTTTCAAATTGAGCTATCTTCTCATGACAATGACCCATTTTGTGCCAGCATTCCACAATGGTCAGATGCCAGCTACTCCTTTGATCTTAATTTTTTATTTATATTATTTTATTTTTTATTTACGCTTCTGCTGGGTAAGACATTTGCACAATAGGGACCATATTTTTGGAGTCCATCACAATTGGGACAGTACCAAAGGAAACATGCTGTCTTCTACTTTGTTTTCTTTGATGTTTTCCAGTGTAAGGTGGCCCACACACTGTAAATGGGTGTCCATATTCAAAATGGTACTTATGCGTATAAAAAACAAGTCACAGGAAAGCGCTTTGATGATGATAATTTTTGCTACCTGACAACGTATAGCAAATATCCTGTACTACTTGTACAGTATGAATTCTTTTAGGACAAAATTTGACAGAGCCAAATTTTTCAGAGTCAATTTTCAAACTATATGACAACTTCCTTCCTTAGGACACTGGCTCCTGAAATCAAAGACCTATGGACTCTTTTATTTTTTTAAATTAATTTTTTTATTTATATTTGACAATGGAATGCATTACAATTCTTATTACATGTAGACATGAATTGGTGTGAATATACTTTGTATACAACCAGAGACATGAACAATTGTGTACTTTGGATAATGATGTCCATCACTTTCCACCATCATTTCTAACCTCATGCCCCCTTCCTTCCCCTCCCACCCCTCTGCCCTGTCTAGAGTTCATCTATTCCTCCCATGCTCCCCCTCCCTACCCCACTATGAATCAGCCTCCTTATATCAGAGAAAACACTCAGCATTTTGTTTTTTGGGGATTGACTAACTTCACTTAGCACTATTTTCTCTAACTCCATCCATTTACCTGCAAATGCCATGATTTTATTCTCTTTTATTGCTGAATAATAATCCATTGTGTATATATGCCATATTTTTTATCCATTAGAAAGAGTTGTTGAGAAAATTCTGAGACATCTGAAAGTAAAACATGCAGGAAATATATATTACATCTAGTATTGTTTTTTGATAAAATTCAGGAACTCCCAAAGTCAATTGATTGGCCTGTTTTTATTCATGTTGCTCCTAAAAATGCTCCCATGGAAATATGAGCATGTTCTAGGTTCTGCTGAATTTTTATCTGACTACTCTATCAGACAGGGAGCTTCTGGAGGGCAGGGACAATATTTTTTTTATACTATTGTGATTAATAGTTTGCATGGTACCTGCACATTAGTGAACTTCTATGATTTCTTGAGAGGTGAGTAGCCATCAAACACTCTCAAATTAATTATTTGTTAATAATAAGCTTTTATTATAAAATAATTTATTATTTCATAATAATAACAATAATTAATTATTATTAGTTTAGACTCTTCTAGGGATAGATCCTCTCTAGTACTCGATACATCTGCTAGTTATAAACGCTGCTTGCCTTTGGCCTTTCATCTTGGGTTAATCAGTCTTGCCACTTCTGATATACCAGGGTTTTCTAATAAGGGCCCTGATTCCTTAGAAAAGGAGTGACATGTGATTTCTCCCAAGAAGGTAGTTGTTAAATATGTAGGCATTTCTGCAAAATTTCCAGAGTTCATAGGGGGTGGGGCTTGCCCAATTCAGAATCTAAGAGGTGGAGCTTTGATCATCAGTGTTCTTGCTACCAAGATGCTCATGGCCCAAGCCCTCATGGTTCTTGAAGGCGGTATCTCAGTTGCTCCTATGCCCCACTTAGTTGACAATATGCTGCAGAGAAACATCTCCATCCTATGCAACCTATTCAGCTCTGTCAACTCCAAAACTTGACATAGGTGACAGGCACCTGGCTGAGGCTCTGAGCATTACTCCAGCACCCTGTGGAGGCCTCTGTCCTCAAGGCCTTCAGAACAGAGAGCCATCAGACAAACCAAAGTCTTCTCTCAGAGTCTGCTCCCTCCCTGGGTCTGACCAATGGGCCTATAAGGTTGTGATAGCATATTTCACATGCATATTACAGTTTATTTTCACCATTCAATCAACAACTGTGATGCTAAATCCTCCTAAACAACCCTACAATTTAAAAAGTTGTGATTTTTATTTCTGAATTATCAATTCAAATAATTTGGTATGTTTAATATAGATTTAAAGAAACAGAAGTCTAAAAGATGACCTAGATAATTAGGTAGAATTTTTAAAATTGAAAAGTCTAATACATGAAAATAATTCAATCAGTTGATTAAAAAACAAGTAGATATTTTGGAAGTTAGAAGTAGTGGACTGGGCTGGGCATGGTGGTGTGATCACCTGTGATTCCAGTGACTCAGGAGGCTGAGGCAGGAGAATCATGAGTTGGAGCCCAGCCTCAGCAAATTAATGAGAAGGATGTGAGTTTCGGAGGCTGTGCTTAGGGGAGCTCCCCGTCCCTGACCCCACTTCTAACAGGGGCTCTGTTCCCTCTTGCCACCCCAGGGGCAGCAGTTTCTTTTCCCTCGTCCCCTGGGGGAGACTCACATAATCTTTTCAACGTGTTCTGGTTTTCAGAACAAAAGCTACGAGGGTCTTCTCAGTCGATTGCCACTTTCTGTCATGCAACACAACACCTCTGAGAGAAGAGAATCCCAAAACTTGACATTTTTGGTGGCAGGGGGATGAGGAAAAATACAATGAGAACAAGCCACCGATTAATCAAGCAATAATTTTCCTGCCATACTCTTGCTGAATCTCCTTAATTGGGTATTAGCTAATCCTGCAGGTCCTGGATCTCACAAATCACCCAGTGTTGGGCACGGTCGGTGCATCCTCAGGGTTGGGACCCTTAGCAAGTGTCTTCCTTCTCCTACAACAGAAACATGCTTGCATTAAACAATGGTAGAAAGTGTTTCCCTTCTATTTGAAATATTGCTAAGGAAAATATAAAGCATCAACGAGAAGGCATTGGTTAACTTCTCCCAAATGTAGCTCCCGAGTCCCACTTGATTTATTCTAATTTTAGTCATTAAGCAATTGACAGTATTCTGGTTAATAATCCTAAACCTCCATTCAAAATATATTTAACTATTATTGCTTTTCTTCTTCTTTTTTTGGTACCAGGGATTGAACTCAGGTGCGCTTAATCACTGAGCCACATTCCCAGTCCTTTTTAAATTTTTTAAATTTTGAGACAGAATCTCATTATGTTGCTTGGGTGCTTGCTAATTGCTGAGGCTGGCCTTGAACTTGTGATCCTCCTGCCTCAACCTCCCTAGCTTCTGGGATTATAGATATGTTCCACCTTGCCCAGGGACTATTCCATTCTTTGTAAAAGCAAGTCAGAAGGACTAATTGTTCAACTGGAAGAAGGGTAACTACTTTAAATACTTTTATTACAGTTCTTTTAAGTATTTGAGAGAAAACACATTGCTCTCTGATTTCTGTCAATTCCTGTGGGATGGCCTGTGTCAACCATTAGAAACCGGGTGTTGCTAAGAAAAAGGACCACAGCCCATGGGGGGGAAAATGTATTTCCTGGGATTATTGCTCCTTTGAGGGGTGGGGCAGGAGGGGTGCTCGCCTTAAGAAAACTAAGAGAGAGCACAGGAGAGCTCATCGAGAGGGAAAAGAGCAGCTGGCTGCAGGAATGTCCATCACACAGGGTCAGCCTCTCAACTCAGCCCTCCGGGCATTTCCCACCACCCCATCAGACCACTGTGATTTCAGGGGAAACATTTTATGGAAATTGGAGTGACATGTTTTAAACAATGCAAGTAAAACACTGATTTTCCCTTCAAGCATGAAATGTAAAGTAAAACAACTCCCAGCTGCCCCCGTCCCATCCCCAAGAAGCAGCAGCAACATTCAAAACCAAAATACCAACCCGGGACTAGGGGACCCAGTGCTTTGCGAAATGTGTTTTTGCTGCTGCCACATGGCGGCGCCACTTTAGCTGTCGAACTGGATCTCTGTAGGTCTCAGCATGTTTTGGTGATCCCTCTGTTTATAGGCACCTGAACTTCTGCGAGTGATTTTTGGTGGCTGTTGTCCTATTAATTCAACATTCAGTTGTTATAATTTAACAAAGTCATCCAAGCATTCATTAGGCGATGATGTTTGTACAAGTGATGAAAAACATACCAGAAAAATCAATGACTTTGGAGTAAAAGTTAGAGGTGATAAAATACACCAAGGAAGCCCCAGCCACTGCCAGGACACACTATTAATATAAGACAAGCCCTCAGCAAAATATTACTGCTAATGCTAAGAAAATAAAAAGCAGCATTAGAGCATATTATTCTACAATGCTTGGGGATTTATGTGCCCGTAGAATGCATCCTCCATTTTACAGTTATTTCTAGGAGGAATTAGTCTTGAATTATAAGAGGGCTTCAAGAAGTCATTTTTATTTAAACTGTCCCTCCCTTTTCCGGTTGGAGGACTTCCTCAGGGAAGGGGCTAAGGCATCTTCATTTCTTATTCCACTCTCCAGAAGGGTGCCTGAAATACTGCAGGGGCTTGGTCAAGGTTTGTGGAACAAATAGTAAATAACTTAAATTTATGGAGCATTTTATGCATAATCTTCATTTGTACTCATACGGTCCTAAGGAGAAAGCATGATTATCTGTAGTGTAACATGTGGGAAAGTTGGGCTCTGAGAGTTTCCCTACTACAGCCCAAGGGTATTCACCTAGTGATTGGTGAACACTAATCTCTTAAATTAACTTTCATGCTAATGGAGGGGGGAAAATGGTTGAAAGTGAAAACCATAGTTCACTTTGATAGCAGAAGTGATCTTTGGGTGATGTCAATCATCTTTTGGATAACTAAATAGGTATAGATGCTCTTTTCTGATCAGCTGATAAACCAAAAGTAGACCAGGGGAGAAGTCTACACAATGATTCTCAAAGCGTGGTCCCCAACTAGCAGCGGGAGCAGAATTCAGTGGCTATTTGGCAAATGTTAGCATAATCTGAGGAAACAGTAGGTCTAGATAGTTCTGGATAAATTCCCATAGAGACCCAAATCTCCTAGATTTTACCCAGGAGCATCTTAGAAATACCTCTTCTCAAGCCCCTTCCAAAACTGCTAAGCCAGTCATTTTGGGTGGGGCCAGCAGTTTTGAAGCTCTCCAACTATTTCTGACACATTGGTGGGTCTGAGATCCACTTGACCGAACACAACAGAAGGGGAAGAGCCATGTTTTGGCATGGAATTCTTGGAGGCAATCAGAAAAGGGGGACCAAGAAGGATAAAATGATGAAGAGGGAGATAGATATCCTGGAAACTCAGGTCTCTGTATGAGAATCTGTCTTACAATATCTAGACCCACTGTTTCCTCAGAGTAAGCTAACATTTGCTGAATATCCATTGCCTCCTGCATACTGTATGAGGTCTTTTATGTCATTTATTTCATTTGTTATTAATTAAAGCCATGTGAGGAAGTATTCTCTCTCTCTCTCTCTCTCTCTCTCTCTCTCTCTCTTTTTTAAAGAGAGGAAATAGATAGGAGATTTAAGTGAACTCACTTGAAGTTGAACTGTTGAGAGTGGTGGATTCAGAGTGGGGAATTCAGACCCTAGGCTGAGGTAATTTCTTATAAATGGCTCTTTAGCTGTCATATAGGTATCGGAGGGAGGGAGGGTAGGTGAATGCCAAGTGACAAAAATGAACTCGAATTTAAAACACTTGGAAAAGGATACGTGTGCCTAGAAATGGTGAGGAGGAAAGTTAGAGGTTTAAAGGCAAGGTGCAAAAAAGAAGCAGAGAAATAGTTTTGGGTATGTACTCTGCCATCTTCTTTTCCCTTTATGGTGCAATAGTGTATCTCATGGGCAGCCTACTCCAGTGTTGGGGATATGGCCAATAGATTTCATGTGTTTCCCTAGACAGTTGTGTTGAGAAGGATTCTGAGGCTCAATTCTGGCTTATTGCTAAAGAGTGCTGTGATCAGTCCAATCCAGGCGTGGGAGGCAGAGTAGGGATATAGTGTGCTTATGTGTCACTCTTGAATAGGAGTCTCTTGCTTTGTAGGTCTTCTTTGTCCAAACAAAATTAGTTCTGTATCTGTTAACCTTTCACTTGGAAATCTTTGTAGCCTTTTGGGGTCATATTTTTTTATATTTTTTCCCCTTCATGCATTGTCTATTGACATCAAGACAGACAAAAATGAGATTCATATGTTTCTTGAGGGGAAGGGTCACTTATTGTGAAGAAAGAAGAACCGCTCTCGTCTCCATGCTCTTCCAAGTGGCCTCTCACGATTGCTGAGCTTCACAAAACAGCCCTCTCCCTGATGCTGAAGTCTGGCGCAGAGACTCTTTATTTCTTAAAGTACATGGACACTAATTTGTTTTTTGAGAATGTTTAAGAATCTTTCAAAATCCCTTACAGTAAACTGGAAATATCCTGGGGTGTTGCAAATTCAGAGTTGGGGATTATTGTGGAGAAGCTAAAGCTGTAACTGTGCCCATAACAACCAGTGGAGAGTGCTGTCTTGGTTGTTTTGTCTGCCGACTAGCTGCTGGTGGTTATTTTTGCATCAGATAGAGAGAGTGGATCAACACATAGCACATCCACAGACAGATGGTGCTTGTGTTTACATGACACCAAATATTTGTCTTAAAGACAACATTTGGAACAGCAAAATTGAGCCCGACTGCTTTTATTTCCCTGACTTAACTGGTTAGCTCAGCCCCAGGCAGGCAGCCCGGAGTAGCAGGGAGAGCCTGGGCTTCAGATGCAGAGCTGGATTAGACTCAGTTTTGTTCCTTGTGAGCTCTGGGGCTTGGTGTTCTGATTTGGAAGATGGAATCAATGAGGTGTAATGATACCAATTTTCACTGTAAATACAAAAACCCATGTATGAGGGCTAAGTAGACAAATGTCTATGAAGCCCCATCCTGCGTCCTAATAAATGCTAGTTAGTTCTCTTCTCTTCCTGCCTCTTCCTTCAGCAGAAGATGGAAAGTGTAATGGGAACAGTGGCCACAGGAAGTGCCTTGGAGGAGGGGGTCATCCCTAGGTGGCCTCAGCAAGTTAATCTGAGTCTCTGTCCCCTAAATAGAGAGCCTGGACATCTGGTCCTGAGGGGAAAAAAATAAATAGGTCAAGGTTTTAAGTCTACTCATCCAAGAAGGAAGACTGCCTTTCTTGTCGTAGCCAAGAAGGGACAGAAAAGAAGGAGAATCCGATCGGGTGAATCAAGATGAAGACAGAAAGCATGGCAGATGTGACTTAGGGGAGAAAGAAAATATATTAGCCTCCATGACTCCATCTGCTGTGCTGAGAGAGAAACAGCACGCTTTATTTAGGTCCAGAACGTCCAGAAAGAATGGGTATCTTCCTACAGGCTGAAGGGAAAGCACAAACTGCAGAATTCAGAAAAAAGGGAAATGATTGGGAGAGAAGCTATTTTTATGGTTCAAGACAGGGAGGATTTCAAGTGGAAGGCATAGCACTTGCTATTGGTGGGTGAGGAATGCAGCCTCAGTCTCAAACTCATCAATGGCTTCTTGTGCACTTATGATAGTTCTTAAGTGTGTGTGTCTGTGTGTGCAAATGGTGTGTGTGTGTGTGTGTGTGTGTGTGTGTGTGTGTGTGTGTATTAACCCTGCTTTAGTTTCTCAGGGCTGTCCCAAAGTACCTCAAACTGGATGGCTTAAAAACAACAAGAATTACTATCTCACTTTCTGAAGGCTGGAGGTCTGATATTAAGGTGTTGGCAGAACCTACTCCCTCTGACACTTTGAGGTGGAATTCTTGCTTCTTTCTAGCTTCTGATGATTTGCCAGCAGTCTCCAGAAGTGGTGTTCCTTGGCTTGCAGCCACATTGGTCTCTGCATCTGTTGTCAGATGGCATTTTCTGTGGGTCTTTGTCCAAATTTTCTTTATTTTTAATCTAAAGATGTCAGTCCTATTACATTAGGATCAACCCTAATGGCCTCATTCTAACTTGATCTTACTTCCAAGTAAGTTCCCATTTAGAGATACCAGGCATTAGGATTTCTGAACATCCTTTTTTTTTTTTTTAACAGAGGCTACAATTTAGCACATAATCAATTTCTTATGGGAATCTATTGAAAACTATGGTCTCTCTCTGTAGAAACATGAACATGTGCACAGACTACAGTTTGTGAATGATTTTAGGGAGTTTACAGAGCTTGGAAGCCTTTTGTGGGAGACTCTCAGGAATTTGAGTCTCCAAGAGTGAGTCAGCAACATTAGCAGACCTGTTTTGTTTTGTTTTGTTTTGTTTCTCAACAATGCAAAATCTGAGGTCCTAACCTAGACCTACTCCATCAGAATCTTCATTTTGGAGAGATGCCTCACGAGCACATTGAAGTTTGATATACCCTGTTCTAGGGGCCTGTTGCCCCCAGGTGAAAAATCACTCCTCTCTCTCTCTCTTTCTCTAGTTTCTAGCTGACCTAATCTGTCCAATTCTTGTTTTCCACAGTTCAATGAAACTGTCTCCACCATAGTTAGGTCAATGGTCTCTTTGTTCCATAAAGAGATCATATCCATCTTCCCCCAGAAAACAGACTGGAAGAGTTACCATGCAGATGTTGTGAGGAACTTTCAGAATTGAAGAAAGTCAATGGTTTAAAGTAATGTTACCTTCCAGAGGCAAAGGACAGTCATGGAGACAGATCTAGGGAAAATGTGGGCTCTCCTTCAGGAGCTCTGAAAACACTTGGGGCTTAGGGTAGCCTAGAATTTGTGGATGGGTACTCTAGAATTCGTGGGCAGGTACCCCAGAATTTATGGGTAGGCATTCAGAATCAATGTCAGATGAAGATAACGAGATCTTACTTTTGTGTCACAGGCTGCTTGATCAGTGATCCCTACATCTTTCCTAAGCTTCCAGCATTACCTTGCGTTCCCAGGGCCTGTGTGGCTGCCCAGAGCAATGCATGACTTTCTTTTTCTTTTGCAGGATTTGCCTTTTTTTCATCCTGTCAGCAGCTAGGACAATTTCTGGAAAAGAATGGAGACTTAGCCTTGATTTTCCTTCCAGACTTCCTCCTAGTTTTCTGTAGGAGAATGTGTGAGAGCCCAATGAATACCAGGCCACCGCAGGTTGGCTGCCCAGAGGTTTTAGCCTGCCAGATGTCAACCCAGCAGGGAGGGGGCTGCAGGAGCAGCTGGACCAGGCTGGTCAGGGAGCTCCTGGGAGAGTGAAAACTTCTATTTCTCAGGCTGGTCCTGTTTCCTCTCAAGGAATTCAGTGTGGGAATGTGCTGGCTCTTTTTCCTCTGGGTGAATAGCTGAAGGTTGGGCACCCCTAAAGTGGTGTGTGACATTGGGCTAATTTAGAGAAGCTGTTCTGAAACTGGGTAAGACCTCTGAGTAGATAGGACCTCTCCTTCAGTGAGTGGCTGCTTAGTCATGGCAAAGTGGGTGACCAGATGGCAAAAACAAAGACAGAGGATTATATATTCTCATGGACTTGAAATGAAATCTTCCAGGTGCATTTCATGTTAAAGAGGTGTGGAGTCAATTGAGGGACTTAACTGAAACAACTCCATTATATTTTCTTGAGATGTAACAGAGTATGAAAAGATCACATGGATCGTCTCTTTTTTTTGAAGCATACTTTATATAAGAATCTCAATGCTGAGAGGTTTCATTATGACAGATAATGGAGAAGTTCTTCAATGTCAGGATGAGGAATTCCTTGATTACAACTGTTTAATTTTTATTTTTCATAAGTAGGTCACAAAAAGCATTCATGTGGGATGTTATAATACCATTTTATAGATGAAAAATATTGAAGATATCTGAGGTTAACTAACTTCACTCATGAATGAGACCAGCTAACAAATAGGTAACAGAATCTTAAACTACTCGTTAGGCATGTGGTTGGCTCTGGGAATATACATTTCCAGCATTTTAAAGTATATAATCTAGCATAATTTACCGTCCGGTAGGCATGAATCAAGGGTGCCTGTCAGAATTCCCTGGGAGTCTTTATAAAGAGGCAGTGTTGTGGGTTATCATCAAGACCTGAATTAGAGTCTCTAGGGGTCAGTTTGTGAAGGCATATATTTAAGAAAATTGCCTCGCTGATGTGGAGGTTCCCTGATTAGTATTATAGGTCCAGGAGGTGGGAGTTATATTTAGTGTGTGATAAGTGGCGAGTGTACCCTGGGGATGAGGGAAGGGCCCCTTAGGAAGACTAGCAGGGAGCTCACTCAGTGATGAGGGGTCAGGAAGAGCTTCCTGGAGGCAAGGGCTTCAAGGCTGAGGAGCTAAGGTTGGATGGGAGCTGGGGTGGAGTGGTTTTAGGGAAGGGACTCTCTTGGAAGAAGAAGCAGCCTGCATGGGTGCGTGGGCTCTCTCTCATCCAGGTAGGAGATCCACGGAACAGGGTAGAGGAGAGTGTGGCTGCGGGAGTGTCTAATCAAGACCTCCAGAGACCAAGCAGGAAGTGGGTCTGATTTTATAGTGCAGTTACCATGTGTATATACTCAGGCAGTAGCTAAGCAGATTACAGGCAGCCACCAATACAATTTCTGGCCAGCTGCCCTTGCAGTGACCATTCAAGGAGTGGGCTGTGGATTAAGTGCAGGGACTGCAACACGTGGCCTCATGCCCAGGGCTGTGCCTAGGAGGTGAGTGGCCTTCCGTTCACACGCCTAGCACAAGGGGAGTGGCCTGCCATTCAGATGCCCTGTATGCAGTACTCCATGCACTTATCCCCATAGGTTAGGAGATCAGACCAATCTGAAGATCAGGGAAGCTGCAACTGGTTCAAGAAGCTTGGATTTCATGACTTGCAACGGCAATGGTGACAGCTGTAGAGGCAACTTATCTCATGGCCCAGTCAGTGATGTGACCAGGAGGAGCACCCAGGATTGACTTCAAACCTCACTTTATATTTCATCTATGTGCCCTACCTCTTCATGGAGTAACACTCTCCCTAAAAAAAATAAATAGTCAGAGATGATGCTATATGAGTAGGGTGAGATGTGGGATGATGTAATTGTACTGGGTTGTATTATTCCAAGAGATGATGTGTGTTTGGGAGTTCTGGACCCCTGGATTCAAACCCCAACTCACTGGGAGGCTTCACTGCCCATCTGCACTCATCCTGGTGGTGGTGGGAGGATTAAATGGAGCAGGACAGATGAAGCTCCCTGGAGCAGTGCCTGGTACCTGGAAAACCTTGATGCATGGTAATTGCATTGCTATTACTACTTATTCTAGATTTTCCTTGTGGCTAAAAGTTGGAGTTTTGGAAGCAAGATACTTCAATAGTACATATTCTCATTAACTCCTCATGGAAACCTATGGAACAGGAGGAAAGAAAAAAGATAATCTTAGTTGCATTTCACTCTGGGGAGCCTTCTGCCGCCCTCCCCCTCCCTGGACCCATGAAGAACCTGTGAATACTGGGTCCTACTTAGGAGCATCTTTCTTGCCATCATTTACTTTTCTTCCAGGCTAGGGCTCTCTGAGGACTTTTAGAGGCACTGGACTGGGTCTTATTAATTTTATATTGTTCTTAGCATCTACCCAAGTTTTACCACACTTTTTTTAGTGACTACATGAATAATTAGACTTTGAAACAATTTTTCCCCAATTTAGATATTGTAGAAAAGAGAAGAGAAAATTAACCCAGCATTTTCAATCTCATCCAGTGCCTCATCTGTTTCTGAATAGGCAACTCAATTTGCTTACAAACTATTGCAACCATTCCTTCGGTTTTAAGGAAGTGCTCTCTTGGAGGCTGACTTGGAAGGCCTGGGCTGATTCCCCAACCTGTAATAAAGTGTATGTATAAAGATAGCAGTGTTGTTATACAATTTAATTAGTACATCACTCAGACATTTGGACCAATGCCTGGCTCCTTTTTTTTGCATGTTCATTTAGCTTTTAGTCTAACTCCCATGTGAAATAAACAAAAAGGCTAATTGCTTTTGGATTTTAGCACTGGGTGAAATACCTGGATTCATTATGTGAATCATATTTTATAGGTAGATTAAAGGTTCTATTGGTAAATGAAATATTCCAGATGACAGCTGTAATGCTTAAAGCAAGGCAATTGAAAGGTTTGGGCTCCCAAAGGCAGCATATGAATCCATCTGACATGTTCCTAGTTTTCATAGCAGTATAATATGTTTGCATACTGATGAGAACATTGTCTCAGGATGTTCAAGAGTGTATATCTCATCACTCTAAAACAGGGATGTGCTGGTAAATGTTGAAGAACCAGTTCTCTAGGAAGAAAGAAAAAAACCCTGAATTGTAGTGTACACCAATTTCCATGGTGTAAAGATTCCCACTGGCTAATTTCAAGGACTTGGGAATAGGGGCACATAGTAGACCATCACCAACTCATTTGAGCTGGTTCTAATGCACTATTGCTTGCTTGCTTCAAGTACAAGGTGGGGTTAGACCCAGGCTCAGAAAGTAGAGTGGTTTTTAGTAATTTCAGCAGATGTTAGACGTGGGTGTAGGGTTTGTAGTTGCCCTCTTTTCAGAATACTTGGGGGACCAGCAAAATGGAACATCCTCTTCCAACTTCCTTGAGGACACAGCAGGCAGGTGAGAGATATTTGCATCCATCTTGCATCTTTGAGTGTGCTGGAGGTAGTGTGGTGTGGGATTTATTTGTGACCTCCACTCTCAGACAGATTTTGTTTACTGCTGCCTGCAATCCTCTATAATGGAGGATTGTCTGGGCAAATTGAGGGTGTAACTGTTTTTAAAAATTTCTATAGCTGGTTCTGGAAGCATTTGTGACAGTGCATATTACTCTTTAAGTGACCCATCTTATTATCTGTAAGAAGTGCCTAAACTATCAGAGAAAATGGGACTTACTTACCCTGGTCCAGTTCTCACTGTACTTCTGTATGCTAAGTGTTCCATTGGTGTGGATGATGGGGGAAACTCAGGCCTAGGCCCTGCGTTTGGGGACTGGAAACCTACATAAGGTCTCTTTGGAGCTTGGTTTGGATTAATCACAACATCTGCCTTTTGCTTTCATTTCCTGTGCTAATCACTGTGGGAACATTATAGTCTGATCTGAATTTTGGTTCTAGTTGTCTGGCAGCAGATGTGCAGACAACCTGGGGCAAACAAGAATTTTTTTGGTGATCCTCTAGCCATGGCAGGTCCTAGAAAGTTCAAGTCCTTCAGCCATAGAACCAGCACCAACATCTGATAGCTCTCCTAACTAATGAGAGTGACATATTAACAAGGTATGAAACTAGGGCCCCACCCAAAGTCTAAGAGGGAATAACAATAACACATATGAGTTTGTCCTGTATCCTGTGCAAAGCTTGGTGCTGGGCAAGGGTCCAGTCCTGTATGTGGGCCAATAAACATGTGTAAACCAATTAAAAAGTTAGTTTTTAACTAAATACTTGGAGAGCTAGTAATAGATAGGGGAATGTTAGGATGTTTGCTTGATAAGACTGGAACTTATTCCTCTGGTCAGGGCTTGGTGAGCATCTCCAAATTAAGACAGGGAGAATGGGGAGAAGAGGGGTGGAGGTGAGGGGTGGGGAGAGAAACAGAGAGAAAGAGGAAAATTTCCTTGCACAGGATATTAAATCCTAAAAATTATCATTTTTACCCTTTTTTGGTCTCTGCTTAGCAGTTACAGCAAGATAGTTCCAACTGATTAAAAAAAATTAAATAAAATAACAAAGCTGTAGCTCTGTAACAAGGCCAAGAAAAAAACAAAGACCTGAGATCTCCTCCTGGAATAATTCCTTCTCTTTGTTCTTCACTAAGCCTCTCTCTTCCCTTCCTTATCCTCTCCTCCACTCTAGTTTTTTTGCTGTGGCCATTTACCATGTGAGCTGCATTTTCAACCTTTATCACCAATCAAAGCCATTGGGAGTTTAGGAGGTATTCCTATCAACAGAGAGCCCCTGGCCAAGTTTTTTGTTTTAACCTCTCAGGATCTACATTTTATAGCTATTGACTGAGCGGTCCATGCACTACAACAGCACAATCATTTCCTAGTCTATTGAAAGAGAACTTGACACGTTACCTGGATCATTTCACATGTCTTACCTTGGGGACATTAGCACACTAGAGGACCCAGCGTTGATTGCAGCAGACGTGTGAACACATGTGCAGTTGGGCATGCCTGTATCATGTGGGCACACATGGACCTATGCTTGTAGGATCACTTTTCTCTCAGTGTAACCAGAAGTGAACTATTACAGCCACAAGATGTGTCTCAATCAGAGCCTGGCAAGACCTTTCACAATACTTTTAAAACAGGTTGTTCCATAATCCTTTTTAGGTGATTGTAATGCAACTGACTGTATTCTTAAATGAATATTCTAAAATCTAGGGTTTCTCAGCTCAGATTTCTGCTTAGTCCACCAGGCTCTCTGGGGCTGGGTGGAGGAGGTGCTGGTGGCTGGGCTGTCTCCAGGGTGCTTTCCTGGTTTTGACAGCATGGAAATCCATGGCCTTTGGGGTCTGTCAGCCTGGACTAGAATTATGGACTAGAATTTTCCATAATTTAACATTGAAGCCCAAGATGTTGGTTTTTCTTCCACCGGAGCCTCCGTATTGAGCCCTCTCTCCATCTCTCTCAAGCCCTTCTTGCCCCCACCGCAGGTGTATAGGCTAACCCCCTTCTCTGTGTGAGCCGATTTCCACAGCAACTATGACTACTTAGCTTAATTAATTAACTAATTAAAATATAGGCATCTCTTTCTTTGAACTGTCAGCTCCCGTTGAGGGCTATGTCTTATTTACCTCACTATCTCCAAATACCTAGCACAATAACAGAACCAGAGAGGAGCTCTGAAGATATGTGTTGGATAAATGAATGGCACAGAGAAATAGCACGACACATAGTTCATGTTAGAAAGAAATTACTGTGATACTGTTCAATATCTTGATGGGATTTTCCTCTTACTGGCATGTGCCTTTGTTAAAAATCATGGTACAGTACACTTAAAATTCATGCAATCCGCTTTATGTAAATTTGACTCAGAAAAAAGTCCTATAAATAAACCTTGAACTCTAGTTAATGATAAGCATGGATAAAGTGTTTAGGAGTAAAGGATACTGATGGCTGAGACTTACCATGAAATGCCCCAAAAAATAAGACAAATTGGTGAATGGATAGTGGGGCAGATAAATGTAGAGCAAATGATTAATTGTAGAATCTGGATGGTAGATTAGGTAAGCGTAGGCTACACAATTTTTTCAACATTTCTATATGTTCACAAATGTTCATAATAAAATGTTGGCAATAAGAAAAAAAAAACCACCAAAGGATGGACTTGTTGATTATAGATAGGTAGTAAAACCCAGGGTTCAGTTCTGGAGCAACATTGCATGTAAAGATAAAAAAAATCAACTCTTTACAGTCTAATCAACTACTCCACATGGGTGGCTCTTATTCTTTGTCTTCTCAGAGAATAAAGGACAGAGGAGAAGCTAATACAGGACATTCAAAGTTCTGCGTGGGAATTACAAAGGGAAAAGTTCAGATATTCCATGTGAAAAATGTTTACTAGAGGGAATGAATTCTCTCTCTCCCCTCAAAAACAGAGATAAAGAATCTGAAGACAATAAATGTTTTTCTTTGGAAAAGGAATATGGTTTCTTTTATCATCATTTTCTCTTCCTTATATTTTATTATTTGTAGAAAATACTATTATAAAAAATAAAGAGTACCCACATCCCCTCCCCTTAAAAACATGGAATGAATATATTTGGCTGTCTTGGACAGCAATATTTAGGGGAAAAAATTAGGTGGCAACAGAATGCATCTTTTCCATCCCTATAAACCTCAAGTAAGCACTCTTTCAGCTTCCAGTCAGTATTTAATCAGCATACCATAACTTTTATGGGGCTGAAATGAAATGCTTCTGAGACACTAAATTTCAAGTGTTGCTGTAAACTTTGGTCATCTGAGTTTGATTTACATATGATGGTCCCATCCACTGTGATGATGGGGATAATGATGATTGCTGGTGTTGATCATCTGGGGAAATACACACACATAGACAAACACATGAGCACAGTCACCATCCGCTTTGTGTCTTAGCATATTGCCTAGGAAGTAAACACAAAGATGAATCGCAACTTTGATCTATTAAAAACAAGCATAATTTACATGAATTTCATGTAACATCAGTGAATCAGCAAGGCTCTATTTGAAAGCAATACATAAGCTTCCATAATAAAGAAAATTGAATAATTCACGTAACTAAAAAGTCTAGGCATAGGGAACATCTGTCTCATCTAGTGGTTCTTGATGTCATGAGGGCCCTAACTTCATGGCTTTGCAATTCTCTGAGCTTTGACTTCACCCTCCAGCTGGTTTTCCATATGGTAGCAAAATGTCTGGAGGAATTTTAAACTTTCTATTTCTGGAGTAGGAGACAAGAGTCCTTGAGCTAGCAATGTCAACAAAAGTTCTGAGAGTTATTTTGATTGGGCTCTCTGAGGGTCATGTGACCCATCAGGTAACAAATCACTGTGGCTGAGTGGATGGACCGTGCTGACCTGTCTAGCCTAAGTCATGTGCTCTGTCCCTGGAGCCAGAGTTTATGGATCTTCACATGAAATGGGGGCAGGTAGAGAAGACAGCAGGACACTGGAAGAGTCACTGCAAATTCCAATCTACAAATCATCAACTTCCTTCCTAGGGTTTCCTTGAAGTAAAGTTTCTATAACAAAACCAGATGATAAAGAGGAGGCATTATGTTCTCTTTCTCTGTAAAAGTAACAATCAAATATGCTGAAGGTATAAAAGACACAAGGATTTATTGGAAATAGCAGTGATTCCCCCCCCCCCATTCATTCAACAGACTGGCACTTTTTTTTCTAAAAAAAAAAAATTCTTTTCTTTTTACCATAATATTGACATGTATCTATTTTATCTTCACTGGTTCATTGGACATTAACAGGACACAGGTCAATTCATATAAAAAGGAATAAGGACAAGAATGGGGAGGTAGCATACAAGAGGAAATAAGGGGTGGGGTGGTACCTCAGTGGAATAGCACTTGCCTAGCATGCATGGATCCCTGAGTTCGATCCCTAGGACCGGGTCAGGGAGAGGATTCAAACATATGTGGTTAGTTTGGGCTCTGCCTTTAACTGTGGGTTTTCTATGCTGTGGATTGAACAAAAGCAGAGGGATGCTGTGAAAAGATCACTGGGCTAGAAAACCTCGGCTGCCCCTGCCTGGGTCACAGATGCTCCACCTCTCCCCCTTGAAGGGTGATATTCCTTCTCTGTGACTGTGAGTTTCTCAGGGCAAGACACAGTCTAGAAAGTGAGAAGGAGAACTAAATCAATCAAGAGTTCTTGCTCAGAAGGGGTGGATACTCAGTAAAGAAACTTGATGGTGTATATGACCAATAAGTTGGATGTTCCTTTGGCTCTGTCAATATCTGACTGGCATCTGTGGTGAGGGGATTTGTGAAGTAAGGACTTCCATGGCTGCTGATCAGCATGACCAGGTGTCTGTCCTATCTATCTGGACAAAGCTGGGAGGACACACCTTTGATCCCACCCCTCTCCTCTCTACTTACAATACATTGGTCCCAAGCAGGTTCACATCTTTCAGCCCAGGGTGAGTCCAGCATTGGCCCTTGGCAGTGTAATCACAGACCCAGAGAGCAGAGTACGTGGAGGCTAGCTGGCCTAGGGCTGACCTTGTTCTTGGTATCTGCTGGAGGAGGGCAAGATCAACTGGTTCCTCGAGGCACCTGTGGCTCTGAGGAATAAGGGGGAGTAGCCATGGTGATATAAGAGAGAAATCATCCAGAAGGCCTTTCCCACTCTGTCTCTACTGAGAGTGACAGAGAAGCCTTCCTCTGGGTGCCCGGAGGCATGCCTTGGGCCGTGGCTTTGAAGCAGCCAGGGCAATGATTACAGAGGTGATAGCCATCTCCCAGAGGGGAAGGTGGCTCCCAGTTGGCCTATCAGAGCTGGAGGGCACAGCAGCACCATGGTAAAATTCTTTCCCTTTTATTAATCTTGGGAAAATGAAGTTGGACTCATTAAGGGAGCCAACAGAATCTCTCATAACTGCTTTAATTTATCTCTGCTTAAATGAATCTGACTCTGGGGTTTAAGGTGCCTGTGAAAGCGAGATTATGCCTCATGTTTCTGCATTTCAGAAGTGGGGGCTTGTACCACTGTGAGAATGTACAGGGATGTTTTGGGCTCTCACGGATGGATTACCAGCTCCACTCTCAGGAAGGACTGAAGAAGAGGTACAGAGGGATGATCTAACATTGGAAGAGGAGGGTGAAGGTTTTGCTCTTCCCACAGAATATCTCTAATGGAATGACCTGCTTTTCAGATGCATTATATTAAGAAATAGCCAGAACCTGATATATTCACAAATGTTCCCTCTTATTGAGCAGATTAGGAGTAATGGAATGAGGGAAAAAGCGGACTAAGTTAGAAAGTGGTAGGGGAGGTATATAATCTACCATTTCATCCAGCAGTAGAGCAGCAAGATAAATGATTCTGGAATATAATCATGTGCAATTTTCAGCTGCCATGGATCTTTTTGTAGGTATTTAATTTTCTCAGATTAAAAGTTTGTTGAGTCCAGGAGCTTGAATTCTGCCTTTGGCAGAGAAGGCCTTCAATAAAACACTCTATTGTTTCCTTAGATTGTTATTATGCATAGTTGATCTATTATATCTTTTAAATGGATTTTAATGATGTTATCTTCTCCTGATAATTTTTACTAATGTTAAATTTTAAATCATGGTAAGCACTGGTTTTCTCTGAAGAAGTAGATCAATAAGTTAATGTTATATTGTTATGTATATTCAATAAGAGGGAAAACGGGCCATCTTTTGTTTATAGATATAAAAAAATTGAAATCAAAAAGGTACAACCCATTGGTAATCAAACACATTAGGATTGAGACATCTTTATAAAAATTAATCATGGAGAATCATTTTCATAATAATCAGTTCCTTGATTCCTAAGTGGCCAGCACTTTATAGGCACTATCTTATTTAATACAGCTCTTTTTAGGACATTTTATAATCTCCATTTTGAAAGTGTAGAAATGAGTTTAGGCAGATTAATGGCTTGTCTTGAAATTCAGGTCTGGCTCTAAAGCTCAGTGCTCTAGCTTGGATCTGTCTCCCAAAGCCTCATGTATTGAAAGTTTAAATTTCAGCCCGTGATGCTATTGAGAGGTATTATGGTCTGGATATGAGATGTCGCCCAAAAGCTCATGCGTGAAACAATGCAAGAAAGTTTACAGGTGAAATAATTAGGTGATGAGCCTTAACCTATTCAGTGCATCAATCCCCTACAAGGATTAACTAGGTGGTAACTGTAGACAGGTAGGGTGTGGCTGGAGGAGATGGGTCCCTGGGGGTGTGCCTTTGGGGTACATATTTTGTTCTTGTGAGCAGAGCTCTTTCTCTGCTTCCTGGTGCCAGGGTCTTGGCTTCTTTCCTCTGCCACACTCTTATGACACATGTTCTCCATCTCACCTTGAGCCTGGAGGAATGGAGCTGTCCTTCTATGAACTAAAACCTCTGAAACCATGAATAAAACCCAAATAAACTTTTCCTCCTCTACTTGTTCTTGCATTTTGGTCACAGCAGCGAAAACACCGAGTAAAACAGGGGGTGATGGAGGCTTTAAAAGATGGGTCTTAGAGAGACATCTTAGGTCATTGTGAATATGCTCTCAAAGGGGATAGCAGTACTCTACTTCCTTCTTCCTCCCTTGCACCCTGGCCTTGAGGTGAGTCATTTTTTTTTCTCTGCCACACTTTGCTGCCACACTATGCCAAAGCAATGGGACCAGCTGATCATGGACTAAAACCATGAGCCAAAGTAAACCTTTTTTTTTCCCTGTAAGTTGATTATCTCAGGTATTTGCTTATAGTAATGGAAAGCCAACACACCCAGCCTCTTCACAGTATCACATCACTACTCCTTTATACCATAGGAGGTCGTGTGAGAATGTTCAGGTCAACCAGCATCCATGTTCAATCCTCTTGAATCCATTAGAACAGGCTTGACTTCACTATGGGACACTGTGGTGGCTTAAAACAACTCAAGCACCATTTCTCACTCATGACACATATCAATGCTATTTCATGTTGTCCTTATTCCGGATTCTAAACTGAGAGGATGGGAAAAAAGAAAGAACACACAGTGACTGTAAAGTTTACATCTGGAAGTGATATCACTGCCATTCAATTCATACTTCTTTGGCCAAAGCACAGCACTTGGCTGTGTCAGATTCCACAGTGCTACGGAATCCCAATTCTACCATGCACCTAGAAGCAGAGCCCTGAGTAGTCCGCCCTCCCTCCCGAATGGCCTTCTGGGTGAAAAATACGAACACAATCCAACTCCTTTCCTTGTATTGCGACCTTGGGCAGTAGTACATATAGCTGTGTGGCTTTGGGCAAATTATCTAATAATCCCACACAATAACACCACGGAGTTGTTGTGAAGATTAAACGAGAAAAACCATCTTTCTCTTTTCTATGTGCACTTTTAAAAAACAGAATTGAGGACACACTGTATATATAATTTTACATTCTGCTTTTAAAGTTAATGTTATTTCATAAACATTTCCTCGAGTTATTATAAACTCCTTGTAGGGATCCTTATTATAGTAGAATAATATTATAGGACACATTCTAAAATAAGATATACATTGCTATATAAAAGGGCATTTTGCATTTGTAAGATGTTCCCAATTTTCAGTGACTCCTTATCATCCAAATAGGTGCCACCTCATTAAAGAAAGAAGTGGAAGCTCAGGCTGGAATTGCCCCCAACTGTTCCCCGGTGAGAAGAATCAAACTTCCCACTGTGGACGACAGGTTCCGGCACACACTCACTTCTCCATATAAAGGCTGGGGAGGACCTCTCCTAAAGAACGTGGAGTGCTCATTGCTGTTTTTTAGGTCAAGGAGAAAGCCCAAAGGTAGATTTTTTAAAAATTGCATTCACCAAAAGAAATAGATACATTGAAACAGTTGCATAGGAAACACTTGGTTACTAAGGTTTGGATACTAGTGATCTGGTAAGGAATGGAGATATTATAACCTTTCAACAAGTTCAGAGGATCAAGAACATGAGAGAGGAAAATTAATGCATCTCCCTTTTCTGGCCATGCCCTGGAATCCCAGAAGAACTGGGCCCTCAACAAAATACCACTTATTATTAATGCTCTTTTTTTTTCTTTTTCTCTTTCTCTATTTATTTTCCAATATTAGGGATTAAACCTAGGGGTGCTCTATCACTGAGTGACATCCCCAATCCCCCCCCACCAACACCCTTTTGGGAGACAGGTTTTAATTAAGTTGCCCAGGTTGGCCTCCAATTTGTGATCCTCTTGCCTCAGCCTCTCAAGTAGATAGAATTGCAGGTGTGTATGTATGTATGTATGTATATACGTGAAAGCTAGCATTCAACTTTCAAAGTTATTTTTTAAAAAAAACCATTTTTCAGACTCATTGCCATGTTTCATCTCTGACACTGAAGGAATTTAAGAGGTAGAGGGGATGTAAATAATATTCACTTATTTATTCATTAGTTCATCCATGCACTTACTCTGTCTCAGAAGCATTTATTGACAGTTCCTAAGCTAAGACACAGTCTCTGGCTTCAAGACAATTCACTGTCTACAGGTGACATACAAGCAACTGATATTCACTACAGCATGATCGAGAACTCATTACTGGGCACTGTGGGGACACAAAAATTACTCTACCTTGGTAGAGTCAGAGAAGGATTCTAGAGAGGGGACTTTAGAACTAAGACTTAAATACAAGCAGAAGTTGTGACCATGCCTTATGACAGGGCCCTGGACACCTGTCAGCCTGGAGGCACCCCTGGCTTCCTGGCCACTGGCCGGGAGGAGATCCCACACCTGGGTTTAAGTGGGGTGAGTTGAGTAGATCCCTTGACACAGGGTGGGGCTGGATTAGGGAGCAGGTGGTTCTAACTATCAGACTCTATTGACATTGTGCGTAGGTCCAGTGGAGTTTGCAAGGCACTTCCAGAATGTTCGAGATATTCTCAACTTGAAATCCAAAAAAACAAACCAAAAAATCCCTATCCAATCAAATTTAGTGTATGCTTAATTTATACATTTCTTATATACTTATACAATTATTTGCAATTTGTACAAAACTATACATTTATGCATCCTTTATTCAGTTCATCATTATATTATTGAGTCAATCACACAAGCTGAGCAGAGCACTAAAACTGTGCTGCGGGTCCCAGCCTCTTTCTCCCCATCTACCCTGAAAACCAGAAATAGCTGTTTCTGGGGAGGCTGGAGAGCAGGGTCTGAGCACAGCTCATTGGGAACGATGAGATTATGGACAACTTCTTTATGTCTGAAGGCTCTGTTTTCTCTTTTGACCCGCAGGAATAATGCCGTCCACCCTGCCTGCTTTGTAGGGTGGTTTTCAAGCAAACTGGACAACCGATGTGGATGTCCTTTGTACGGCACAAAGCCCTGCACAAACGCAGGCCATCCTGCCTGGCTCCCACTCCAGCCCCGACTCTGCAAGCAGGTGGCTCTGCTCACCGCCGACCTCTGATGAATGCTCTACTTCCCGGTCTACAGTTTCATCTCCCCTAATGTGGAGAGATCAACATTGGGGCTGGTTATTCTGGACTCAATCCTGACTTGCCAGGGAGAGCGGGTTGGTGCCGTGGACCAGACACATGGGGCGAATCCCTTCACAAAGTGTTTCACATGCATCACTTCCTGGGCCTCCCGACAGCCCAATGAGCAGATGAGGTTGGCTCATAATTATACATCCGTGAGCTCAGGAACCTCGACTCCAAGCCAGCCTTGCTGATTCCACACCTTGGCTGGGTCCTGCAGGACCCCTTGGAGTCCACAAAAAGAAGAAAATATCTAGGGCCTAAGGACTGACAAATTTTTTTTTCTCTTTGATGAAAGTATGGGAAGGGAGGGATTTTGATGGTGAGAAAGGGAAAGCTCAGCCTTTCCTTGTGGATGGGAAAGGGTCCTTCGGAAATGGGAAGAAGCAGAGCCCCAAACTAGAACTGGAGATGTTATGTTCAGCTAAGAGTGGGCAGGGAGGTGCTGGCCTTCAGGGTCAGACTTTCCTGGCTTCAATCTATGGTGCTGTAGGAGTTTTGTCTTTGAGAAAGTCACTTAACTTCTTTTAACTTCAGGTTTTTTTTTTTTTCTTTTAGGTGTAGATGGCACAACACCTTTATTTTATTTATTTATATTTCTGTGGTGCTGAGGATCAAACCCAGTGCCTCACATATGCTAGGCAAGTGCTCTGCCACTGAACTACAATCCCAGCCCCTTAGCTTCAGTTTTATTATCTACAGATAAAAATAAAAATAGTTTTGCTGTAAGAAATAAACGAGATAATACACGTCCAACTGCTAGCCCCAGTTTCTGGCACATAATAAGTGCTGATAAAAAGTGATGATTACTCTTCATATTTTACCTGAACTGAGTCCCACAGAGATTCTTAGGCCACAGACTAAATGTTTGTGGCTTCTCCAAATTCCTATGTTGAAGTGTCAATCCTCAGTGTGATGGTATTTGGAGGGGTGTGGCATTGGGAGGTGTTAAATCCCAGTGGGACAGTAGTGAGATCAGTGGCCTTATTAAAGAGACCCCAGAGATGCTTCACTTTCTCATTCCATGTGAGGACACAGTAACAAGACCACCATCTAAGAAGAAGATAGTGGACCCTTACCAGACACTGAGTGTGCCAGCACCTTGGACTTGGGCTTCCCAGACTTTAGAATTATGAGCAGTAACCTTCTGTTGTTTAAGTCACCCACTGTAAGGCATTTTTGTTATAGCGGCCTGAACAAACTAATACAGCTTGCCTAGGCCTCTGCCTAAAATAATAATACAGAAATCAGCTGAGCTCTGTGATGACTGTAGTCCTGGGACACCACACATTTCTTAGCCCACAGTTCTTGTCTTGGCCATTTCTAAAAATTTTCTAAGAAGCAGTCTTTACATTTTCCCCTCTCCTGCTCTCTTTATTCCCGCAACATAAAGTGTATGCACAGTGACTCTTCTCTCCATGGCCATAACTACCCTTACAGTCAAGGCCTTTGCCCCACAACAGGTTAACAGTACAGGATTAAACACCTGGGTCTGAGCCTTTACCCTCCTACTTACTAGCTGTATGACTTTAGGCAAGTAACCTAACCTCTCTGTTTCCCAATTCCTCATGTATAAAGTAAGGTAAGAATACTTACAACATAGAATGGGGCTAGCTTTTACATATATACATACATACATACATACATGTGAGATGCTTAATACACTGCCTAACAAATCAATTGCTGATGCTAATAAGTATCATGATATATATCAGCTATTAGGCTTTCAACAGTTTATTGTTTGATTTTCCTGATCCTAGTATCTTTCCACCACAGTTTATTAAGCCACAGCTGTTGGAATAATCTTCCAACACTTGCTTCTGCACAGCATCCTCTTGCCTGAGGCTATAGAGTGGTACATACAGTGGTCTTGTAGGCTTGAGAACAGACTGCTCACGGGCAAGCAGAGAGAGCCCCCTCTGTTCTCCTATCCACTTTCTCATTCCCCCTCACCCAGCCCCACCAACAGGCCTCCCACCCGCTGCTCCCCTGACAGCCTGTACCACCAACTCCAAGGTGAATCCTTCTCAGGACTCCAGACTTGGTTCACTTTTCTTCCTCTTCCTCTCTCTTCAGGAAGGTGAGTTCAGCTAAGCCCGTGGCTTCAATTGCTTTCCTGTCCTACTCATGCCTCTTTCTGATATGATTTTATTTTGTTTCTATGACCCACACTGATAGTTGTTCTTTTGAGTTAAGCCTGGCTCCTTCTGTAGGATTCTCTTTTTTTTTGGGGGGGGGGGAAATCTGCAGTGGTAGTGGGGATTGAACTTGGGGGCACTCGACCCCTGAGCCACATCCACAGTCCTATTTTATATTTTATTTAGAGACAGGGTCTCACTGAGTTGCTTAGTGTCCCGCTTTGGCTGAGGCTGGCTTTGAACTCGAGATCCTCCTGCCTCAGCCTCCTGAGCTGCTGGGATTACAGGTGTGTGCCACCATGCCTGACTAGGATTCTCTTTTAAAATGCAAGTGGTCATGACAGTCGCAACCCACCAGGTCGCTAAGTGCCTGGGAAGGAGAACAGCAGAAGCTGCTACCTCACTTGTAGACAGTCATGTTCTTGGGCACTGGGGGTCTCCAAGGGAAAAGACAGTAAAGAGTGGGCGTGGGAGGGGAAATATGGAGAAAGGGATGGTCTTGTTAGGAATGGTTGGAGCTGGGCACAGGTAAGCAACAGACAGAGAAGGCCATTATCTATCAAGGATGAAAGTGACATACTGTCAAACCTGTTAGATGAAAAAGACACTTTAGGTGTTCACAGGATCTCAGGTTTAAATCAATGGGCACAGCTAAACAGACAAACTCTAGAAGCTTGACAGGAGAGACCCTCTGACAAACACTGGGAAAAATCTCCTAAAATTCTGTAGGTCTCATTCCTACTGGTTTGTCCTCAAGAAATATGGAGAGATATGGTCATAGATTTATAAACAGGAGTATTTTTCATGGTATTATATATTAGTTAAAAAGTGTGAAAATATTCTAAATGTTGAAGAGTAAGAAACTTTCAATGAAATATTAAACAGATTGTCCCACCCCTGAAGTATTTTGCATTCATTAAAATATTTTAAAGAATGTTTAATGACACAGTGGCATAATATGAAGCAAAAAATTAGGATATCACATTTAATAGGAAGTTACAGGTCAGATGAGAGTGTTCCCGTAACTTCTTCCCAACTTTCTGGTGGCAAACTTTTCATCTTTTAAAAAAATCTGATCGAAATGTCAAAGGTGCATTTTGTCACTTTTGAAAACTGTGATATGTGACAGTTTCATATATTCTGAAAATGCAAAAAAAATGTATTAAGATATAGCATAAAGATCTACTATTGCTAAGTCCTAAGGCCCACCCTTCTTTGTATTCAATGAAAGACTGGAAAGGAACACATTGAAGTGTCAGTGTTCATCTCTGAAAGGTAAAATCGTGGGTGATTTCAGATTTCATCTTTATATATTTTTTAATATTTTCTTCACTTAACAAGCATAGCTTTTTCTAATTACATTGTTATTTTTTTCAAATTACAGAGTTAAAGTTTTGTAGCAGGATTGTCTTCATCTTTGAAGACAATCCTGAGTCGTTTTTCAAAGCAATGATTTCCCTTCTGATATGCCTGGCAGGGTTTGTAGAGGTGGTGGATGATTAGCAGGTCCTCTTGGTTTCCCAAACATGGAGACCTCCTCTACGTTTGGGTGAGGCTGAGCAACTATGTGTCTTTAGGGATAGTCTATAGGCATGTGGTTCTATTCAGTCATAGATATAGGAAGAAACTTTCTTCTTGCTTTCTCTGACTCACTCAATCCTGGAGCCATCCACCCACTAGGGCAACATGCTAAAAGGCTAAAAAAGCTTTGCAACTCTTCCCAGGAGCAAATACACAGGTCTGTCAGCAAGACCCTGCGGAAAGTTGTCTTCTCCCAGGACAAATAATGGTTTCTTAAATCCAGGGAGGGCCTAGGAGGACATATGTCTCTGGCTCATGTTCATGCTTCTTTTTAAACATTTTTTTCTGTTGAATATGGACACAATACTTTTGCTTTACTAATTTATGTACTTTTATGTGGTGCTGAAGATCAAACACAGTGTCTCACGTATGCAAGGCAAGTGCTCTGCCACTGAGCCAAAACCCCAGCCCCTCAATTTTATGCTTCTTGAATTAATGCTCTAGCAAAGTGTTCCCTTAAGTGTTCTTTTTACAAAACGAAATGATTTATATCCTGAATTATAATCAAACTAATTTGTAGAGAATCTGACCATCTCTCACAATCCCTACCCCATCCCTGCCACGATTCCCATAGCTTTAGGCAGAAATGTCAGGTTCTTTTTCTTAGCGGGAGTGCTCCCCTCTACTGCAAATCTGGTTCCCACCAACTTCTTTAGACTCCTGCCAATACCAGAAAAACCCAAATTCCTTATCTTCCTTCAACTGTGTCAGACTATTTCACACTCTAGGACTCTCCATGTGACTTTTTCCTTGCGTCACTCCTTCCTATTTCTTTTTACTAATCTAGTTAACTCTTGTTTGATTTTGAGACTGAGTTTGGATGTGACCATGGTGGGACGTCTTCCTTCTTCTGCTACCTCTACCCTCCCTACTTCCTGACTCCAGTCCTCGATGTTTCGTGGGAGTTCTTGAGAGCAAAGATGGTGGCTTCCTCATCTCTGCACCCAGCACCCCCCGAAACAGAGCCTGGCGAATAGCACCATCAGTGGATATTTGTTGAATGAAGAGATAATGCAAGGGACAGAACATCAGCTATCCTTTGCACGAGGCCAGCAGAGAGCAGAGCCAAGTGCCCATCATTTGGTCAACACAAGTGATCCATTGTCACATGCTTACTGCCTCAAGCTGCCCTTAACCTCAGGAGAATAATCAGCTCAGCCGAAACCCCATTTAGTTCAGCAGACAATTGGAGGTCCCAGACTCCAACTTCTGGTCTCAGGGAGGTGACTGTCTAAATTACTTGCCCAGTTTCTGAAATTTTTGAAAGACAGGGATAGAGAGATCTGCTTCATAAGACACTCTCCTATACCTAAGTTGGAGATGAGTGCTCCTTTCAATTCTTAAATGAATTCTGGACTTTGTGGACGCTTTGTCTGGGGATCGCCCTCCTTCTTTTCTCATGTTGCTTTTGAAGACACAGCAGGACCTCCTGGGGGAGACTGGGATTGCACCAACCCTTGCTTCCATCTTATGCCAAGGATCTTGGAAAGGTCAGAAGAGCAAGCTAAGGCTCCTCTACTCCCTCTACTAGAGCTACTGCCATAGACAAGGGCCAAAGCAGCCTGGGGCCTTGGCTCCCTGGGCCAGAACTCCTGCCACAGCACGAGTAGAAGGGAGGAGGGAGAAATGGGAGTAACAGAGATATGTTCTACATGGCCCACTTTCCACAGATGCTGGGCACAGCAACCCTTTCAAATCAGGGCCTGCCCTTGGCTGAGCTCCAGGCAGGCTTTGGGCCTGAGGAGCGCGCGCCCAGATGATGCCAAAAACCTCCCCGAGTGAGCTCCTAGTGCGGAGTTCTTGCTACCATCTCCCCACACCCCCGGCCCCCTCCCAGCCTCTGCTCCCCGTGGTCGCATAGCAGCAAATCCTCCTCGTGCAGGCTTGATTCTCATTGCATGAACATCTGTTTCCATAATGGCTAGCAAGCGCATTGTTGAATGTGTGTTATTCAGGCCACTACAAGCACCTCTTATCACAACGCCTTGCCAGAACATGACACAGAATCTGTCAAATTTCATTTCTTAGTCCCTCAAATCCCTATGTAAGTATTTATTCCCGCAGGAAGCTCCCAGCTCCAGTTGCTTGGCCCTCCTCCCTTGCCTGGGCTTCTTCTCCCTATGTCTCAGCTCTCTCCCTACCGGTTCCCCCCTCTGCCTCTCTCCCTCCCTCTCTCTCTCTCTCTCTCTCTCTCTCTCTCTCTCTCTTTCTCCTTTTATTCTCCCCTTTTCTGTTTGCTAAACATTTTGACAGAAGTGCCCGATGCTGGCAGCTATTGACTGAAAGGGGTAGCTGCCAGGCGCTTGTGATGGATGGGCTCATTTTGCAGCCTGCAGCTAGTCTCACTGAAGCATCCGTGTCATTTGTAATGTCAGCCAACAAAATGTAATCAAACATTCCAGCAGTTTAATCACTGAGGGCTGCTCAAGAGATGATTGTAGTGTCAATATAATGCTATTTCATTATCTGTTTGTATTTTATATTGACAGTGTCAGATAAACAGTGTAGAAAATTAAGATTAAAAATATGGTAATTTCATTTCAATCACCCAGCTACACTTGCTGGCCCATTATGCGATTGATTACTTGTGAATTAAATTTTGGGCTGAATGTAAAGTTTAATTTTCTTTCTTCTCTGCAATTCAGTTCCCCAAAGGCCTCTTAGTAAGTAAGTACCCATTCCATTTGATCTTTAATGAAAACGAATGGCCCAAATGGATTGTGTAAATCAGCCAGCCTGTGTGCGGAGCTGACAGTGTTTTCTTCCACCTCTCAAAACCTGCTTTTAATTCTCTCTTCAAATAAGAAAGAGGGGGGAGAAGTGATTTAATAGCTGTAATCCACACCTCAGTCAAAATTTCCGCTTGCAAACTTTATTATTCTTTCTATGGGGATCAGGTGGCCTAATCCATTTTCCCTTCCTTCTCCCCCTCCTCCTCTTGTGACAGCCCTTGATGGTAATCCTAATAGTTTCCATGGTTATTATTGTCACTAGAGTATGTAACTCCTGTTGACATCACTTGGACATGCTCACCTTATTAGTCTGGGTTAGGCTGCCCCAGACCTAGAATCCTGATTGGCAGCTCTAGGTGCCCAGAATGCCTCCCAGACTCTGCAGTGGCCCTTTCCCAAGATTCTAAGTGCTAGAAAAAAAAGGGGACAGGCCTGCAAGCTTTCCGTCTCACTGGTGTATCAACTCTTCAGGAATATATATATATATATATATATATATATATATATATATATATATATATATATATTTTATGATGAACTTTTCAAGGCTTCCAGGACATAGGGCATGAGGCTGTAGCATCATGAGGCTCTGGTAAAATTTACCCAAAGAAAGTAAAGCCATCTTCTATCAAAAGTAAAGTCAAGATTCCAGTTGATTCCATTTGGTTCCTTGTTTAAACTTGATTTCTCACTGTGTAGCATCTGAGCACCTCATGTTCCTGGGAGAGGCCCCCTTGCCACAGCACAAGCAACACAGGCAACAGCGCTCACCTGTTAGTGTGAGCTTTCTGCATTGGATGCTTCTCTGGCAAACCTAGGATTCATCTGGCTGTGGAGAGAAGGATGGAGAGCAGGCATGGAGGAGAACTCCTCCCCAGTGAATGCAAATAAAAACCTAAGTCTTTACTGAGAGGACTGATCCTTAAAAAAGGAAATCTGGACACCCAAATTTGGAAACTTGTGGATTTTTTTTTTTTAAGACAAAGCTGTTCAAAGATCTTCTTCAAGAAACAAAACACAACAAACAAAACAGCCCACAGGCAAAGCGGAGATCCCTCCTGGAATGTTCCACATGGAAGCAATCGAAGTTGAAAAATGCCTGCCCAGGTAAAGGGTGGGGACAAAGGGACAGCGCAACACTTGATAGCTGAATGCATCATCGGGAAAGACTTTGGAGCTCTGTGGCAAAGATCATGAAATAGAAAGAATAACTATCAGAGCCTTGATTAAGGGAAGAAGGAAAAGGAAGAAGAAGAAAAAATAACAATGTTGGGTGTAGATCTCTGAGGCAAAAGGGAAGCTGATACAGACATCCATTCATGTCAAGCAAGGAACCAACTGGACAGACAAGTTCCTTGTGCCAAAGTGGTGGGACGAAAAGGTAAAGCCAAGGGAAGATCTAGAGTCCCACGGTGCAGAGCCTGGCATGAAAGAAGCCCTGGATGTTTATGGAAAGAGTGAATTAACAAGTGCACAAGTTTGAAAGAAGCTTCCCTATGATTGAGTACTGATGGGAGCACGTTCCAGCTTGTTCAATGTTAGGAAGGACATAGTAAAAATATATTGCTTGCAAACACAGTTTACAATGAAAGCAAACCAATGGTTCCTCCTTCCTTGTAGGAAGATGTTCAAAATCAGCCATTTTTTGAAGAAAGATGAGAGAGTTCTGTGTCTGGGATAAAATGGCTGCTTTCCAGCCATATTTCACAGAGAACCCAGGGCTTCCTCTGAATTAAACCCAATGTGATCTTGTGTTATTATCAAGCACAGCACACTGCAGTGTTTGGGATCCGCTGTCCCCAGGATTTACTTCAGCTCCTTAGCTATCCACCTGCATTCAGAAGAGCTATTAGCCCAATTTTCTCTTGTTTGCATTTATTTTCAATTTTTTCACCCTTGAGGGATTCTTAAAAATCAACCAACCAGCAATGCTCTTCTATAAACCACTTTGCCAGCATATGGTTTTGTTTTGTGTTGACAAGATCAGGAGCAAATCTCATTTTCATAATACACCTGTCCCTTTGGTGACCAACTTCTCAGTTTACCTATTACTTTGGTGAAATTAAAGATGCTTCTGATGATTTTCCTTGGTGATCCTAAACTCCTTCCACTAATGGAACCAACTCCAGAGATCACCCTTCAACCCAAGAAGGGAAAAGTAGGAACAATTTGCCGTCAAACCAAAAAAAAAAAGAGGATACTGCATCTATTCTACTAAGGCTTTGGGCAGCTGGTGAAGTTGCTCTTGAATTTCATGTAAAAAAGCAATATTATGTCTTGGAGAACTCTGGTCTTTAGATATGCAGATATTTAGATGCCAGGTTGTTGGCATGGGCTCCCTGGAGGAATGTGAATGTGAATACACACAACAACATTGAAATCACAGATGCCTTTTGCAGGCTCCTCCAGTACTATAAATAGATGATTTGGGGCACACTTTTGGAAACAAAAATAATGGAGTTGGGAATGCATACAACTAAAACAAATTGATTGAATTGATTGAATCCTATGAAGCAGAGGTTGGCTGCAGAAGAGAATCACTTGGTCAGATTTTTAAACCTACTATTGTCATGTGTTCAACACTAGACTAACAAGATAAAAAATTCTGAGGATAAGGGCTGGGTTATGGCTCAGTGGTAGAGCACTTGCCCAACATGTGTGAGGCATTGGGTTTGATCATCAGCACCACATAAAAATAAATAAATAAATAAATAGCCCAGCTACAATTAAAAAAATTTCTATAAAATATGAGAATAAGACAGGGCAGAAGCATTTTTTTAAAAAAGCTTTTTGGGTGATTCTAATGAGCAACCAGGGTGGAGCACTACTGTTGGGAACAATAGCACAAGTAAATAATACCTGCTGAGAGGGAAAAGATCAAATGGTAAACAGCGCTGCCCTGGGGGTCCCCTTTTCTTCAGTGGGCTGCTGGGGGACATACCAAAGATATTGGCACAACAGGACACTCAGCAGTGAGTATTCAGTGGCATCAGGGTGGGGCCAGCTAAGTGTGAACGGAGCAAATGGAATGAAGTTGGGTAAATAAATGAAGTTGGGTAAATTCTCATAAATTAAAAAGCAGAAAATGATTTCATTTTCACAGAATGCATTATGACATTTCTGATAAGTTTAAAGACAAATGATATCCTTAGATTTTAACTTTTTTTTTCATACAACGAAGCCAGATATCTTACCATTTGATAAGTTCAAGGTCAGCAATAGCTTCCCAACAATAGTATTTTACTGTCATGGCAGTTTAATTCAACTAAACCTCTATTATAGAGTGCCTACTGTCTACCAGAAAATGTTCAACTAGGAATAAAGATTTTAACTAGAAGAAGACAGACAAGACATCAAAATGAAGGTGTTTGTAACTTTCCATTGTATGGTAGTACAAGCCACTTTCCTAATAACTACAGGTTAGTGACAGAAATCTGACCCTTTCCTGGCATCAGCACATGCTGGTTCAAGCCACTGCCTTCTCACTGGGATCCTGAGCTAAGGGATCCCTAACTAGCTTCCTTCCTCTACCCCAGCTCCACCCCTCTGCCTGGTTTCTTATTCTCAGAACAGCAAGCAGAGGGATGTGTTTATAATAGAGTCACGTCATATCATCCCTCTGTTCAAAGCCGTCGGTAGCTTCTTTTCCACTTGGTGTAAAGGCCAAGGTCTTATCAGTGACCACACAGCTACACAATCTGCCCTATCACTTCTCTGGCCTTGTGTCCACCTGCTCTCCCTGTCTCAACCCCAGCCACTCTGGCTTCCTTAGTTTTTCTCAAAAGCTCTATACATACTCCCATCTTGCTTTATTTTCTCTTTTAGCCAACACACTTATTTCTTCTTCTAAAGGGTTTAAAGTACTTACTGATCATGCTTATCATCTACTGTGCTCAACTAGACTATAAACTCCCTGAGGACAGGGATCTCTATTTTGTTCACGAATACATCTCAAGAATCTAGACCAGGCACCAATTATAAGCTCAATAATTGTTATCTTTTTAAACTTTTAAAATTTTTTCTTATGCATAATAGAATGTATTTTGACATGTGGAGTACAACTTCCCATTCTTGTGGTTGTGTATGAGGTGGAGTTACACGGGTTGTGCATTCATATATGAACCCAGGAAAGTTATGTATAATTTATTCTATTATCTAATTATTGGTTGATTTAATATAATTTGTAAGAGTTCTCAGAAGTGACTTAAAATATATGTGGTAAAATTCCCACAAGGCTAGAAACGACACCTATCTTGGCCATCACTCTTAGCCCACAGTAAAGGGAATAAATATTCATTGAATGGATGAATACATGAAACTAAATTTGGCAATCAATATTTCCCCACAAAGGTATCCATTTCCAGTTTTGGTCCCACATTTTAAAGTAAACCTCTTTAACCATTAATACTTGGATGATTCTTTTTAGGTCCTAATATCTACTATGTTTTAAGAAAATTGTTTTCCATTCTGAAAAAGCTAAGACTTCCTATAGAAATATTTTATTTTTTTTCTATACTGAGCTGAAATCAGAACAGTTTTGGGCTCCGGGTGAGGGTGAGTAGTCTCTAGGACTCAAGGTCATATGAAAGGCAAAATCAGAATAAGTTCAAGTCCTAGAACTGCCACTCCCTGCGGGCCCCTGAGCCCCAGGATGTCCCTCTGGTTCTGCCACCTCCCAAGCTCATCTTCTTGTCTTCTCTGAAGTTTTCACATGAAATCCAGAAAGAGTACTTCCTGGCTCACTTCCCAGGCTGCTACCTCTATTTATCATGCATTAAAGAAAAAGTTGGCTGTCAGGTGGGAATAAACTGGAGTTTGCCAAAATATTCAACACAGGAATTGATTTACTGAGCATTAACTCAGTAGCTTACTGGGAGACATTGGAGTAAGGAGTGGCAGAGAGGGTGAAGAAACAATGGCTTTAAGGCAGCCCCTGATGTCGAGGAGTGTCCAGTATAGTGGGTGAGCCCGGGCAGGACTGCAGGGCCTGGGCCAATGGGGAGGCAATGTGGGATCTGATTCAAGAAAAAGGAGCTAGTCATAGATTAGGCCTTTAAAGGAAGGAGTATATTAAATCTTCCGGGGTCGGGGGACAAATTGAACAGAGAGAGGAAAGGGAAAGGGATAGATTGTTGGAGAAGAGACAGAAGACCAAGTTGGAAGAGCAAATGGAAGAAAGTCATTTCATGTGAGTTGATTCAGGCTTTGCTCTAGAGGTAGCAGAGAACTCCCGAACAGGGTCACCACCAGGGTGAAGGAAAGGGGACATCTGCATCGTGTGCAAGATATGAGGCCCTGCCAAAGCACTCAGTAGTCAAGGTAAACAATACGTTAATGAAATATTTTCAAGATCAAATTGACAAAGTTGAGCCAGGCTTTTTATGAATATAGTTTTACTGAAAGGTTTGACTTGGGGAATGCAGGATGAAAGCCCCATTTTGGAATCCTGATCTGGGAAGACCAGTTTGAGCTCAGCCTGCCTCTGCCTCTGCAGAAGGGCAGCAGGAGGCCTAGGAGCTGGAGCAGCTAGTGGTCCAAAAGCACCCTCCTGTTGCTCCTGTCCATCTTCCTATTTGTTTTCCTATCTCATGCTGCTACCTTTCTGGCTTCTGCTGTCTCCTGTTCTTGAGGGCACGACGGATAATATCAGAATCGAATGGGAGAGACAATTTTGTAAACAGTTATCCACATCAGAACAAAATAAGGGGTGTGGGAGATGTACCAAGAAGTGTATCAGTGTTGGCTGCTTCCAGCCGGGATGTTCTAGAAGCTGGTGGCATCTACCCCTGGGCTTTACAGAACAATCTGACTTGGCTAAGCAGAGACAGTGGGAGGACTGACCTGGGCTCAGATCTTAGCTCTGCCATTTATTAGGTGTGTTACCTTGGATAGGTCATTGGACTTTTTTGAGCCTCGTTTTCCTTCTTAGTAAAATAGGGATCATGATTACCCTCTCCTCACAGGATTTTTATGAGGTTTGTGTGAGATATTATGTACAATCCTAGAATAGTTCTGTTCAAGATTGTTATTGTTAATGCAGACTCACATCATAGTTCCTCTATCGAAAATAAAGCCGTTCTATGAATGAAGACAATATTGGAAATTCCAGCTATCTGGAATGGAGTATGGCCATTTTCCAGTTAGCAGAAAGGGTTTGAGTAAAATCCAGAGTGAGTTCTAATGTTAGACTTCCCAGATTTACTGAATTTATCAATGAATCAACCCATGTATACTGATTAAATACCTGTTATTTGTAAGCTAGGTATTGTGGATGACCCAAAAAAATACAGGACATGATCTTGGTCCCCACTGAACTTAGAATCTGGTAGATAAGACTTGATATAATGGGGGTGTACTTTTTAAAATTTTATTTTATTTATTTGTTTATTTTGTTATGCAGCCTACTATACATGTATCCCTCTCCTAATAACAACACCTGGATTTTTCCTTGGGAAGCTTTCCCATTCTCTGCTCTCAGCCCTATTCTCTCTCTGGGTTCAAGGGGACCCTTGGTGTAGCCTCAGCCAATTAATGCATTGCCTTTCCCTGGCCACAGTGATTGGTTCAGGGATGGGCACACGACCCAATCAGAGCCCAGGGGACTCAGTGAACCCTTATAGGTCTGATGATTTTTTTTTCCTACTTGACTAGAATGTATGAAGTTGTTATCATTTTGCCATCATAGAGAGAAAAAATATTCTGAAATGGAACCCAGGTACAGAGCCAGGAGGGAGGGGTGAGGAAGAGAGAGGGAGAGATCTTAGTGATTATTTGAGCCACAGAATCATGGCATATTTGAACTCCAATAATCCAATTAATTTTGGTTTAAAACACAGTATTATGACATGGTGAAACTTTGTTGTAAGTTTTCCCCAGCCTCCACCACATTCTGACTTCTCTGTGTGTGTCTGATTTTTAACTACTACCTGCATATATTATTTGATATCAGCCTTTTGTCTAGCTCTCCTCCTTCAGCAGACTATAAGGAAGATGAAAAGACCTTGCAAAACATGCCATCTACTTCTTTGACTTGCTTGCAATAAGAATAATGGTTCAATTTAGCACAAATATCCAGATTAATTTATACTGTGGGCAAAAGGTAACCATTGACCTATAAAAGCTTTAAATTTACAAGATATCAGAGTATCACCTTGAGAAGACTTATGAAGTTGCACTCATACTTAATCTCAAGATTTCTTACAAGAGTTTAAATTAGTTTTTTCCTCTTTTTCAAACAAAAGTCACAATTGTGGGTTTAAGCAGTGAGTTTCCCCCTTTTTGATTTTATGACTTAACCGGGAACAATTTGGAGGACACTCAAAACAGAAATTTTCCATTATCATTTTTAGGTACCATATCTTGCCAGCACTACTGATTAGATATGTTGGGTCAGCACTGCCAAGTGTCTTATTTGCCACCTTCCAAAGAGTTTCTGGCCAGGCATGGTGGCACACACCTGTAATCCTAGCAGCTTGGGAGGCTGAGGCAGAAAGATTGCGAGTTTAAAGCCAGCCTCCACAAAAGCGAGGTGCTAAGCAACTCAGAGGGACCCTGCCTCTAAATAAAATACAAAATAGGGCTGGGAGTGTGCCCCACCCCCCAAAAGAGTTTCTATATCACAAAAACTGGGTGTCTTTTCAGTAAGAGCATAGTAGGTGCAATAATGAAATTATTGGTTCAGGGAAGGGAATTGATAACAAATAAGTTTTCTGACAAATGGGGTTCATTGTGACTAGTCAGTGTTGTTAGCATAATTGAGTTTAGCATCACAGCATAACTCACCCTTTGAAAATTAAGTGAATTTTTGTTCCTGTTAACTCATTGTCTTGTTAGTGTTCATTTCCTGTAGATGAGTTTGAATCTAATCTTGTTCTTAAAAATTTAGAGACATAACTGGGATTATTTCAAGATATTTGGCATGGGTTCACGTCCTGTGCAAATAATTTTCTTGCTGCACCTACAATATGCTTGCCCAAGAGACCCATAATTTTTATGATGCAAATTTCTAAAATGAGGCAAATAAGAATGTAAGAGATTTGACTGTCTGACCCAATGTGACTAATGAAGCCAGCCTCACCCGAGGTAAAGGGCTCCCACATTCACTGGCCATGACAAATCAGAATGAGAGAACTTGCCCTTTGTGTCCAACTCTGCAGCACAGATTAAGACATAGCTATAAACCAGCACTGGTTTCTGCTCCTGATGGCACCATTATCGTTTTTAAACTTATCATTTGTTCATTAAAGCAATCCCAAAGCTTATGGGGATTGTTCACAGAACATAAATACAAACATAAAAATAAATCATACAAACTCCTCTGGAGCTGCCTGAGACTTCAAGAATCAACTGGTCCAATCCTCTGCAGCAGCGTTACAGTCCTTGTGTTCTTTACCTCTGTTCCCATGTCTTCATTCCTAAGCTCTCTTTTAAGAGGAAAGACCTTCATGAGGTGCTGCTCTGTGAAGGGTCTTGTTCTTTCATTTGGCTCAAGAGATAACATGTCCCATGATTTGCTATAACTGCGGTATATAGTCCAGCTGGCACCTCTGTTCCAGAGCACGTCTACTTAGGGATCTCATATCCTCTGGGCTTCTCAGGTCTAGGCTAAGTATGGTGAGTTCTTCCAGATTTCTTCTGTGTTGGTTCTCTGTTTATTGATATCACCTAGCTGGGCATCTTTCCCAAAATATCCATGCTTACTTTATTGAAATGCAGTACTGGACATGATAGTTAATAAATATATTGAATAGAGACATGGAAATACACATTATGTTTTCTCTAATAAGTGACAACTTCCCTTGACTTCAGTTATTTGCTATAAAATGACATGTTGGACTAGATGATCTCTAGGATCCATTTCCTGGCTCTGCTCTGAGAGATGAAGACTGAATATGTACACTTTCAGAATGAGTATAGAAAGGAATGTTATTTAGATATTCCCTGTAAAATTGATTTTATAGAATAAAAGAAAATAAAAGGCTTGTTATAAATATTTTCCTGAAGCAATTTACCTGTGTAGATTATGAGCCTGATTTACTTTCCTTTAGGAAATGTCACTGGTAGTCTTTGGACACACTTAATTGGTAAAATAAAAGTTTTTGATGAGTTGGATACATGTTACAAAAAAGTCTAGTTTAAATATTTTAGTTTTTGCTGAAATGTTATCTCTGATGTAATTCATTTCTGTTGGTCTTTGATTTTTCCATCAGTAACAGGATCCCAAGCTACTTTATAGAAGGTTTATAAACCAGATGAGGAGTGAATGTGGGTTCTACCCTGTGTAGAGTCAAAAATGTGAAGGTACGTATTCTGAACTAGATGGCAGCCTTTGGAGACCAGAGTCTGGCTTCCTGTGACTTTATCCTAGTGCACAGTAGGACTTAGTAAAGTCCACTGTGTTAGGTCAAGAATTTCACCCTTTTCCAACAACAAAGTTTCTGATAAGGAACTTGCTTTATCTTATTGTTTACCTTTCTGTTGTCAACAATCATGATGGACAAATTTGATATTCTATTAACATTTTGAAGGGAGAAGAAGAAAGGGAACACAAAGGGGGGCCAAGCTCCAGAGCTTTTTATATGTGAAATATAAATGTCAAAGTTCACTTGTTTTTCTATTAAATTCTAAGTTGCAGTTTTCTAGCTATTTATGTTTTGTGACCATTAAAAAAAATCAGTTTCAGAAGAAAGATGGGCCACGATTCTATGAAAGTTGCTTACAACATGATTTTCATTGTTCAAAAAACCCAAATCAACCTAAGCCAGAATGTCTTGCTGATGTCCCTAAAATATTCCATCTTTGGACAGAACCATTAACTATTTTAAAAAAGCCAATAATCAATAAGTCTTAATTTGTTGCACTGACATTTGTGCAGGTTTCATCTACATGAAATTAATTAGAAAGAAAATGTTTTCTCAGCGATTGGTGAGAGGAAGGGAGTCCGGTGGCAACATAAGTTTGGCCCTGTATCGTGGAAACATTTTAATGAGGTTAAGCCTCAGCGCGCTTGGATCCAGCAGCTCTTCCAGTGTGCTATGACATTGCTAATGGGGTACCGAGGTCTTCCAAGATGGACTAATTACTTTGAAGGCATTTTGTGGGTCATTGGAGTTCTAGGTGGCTACCTAGTCTAAAGTATGTGACATAAACATCTGGAAGAGAGAATCGTGAAGAAGAAACTCACAGGAGCATAGCACCCCTCCCTCCAAATTCTCTGCTGAGTTATCCTCGTCTCTGAACTCTGCTGATTGAAGTGAGGTCAGATCCTAATTTGTTGGCACCAAAGGGCACCTTGGCTCTATGAGAGGCTCACTGCATAGCCCTGCCTGTGACATTCACAGGGCATCACCAGGCTCTGGGAAGAGTGGGGAAGGATATACATGCCTGGGCCCTCAGGGGTTAGCAGTTACTTTAATTGCTTTAGGAATCCTTCACGTGAATGAGACTAATGGGGTTAGACAGAGAAAATACTGGCCAGACTTGATCAAATACATTGAATTTTCCCCTTGGTGCATAATTAGGTTAAGAGAAGTAAGTGCTTCAGACGAAATCGAAGATGTTGGCCCATTATGAACCAAAGTCTTCAGGGAACACCTGGAGGTCCCAGACACCAAGGTTCTCAGCCTTTAAAAAAAGCATCATCTGTCAGAAGCTACGGGGAAGGTTAGTTCTGCTCAGGTCTGAGGCCTGTGGAGGAGCAGAGGAGGCTGATTGTGGTGGACTCTGATCATAGGAGGACTTCTCTCTTTTGAATGGTCTTTTCCAATTTGGGGTCATGTTCTCCTTCTCATTCTACCCCATTCTCCCTTTTGGGTAGATCAATGATGGCTTCCTGGAGGGGATGGTGGGTAAATGAGGTTGAGAAAGAAGAGTCTTTAAGAATGAAGGAAACCACTATCAGTGATGGTGACATGTGACACTGGAGAAAGGAGAATTTCTCACAGGCATGGGATTCTTCACCAAAAGGTGATTCTGCAATCTGCATTTGGGGTAAAAATTGGGAGTTCATAACCCACTTCAATCTAATGTATGAAATATGATATGTCAAGAGCTTTGTAATGTTGTGAACAACCAATAAAAAAATTAAATTAAATTAAATTAAATTAAAAAAAAAAGGATGAATCTGACCTTCTAAGAAGATCCCCACAGAGGCATATAGAACACCAGGCAGGCATTGGAGTGACAGAAATCTACATACACTGCCCCCTGCAGGAAAGAGGCATATCTAGGAGGTTGGAGAAGATGTGAGGACAATGACGATGTGTAACCGATGTGGATTGATACAAGGTTTGCCTTCTGGGATCACAAACGCAGAATGTGACAAAACAGGCCAACAAAGTCTGAAGACACACACCATCTCCCAATTTTGCTAATTCTGCTAGTCACAATTCACTGACTTCCTTGCTCTGGGCCTTAGTTTTACTCCACTGTCAGTAAAAGGAAGGAGTTAAACTAGAAGGTCACTAAGTTTCTTTGCTGTGATTTATTCAAATTTTCTTTTATTCGAATTCTCTGAAAAATGAATTGATAATAATTCTACTCCTGTAGAGTCTGGGTGAGAGTGAATTTCAGCTTTATGTATATCTGTAAAACACAAATTTAAAAAATAGAAATACATAGAAGGAAGGAGGATAGCTGGGTCAAATGGTGGTTCCATTCCCAGGTTTCCAAGGAATCTCCATACTGTTTTCTGTATTGGCTGTACCAATTTGCAGTCCCTCCAGGAATGTATGAGTGAATCTTTTTTTCCCCACATCCTCGACAATACTTATTGTTGTTTGTCTTCAAAATAGCTGCCATTCTGACTGGAGTGTGATGATATCTTAGAGTAGTTTTGATTTGCATTTTTCTGATTGCTAGAGATGATGAGCATTTTTTCATATATTTGTTGATTGATTGTATATCCTCTTCTGAGAAGTGTCTGTTCAGGTCCTTGGCCCATTTGTTAATTGGGTTATTTGTTTTTTTGGTGCTTAGCTTTTTGAGTTCTTTGTGTATCCTAGAGATTAGGACTTAAAAACAGCATGCTATAGGAACACAGCCACATCAATGTTTATAGCAGCACAATTCACAATAGCTAAACTGTGGAGCCAACCTAGATTCCCTTCAGTGGATGAATGGATAAAAAAATGTGGCATCTATACACAATGGAATTTACTCAGCATTAAAAGAGAATAAAATCATGGCATTTACAGGTAAATAGATGGCGCTGGAGAAGATAATGCTAAGTGAAGTTAGCCAATCCCGTCCAAAAAAATGCCAAATGTTTTTTTTTTTTTTCTGATTTAAGGAGGATGACTCATAGTGGTGTAGGGAGAGGGAGGATTAGATGAATTCTGAATAGGGCAGAGGGGTGGGAGGGAAAGGGAGGGGGCAGGGGATTAGCAAGGATGGTGGAATGTGATGGACATCATTATCCAAAGTACATGTATGAAGACTTAAATTGGGTGTCAACATACTTTATATATAAACAGAGATAAGAAAAATTGTGGTATATAAGTGTAATAAGAATTGTAATGCAGAAAAAGTACATGTATAAAGGCATGAGTTGGCATGAACATACTTTTTATACAAAGATATGAAAAATTGTACTCTATATGTGTAGTAAGAATTGTAATGCATTCCGCTTTCATGTATTTAAAAAATAAAATCAATGAAACTAAAAAAAAAAAAAAAAAGAAGGAAGACCAGTAGAATAGAAGAAGGGGAACAGGAGAGATAGGTGATAAGAAATATGGAAAGAAAAAAATAAAAAAAGAGCAAATACACACAAATTTAATACAGAAAAGGAAAGGCCTGGTTGAGACCTGTGGCCTGGTTCCCCAGGTTGACAGACCAGATGACCTCGGTGAAAAGGAAGAGGAGGGTCCTGGCAGTTTGTTAAAAAAGCCCACTCCTTAATGGATTCCAGACTGAAGAGGAATGTCCAGGTGAGTTTTTCTGCAGAGAGGCCCAGTGTGCTGTTTTTATAGCCAATACTGTAGCCTGGCCAGGCAACGGGCGCCTTTAGGACCAGCCCTGAATCACAGGACCTGAGGCTTCATCACCTCCACTCTAAAAATTGGCTGTCTGATGAATTCTTGGCTTACTCTGCTGTTTAACCTCTGAGAAAGTAGAGACAGCTGTAGTAGGATCTGCTTATCTGAACTCAATTCTGGCCCAAAGTTCTAGGGAAAAGAAATTCTCAAAGAAATGAGAGAGAAAAAATGAGTTGAAAATATTTTTTTTGTGTGTATTAAATATGTGTTTTGCATGTGTATGTGTTTTGGATGCTGGGGACTGAATTCAGGGCCTTGTGTAATTTTGTGGAGTAAAATGTTCAAGAAATGAATAGCTCTATTACTAGGGAAAATTGGTGCAATAGCCTGAAAAGAATAACTTCATTTGTTTTCTCATTCTGAGCCTCACCAGAACCTGGCAGGGAGGCTTGATTTTTGTAAATTCAAAGTGTCGGAACCTGGATCAGCTGATGGTCTGTACCTCTTTCTGGAGACTTGTGCTGCTGTTCTGCTCATAGTTGGAAGAAATTGCACCAACAGACACACTTTAAAAAAAATCCAATATAAAAGAAAGACTTTCTCTCATTACAGAAATATTTGGAGAATATACAAAGAGATAAAATAGAACTGTAAAAACATCCCAGTATTCAGAGATAGCTAGCATTAAATTTGGATATTTCCCCCGTAACTTCTTATTTTGAAACAATTCTAAGCTATAAAAATTTGAGATGACGATAAACCCCTAGGAACCCTTCACCTGGATTCATAGTTGTTAACATTCTGCAGTGTATTGTCCTTATCTGTCTTGGCTGTATCATTTGGAAGTCATTTGTAGACCTGACATTTTACCCCTGAACATTTTGGCTTGTAGATCATGAGAGCAAGTTCATATCCCTACAAAGCCTCAATAACAATATCACAACCCTGACTTTAATACTGACTTAATAACATCACCTAACAGTCTGTATTCTTGTTCCCCAATAGTCCCCCAAATGTCTGTTGTAACCTTTTAATTTCAATCCAAGTTCTGAGTTTTGTGTGTTTCCTGTATTGGCATTTCTCTAGAATTCTTTAACCCAAAAAAATAGCCCCCCCCTTTTATTTTCCTTTTTTTGTCTTGGGATTGTTCAGACCAGCCCACTTTGAATAGTTTTCAGATTTTGTAGTCCTTACTAAATTCATGTTAAATATTTTTGGTAAGAATGCCACATAGGTAATGCTTTGTACATTTTGGAGATTTAATTGTCTGTACTGAACCTAGGTTGCTTTTCTAATCAGAAAACGGAATAATGCATGTAATTATTGAAAAAAGCTTTCAGAAACATTTCAACAATACCATGGTCCTTGAATAGCTTGATCCCCAGAGAACGCAGCCTGGGTTCATGGAAGGAGTATGTGATAGGAGGGCAGATGGATGGTTTTAGCTCAATGAATAGTTATGTGATCTTGGATAACTGACCTCCTTGCTCTGACCCTAATCCTAACCCTAACCCTAGCTCAAGTGCTAGTACGATGCCTGGCTCTGTGCTTAATACCATTGTTCAGTGACTTTACAAATTATTTCATGAAATGCTCCAATTGGTAGTGAGTCTCTTGTCCTTGGAAGTATTCAAGCAGAGACTGGAAGGCCCCTGGAAAAACAAGTTGAAGAGGGGGTTTTGCATTGCAAGGAATTCTTCTCCTTTGCCTCTGGTGGCTTTTCTGGAGAGGTTTTTCTTTCCTATTTTAAATCAGAGCTTGATGTGGACTTTATTATTGGAATTATAAAAACTCACGTTATGTCGCTCTGTGTCTCCCTACTTTTCTATCTGCTTCTGTTATTGAGTTCCTCCTTTTTCTTCCACCATCCCTTTCTTAGTTGCAAACTTCTCAGTATTTTACAAGTCTTTTCAGTTTGAGACACCAACTATGCCCCCTTGTGCTCTCTTGGAACCAGTGGGGAATTGAGCCACCATAGGAAACCTAGGCCAACAGACCCACCCTAGGGATGAGCTGTTTTGCTCCAGAAAACTAGTTCAGGATCCTCAGATGGGCTTCTCTCAGTTGAAAAATGAGAAGTGCCCTAGAAGTGGTGGGGTGTATCTCCTACACCTGCTTTCTTCCTGGGTTGCTTATACCACATTTCCTAGATTTATCAATAGATTCTAGACCCTGGGTCAGCTTTAATTTCAAAGGGTCATTTTGGAGTTTGTGTGTCTCTGTAGTGCATGAAAAGGATAGCTTGCATCTGCCCGCGTGGGGCCATTGCATTATTCCACTGGCTCCCCCACCACTGCCCCCTGAGCTTGCCTGGGTAATGTTCTTCCCTTACAAATTTCATCTCCCTGCACTGTGCATCGAAACGACGCAGTTATGGAGTGCACAGGGAAAAAAATTATAATGCCATTAAAAGTTATCATAAATTTCAGATCAGCATCACTTCTAATCCGATACACAATTTTACTGCCCCTATAAAGTAGGTGATTTGCAGTGGTCTGAGGGGTCTCCTGGAGCGTTTTACTTCTTTTTAAATTAAACACACCAACTTTGTGCTGAATTTAGAGTGTGGACATAAAAAAGGGGGTAAAAAGGAGAGGGAAGGGACATTAGATGGGAATTGCAATTGAATCTTTATATATGCCATCTTGGCACTGTGGTACTAAATATAGTGCCAGGTAAATAGATGTGTTGAAATATTCAGAATAAAAAACAAATGTTCCAATAGCAGAAGTGTGAGCCCCGAGAATGTTTCCACAGTGGGTGTGCTTAAAATAATAAAATACTGTTGTTTAAAACTACTCAATCTTAAAAAACCCTCTGTTGTTAAAAAAATATAGCGCTGGTATATGTGTGAGGGGCTATGTGTGTTGAAGATGTATAAAAACTCCTAGGAAATTAAACAGAATATAAGGGGCTTGATTTCACTGGTTGGAAGGTTGCACTGATTATTTCTTGAGGTACACTAACTCTTCCTAGAAGTTTAGGACATCAGAAGTTGTCATTTACTAAGTGACAACTCAATACTCGGAAATGTAATGTCTCTAGCAAGGACTGACCCATGAGCCACATGCAGATGTGTGCACTCACGTACGTGGAGAGAGGTGGTACCTGCTCAAGTGCTAGTATGAAAGGGAACTCCAATCACAAGGGTTCTGGAAGAAATGATTTGACTGAATTGTGACATTGCTTCTTCCCCACACCCTATCGTGCTAGCCATTCTTAGCAACCCAAATGCTGTTATGTGCCTAGAATATGATGCTCTGGGCTAAATGTGAAGATACAAAGGAAAAACAGACCCATAGGTCTACTTGCAAGGAGCTCATAATCTAGACCAGGAGTTTAGACAGTGTAATCCTGGTTACAGTAGAGTGTGTTCAATGCCAGGGAAGCCAGTGCCCACTGGGATCTTACAGAGCAGAGGAAACCATGGGTTTACCAGGACAAAACAGAATACAGCACCTTAAATCTCTTTCAGATTGGGTCTAAATTCTCCAATTCAAGTAATTTCAGCAATAGTACTTATAAGTTAACAAACAATCAAATAAACAAATGTGCATCACATTCTGGTTACTGTATGTTTTGCAGACAGAAAGCAACCAGACTTATTTGGAATGAATGAAGCTTGTAATAGAACATGAATGATACCCAGGCATGCAAAACATTTTACCTTAGGAAGATACTTAGGATCTGTCATTTAATCCTTAACAATGAGGCAGGTACTATTTAATTTTACCGATGAGGAAACAAAGATTGTGTGAGGCCAAGTGATTTTTCCCCCCAAGTATTTGAGAGATTGGCCCAAATCCAGACCATCTGGCTGGACATCCTGCCCTATTCTATACCAGCTGGGTTTTGTCTGATGCCCATGCACAGACTCTGGTGTGGATGGTGTGTATTGAGTCTCAGGGAGGGCTGTGCCAACATGCTCTTGTTATGGCCAATTCCCAGCCTCTACGTGGAACTAGAGGACCTGGAGACACAGTTGCCTGTAACCATGGTGAAGAATAATTTCTGCTGTGGTGCCTAATGGATTGGCGATAACAGAGCAGGTGGACAGAAAGCCTTGATCATAGTACTGGAGTCAGGTAATTATATATAGCATTTGTAGGACACTTAATGCCTTTCAGGATATTGCAATCTCCTTAAAACCCAACAAAATAGGAACTATGATTATCATCCTTATACTACTGGCTGAAAAAACCAAAGCACAGAGAGATTAATAAATTTGCCTAAGATTACAGAGGGGGACATGCTGGAGTCAGGATTCTAATCCAGATTCTAATCCAGAGTTTGCTGTCTGGAGATAACAGGACCTCATGACTCATCTCGTTTGTGTTGATGGGGCTGGGTGTCCTCAGTATTAACTGCAGATAGCATGTTGTGCTAACAGGTATTTGATGGGTTGAGACATGATCCAACGTAGGGAGTACTGTCCCTGTTGTGTGTGAAGAGGAACAAGTGAAGTTGTGTCTTGGTGTATGCTACGTTTCTAATCTTGTGAAGGAGGGTCCTACACATTTGCATCATATATTGTATTTGGAAAACAGTTTGTATTGTATAGCAGGTTGGCAAAGTTGGAACTTCTGATATAAAAGGCAATCATGAACTCTGAATACCTATTAAATAATTCATGCATTTAAGATATCAATTTACCAAACGTTTGTTAAATGCCTACATAGATTTTTTTTTTTACTTTTTACTTTTATTTTATATTTTACTTTTGTTAAATGCTACATAGATGCTCTGATTGGTGCTAATTTATCACAGTATACTTGTCTTCAGTCAAGTTAGATTACCTTACCTAAAGTATATTTAGCCTTAAATTAAAAAATTCAAATCAATAATATTTATTTAACTAGATTGTGTTGTTGAAATGAAATTACAAATAATGGCTTAAATAACAAAAAACTTTATTTAATGATAGGAAATATTTAGACCACCATCTATTTTTATTTTTACATTTTCTCCAATGTTGACTTAAATATACTCATATAGAAAAAAAAACTTATGTGCACTAGTATATTTTATAAAATAGTATCAACTTTAAGACTTGATTACTTGAGCCAATTAGACTTCTATCATGAAACTCTGACATAACAAGTTCTTTGGTGTTGAGCTTTTGCTTTTTAAAATTTAGATTAAATTAATTTTAACTGGTACATAAACACAAAAACTACATATTTATGGGGTGCCATGTGATATTGTGATACATGTATATTTTATATAATGTTTAAATCAGGCTAATCAGAGCTATCTTCACATTTATTCCCTATGATAAAAATATTAGATTCTTTTCTTCTAGATATTTGAAATATATATTACTGTTATCTGTAGTCACCTTTTGTGCAAAAACACACCAGAACTTCTTACCTCTATTTTTTATAACTTAGTACCCACTGATCAGCCTTTTCCTTCTCCTCAGTCTCTGGTAACCTGTGGTCTATTCTCAACTTCTATGAGACCAATTTTTTTAGGCTATGCATATGAGTGATATTCTGAAGTACTTGTCTTACTGTGCCTGGCTTATTTAATTTAACATAGTGATCTCCAGTTTTATCCATATTGTCACAAATGACAGGATTTTATTATTTTTTATGCCTCAGTAATATTCCACTATCTGTATATACCACACATTGTCTTTATCCATTCATTAGCTGATGGACACTTAACTTGTTTCTGTTGGTTGGCTATTGTAACTAGCACTTCAATGAATGCAAGAGTTTGGATGTCTCTTCAACATTCTAATTTTCTTTCCTTTGGACATTTATGGCATTGCTGAGTCATATTAGTTCTTTTTACGAGATTTAAAGGAATCTCCATACTTTTTTCTGAAAAGGTGAATTAATTTGCATTCTTACCAACCGTGTGCAGAAGTTCCATTTCCCCCCCATCTTCACTAGCACTTGTTATCTTCTGTCCTTTGGATAATAGCCATTCTCACTGAAGTGAGGTAATATCTCATTGTGGTTTTGATTTGCAGTTCTCTGATGATTAGCGATGTTGAGCATGTTTTCATATGCTTGTTGACATCTGTATGTCTTCTTTAAAATATATTTTGTATTTTGAGTTCCTTATATATTCTGGATATTTTTCTCTTATCAGATGATAGTTTTCACATATTCTCTTCCATTCTGTAGGTTATCTCTTCAGTCTGTGGATTGCTTCCTTTGTTGAGTCAAGTCTATTCAGTTTGTCGTAATCTCATTTGTATGTTTTTGCTTTGGTGGACTATATTTTGTGGCCTTGTTCAAAAATCCTTGGCCATTCCAGTGTATTTAAGCATTTCACCTGTGGTTTTTTCCCCAGTAATTTCATAGTTTTAGGACTTATATTTAAACCTTCAGCCCATTTTTAGTTGATTTCATGTATTGTGGGAGGTGAGGTCTAGTTTCATTCTTCTGCATGTGGATATCCAGTTTCCCCAGCACCATTTACTGAAGGTTGTTCTTTCTCCAAAATATGATCTTGGCACCTTTACTGAAAATAAGCTACTGTAGATGCTTGTGTTTACTTCTAGATTTCTAGTTTGTTCCATGGTCTGTGTCTGTTTTTATGTCAGTATTATTTTATGCCATGCGATTTTGGTTACTACAGTTTTGCAGTATATTTTGAAGTCAGGTATATTACACTTCCTACTTTGTTCTTTGGTGCAAGATGGCTTTGGATATCTGGTGTTTATTTTTCCTTCCCCTTCCTCTTCCCTTTTTCTCTTTCCCTTTCTTTCCTTCCTTCCTTCCTTCCTTCCTTCCTTCCTTCCTTCCTTCCTTCCTTCCTTCCTTCCTTCCCTTCTTTCTTTCTTTCTTTCTTTCTTTCTTTCTTTCTTTCTTTCTTTCTTTCTTTCTTTCTTTCTTTCTTTCTTTCTTCTTCCCCCCCTCCTCTCTCTTTCTGTGTCTTTCCATGCAAGTTTGTATTGTTTTTCTAGTTCTGTGGAGAACGTCCTTGAATCTGTAGATTGCTTTGGGTAGTATGGACTTTTTAACAATACTAATTCTTTTAATTCATGAAAATGGGATGTCTTTCTATTTTATTTCTTCAATTTATTTTATAAATGTTTTATAGTTTTATGAATGTTTTATAGTTTTCATTGTAGAAATCTTTCATCTCTGGGGTCAAAAAATCTTGAGTTTTTTTTTTTTTTAGCTATTATAAATAATATTGATATCTGGATTTCTATTGTAGATAATTCACTCTTAGCCAATAGCAATGTTACCAGTTTTTGCATGTTAATTTTTTTTGTGCATTAATGTATTTTTGTATATTAATTTATTAGTTTTAGTAATTTCTTTGGTGGAGCCTGGGATTTTCTGTGTATAAGATCACATCATCTGCAAGCAGTGAGAATTTGACTTTCTCTCATCCAACTCGTATGCCTTTTATTTCTTTCTCTTGCCTGATTGGTCTGGCTAGGACTTACAGCCTTTAAAAGAAAATAAATGTCAAAGAATTTGGAGAAACTCTTTTCCACCCATGAATATTGGTTGACATTTAGTTTCAACCACAGCTTTCTAATTAAACCCATTCTGGGAGTGGTTGAATTTGGGATAGATATAAAATTTTTCATCTTGCTTAGTTTTGGGGAACTCCTTGAAGGGGATTTTGGCTTGAAAGACTGAGTTAGCTGGCCTTGGGGGAGGAAGACGAGGTTCAGCTGCAGGACTGTGTCAGCTGCCTGGCTCATTCTCAGGGCTCTTGACCCATGCCCATGTGCCAGCTCACTGAGGACTTACCAGAGCCTGCAGTCAGAAGCTGAAATAGAAGTATCATTGGCATTTATGGATGTGGGGCCAGGGAAAGAATGTATCATTCATTAATGAACTTATTAATTAAATAATGATTCATTTCACTTTGTAATGATTACTTTAGAAATTTTTGAAATAGTTTTCAGATACTTTGGTGAGATGATCCAACCGTGCGGAGGAAATATCAAAGATTTTTTCATGGCAGTTTAGTATCCATTTCAAATTAATTAAACTTTTCTTAGAAAAAGATATTATTAGCATTGCTTCAGAGTGGATAAGAGAAATTTTATCATATAAGGAATTCTATATTATGGATTGTAAAAGTACAAAGTACTTAGCTGCAAGAACAGAAAAAGGGACTTACAGTAATTTCAATACACAGCATTTTAAATATATTTGCATTCAATATGACTAGATGTTACAGACATCTGGCCATAGGTGGCTGACAGTATTAGCTGAGAATTTCAATGAAAGGAGGCCTGAGTCTGCATTTTAAGTTAACTCTACCATGGTTACAACATGCCTTCATGGCCTCAAAACCTAGGGCCCATTCAAAGACAGGAAAAGAGAGGTGGAAGTCAGCCTAACTGTCTGCTTTTATTTGAAAAAGCAAAAACATTTCCAAGTAGTCTGAGAAATCCCAATAGGCTTCATTGTCCAAAGTTGTGTCATGTGACCACTTCTAGCCACAAAGAATGCTGGGAAAATGAGCAACCACGTGTGCATCCTCTATCAAGGGAATTAAAAGAGAAGGAGTTGGGAATAGGTCAATTAACCTTCAAAAGATGCATTCAAAAATCTTAACTCAAAAGGAGTTAATCTGCATACTTAATGTGTTGGCTTTAAAAAACATGGAAAATTTCAAACATATCAAAAAGTAGAGAAAATAGAATAATAGATCCTCATGAATCCATCACAATATTCAACAAATATTAATTTATATCCAGTAGATTCAATAAATCCCTACCATTTCCTCCAACTCTGTGTATTTTAAAGCAAATCCTAAATATTATAAAATTTTATTCACAGATAGATCTATAACAGCTAAGAAATATTTGCAAAGAAAGCATAGCCTTACTACCACTACCATCTCAAAATTAAATTAGTAAAATTCCTTAATATCACCAAACATTTGATTTGAATTCACATTTTCCCAGTTATATCATTTTAAAATATTTTATTTTAATATATGTTCTTTCTCTTTTGACTTAGTTATTATTTTGTTCATGATGTTTAAATTGATGTATCCAATAATTTTTTTCTTCTTCCTGGCTAGACAAGTGCCCATGCATTTAATTATTTTGAAGTATCTTTTAAAACCAGATTTATTGTGGCAGCTTAAGGTTTGATCATCCACACACAGAAATCATACTCCACAGGGTCTACTGAACTTTGAGTATTGATTCTTAAAGTTCAGGCTTGAAGATTGAGATATTGGAAAATAAGTGTATTCCTTTTGACTTGCTATGTGCATAATATCTGGGGATATTAGACTATGAGTTGGATAAAGTTCCAACTTTAGGTATGGGAGCACACGTTGGAACAGCAGCATTTTGTCACTACTGTGGTACCAATTGGTATGACTGTTCCAGTGCAGTGTGATTTACTTCATAATTTGTCCGTAACAAATGAGATGCCCTTTGAGATCCTGTTCAGTCTTCCAAGTTTATTTATTCAAGATCAATAGTTATGGAAGTTCTTTCTAAATATAACTTGAAATCCAAAAGCTAGAAAAGAAAATATTGATAAATTTGATTACATAAAAAGAAAATAATTGCGTATGAAAAGAAAGAGATAAAACACTAAGACATAAATATGAATGGTGAATTAAAAAAAATGTGCAATTCACATCACACACAAAGATCAGTCTTCTGGGCAAAAGATGATGGTGCTTGAACTTGGAGACAACAAAGAGAAAAACAGTGTGTTGGGCTAGATTGTGAAAGAGAGTCAACTAGGTACAACTACTTCTTACTATAGTTTAATTACTCTGCTATAAGTGCCAGGACAATAAAACTTCACAGCATAATGCTTTAGGTGATAACCCTGCCATTCTAATGCCATAGAGGAAGGATTCTAGACAACAGGCAGAGCCAGCAATTTATTGTGTATGAAACAATAGTTTTGGAGTTTGGAAGCCTGTATGGGAGTTCTAATTCTGATTCTATCATGTTTGATTTGGGGCTAACTTGCTGTTTTAATCAGATTTTTCATCGTGGTGACCAAAAGATCTGACAAGAACAATTTTAGAGGAGGAAGTTTATTTGGGGCTCATGATATCATAGACAACTGGCTCCAGTATTTGGGACCAAGGTGAGGCATCATGGTGGAAGAGTGTGTCAGAGGAAAGCAGCTCAGGAGATGGCCATCAGGAAGCAGAAAGAGACTCTTCCTCTGGTCAAGGTCATAATATACCCCAACAGCACAGCCCAGTGACCCATCTCCTCCAGCCATATCCTACCTGGCTACAGTTACCACTCAGTTAATTTCTGTCAGGGGATTAACACACTGATGAGGTTAAAACTGTCATAACCCAATCATTTTACCTCGAAGCTTTCTGGCATTGTCTCACACATGAGCTTTTGGGGGAGACCTCATATCTAAACCACGACAATGGTCAACTTGACCTCTATGAGTCTGTATTTTCTCACAGGTTGAATGGATCAAATAAAATCCTAATTATAAATTTATGTAATTAAGATACACAATCCTAATCCCATGTAGTATAGACTTTTGTTATTCTTCATGATTATTTATATGTTGATATATTTCATTTAACAATTTGGTTAAAAACCATCACTGTAGTTTTACAATTGGGATTCAGTCGTTAAAAATTATTGAATAAAATGTTTGTTTTTCCTCCCTCTATCTTTTAAAAAGGCAAGCCTATACAGAGAAGTTATTTTCTGTGTCAGAGAATGTGCATGATGATTTGTTTATATCTTTAATGCTAGTTTTTATTACCTCAGTGTAAGTTATTAACTAAGAAAGACCAAGAACCACTATTCAGTGGAAGTATTAGACTAATATTTATTTATTTAATTATTTTTGTAATGCTGTTTGACATTTGTATATACCAATGAAGACATTATCACAATCCAGATAACAAAGTATACCTAACACCCCCAATGTTTCTTTCACCACTTTGTAATTTTTCTCTTTCACCCTCCCCCACACACACCCTTGGCCTTATCTCTAGTCAACCACTGATCTGGTTTCTATCTCTATAGATTAGTAGTAGTATCTAGAATTTTATCTCACTATAACTATATAATATTTATTTTTTGTTGTCTTGGTTATCTTGCTTGATTATTTTGATATTCACTATTGTTGTATGTATCACCAGTTCATTTCTTTTTATTGCGGAGTAATAGTTAATTGTATGGATCATGTGTTTATCCATCCACATGCCCCTGAGCATTTGGGTTATTTCTAGTTCTTGGATGTTACAAACAAAGCTACCATAAACATTTACAGTATTTTTTTGTGAACAAATGTTATTTATTTGTGTAGATTCATATTTTCATATGGCATTATCTCCCATCTATGTAAAAGATCTCTTTTAACCTTTTTGGGGGAGGAGAATAGTGCAGGTCTTTTGGTGATCATTTTTACAGCTTTTCTTTAAAAAAAAATTTAAAGAAAAGCTAAAAAAAAATTCAAATTCCTCCTGTTTCAAATTCCCTTTGCTTTTAAAAGATATTTTTGTGGATATATCACTATACATTGATCTTATTTTCTTTTCGTACTTCAAATATTGATCCACTGTTTTATTGCTTACATTGTTTTTGATAAGAATATGCTGTCATTCTCATCTTTATTTCTCTATACATAATGAATCCTTTTAATTTATATTTTTTCTGGCTTTGTTTTAGGATTCTTCTTTATCTTTGATTTTCTGAAATTTGATTTTGAATTGTCTTGATATACTTTTCTTCATGTTTCTTATGCTTGGGTTCATTGAGCATGTGCTGTGAATTTATAGTTTTCATTAAATCTGAAAAATTTTCAAAAAATTGTTTTCAAATATTTTTTTTCTCCTTCAACCCCATACTTCAGGAGCTCAGGTTTATGCATATCAAAAGGCTCTGGAATTTGTTCTTCCAATACTATCTCTCTATGATCTCTCTCAACAACAACAACGGAGAGGAGGGAGGAATATTTGGGATAGTTTCTATTGCTATACCTTTAAGTCTACCAATTTTTCTTCTGCCATTAATCAATCAGTCAATCTCTCTCTCTCTCTCTCTCTCTCTCTCTCTCTCCTCTCTGTATGTATGTGTGTGTGTGTGTGTGTGTGTGTGTGTGTATGTGTGTGTGTGATTTTACACGTTTTTTTTTTTTGATCTTTAAAAAATATTCCATGTCTCTACTTAAGTTTTCAATTTATGGTACTGTGGTTATAATAACTGTTTAAATGTATTTGATGGCTACCTCCAAAATATGTGACCAATTTAAGTTGGTATAGATTGATTTTTCTCCTTGTTTGGTTTATGTTTCTCTGCATGCAAGGCATTTTTTCCTTTATATACTTGATAATTTTTTATTTAATGAAAGATATTTCACCTTGTCTGGTGTTGAATCTATTCTTGAATTTTATTCTGGGATTCAGGTAAGTTACATATAAACAGTTTGATCTTTTAGGATCTTGTTTTTAAAATATATTAGATAGGACAAGAGCAACTGGCTATATTTGTTTGAGTATATTTTGGACTTTTCAATTCTGTTCCATTGATCTATGTGTCTATTTCTTTGCCAATAACATTGTGTTGATATCTTTAACTATGCAGCAAGTCATAAAATTGACTAGTATGGGTCCTTCATATTCTTTTAAAAGTTATTAAAATTCATTCTTATTCATTTGACTTCTCATATGCATCTTAGAACCAATTCTTCTGTGTCTATAAAGATGACTACTGGGATTTTGATCTGAATTGTGTTCAATCTATAGATCGTTTTTAGGAAGGATTGACACTTTACTATTTGAATTTTTCAAACCATTATTATATCTCTCTCCATTTATTTTGGTTCTCTTGATTCCTTTATTAGCACTGTACTCTGTCTTCTCTCCTCTGGGACTGAGTGACATGAATATTAGTCCTTTTGTGATTGTTCCAAAGATTTTGAAGTCCTTACCTTTTTCAATCTTTTTTCTCCTTGTTGTTTTGATTGGCTAATTTCTATTTAACTGTCTTGTCTTCAGGTTTAATGACCCTTTTCTTTGTAGTCTCCATCCTGATATCAAACCCATTCAGTGAATTTTTAATTTTGGTTATATTACTTTTAAATTCTAAAATTTCCATTTGATTCTTATATTTTTTTCTGAGACTTTTAGTTTTTCCATTTGTTTCAAGAGTATCCACGATTGTTTTTTAGAGAATATTTTAAAAATACATATTGTAGATGTTTTGTCAGATAATTCCAACATCTATGTTATCTTAATGTTGGTGTCTTTGATGATCTTTTCACATGTGGTTTGAGATTTTTCTTGTTTATTATATGCAGAGTAATTTTTCATTATGTCCTGAATATTTTGAAGATTATGAGACTTCAAATCTTACTAAATTCTATGGAGAATGTTGATATTTTTGTTTCAGCAAGCAATTGACCTGTGTAATTTCAGGCTGCTAGTTCCAACTTGACTTCTGTGGTTCTGTTAAATTTTCAATGTCTTTAGTAACATTATGTGCTTACAGCCCATGTGTGTGCCTTCTGGTGGCTAATCAGGAGTCTGGGGGAGGGTCCATCTGTCTGTTTCTCAAATTTTTTAATATGCTGTTTAGGATTAGGTCCACATCTGGGAGTCCATAAATAACTGTAAGGGTTTGCTTCCTCCTTCTTTGCCTTATTTCTATACTCTTTGTTCTCCAGGGCTCCGGTTTTCAGTCTTCCATCCAGAAACTCCAGAATTTATCTGTCCTGTCTATTGGCTGGCTCTGCTACTGCTCCTATATCCAGGACCAAATGAAGGGTGGGAAAGATGCAAAGAGATGGGAGGAGAGAAAGAGAGAGTGATGGGGTGTGCCGAATCCTCTTGGGAACATAGCATCATTGAGGGGGGATGACCGTCCTCTCAGAATTTGGCTCCTGAGACTCCTGTTGCTGACTGCTGTTGCTACCACAGGCTTGCTTGGAGCCCAGAATGCTCAAGTATGAGGGTGGGGTAGGGGGAATGTCTAGGGGTCCACGATCTATCTAAGTATTGTAGTCAAAGCTATTGAGCTACTCATGGGCATTCTCCTGTATCTGGGTATCCACTTTCAAGGTTTGGACTACATTGTGATCAGGTTGAAGGATACAGGGAAAGAAGGTAACTTCACTGCTTTTTCAGTAACACCGTGAATCCTGGTCTGCCTGCTACTAGTTTTTAAATAGTTGCAGTATTTGTCTAGGTTTTAAACCTGTATTCAGTAGGAGAGAAAATTAAAGTGTGATTGCTTCATCTTACCCTGAACAAGGAACACTTAGCATTATTTTTATATGATTTATTTCTATAATATGAACAACACGTATGATTCCAATACTGTCTACCCCACCTCTGGTTTCAAAGCCATATCATTTTCTCTTTTCCTATTTGTCTCTTTCCTATACATTCTAAGAAAGCTCCTCAAGCTTTTCTTCTACACAAATGATTTAATATTTTTAAAGAAGTAGTTCTACTTTTTATTGTGTCAAAAGAGATTTTAATGCTGGTAATCACTGGTGTCTTTTCAATAATTCTTCATCTCACTTATCTCCCTTTTTATCTCCTTCTGATTCATTTGCACCTTATGGGTTTCTGTTCCCTGTTTGATACAGGCCCAATCTTCTCATATCTAGTGAACAATATTAAACATTTTCCTAGGAATATATTCTAGGCTGTATAGGAAAATTTCATTGTTTTCTCTTACTTTGAAACTTCAGGATTTTTTTTCCTCCTTACAGTTTCTTCCTCTAATAAGGGGGCTATTATATTGAATCTAGTATCTTTCAATAGATCCAATACATAGTCCTGAAAAATCTTTGACTCTCTTACTCTTAAATTCCCTTCTTAAATGTGCCCCAAAGAGCAAGTTGCAAGTTATGTCCTGATCAAATTCCCAATGCCCAGGGGGCTTTTATTCAGGGTAGTGTTGGCAGATTTACTGAATATAGAACACACAGTTAAAGTTGAATTTTAGAAGTATAGGATATGCTTTCATTAAAAATTATTTATTCGTTATCTGTAATTCAAATTCCACCAGAAGACATATTTTATTTGGAAAACATAATTCTCTGGGATGGGGGCCAGAAATAAGTAGGATCATCCCCAACTCCTTCTATTGACCTCCCTAATAAAGGGATCAGAGAGAGTTCATAAAAAGTCACAATCCCTGAGATTTTTAACCTCTCTTATCTTCCTGTCTCTTTCTCTATAAGAGAGTAAAATCTCTGTGGTACTCCTCTTTGAAAAGTCACGTTGGTCGAATTTAGGCTATCAAAGAAATGAGTGTTAAGCTCGTCTGCACTGACCACTTACATTTCTGCTGTCCTGACACCATTCCTAGAGGATCCTACTTTGAAATTGTCAATTAAGCAAAATATCAGAGCCCAGTTCCTAGAAAAGTTTTCAGAAATCACAATCTCTGGTATATGGGTTAGACAGTTTACCATGTTCACATGAAAAAGTTACAACTGTTTGGAGAAAGCAAGGCTATGGGAGAAGTTCTTGATAGTTTATTATCTTCAATGAACTTTCTCAACAGTTTTGGGATAGCTGGTGTAGGATGGGGACAATCGTAGCATAAATGAAAACAATTAGCAAACTAAGCTACTAATAATTGATGCTCCAGTTGTACGCGCAAGCATGGGAAACTACAGCAAGGATGAGCTACCAGTGCTCAGGAGTCAGGGCTTGGGAGGGAGGCTGACTCGAGTAGGTCTGAAGGAGTTTGGGCAGACATTAAAGAATGGAAAAGATGATGTGTCTGGACTAGCATTTACGGCTGTGTCAGCACCTCTGACAGACAAAGGGTTAATATCCTTAATCTATAAGGAACGCCTACCAATCAATAAGAAAAAGATAAGCCCAGCGATTGAAAAATGGGCAAAGGACATGAATAAATGACAAAGGGAGAAATACAAGTGGATAATAAATGTATGAAAAATGTCCAACCTCATCAGTATTCAGTGATAAGCCAATAAAAACAAGATACAATTTTCTGCCTACTCAATTGGGAAATACTTTTAAAGTGTTTTAAATGGAAATATCCAGTATTGGTGAGAATACAGAAGCTGGGCAGACTACACACTGCTTGTGGGAGGCCAAATTGAGTCTCTATTTCTGAAGATACATTTAGAAATCTCTGTCAAAAACTTTAAAATGGTTTTAAACTTTTAATGAGGTAATAATACCTCTGGGGATTTATCTTTAGGAAGTAATTATAGATGCACACAAGGACCTAAATACAAGGATATTCCTTTTGCAGTATAATTTACAATACAACAATACCAACAAGGAAATCACCTAAATGTTCTGTTGACGGAATGGGGCACGCAGTAAGTGCAACACTAGGGAGCCATTAGCAGTTATCCTGTCAGAGAACTTTTAATCACATAAGAAAATGCTGAAGGTTCACTATTGTTGGAAATGTGGGTAAAAACATTTAGAAGGCAGTATGATTATTATACATTTAATTTTGTTGGAAAAATAGATAATTGTATAGAAATATACTGAAAGGAAATATATGTTAACCCTGGATCACTGTGGACAGTAGAATTTTGGGTGACTTAAGTTTTCATGTCTATGTTAATATATATTAGTGTATATGAATTTTTCATTGTCTTTTCAAAGAACAAGCATTACCTTTTAATCAGAAAGAAATAGATTCTATTAAAATGTATATCAAATGTATGATATGTCAAGATCATTGTACTGTCTTGAACAACTAATAAAAAAAGAAAAAATGTATATCTATAGCTATATATATAGACATAAATACATATATATATATATATATATATATATATATATATGCATACTGTCAAACAACAGTTCAGTACAAATAAGTAACAAGTAAAATAGTAAAATAATTACTTAACAACTTGGGTTGATAAAAATAACTACTTAAATTAATATTTGATTTTTCAACTAGTTGCTAAGGTATTGTGTATGTATGGTTCAATGTGATTTTCATGGTTAGGAGTTTTGAAGCTAAGGGTTTGAGCCAGTGAAGAAACTAGTGACTGTGACATGTATATTCTCTGAATTCCAACCTCCAAGTTCAGGCCTAACACCATCTTTGTGAAAGTATTATCCAAGTTATTTTCTCCTCTGTGCTGTCTTTGGGTCAGTCAATTCCATGTAACTCTGAGCACTTTGTGTCAGGGACCTTGACTGATTTGTCCTTGAATTTGGTGATACAGAAGGTGCTCAATGTTGATTGGACGGTGAATGTATGAATGATTGAACCACGGGAAAATGTCTCTTACTAGATAATATCTCAGCAAACAAAAATGCAGCACCCTTACAGGAAGGGTGGCATGGGAAAAAATGAACTGGTGACAGAGGGTAATTAAAGAGACACAAGACATTGGAATTATCCAGATTGAGGGTTAAATGCAAGTTTTATCATTTCATTGCTATCTAATGTTGGGCAAGTCACTTATCTGGTCTGTCAGATGGGGTTGATGTTATCTGTTATAAAGAGTAAAAAAAAAAAAAAAAAGCTACTAAGTGCATTCAGAGGATCCCATACAATTCCTGGTTCATAATTCTTACCCAGTTAATAGCTGCCAATAATGATAATCATCATAAATAAATATTTAACTTGATAAAATAATTTAACTGTGTAAACTGTTCCGTCAACTGGTTTAATGGATTCTCTCCTTGAAGTGGTTTGTTTTCTTTTATGATTCCCGATAGATACTGATTTGGGTATACTTAAGAAGACATCAAAGACGAGAAGGCCACCTCTCAGTCCCTCTTCCTCTACTTCTTTCCTCCAGCAAATTCTCCATTTCTAAAACTTAAGGTCTCCAGATCTGACTTATGTAAGTGATCCGATATCTTGTCCTCACACCCTGCTTTACACTAGTTTTGTTTTCAGAGTGGCTTGAAGGCTGTGGCTAAAGCTCACTCTGGGTCCGGTGCTTTCTACTTTCAGCTCCAGTACCAGAAACTGGGTGGGCAGTGCTTTATCTCTTGCCCAGCTTTCTGTTTGACACATTTGGGAAAGTGGGGACCCCCAAGTCCCTGGTTGTAAGAGAAAACTGAGTCCCTTCCTGCTGAAGGCTCACCAGCTATTTGTTAAGGAGACACTGTGACAGTGATGTGATGTGGAGACCTCAACCCTGGTTCCCCTGGGGGAACTAGTCTCAGAGAAGTGGAATTCTCAGGGGGTGGGATGGGGGCGAGTCCAGCAGCGCCCCCTGCAGTCTCTCTAAGGCACTTCTTTCCTTTGTTTGAATTTCAAGGTTAAAAGAGTCAGTATTCAAGGAGAGCCATGAAAGATCAACTGGTAAATATGTTCACAGTGAAAGAAAAAGAAAGCCAAATGAAGGTTAAAATCTTTTTTTTTTTGCAGCAGAACAGAGATAGAGCTTTTGATCCTTTATCACGGGACAACAAAAACATTCTCATGATGTACATGTGTCCTGAGAGCTCCTGTTCCCCCGTATGTATACAGGCGCAGGGATGCACAGTCGGATTCACACACACTTCCTTTTCTCTAAAAGCTGTATTCCCCCCTATGGATTTCTTTCTTTTTATTTCTGTCTTTTCTTTTTTCTTCTTCTCTCTATTTTTTTTTTAATATTTCAAAGCTGGCAGTTCAGGAAATGGCTGGAACTGCCACATCTCTGTTCTTGCTAAAGAAATCAATGCTAATCCTATTATTGGCAGTTATCACCTATCCCAGAACTCACAGCTAAAAGAAAAAAAAATACACACTGAGATGTCAAAGTAAGAAAAAAAGGACTGGGGAGAAGCAGGGCGCCCTTCATTCACTTTCAAATAGTGATTGTTTTTTCTCTCTTTTTTGATCATCCTTTCTTCTCCTGTTAAGAGAGAAACCAAACTACCTGTGCTCACACTATGTTACTGGTCTAATTTAGAAGCACATGAGTCAGAAAATGGGCTCAATTTAGATTTATCTTTCTACAGCATGCATTGACAAAGCCCTGATAGAGGGTATTTGTGTGGCTCCCAGTTTTATTAATAATATTAATAATGACACATCCTGTTTAATGGTCACTGCCGGCACTGTGCTAGGTACTTTCTGCAAATCATCTTATGTAAATACAACAATCCTCTGAGTCAGGTATGATAAGCCTTCCCATTTTAGGGATTTAGAGACTAAAACACGAGGTTTCTCGTTCATGCCAAGTCAGACAGGTAGGAAGACATGCAGTCTGGTTCTGCATCCAGACCTGTTGAGCACAGTATGGTGGCCAGACCCTTCACCCAGACCTCTTCCACCTCCAATTTTCCTCGGCAGCCCAGCTTGGGAAAAGAGAGAAGCATTTAAAATTGGAAATTTATTGTTTCCTGCTTTCAGCAAGTTATTCAGAAAGTGAAACATACTTAAAACCTTTAGGCTTTTTTCTTCTGACAGTAAAGTCCCTAGTCATATATATCCATCCCCAGTTCATGCCTCTGATACCCACTTACACCCTAAGAGGGACACAATCATGTAGGCTTGGGAATCTTTACAAAATAACGTGAGGGACCTAATTCTCCTGGGTGAACAGGCACCAGAGCCTTTTAAAGTGGTAACCTGAACATGCTCTTGGCCTGAGGTTTGAGTAGCAAAGTTTAAGAGAAGCAACATGAATCTCACCCAGGGGCTTATTAGAAATGTACAATAGACATCTTTATTTCCTCAAGATTCTCCAGGTGATTTGTCTGCACACTGATGTTCAAGATGCACTGGTCTTGGATATTCTTTGAACTGCTAAAGAAAATGTCCCTGGTTTAGGACTCTGTCATTTTCTTTGTGCCTTGCACCCAGCACAATGCTTGGCACACAGTGGAGCTTAAAAATGTTCAACCAAAGAATGAGCAAATCAACCATCTACTTTGCCCATTGATAGGGAAGGAAAACCCATATGGGTGACTCCCGTTCAGATATGGTTTGTCCGAGAGTGACGGGAAGAAGTGCACACACACACTTCATTGTGTCACCAGGAGGACTCGCAGGCTCTTTGTTACCTTGTTTGCATCTGGTGTCTCTGAGATATTTGTTGCTTCCCCCGTCCATTAATCAATCCATGGCTGTGAATTGAGTTGCCAGGAACTGTGCTGAGCATGTGACTGCAGAGAAGGCAGGAATACTTCATGACATATGAAGAAACTGGCATTTACTTCTCTAGGGGAGAGAATGGACAAGTAACTTATTTTCTGGATTGTTAAATGTCTTGTGCCAATAGGAAGGATTGTTTTTGGCTGAATTCCTGTTCCCCATGGACTATTTTCCCCTAAGATAAGAATGAATAATTATAATAAAAGTTGCCAGGAACTATATTAAATGCTGTACATAAATTATCCAATTCAGAACTCATAGAGTCCATTTCCATTTTGCAAATGTAGATACCCAGACCTAGGAAAAGAGTACCAGGCAAAGCCAAAAATCTAAACACTAGTATTTCTGATCCCAGAGCTCATGTTCCGAACTACTGCCTAATTCTGATGTCAAAGTTGAAAATACTTTTCATAGTACTGTTTTTTTCCCATAACAGGAATAAAATATTAATGTATAATGGGGACAAAAATATACTATATCAAATTTCCCCCTTGGCTTTTGGTTTCTGAGAAGAAAGCATTTTCTTCCTTGTTGTATAGAACCAGGTTAAAAAAATAAAGCAAAAGATTCTTTTAAATTAAAGAAATCAGAAGCTACAGGGAAAGCATAATAAGGAACTGAAAGACACAGTAGTTCAAGAGAGAAATGGATCATAGAAACCAACCACATGATATCAGAAGTGTGTTTGAGAATTGAGTGGGCAGAGCAGAGAAGAGCAATATTTAAGGACCAGCTGCATCCTATGTGGAGGACATTTAGAGATGCAGTTCTAGAGAGAGAAGTTTTCAAACTCCTACTTTAAATTAAATGTCTTCCTTTGGCATTTTTTGAGACACCTGATAAAATTCAAAAGTTTATATAGCATAAAGAATAGACCACACAGAACCAATAGTCCTCATTTATTATAAATTTGCTATCCCTGATTTAGATAGTCTAATATCTAATAGGCATATGCTATTGGTGAGGTTTCTGTGGGCTCTACTGATGGCACTCAAATAGCTCATTGTTTTATGTTTTGTGTTCTACAGTTGCCCCCAAGGACATTTTGCTTTCAGATCCTTCTGTCAAGCTGTACTGATTTCAGTTGAGACCACCTCACTATCAGGTGACAGAGAAGAGGGAACTTTGCACTGCAGGTCAGGGCAGGAGAAGATGAGCCAGAGCCCACAAGGCCACATTATCATTATCACATTTCCTTACACAATCTGGAATTGCTGGCTTACTCAGTTCCCTTAGTTTTAAAAACCAAATAAGAAGGAATTTATCATAGCAGTGTTAAATGCATATGATTGCCTCCATGGGGAAGATCTAATTCTCAGGACAGAGAGGTAGGAAATGCTGTTAAGTGTGACAAGCCCAAAGGCCACGCTGATCACTGTGATGCATTTGATTTAATCCTGGATGTTGGGGGACTTAGGAAGCTCAGCTTCAGCTCATGGCCCCAGCTCTCCCAACAGCTTATGAAATGCTAATACAGTTAGCAACATTGGGTGATCTCATCTCAGTCAAGAGTGCAGAGAAGATCCTGGCTATTATATCTTCATCATCCCAGTAATAGTACCAGCTGGGATTTACATACTTTCAAAATCACTAGCCTGGATCATTCATTTAACCACCATCACCACTAAAACTGAAATAGCAATAATTCTTGAAGATCGGGTACTTTATCATCTCTTACTTTCACTATCAAAACAGTTTGTAATTAGTTTTATTGTCTCTAGTCTTCCGCTGCCTCATCTTTACATCCCAGTCTACCCTTTATGTTAATAACAGAGCAAAAAATAGCATGAAAGCAATAAATATTTATATATCATTCCTTTTTAAAAAACTTTCTAGGGTTCCCTATTGCATAGATGACAAAAGCCAGGATTCTTTGAATGGAACCAGTGGGCATTCGTACCCTGGCCTTGACTTTTCTTCCACACAACAACAGACTGTGCTTTGTGGAGACAGTGGATAGCTGTGTGAATTCTAAAGCAGGGGAGTGACATGATCAGGCTCCAGATGATCATAGGTTTTAGAATGACCTCATCCTGATGATGGCCAGTGTAGAAGACAGACTGGAGAGAGGCAAAGTGGAGGATAAAAGAGGAGTTAAGGAAAAACTGGTGAAATAGCTTGACCCAGAATTCTTTTTTCTAAAGCCCTTAGGGTGCTGAAGAACTAACAGATAAATCTGGCTCATAAGACCTGAGAAATTTACACACACACACACACACACACACACACACACACACACACACATTTTCTTTTGCTAGATATCGTGAGCGCTAAATCATCGATGTCTCTAGCCTACCTTTGCAGAGGGAAATTTCTTATATTCTTATATAAGGAAGCAAGACTCCTCTTCCTGGAGTCTTGGGTTTAGTTCCTTCTCAACATTGTAACAACACTTACAATGTGGTAGAAGATGAAGTACTACTATAAGTAATGACAGAAAAAATTGCTTCCCTATTGTGACCTTAACCTTTAAACTCTGAAGAGCTCTCTCATCTTTTTTTTCTGCGGGGTATTGACATTTTGTGACACTTTACCCACAACAAGGATGAAGATTTTATTAGACATCTTGGTTCCAGTGGCAAAACTTGTTTTCTCTATCTTATGAATAGTTTGGCTGAATAAAAAAAATATTACATAATCCTTTCCATTGATTGGGGGGGAAGGAGGAGACAAAATATTTTAAACAAAGTGTATTAAGTGAAGTTATCACCAAGTGTCTCTGTTTAGTAGATAATGAAATTGATGAGGAGTGAAGCATCCAGGAAAACAAGAAGGAAGAAATAGTGGCCAGAACAACGGATCCTATCCGTTGTTGCTCTGTTTTCTGTGGGCTATTTGTTCCAAAACCCCCAGGAGATGCCTGAAACTGCAGGTAGTGCCAAACCCTGCACAAACTATTTTCTATTACACATACATGTATATGGTGAAGTTTAATTTATAAATTAGGCATCATAAGAAATTAACAATAACTAACAATAAATTAGAATAATTATAACAATTAACAATATACTATAATAAAAATTCTGTGGCTGTGATCTCTCCCAAAATAGTCACTATACCGTACTTGCCCTTCTTTTTGTGCTGATGTGAGATGACACAGTGTCTATGGGATGGGAGGAAGTGAGGTGGATGATGCAGGCATCATGGTGTAGTCTTAGGGTCCCCTGACCTTCTTGCTGGAACACAAGCACTGTGACACTGATATGATGACTAAGACAGCTAAGTCACAGTGGACAGGTCTGTTATGATGTGGATATGCTGGACAAAGGGTTGTTTCGCATCTCAGGCAGGGTGGGGAAGATGGAGCAGACTTTCAGCACAGTACTTAGAATGGTGTGCCATTGAAGACCTGGATAGTCTATTGCTGGAAGTTTTTATTAAACAATTTTTTTGGACCACAGTTGACCATGGATAAATAAAACTTCAGAAAGCAAAACTGGACAAAAGGGAACCACTGTATCCCTGCTGTTTTGCATCCTTAGTTTCAACTGGTTGCTAGCTCAGTCGGTGGGTTCACGCTATTACTCTTTATTTGAAATCCAGGAATAGGAATGTCTTAGAAAATGAAGGGTTGGATATTGGGTGAGTTGAAATGCAGTGTCAGTGATTCCAGTGTGTGGTCCTCAGACTGTCATTTCACCATCCCCTGGGAACATGATGAGGCCTGCCTCTAGATCTACTCAATCATACACCATGAGAGTGGGTCTCAACAGGGTTTTTAAATGTCCTTATGAGGATTCTGGTGAACACTAACATGGAGAGCCTTTGCTTGAGGAATCTGAGTGGAGCTGAAAGCCTGCCTGGTAGTGGGCGAATGCATCAGAATCATGGGAGAGGACAGGATGGGAGGGACAGATTTGAGAGTCACCAGTGTGTTAGGGTTGAAGTGAGGACTGGAGCATCACTCAGGGGGATGGTACAGAATGAAAAGGGAGGGCTAAGAGCCACTGTTTCCATCTCCAAAGTGGTCTGCATTCTTTTTTTTTCCCCCAATGGGTGTATAGGATTTAAAAGTCAGAATGTCCTTTGCATGAAAATTGTAAGGCATCTGAGAGAAGATGACAGGGTGAAATCTTGACGCAAAGTCATGGTCAAGCAGAAACTTTTTCCGAATGGGCAGACTAAATCCTGTTGTGACAGAGACTTTAAATATCTGAAGTTTTTGAGACTCTTGTGAAGTAGTTTTTATTTTTTTTTTTATTTTTTTTTTAATTTTACCCATGGTGAAGCTAAGGCTCTGGTGATGAGTCATTTGTTTACTTAAGATGAAGCCTAGGGGAAGCTAGGATTTTTCTCAGGGTGTCTGATAACCAAGTCTTTGCTCCTTCCACAAAGCAAAGCAGTCTGTCATGTGCTTGAACGCTGAAGGTAGATTGTGATAGTCATGGCCACCAAAGAATCGGACCTGCTTCTCTCAGGACTTTTCTGACATCTCCTTTCTTTTCCACGTTGACTCTGGGTTTAGTCAAGTGAATTGCTGTGGTCAATGGGACATCAGTAAATGGGAAGCGAGCAGAGGCTTAAAGATGCACTAGCTGACTTGCCCTTTATCTTTTTTTGGGATTCACCCACACATGCAGAACTCAGGAAGCAGGCTCTACTGACAGCCACCACCCTCTGTCACACAGGAGAGGCCACCTTAGGCCATCGGTGTGAGTCAGTTGCCTGATGACAGCAGCTACTTGAAGACTCCAGGTGAGGCAAACATAACTGCCCAGCTGAGCCAAGATGTGGGCCCCAGAAACGTGAGCAAATTAGCTCTTTTGGGGGAGTTTTGTTATACAGTAATAGATAAGGCCCATTTCTGTGGGTCAGGACAGAAAGTTATACCTCAATAAAACTTGTGGACTTTTGTTTCTTGAATACTCTTTCAGAAGGAGATCAGTTCGCCCGTGGCTCTCAGAATTACCAGTGTCATACATGCTCAAGGGTTCCCCAAGATTCCTGCTGGGTCTCCCAAGATTTTCTAAATACAGAAGAACACGAGTAATTTAGTCATGACTCTTCTGTATCTTTTTCCTTGCAGCGGAAAGACCCACTCAATTACAAAATATGCCCAGTAGTTGTTGGTTATAATTACTTTATTAATAAAAGCAGAATGAGAATAAATATTGTCTCTAGGCAGACCTGAAATTCCGACAAATCCTTCTGATCCAAAATACAACTTTTTCAATTAAATGTAATAATAGCCTCTTAAATGCACTCTTGAGATTGAAATAAGGGAAAAGAAAATAGCATAGGGCAAAAGTTAAAAAAAAAAGAAAATAGAAAAGAGGGAGGAGACGAACACGGTGTCCAAGCAACTGTTTGGATCTATGCCAAGTGGAAAGGAGAGCTGAGAAGATTGCAAAGAGGTGGGGCCCACAAAGTGCCTCCTCCTGCTTGGTCAAAAGGAAGATTAGAAAAAAAGAAATCTTTCCATATCAAAGCAAGACAACTAGAAAACTTGTTAATTTGGATGTAAGCTCTAGGTGGGAAAAAGTCCCCTGTCATCATTCATAACTACAAGCAAACAAGTAATTACTATTTTGTGCCGACAATTTCACTATGGGTTTGGGGTCAAAATTTATATTTCCTGCATGGTACAGGAAACCCCAGGTTAATAAGTTAAACTAACTCTGGGTTGGCACATTATTATTCTAACAATACAGAACTATGACTATGAAACAATTATACAAATATGCAATCAAATATAATTTTCTTATTCCATGATGTTTGGAATGTAGAATTCAGTTTTAGTTTTTATTTTATTTTTTTAAAATCATGATCCCACTTGCTGTGTGGATCCAGAGCAAGGCTCTACTCATCTCTGGGGCTTTGCTTCTTCATCAGGTAAGAAGGGTAATTTTTAGCCTGAGTTTCCCATAGTTCTATGAAATTATTAGCTCATGAATATATGATATAGTATGGCAAGGTCTAGAGAATAGTAAATTAAGATCTTATCTTGGTCACTGTTTCTGACTAGCAAAGCCATTAGTACTGGCTCATTTTCACTACCCTGAGGCTCCGCCAACCTGAAATAGTTGGGAAGAAAGAGCTCTTCTCTTTCTTGTCTGAAATCTCTTGGTGTCTGGGCTGCACAGATCTACCTGGTATAGCGGCCCTGCATATATCTGTGTAGAAGGCTCTCCTAGGCTTTGGGGACCAGGAATACCTGAGCTGGTTTGGGAAGTCACTTTTCTTCAAGTGAAGTCCATATGGATATCAGCTGAACACAGATCCAGCCAGTTGCTTTCTCTAGGTGGGGAAGTCAGGGTGCAGGAATAGCATATAGGAAGGCCTTTTTTCCCCCAGTGGGGAACATGAAGGAACCACAAAGCTGTCAAACTGTGGATAGCATTTTGGGTAGTATTTCTGATTTTTTTGGCAGAATCCCTGCCTCCCAGGTCTCAATGTACCTCTACCCTTGTCTCCAGGGCAGAAGTGGTCCAGTCCAAAGATAATCAGCAAGTAATTTCCCCTGAACTCAGTGATTGGTAGAGGAGTCAAGCATGTGACCTAGCCCTAAAGCATGGAGCACATCCCATTTTTCTGACCACAGCAGTTGATCACATACCCAATCAGAGCCCTAATATCATTGTAGATTGTAACACGTTATCATGTGTTGAAATTCCTGATAAATGCTACTGCAGAGACAGGTGTTCTTCTTCTAGTGAGTTGAAAAAGCACAGATAGGATTGCTATGGTTACTTTGCACCAATGGGAAAAAAATCTATTTTTTGATCTATCCCAACAGAGAGCTGACCTTGGCAGGAGAAATCAAATCCTAACATTATTCCTTGAGCTCCTATCCAGTCACATATGGACTCTTAGTTAATGAGCTTACGAATCTCCTTTTTGTTAGTATGTGATTTCTAATTGGTTTGGATATTTCTGCCCCTTGCAACCTGGACAATCCTGAATGATAATAGTGGAAGCTTCCTCCTCCTGTAACTCTACCCCTTAATTTCCATCTCTGACTTCATCCCTGGTCCCCTGGTTTCTTAAGCATCACTAGTAGGTGTGGGGTTCATAGTAGCTTCATGAATTGATTTGCTGCAGAGGAATTCCTGCACATGGTGGACAGTCAGAGAAGTAAAGTAGCTTGTCATTCAACTTGATAAATGTGGTTTTCACTCCAATTTACAACTACTGGACAATTATAGAACCTAATTTTATGGTGATGCAAGGTAACTGTTATAGAAATGAAGGGAAGCAGGAAACCATGTTGAAACTGTACTGCAAACCACCATGTGATTTCATTTCTCCTGGATCATTTTGCCTTTATCAACACTAGGCAAAAGAGGCTCTGAGATTATTGTACAAAGTAACAAAGACTTATTAATAAACATGTGTTGGAGTCTTATGCTCCTGGCTTCTTCAAAGCATCACCATCTAAAAGACCATCTAAAAACAAAATAGCAGGAAATAGATTAGGCTGTTGGTGGTTCTGAAGGGGTTGTTGGGAGGCAAACTGTAAAAGCTGTTTTAAAGAAATGAAAGCATCTTCCCAAATTGTATAGTCAATCTCATGATCTTCCAAGTTCACAAAACAGGGTTTGAGAGCCCACACTTCAAGCTTGAGATTGGAAACTGTCTGGATCTCCATCTTTTCCTTCTCTTGTGACAATCTGTGGGAAATTTTCTAACTCGGAATCTCAGTTTTCCCATCTGCTAATTAACCATCCATCAGTATCACAATAATTCTAGATAATGCTTATAAAGCTGCAGAGACTGTGGACATCACACCATAGGTATTTATTCTGTGTTTATTATATATTTAACATGTAACCCAGAAGATGATTAATGCTTAAATATGATACTTAAGTATATTTCCAATGTTTCTCTATATTATTCTGAGTGGCCTCAAATCATCAGCCCTGTCTTGGTGGAGCTACTTATCTTCTTGAAATCAGAGAAATACCTTCAAAATGTTGACACGGGAAAGGTCAGAGATAGCAAGTGAGGAATTTTCAAAGATAATCCTATCCTCTTTCCCCTGCCAGACTCTGTTTTCAGCTGGTTCAGAATAATTCATACCTCTGGTTCAGTTAAGTATGTGGCATCATTTAGACACTGAAAATATAATAACAATTTTACTGCAGATTAATTGTGGAGTGACATGGGATAAATCTAGAAGATATGTGTAGTGTGAAATGACCCAGTGTGCCGCACTTACATGAGAACCACACATAAAGAGACACTATGCTGAAGTTGTAATTCATGCAGATTCATATATAAATAATACCGAGGACTCCTAGGATACCTGCAACTTAATTAGTTACCCAATAACATATTGTTAGATAAATGTAGACCTGCAATTATTGTAAGCCACTAAAACCACCTTTATTTTCACTTAAAATCCTGGTGAAATGATCTGTGGATATCTTTGGAGACTTTGTCAACCTTTCTAATTGAGGATTTTATGAAGAGTAAATACTGATTCAGATAAATAAACAGAAGTACAATATTCTGGAAGTATTAGTGGGATTTGAACAAACCAACAAAATAATCACAGTTTAGAATCTAGGGACTGTGGTTAAATAAAACATTAACTAAAAAAGCAAAAGATAACAATTAAACAAAACCCTATACTTTAAATGGTTTATTTTTAAATAGCCCCCTCATTCCAAACCTGAAACACAGCAAATCGTGATTGTCAACCAACATTTATTGAGTACTACAGTAGGTATATTGAACTTTGAATAATTGAATTGCACATTTTAAAAATAATATGTCTTTTATGACAGAAATCAGGCAGTTCCTGGCATAATTTGACAGCTGTCTGCCTTTCCCTGTCAGCACGGTGTGAGGCAAGGCAATTAAAATCTAGCAGTGATTTGTTTTGACTGGAGAGATTTTCTCTTTTCTCCCTTACAGAGAATCCATACTTATTCACATGCTAACTTTTGTTATTAAAGAAATGTGATTTGTATTATAAGTAATTTTATATTATTAGTGCCGATGAGTAATTTTTTATTATTAGTGCCAATAGCCTTTGAGGATTGGGTCCTGACTTAAGAAGTGTAATATCACCTGCTCTCCCTTTTTTGTTCTCTGAAGCTACTTTATTTCCCTCCCCTTGTCCCCCAAATGCAGCAACCAAGCCCTTCCAGGCTAATAATGCCCCTCACAGCAGCAGCAGCCCGGCCCTGTGGTCCCTCCTCTTCCTGCCTCTCCTCTAATGTCAGCTGTGGCTCACTGCTGACTCCTTAGCCCCCAGCAGTATTTTCCCCTCACATGTTGACATATTCCCATAATCATGAGCCATCTTCCAGCTCCATCCATACAGACATATTTCCTTCATTTAATTTCCAATTATTATATGATAATATAAATATTAAGACTTCTTAACTTGACCTTTTTTCTTTTCATAATTGGAAAATTGCCCCATAGAGAAACTTTCATCCAAGAAAATAAAGCACAATTAGACACAAAAGTAAAATTGTACTAAAGTATGCATATTTGAGCTTTCAAAATTAGCCCTGAGTTAGTATATTCATATGTCTATCTTTACATCTTTCTCTCTATGTCAGCATACAAGAGAGAAATTATTTTTATCTTTTCAACTCTTTTGACAAACATACATATATATACAATTGCAAAAACACTGTTATATAGTATATATAGTAAATAATACTATATACTATTTTGTATCATAAAGTAAATAATGGTCTGGAGAAAAAAAAACAAAGCACAATTTAGAGTATTTTTTTTCTTATAGAGAAACGCATTTACCAATTACTGAAACTTAGATACCAATAAATACTGGAACACAACATCTTGATGGTGGGGGCTATTTATTATTTGTGAGAAGCATTTCTTTAAATAATTCAATGTAAGCAACAATATAAATTTTTTCATATTCAGGTAAACTTTTCTCTGTCTCAGAACCTGGTGCATTCTCTCTCTCTCTCTCTCAAAAATAAAATTTGAATAGGTAATATATTTACATTATATGCATTTGTGTGTTTATGTGTGTATATGTACACATACACACACCACACATTTCTCTTTCACTGTTAACTCTTATTCACTCAGTTCCTTTTCATCTTTTACGAGACATCTTTATTTTTAGTTTTTATGTTTTCTTCCAGAATTTTTACAAATAAATAATCAAAGACCAATGTAGTCTCATTTATCTTTTAAAACTAAAAGGTAGCATGTAATATACCTTATCTACCTTTGATTTTCTTTTTCCATTTAAAATATATACATTAGATGGGGCTGGGGTTTTGGTTCAATGGTAGAGTGCTCACCTAGCACATGCAAGGCACTGAGTTCAATCTGCAGCACCACATAAAAATAAATAAATAAAATAAAGGTACTTTGTTCAACTACAACTAAAAAAATTATACACACACACACATACATAGTAGAGATCTCTTCTAATTAGTTCAACATCTTACAGAATGCTTCCTCATCCTTTGTGAGAATCACATAGCATTCTATTGAATGCCTTGTTTAACCTGTGTCTTATTGATGGGCACTTTTATAGTACATAATCTTCTGCTGTTACAAAAAAATGTTTTTGGGGAATAACCTAGTAGATTTCATAATTGTGAACAAGTATTATACAAGGTGAGTCTCCAGAAGTGGAGTTTCTGGGTCAAAGGGTCTACACATTTTTAAGTTTGATAGATATTGCCAAAATGCCTTCCATAAGTATTATTCCAATTTATATTTTCTTCATGTATGAAAGTGTCTGTTTTCTCCAGAACCTTCACAATAGAACATATTTAATGTCTTGGGTTTTGCCATTCTGATAAGCAAAACATGATACTACAATGTAGTATTAATTTTCATATTTCTTATTTTGAGTAAAAATAAGCTTTTTTTCAAATGGTTAAGAGTCATTTGAGTTCCTTTTTAGAGGTATTGTCTGTTCTTATCTTTTGCCCATTTCTGTGTTAATGGTCTTTTTCTCATTAATTTCTAGGAGTGCTTATGATTATTTTGGTTCTTTTATTTATTATAAATACTTTTGCAACATTTTTCCCTCAAATTTTCCTTAATCTTTTGACTTTATGATTTTTTTTTTCTACACAGAAGTTTCTTTTTGTCTTCATGGAGCTATTTTGATCACTTTTCTTTTATGGCTTCTGCACTGTGAGTCCCAGTTAGAAAAAAGTAATAAAGAAATTCTTCTGTGTTCTAGTATCTTTTTATTTTCATTGTTTACACCAAATCATTGATTTATTTTATAATTTTTCCTGGTATATATAGTGGAGGTATAAATAAAATAATATTTCTCCATATAAATATCCACTTTGCCAAATACCTTTGTTGGATAATCCATCTTTCCCTTCACTGAGACACCACATTTATCATATACTAAATTTCTATCTATATTTGGGTCTATTTCTGGAGTCTATTTTCTGTTCAGTTGGTTAGTTTGTTTATGAAAGTACCACATTATGGAGTTTTCATTATTGAGGCATTATTATATGCTTTAATATTGTTAAAGATGATACATTTCCACTGCTTTTTCTGTTCAGAATTTTACTGAATAATTCTGATTATTTTAACATAAGATTTTAGAACAAAGTAGCCTGGTATTTAATATATTGGCCTACTTTTGAGATGTTAGTAAATTTGAAAATCAGATTAGAATTAATGTTTTTATGAGGCTGAGCATTTCTATCCAAGAATATATTCTTTCAATTTCAATCCTTATTTGTATCCTTTATAGTGTTTTCAGGTTTTCTTCATGTCTTTTGCATATTTCTCTTTCAGTATATTGCTGTATTTGTACTTTTGTTGCTATATGAATAAGGAATTTTCTTTCATTGCCTCTTATAACTGATGTGGTGTTTTGTAAAAGCCATCGATTACTATCTATTATTTTGTACTCCACTATCTTAAAGCATTCTCTGGTTGCTTGTAGTAACTAACTATTCTCCAGTTTGACTTTGTATTTCTTTTTTGACCCATGGGTTGATTAAGGAGAGATTTTAAAATTATCAAGTGGAACTGGCTTTTTGTTTTTATAACTTTTAGTTTATTGCATAGTGATCAGAAGATATTTTCCCTACATTTTGGAGATCTGGGGGGATTCTTTGTGTTTTAATACATATATGAATATGTTCCATGGACACCTTTCAAGGTGCAGAGTTTTCTGTAGATTAATTATATCTACCTTATTGATTACATTAATAAAGTCTTTGACTTTTTCCATTTTTTAAAAAATTTCTTTAACATGTCGTAAACTGAGGGATCTGAATTAAAATTTCCTACTAGCAGTATATTTCTGATCTTTGCTGCCTAGATATAAAACAAACGTTCTTCTTCATTGTGCATTGCCCCTGTGAGAATTATGTCTGTGGCTTTGCTGTCTGAATTTTGCCTTGTCTGATATCGAGATCAGATCTATGTTCTCTTGGTCTGGGTCTGCCTAGGACACCTTCCTTCATTTTTTTTTCCAGCCTTCTTGAATCACTGGGCTCAAGGCTTGCCTTCTGTGTACAGATCAGTTAGGTTTCATTTTGGGATCCAATCTGAAAATTTTTCTTTCAAATAAATGGGTAAAATTAATTTACATTAATTGGTATCAGAGACTTTTTTGGTGTTACTTCTGTCATTTTATGTTCTTTACATACCTAGCTTATGTTCACTAAATATTCAATTTGCTTCTTTCTCTCTCCTTCTCTCTGTAGCTGTGTGCATACCCAGTATCATATAGAAAAAATGTGACTTTATTCTAATGGTTACTTTTATTATTACTACAAGTTTATATAATATCCTTAGCTCCATAATTCAATGCTTTCCAACCTTGTTCATATGGTGATAACCTAGCAGATGGTATTATTCAGACAACATACTGGGTTAATGGATGAGATATCTGGAGGTGATGGGCCCGTCATGGGAGTGGAGTTTCTTCCAGGGCCTCAAGCCCCTCCGGAGCTAAGGACCGCCCAATCTCAGCACACCTGGGAGTGCACCTGTTGATAAGCTCTACTGCTTTTTTATATGGAAGGATAGAGCTAATTTCTTTCCTCTTCCTTCCCCTCTGTGCCTCCCTATTTAGTCTTCTTCCCTTTTTACTTTGTATCACTGTATGTGCTTCTATTTCTGTGACTGATGTGTGAGCTTTAAATAATATCCTTGGGCTCCAGTCACAACAGAGTAAACAATCAAGATAATGACCAACCACCTTTTCTTCCCTGTTCCCTCCTATTATCTGTCTGTCTGTCTGTATCTATCTATCTATCTATTGTTAACTGTGTCTTTTTTACTTTACTAGGGCACAGACATTCTGAGACCCTAATCTCCATATTTGCTATAGACTTTTTTTAGTTTTGTTATTTATATGTTCAGTTTTTTTCACCTTCTGCTTCTATCGTTTTGTTCTTAGATTTAAAAAATACTAGTCTTTTATTTCTATTTCTTTTATATCCCTTGATTATCCCCAAGTGAGCATCAGCTGGGAACATGTCAGAAGTGTAGACTCTCAGGCCCTAGCCCAGACCTACGCTCTGTTTGGACGCAATCCCTGGCTGAGTCACGTACATTGGAAGGTATGAGAAACATTGCTTTGCAGAGTTCTCTGCAAAGTCTAATCCTTGGAGTGTGTGATGGTTTTGTTTTTGACTTCCACTTCTTTGTCGGGGGGTTCTGCCAGCTTATTTTTCTTGTGCTTCTGTTATCTCACAAACTTCTCCCTGCTTCTTGCTTCTTGTAGAGTTCCTTCAGAGAGGCTATTTATTTATAATTCATGGTGAAATTCTTGATCACAGTGGGGGATTGAGATGGCTTGAAATTCCTTGACTGTCTTCTCATTGAGAAGCGGGATTTATAGAGCTAGGCCTTGCATCTGGGTGACCTCTGTGAGCTGTGTTGATAAACAGAGCATGGGACAAATGGGGCTATGCTAGTTCAGCACCTGGGCCCTAAGCCACCAGCAGCTTCTCTTCCTTTCTCCTGGAGTCTTGAGCTTCCCCATAGGAAGGCTGACTCTCCTGAGACCACCAGGCTGGCCACACTGGGAGAAGAGGCTTTGAGATTAGAGGAAATGGAAAAAGTAGCTCAGCTGAACCCAGCCTTCCAGATGTTACTGACAAGGTATATATGAGTGAAGCTTCATGTCTTTGGGCCAACAATCCACCTGCCTAAAACTCCCAGGAGACCCCAGCTGAAAGGTGGAGCTGGAGAATCACCGAGCTGAGTCCTGTCTGAATTCTTGAACCCTAACAATGTGAGATACAGTGAACAGTAGCTGTTTTAAACCACTGAGGTTTAGGTGGTGAATAATCGGAATAAATACCCACAATTTTCCTCTTATTTGGGGAACATTCTTTCCTACGAGGATTCTTTGTAAATCGCTAAGTTTTGATTCTCTTTTCCCAATTTCTCCTACTCACCCTGCTTTCTACACTTTTTTTTTCTTCTTCAAATAAAGGGTGAAGCTATTACCTTCAGCACATGCTCCTTCTCTCCAGGAATCGTGGTTTTGCTGGAACTTTCTGAGGTTCTCTCTTTTTTTCAGGCCATCTTGACACTCTCTTTTTTTTCTTTTCTGTCTTAATAGTCACATTTTGGAGGCTGTAGATTGTTTCTGTCTCTTGCACATGTGAATAGGGAATGTTTAGTTTTTCTTGTGATCGTTATTATTTCTTTTGGTTTTATATGTGTCCCAGGAAAAAATGAAGAAATATTCACCTATATGGTCGTATCCATACTAGAAGTGAAATATTTCTTTCTTTTTTTTTTTTTATTGGTTGTTCACAACATTACAAAGCTCTTGGCATATCATACTTCGAACAATAGTTTCAAGTGAGTTATGAACTCCCATTTTTACCCCAAATACAGATTGCAGAATCACATAGGTTACACATTCACATTTTTACATAATGCCATACTAGTGACTGATGTATTCTGCTACCTTTCCTATCCTCTACTATCCCCCTCCCCCCCATCTTCTCTTTCTATCCCATCTACTGTAATCCATTTCTCTCCTTATTTTTCTTCCAATTCCCCTCACAACCTCTTTTATGTAGTTTTTTTATAACAATGAGGGTCTCTTTCCATTTCCATGCAATTCCCCTTTTCTCTCTCTTTCCCTCCCATCTCGTGCCTCTGTTTAATGTCAATCTTTTCTTCCTGCTCTTCCTCCCTACTCTATTCTTAGTTGTTCTCATTATATCAAAGAAGACATTTGGTATTTGTTTTTTAGGGATTGGCTAGCTTCACTGAGCATAATCTGCTCTAATGCCATCCATTTCCCTGCAAATTCCATGATTTTGTCATTTTTTAGTGCTGCGTAATACTCCATAGTGTATAAATGCCACATTTTTTTAATCCATTCATCCATTGAAGGGCATCTGGGTTGGTTCCACAGTCTAGCTATTGTGAATTGTGCTGCTGTGAACATCGATGTGGTAGTATCCCTATAGTACACTCTTTTAAGGTCTTCAGGGAATAGACCAAGAAGGGCAATAACTGGGTCAAATGGTGGTTCCATTCCTAGCTTTTCCAGGAATCTCCATACTGCTTTCCAAATTGGCCGAACCAATTTGCAGTCCCACCAGCAATGTATAAGAGTACCCTTTTCCCCACATCCTCTCCAGCACTTGTTATTATTTGACTTCATAATGGCTGCCAATCTTACTGGAGTGAGATGGTATCTTAGGGTAGTTTTGATTTGCATTTCTCTGACTGCTAGAGATGGTGAGCATTTTTACATGTATTTGTTGATTGATTGTATGTCCTCCTCTGAGAAGTGTCTGTTCAGGTCCTTGGCCCATTTGTTGATTGGGTTATTTGTTGTCTTATTGTCTAATTTTTTGAGTTCTTTGTAAACTCTGGATATTAAGGCACTATCTGAAGTGTGAGGGGTAAAAATTTGTTCCCATGATGTAGGCTCCCGATTTACTTCTCTTATTGTTTCTCTTGCTGTGAAAAAACTTTTTAGTTTAAGTAAGTCCCATTTGTTGATTCTTGCTATTAACTCTTGTGCTATGGGTGTCCTGTTAAGGAATTTGGAGCCTGATCCCACAATATGTAGATCGTAGCCAACTTTTTCTTCTATCATACGCAGAGTCTCTGATTTGATATCAAGGTCCTTGATCCATTTTGAGCTAATTTTTGTGCATGGTGAGAGGAGGGGATTCAGTTTCATTTTGTTGCATATGGATTTCCAGTTTTCCCAACACCATTTGTTGAAAATGCTATCCTTCCTCCATTGCATGCTTTTAGCCCCTTTATCGAATATAAGATAGTTGTAACTTTGTGGATTAGTCTCTATATCCTCTATTCTGTACCATTGGTCCACCCGCCTGTTTTGGTACCAGTACCATGCTGTTTTTGTTACTATTGCTCTGTAGTATAGTTTGAAATCTGGTATTGCTATACCACCTGATTCACACTTCCTGCTTAGAATTGCTTTTGCTATTCTGGGTCTTTTATTTTTCCATATAAATTTCATGATTGCTTTATCTATTTCTACAAGCAATGCCATTGGAATTTTGATTGGCATTGCATTAAACCTATAGAGGACTTTTGGTAATATTGCCATTTTGATGATGTTAGTTCTGCCTATCCATGAACGGTATATTTTTCCATCTTCTAAGATCTTCTTCTACTTCTCTTTTTAGGAATCTGTAGTTTTCATTGTATAAATCTTTCACCTCTTTTGTTAGGTTGATTCCCAAGTATTTTATTTTTTTTTGAGGATATTGTGAATGGAGTGGTTTTCCTTATTTCCATTTCAGAGGTTTTGTTGCTGATATACAGAAATGCCTTTGATTTGTGCGTGTTGATTTTATATCCTGCCACTTTGCTGAATTCATTTATTAGTTCTAGTAGTTTTTTTGTAGACCCTTTTGGGTCTTCTAGGTATAGAATCATGTCATCTGCAAATAGTGATAATTTAAGTTCTTCCTTTCCAATTTTTATGCCTTTAATTTCTTTCATTTGTCTAATTGCTCTGGCCAGTGTTTCGAGAACTATATTGAATAGAAGTGGTGATAGAGGGCATCCCTGTCTTGTTCCTGATTTTAAGGGGAATGCCTTCAATTTTTCTCCATTCAGAATGATGCTAGCCTGAGGCTTAGCATAAATAGCTTTTACAATATCAAGGTAAGTTCCTGTTATCCCTAGTTTTTCTAATGTTTTGAACATAAAGGGATGCTTTACTTTGTCGAATGCTTTTTCTGCGTCTATCGAGATGATCATATGGTTCTTATCTTTAAGTCTATTGATATGGTGAATAACATTTATTGATTTCCGTATATTGAACCAGCCTTGCATACCAGGGATGAATCCTACTTGATCATGGTGCACAATTTTTTTTGATGTGTCTTTGTATCCGATTCGCCAGAATTTTATTGAGGATTTTTGCATCTAGGTTAATCAGAGATATTGGTCTGTAGTTTTCTTTCTTTGTTGTGTCTTTGTCTGGTTTCGGAATCAATGTGATGTTGGCCTCATAGAATGAATTTGGAAGGACTCCCTCTTTTTCTATTTCCTGGAATAACTTGAAAAGTATTGGTATTAATTCTTCTTTAAAGGTTTTGTAAAACTCCGCTGTATACCCATCCGGTCCTGGGCTTTTCTTGGTTGGTAGTCTTTTGATTACTTCTTCAATTTCATCCATTGATATTGGTCTGTTCAAATCGTGTGTGTCCTCCTGACTCAGTCTGGGCAAATCATATGTCTTAAGAAATTTATTGATGTCTTCACTATCTTCTATTTTATTGGAATATAGGTTTTCAAAATAGTTTCTAATTGTCTTCTGTATTTCTGTGGCGTCTGTTGTGATATTGTCTTTTTCATCCCTTATGTTAGTAATTTGAGTTCTCTCTCTTCTTCTCTTTGTTAGCATGGCTAAAGGTTTGTCAATCTTGTTTATTTTTTCAAAGAACCAACTTTTAGTTTTGTTAATTTTTTCGATAGTTTCTTTTGTTTCAATTTCATTGATTTCCGCTCTGATTTTAATTATTTCTTGCTTTCTGCTGCATTTGCTATTGTTTTGCTCTTCCTTTTCTAGGGCTTTGAGATGAAGTGTGAGCTCATTTATTTGTTGGTTTTTCCTTTTTTTGAGGAATGACCTCCAGGCGATGAATTTCCCTCTTAAAACTGCTTTTATTGTGTCCCATAGATTCCGATAGGTTGTGTCTGCATTTTCATTTATCTCTAAGAATTTTTTGATTTCCTCCTTTATGTCTTCTGTAACCCTTTGATCATTCAGTAACATATTGTTCATTTTCCATGTGATATTGGATTTTCGCTTCCTTCTTTTATCATTAATTTCCAGTTTCAATCCATTATGATCAGATAAAATGCATGGTATAATCTCTACCCCTTTATATTTATTGAGGGTTGCCCTATGGCATAATATATGGTCTATTTTTGAGAAGGATCCATGTGCTGCTGAGAAAAAAGTATATCCATTCGATGATGGTTGGTATATTCTATATATGTCAGTTAAGTCTAGGTTATTGATTGTGGTATTGAGGTCTATAGTTTCTTTATTCAACTTTTGCTTGGAGGATCTGTCCAATGGTGAGAGAGGTGTGTTGAAGTCACCCATAATTATTGTGTTGTGGTCTATTTGATTCTTAAACTTGAGGAGAATTTGTTTTATAAACTTTGAAGCGCCATTATTTGGTGCATAAATATTGATAATTGTTATGTCTTGTTGTTTAATGGTTCCTTTTAACAGTATATAATGTCCTTCCTTATCCCTTTGGATTAACTTAGTCTTGAAGTCGATTTTATTCGATATGAGGATGGCCACCCCTGCTTGCTTGCGAGGAGCGTGTGCGTGGTATATTTTTTCCCAACCTTTCACCTTCAGCCTGTGTATGGTGAAAGATTTTTATTTCGTTGTCGTATCTGAAGCTTAATTTTGCTGTGTACAGAATTCTTGGTTGGCATCCATTGTCTTTCAGTGTTTGAAATACGTTGTTCCAGGATCTTCTCGCTTTCAGCGTCTGAGTTGAGAAGTCCGTTGTTAACCTTATTGGTTTACCCCTGCATGTAATCTTTCTCTTTTCTCTTGTAGCTTTTAATATTTTCTCTTTGTTCTGTATATTGGATATCTTCATAACAATGTGTCTTGGCGTTGGTCTACTGTGATTTTGTATGTTCGGTGTCCTGTATACATCTACAATTTGTATATCTGTTTCCTTTTTTATTTCTGCAAAGTTTTCTGTGATTATTTCATCTAGTAGATTACTCATTCCCCTTGTTTGAATCTCTATCCCTTCCTCTATCCCAATGACTCTTAAATTTGGTTTTTTTATATTATCACATATCTCTTGTATGCTTCTCTCATGATTTTTAACCAGCCTATCTGAGATGGCTAGACTCTTTTCCAGATGATATATTTTGTCTTCATTATCTGATGTTCTAGCTTCTACTTGCTCCACTCTATTAATGATACTCTCATTGAGTTTTTAATTTGGTTTATAGTTTCCTTCATTTCTAAGATTATGGTTTAATTCTTTTTTATAGTCTCTATCTCCTGATAAAGATGCTTAACTTCTTCCTTTATCTGTTTGTGTAACACATTCTCAATGTGTTCTTTCGCTGCTTGAATTTGCTGTCTTGTATCCTCTTTAAGGTTCTGTTCCATCTGTTTCAGGTGTTCCATGAGTTCTTTATATGACCATTTTTCTGGTGATTCTATATCCTCCTGAATATTTAGGCTGCCCTGCATTGTTTGCACTCCTTTTCTTCCTTGCTTTTTCATGCTGTTCATATTGTTTCTTGTTCTGTTTGACTGCTGAGTTACTGTTTACTCCTATAAATATATTTGAAGCTTGGGAGGAAAGGTATTAGAAGGGATGGGTAGAAGTCACTAAAGAGAATAAGAGTAAGCAGGTAGAATTCAAGGAAGGGGGAATAAGAAAATTAAAAAGAGATGTAAAGACAGGAGAAAAGAAGGATAGAAAAAAATAGAAGATTAAAAGGGATTTAAAGAAAAATAATAATAGTAGAAATGGAAAATGAGATTTAAAAAATAGAATAAAATAAAATAAGATGGATTAAAAAACATTTAAAAAGACAGCAAAAAAAAAAATTTATAAATGCAGTCCTAGAATTCGATTAACTGCTCTTCCAGTGGGTGGAGCTATGCCCACCGGGCCAAGTTTCTCCTCTCAGTAGGCGGGAGTCAATCACTGTGCAGCGGTACTTCCTCCCGGATTGGGCGGGTCTCCATTCCTGCTCTTCGCTGTGTGGGCGGGGCCTTTTGCAGAGCTGGTCAGGGGTCGTTTGCAGCACTGGTTTGGCAGGTGGAGGGTGGTCATCTGCAGCTCCAAACCGCCAGAGGAGGTTCACAGAGTCGGGCCCACGGGGCCGGGCAGGCAGCGCCTGCTCCCCCACTCACTGCAAGGGTGTAGGCAGCGGCCGCTTGGCGGTAGCCAGCGGCGGTTCACAGAGCTGGTCTGCCGGGGGCCCAAGCAGCCAAGCAGGCAGCGACGGCTCCCAAGTTCACTGCACCGTGTGAGCAGCGGCCAGCTGAGGTTCACCAAGCCAGCCTGGGGGAGGGGGAGGGCAGGCAGACAGCCAGCAACAGCTCCCAAGTTTGCTGCTACGTGTGGGCGGTTCACAAAGGCGGGCTGCGGGCGCCCAGGCAGGCAGCTCCTGCTCCTAAACTCGCTACAGTGTGTGGCCTGCGGCCGGCTGCGATCTCGCTGCAGCGTGTGGGCAGCGGTCGGCTTGGGTTCACAGGGCCCACCCGTGGGAGTCCAGGCAGGCAGCAATGGTTCCAAAGAACAATACAGCGTGTGGCCTGCGGCCGGCTGCAATTCACAGAGCCAGCTCGCGGGGACCCAGGCAGGCAGCGACCGTTCCCACGAATGCTGCAGCGTGTGGGCAGCGGTCGGCTTGGGTTCACAGAGCCCGCCCGCGGGGGTCCAGGCGGTTAGTGTCCGCTCCTATGCTCACTGCAATGTGTAGGCAGCGGCCATTCGGCGGCCCCGGCGGGACTGTGCCCCTGCTCTGGGTTGCCGAGATTCAGTATTTTGTGACAATCTGACACCTCCTATTAAACTTACTAGTTCCAGGAAGGTCTCCTTTCAGAGGAAATTTGCTTGAAGTTTCCCAGCAGGACGCATGTGGGTGTATTAATGAGTCTCTCTGATCCCCTTACCACGGAGGCATTGTATGTGCTGCCTCTTTGCTGGCAGCCATGTTCTTCCTCCTCTTCTATTCTTTATTTGAAATTTCCAAAAGCTGAAGGAACCACCACCCCCCTCTCTATATATATTTTACCCAACATTAACCATAGTTATTAAGTGAAGAATCTTCTCTCTTTCTTCTATGTAGCTTTCCTCTGAGACCATCTCTCCCTAAGTGGCCTCATGATAATAAGAAACCTCCTGACTTTTTGATAAAAATGACATTGCTTTATCCAATAAATATTTGCTGAACACCCACCATAGACTAAGCCCCTTCAAGTTGAGAATGACTTTAAAAAGATTATAGGACTCAAGCAATTTGATCATGCTGTATTTCCCACCTGGTGTTAGTTATTATTTTAATTTCCTGTGGCACTTAACCATTTCATTCCTGGTATGTGTTAACTCCAATATTATCATAGAGACCACAGGTGGATATACAATAAAATCTCATTAATTTATTTATAGCAAGTTAACAATGGATTTACTGAGAGAGTACACAATTTTAGAAGAAGTACTTTCGAACAATGTATCCAAGTAATACTGAATATTTAATGAAGTGCTCAGCAGCTCATTGGGAACATAATAATTGTCATCTTAATTCAAAATAGAGGATTATTTTTAGAATTTTTCTTTCTCTCCAGAAATGGGTTATTTTATTAGAGGGGTTGATGTTTGGGCACCTTTGAAACTGCGGGTTTTTTTCTTTTTGGATGTAGACTCTGTGTTCTTACACTGGGAATCCTGTCAGTATATTTTATAGATAAATGATCAGTATTAGTTTAGCATATCTGTGGCTACTTATGTGTCTGTGAGAAAGCACAGAGAAGCATTCGAACGCACACCAGACTAAATTAAACCCAAAGAAAAGAAATTGAATATGAGTATGACCAGAATTGAAGAATAAGGCAGTGCCAGAACATTCCAATCTATTCTGTTTTCCTGATGCCTGAGGACATTTTGGAATGGAACTATCCTCAAAAAAAAAAAAAAAAAAAAAAACAAAGAGTAGTCTTGCGAAGTCTCTCTAGACTTTGTTGATGTTCCGGAGTTGGAAGCAGACTAAAAACAAGAATGCAAACATCTGTTGCATGACTCTCAAAATAAGGAATGTTTAATTTAAGAAAAAAAAATGATCTTCTTTTGCCACTTACAGTTTTTTTTTTTTTTTGAGTCAGAGATATTTATTCTTGGACGATTATTTCTCAGGAACTCTCTGAACATTGTGGCATGTTTCTAAAATTTTGGTTATTTTTCCCAGACTGACATCAATAGACTATACATATTGTTATTTTTATTATTATCATTTTACATTTCAAATAGATTTTGAAAAAAATATTCAAAGATAAAAGCAACAGTAAACCATTGCTTAGTGATATGTTTAAAAAGAAAGCCTATGCAAGATGAAAGTAAAATGTGTGTGTGTGTGTGTGTGTGTGTGTGTGTGTGTGTGTGTGTGTGTACACTGATCATTTGATGTCTGAGGAAGATTGACTCCAGGACATGGATACCAAAATCCAAGGATGCTCAAACTGGTGTTTAAAAAGGTGTAATATTTGCACAAAACTTACACAATTCTCCCATACATTTAAGGAAACTCTAGGTTAATTATCATACCTAATACAATTCAAATGCTAGATGGATAGTTGTTGTATGTTATTTTGGAAATAAGAACAAGAACTAGAGATCTATACATCTTTAATACAGATCCAAATATTTTGTGTGTGTTTTCAATCTGAGGTTGGTAGGCTGCAGCTACAGAAGTTCACCTCTATGTTATTTGTAAATTATATTTGTATTTTTTCCCCTGGACAATGAATATCAGCTATTGGGAAGTTTGGTCTCTGTCACTATGAAGCAGTTCAAAAACCCCCTCCCTCAATTGACTGACTCACTGACACCCATTGAGTGGTCATGATCAGACTCTCACTCTCTTCCTGATATTCCAAGGTTTGGAATTGGGAATAGTTAGACCCATGGAGAAGAGGAAAATGTAAAGGAGCAGAGGAAAGTTAAGGGAGAAGAGCTGGGAAAGAGAAGAGCAGCAGCATTTTCTTCAGAAATAGGATGTAGACCTTAGGAAGCCCAAAGATCTTTCCTTAGATATTCATTTCCCTTCCTTTTGTATTTATAAAAAAAAGAAGAAAGGAAAATTCCATGAGGTGGTAGGAGTTGCTAAGAAAGACTAAAGTACAAAAGCTTTACATTATATTCATTGGTGCATTTATTTAATTCTTTTAAATATAAACATAAGTCACTGCCACAGACAATATAACTTGCACCTTGTTGTTCAATGTATTAAATGACCCGTTTTAAATAAAACATCTTTGATCACCCAGTGATTGAAAACAAAAGATTAAAGGGAAACCCTTTGTGGCCTTGGAATTTTCAAAGAATCGCTGTGTCATTTTTTTCATAAAATGCATTAATTTGTTGGAAATTACAAATGATTTCTGAAAAGCCACTCCATCAAAATATGGAGAGACATGTGCCACAGATGAGAAAAAGATCAAGCTGAATGCAGGGTGGGTTGAAAGAGTCCCATGATCTTATTAATAATGAAAAGATGCAAAGTTATGATCCTATGGAATTTATTCTAACCTGAAATGCTGGAATTAATTTATGGCAAGTTTCATTCTTACAACTTTAAAGAACACTTTAAAGCATAGACTTCTTTTTCCTCTTATGCTGCAAGTACCAAGTTGGGTTTGAATATCAGCAACAGGGCGATGTGATTATTAGCTTGCACTTGGAATTAAGTTTCTGACCCTTTTAGAACTGTTTCTGAAGATTTTAAAAACACAAACTGTCATACATTTGGTCATTAAGTAGAATCACATAATACATTAATTCCTCTTGTCCTCCATGGGCATGTCCTGTACCTCATGATGATCTCTTGAGTGTTTTTGCATCAGGCACTCAACCACATGCAATGATTTGGTTCACTTACTGCCACAAAAATCCTCTATCCCAGGTTGCTGGTGCCAAACTTATTTTGGGATATAAACATTGTGGCTTGAAATTGATCATTTTATGTATGATGAAAATTAAGTGGAGGTATCATCTTGAACACCAAGGCCTGAGGTGGTGGAAATCACAGTAATCCACCCAAGGTGATGGGTCTTTTGATTATTTACCCAGTGGGAATGTCACATGTAATAGAATGTACACTTCCTAGAATGGATTTTCACCCACCAGTTCTCTCCTTCTGTGTACGAAGCATCTTCACAGAAGTTTCAAGTTGTGTTAAATGAACAGAATAGGTCTACACCTTTTCCCTGCCAGTCACTTAGTCCTCTGCAATGTGGACACTATTTTGAGATTGTAAGCGAAATAAACATCAAGAAGGGCTGAAAGCTGAGGGACAAGGACAAGAGTTCATCTTCTGTCTTCATTACCTGAGGAAATAGTCCAAAATGCTCAACACAGCTCTTCCTTACTTAAGATGTGTTGACTTGAATTTCCTGTCAGTGATTATGGCTCAAACCAACAACTTTTATTTTGGCTTCAGAAGGTTTTTTTTGTCCTGGATTAGACCTCTGACTTGTGTTAAACTGGGTTATTTCTAAACTTATTCACAGAACAGTGGTTAACAAGAGAAGGATCCCAATGGAGCTTTTACAGCGAAAGGAATGGTGACATGTCAGGACTGACACAGGTCCTTTATAGGAGCCATAAATAAATTTGACAATATTTCCAGAGCTTTCCATAGTTTCTCCTTAACGGAGATGAAAAATGTGTAAACACAACACACACAATTAGATTACTTAAAACATCAGACCTGTAAAACTATGCAGAGACTCAGAAAAGTTGCAGATTTTCTTTCATTCTAAAATATCAGCAGATGTGGACTTTACTTTGTCATAGTGCCATATTTTAAGTGAAAAATGTCACCAGTGTTTTGTTGTAAGCTGAATATTTTTTTAAAAAAATACATTAAAAGATAAAAACTGCTTTTGCTAAAGTTTTGTTTTGTTTTGCTTTGCTTTTAAGGCTTATGATAGAATAGGAAAGTAACATATCAGGATAAACATCAAAAGTAATATATTGTCTTCAGGACAAAAGTCCCTACTGGACTTTCCCCTAATTACATTATAATTACTTTCAAATGGAAGAACTCTAACTGGGGCATGAGTGGGTGAGTGAAAATTCCATTAGCATTGAAATCCAGTTTTCTCTTCTTTCTTTTCTTTTATCCTTTGACCTTGGCTTCCTTGTGAGGTGGGGTGGGGGGTGGGGATGTGGGGCGGGAAGAAAGAGAAAAAAAGGAAGAAAGAAAGGATGAGAAACAGGAAGGAAGGAAGGGAGGGAGAAGGTGTGGAAGGGAGGTGATTATGCATCATATGACTAAGGCTGGGATTTTTATTACAATGAAGGGCCAGGATTTCTCTGATAATAAATAGCATTGGGGTAGACAAAAATCTCATCCACACTTTTGGGGAAAACAAAGGCATTGAGGGGTACTATTTTTTTTAAATGTTGGTTTAAAAAGATACATTGAGAAAAAAAATCTATGTAAATATCTGTCAATTTTTATAGTGTCACCAAAGTGCCTTTCACATACTAAGTTTCCAATAAATATGCTTTGGGTCATTGAATTAGTTAAGGGACACTTAGTTATTTACGATGAACACAGATCATGAAGTCTTCAATGTCTTCAGAGAATTGCAAGGTATATGAATTTGAAAATGTCACTCAGCCACTTACTATTGTAGGGCAGCTATTATTTACTAATGCCAAATGAGAGTATATTCCAAATCAAACTGGAGGAAGAACATATTTTTCTAAACAGTACTATTCATCATTTCTTTCCAGAAATATGTGTGTAATTTTAGAAGATTTTAGATGTTTATATTGGAAATATTAGTACAATGTATTGGTATGGAAAGATTCCCATATACTCCACACCTAGCTTCCCTTATTTTTTTTTTTTGAGAGAGAAAGAGAGAGAGAGAGAGAGAGAGAGAGAGAGAGAGAGAGAGAGAAAATTTTTTGACACATTATTTTTTAGTTTTTCTGTGGACACAACATCTTTATTTTATCTTTATGTGGTGCTGAGGATCGAACCCAGTGCTGCGTGCATGCCAGACGAGCACACTACTGCTTGAGCCACATTCCCAGCCCACCTAGTTTCCCCTATTATTAGTGTTTCATATTAGCATGCTATTTTTTTTTAAATTAAGGTGTCAATGTTGAGGTTGACCTTGCACCTGGCTGAGGTAGTGTTCGTCTGTTTTTGCCAATGTTAAGTTGCTCTTTTTCCTCTTTCTGAATTCTACTCTTTGAAGGAAGTCACTATGTACAACTTACTTAAGGAGTAGGTTGTTGCATTCTACCAACTTGAGGGTGTAATATCCATGTATCTTAAGAAATTATTTGGAATTCTTCATAGGAGAGCTATTCATTCACATATTCATATATGTCAGTATGGACTCATAGATATTTATGTTATACTTTCAGTGTTACAATTTTTTTTGCAGATTTGTCTATTTTCTCCAATTGTTTTATGTTAATTTCTTAGGATTATATGCACAATAATGTCATCTGCAATCAAAAGGAATTTAATTTCTTATTTCTCATTCTGAATATTTGTTATTTCTTTTTCTTTTTTGCTTTTTGTCTACTGCACTAGCTAGGAATTCAGGCACAATCCTGAATAGGAATGAGAAGGGAAGATATCTTTAGGAAAGATTGTGGAAAGAGATGGACATCATTACCTTAGGTACATGTATGACTGCACATATGGTGCAACGCTACATTGTGAACAACCAGAGAAATGAAAAGTGGTGCAGGAATTGTGTACAATGAATCAAAATGTATTCTACTGTCATATATACCTAATTAGAATAAATAAATTAATTAATTTTAAAAAATTGAAAAGATTGCTTTGTTCCTGATTTTAATGGCAAAGCATCTAGTCTCTTATCATTAGTTATGATGTTAGCTGTAGGTTTTAAAATGCCAATTTGTGGAAGTTCAATTATATTCCTGTTTGCTGAGAATTATCATGGAGTGGTGGTGGATTTAGTCAAAGGATTTTTCTGTTTCTATTGAAATGCTCATGTAATTGATTTTTATTAGACAGTTGAGTTTTAAAGGTTGAACCAGCCTTGCATATTTGAAATATACTCCCTGGGGATATGATGTGAAATAATTTAAAATATATTATTAGATTAGATTGTCCTTAATTTTGTTAAGGATTTTTACATCTCTGCTCTTGAGATATGTTGGTCTGTAGTTTACCTTTCTTGTATGTCTTTTTCTGGTTTTGGTATTAAGTTCATGCTGGCTTCAAAGAGTTAATGCTTCCTATGTTTCTATTTACTGATATATATTTTAGAGTATTAATGGCATTACTTTCTTAAATATTTGAAAGAATTTACCTTAAAATATTGGCCTCTTCCATCCTTTTTTGAAGTTATTGGTTATTGATTTGATTACTGCAATAGATGTCAGGTTATTCATATTACTGGTTCTCTTGGTGTGAGTTTTGGTAGATTATATCTTTCAAAAAGCTGGACAATTGTCTGTGAATTATAAAATTTATGGGCATGTAATTCTTCATAATATTCCTTTATTATCTTTTTAGTCAATGAGATCAACAACAAACATCACTTTATTTCTGATATCAGCCATTTTTTCAATCACCTTTATTTCTGATGTAGGCCATTTTTTCCAACTCTCTTTCTCACCTGTAAAGAGGTTTATCAGCACTATTTTTTTATATTATTAATGTTTGAATGATATTAGCTTTTGATTTTATCTTCTCTAATTTTTCCTGAATTTAATGTCACTTTATTATAGTTTTTTTTTACTAATATAATTTAATTTGCTGTTTTTTCCCCTCTAGTTTCTTAAGGTAGGAATTTAAGATATTTATGTTAAACCTTCTTGAATTTCTAAAATATTCATTGAATCATTGAAACTTCCCTATAGATACTACTTTTGGTTGCATTCCACAAATTTTGATGTGAATATTTCCACTACAATTTTACTGAAAGTATTGGTTTGTTTTGAAGCTAATTATTTTGGCAATATAGAACTTTCTTGTATGTTGTATAATTTCCAAATATTTGAATATATTTCTATCATCTTTCTAATTGATTTATAATTTAATTCCATTCTGATTCAAGAACACAATTTGTAGGACTTCTATTACTTTGAATTGTTTAAGGTTCAGAATGGGATCTATCCTGGTGACCCTTTCACATGAGACTGAGAAGAAGGTGAATTCTTCTGTCCTTGAATGGAGAACTCTACAAATGTCAATCATCTAGGTTAAAATGATTGATGATACTGTTTAGGTCAACTCTGGTCTTACTGATTATCTGCCTGCCTGATCTATCAATTACTGGAAAAGATGTGGAGAAGTTTTAATAATTGATTTGTCTATTTCTCCTATTAATTCTATCAGTTTGGTCCTCACCTATTTGGATGCTCTATTGTAAGGTGCATACAGTGTTAAGATTGTTATGCTCTCTTAGAGAATTGATTCATGCATTACTGTGTAATAGACCTCATTCTCACTGATTATATTCCTGGTTCTGTGAATATATATATGTCTGCAATTAATATAGCGATAATCTTTTTCAGACTGTTTGGGTCTTAGAATGTCTTAGGTCCACTGTCATTACAGTAGTGTTCTATAGATGTTCCTCAACGTGCAATGAACCCATGGTTAATTGAAAATGTGAGTTGAAAAGGCCTCTACGACACTTAACCTGCTGAATGTCGCACTGAGTAAAGCCAGGCCATCTCTCATGCTTGCATGGCTGACTGGGAGCTGAGGTTCACAGCCTCACATCACCAGAGAGGATCACACAGCATATGGCTAGCCTGGGAAAAGATTTAATTTCAAAACCCAAAGTATGGCTTCTCCCTGGATGTGGATCATTCCTGTACCATCTTAAAGATAAAAAAAAAAAAAAAAAAAACTTTGAATCATCAAAAGTCTGGATCGTCTGCATTTATTTATGGTGGCAGGATGCAGGGGACAGTGTTCCAAGTCTTAGGGGTCTATCTCAGTCTTTGAAGGGCTTGTGTCCCACAACCATGACCTTCAAATCTATTTCTTGGCTGTTTTTCTCCCTGTATCATGAGGCAGGAAGGCCAGAGGGAGGTAAGTGGGAGAAATGTCTTTTGCTCCTGAATAGGACAAGTCTCTAATCAAGTTTGTCTCCCCTTTGGGAGAGTGAGCTGGGGAATCCGAGGAGGCCCTGGGACAACCACTGTGGGCTTCTGCACTCTCAGGAGTGAAGCCTTCCACCATTTGTCAAAGCCTTGATTCATGTGCTCCCCCCGGTTTATGGCTCCAGTGGCCTCCATTTAAGAAAGCCAAGTCTGAGTTGGACCTCTCTGCATTTGGCTGTGTGTACAAAGTTGGGGTGGCAGTTTGCTCAGAGTTCTCCGAAGGATCCTAGAAATATAGTCACTCTTCAATTGTCTCAGCCTTTTTTGCTGTAAGGATAGAAGTGATGACCATCAAGGTCTTCAGTGGTCAGAGCTGAAAGAGAAGGTCTTTCCATTATCTTTATTTTATTTTTCCTTTTTTTTAAGAGAGAGAGAGAGAGAGAGAGAGAGAGAGAGAGAGAGAGAGAGAGAGAATTTTAATATTTATATTTTAGTATTCAGCGGACACAGCATCTTTGTTTGTATGTGGTGCTGAGGATCGAACCCGGGCCGCACGCATGCCAGACGAGTGCGCTACCGCCACATCCCCAGCCCCTTATTTTTCCTTCTTAGCCTCTTTATATTAAAGGGTTAAGAAGTTTATGTTTCTACTCTTCTTGGAGGATATACATACACAATTGCTCCATCTGATCCATTTTGATGAATTATTGATTTGGAGTAAAAGTTTTTTTTTTTTTTTTTTTTTTTTTTATTTTTTATTGGTTGTTCACAACATTACAAAGCTCTTGATATATCATATTTCATACATTAGATTGAAGTGGGTTATGAACTCCCAATTTTACCCCAAATGCAGTTTGCAGAATCACGTCGGTTACACATCCACAATTTTACATAATGCCCAATTAGTAATTGTTGTATTCTGCTACCTTTCCTATCCCCTACTATCCCCCCTCCCCTCCCATCTTCTCTCTCTACCCCATCTACTGTAATTCATTTCTCTCCTTGTTTATTTTCCCATTCCCCTCACAACCTCTTATATGTAATTTTGTATAGCAATGAGGGTCTCCCTTCATTTCCATGCAATTTCCCTTTACTCTTCCTTTCCCTCCCATCTCATGACTCTGTTTAATGTTAGTCTTTTCTTCCTGCTCTTCCTCCTTGCTCTGTTCATAGTTGCTCTCATTATATCAAAGAAGACATTTGGTATTTGTTTTTTAGGGATTGACTAGCTTCACTAAGCATAATCTGCTCTAGTGCCATCCATTTCCCTGCAAATTCTATGATTTTGTCATTTTTTATTGCTGCATAGTACTCCATTGTGTATAGATGCCACATTTTTTTTATCCATTCATCTATTGAAGGGCATCTGGTTTGGTTCCACAGTCTAGCTATTGTGAATTGTGCTGCTATGAACATCAATGTGGCAGCATCCCTGTAGCATGCTCTTTTAAGGTCTTCAGGGAATAGCCCGAGAAGGGCAATAGCAGGGTCAAATGGTGGTTCCATTCCCAGCTTTCCCAGGAATCTCCAAACTGCTTTCCAAATTGGCTGCACCAATTTGCAGTCCCACCAGCAATGTACAAGAGTACCCTTTTCTCCACATCCTTGCCAGCACTTGTTGTTGTTTGACTTCATAGTGGCTGCCAATCTTACTGGAGTGAGATGGTATCTTAGGGTGGTTTTGATTTGCATTTCTCTGACTGCTAGAGATAGTGAGCATTTTTTCATGTACTTGTTGATTGATTGTATGTCCTCCTCTGAGAAGTGTCTGTTCAGATCCTTGGCCCACTTGTTGATTGGGTTATTTGTTATCTTGTTGTCTAATTTTTTGAGTTCTTTGTATACTCTGGATATTAGGGCTCTGTCTGAAGTGTGAGGAGTAAAAATTTGTTCCCAGGATGTAGGCTCCCTATTTACCTCTCTTATTGTTTCTCTTGCTGAGAAAAAACTTTTTAGTTTAAGTAAGTCCCATTTGTTGATTCTTGTTATTAACTCTTGTGCTATGGGTGTCCTATTAAGGAATTTGGAGCCTGATCCCACAATATGTAGATCAGAGCCAACATTTTCTTCTATCAGACGCAGAGTCTCTGATTTGATATCAAGCTCCTTGATCCATTTAGAGTTAACTTTTGTGCATGGCGAGAGGAAGGGATTCAGTTTCATTTTTTTGCATATGGATTTCCAGTTTTCCCAACACCATTTGTTGAAGATGCTATCCTTCCTCCATTGCATGCTTTTAGCCCCTTTATCAAATATAAGATAGTTGTAACTTTGTGGATTAGTCTCTGTGTCCTCTATTCTATACCATTTGTCCACTCGCCTGTTTTGGTACCAGTACCATGCTGTTTTTGTCACTATTGCTCTGTAATATAGTTTGAAATCTGGTATCGCTATACCGCCTGATTCACACTTCCTGCTTAAAATTGCTTTTGCTATTCTGGGTCTTTTATTTTTCCATATGAATTTCATGATTGCTTTATCTATTTCTACAAGAAATGCCATTGGGATTTTGATTGGCATTGCATTAAACCTATAGAGAACTTTTGGTAATATCGCCATTTTGATAATGTTAGTTCTGCCTATCCATGAACAGGGTATATTTTTCCATCTTCTAAGATCTTCTTCTACTTCTCTTTTTAGGGTTCTGTAGTTTTCATTGTATAAATCTTTCACCTCTTTTGTTAGGTTGATTCCCAAGTATTTTATTTTTTTGGAGGATATTGTGAATGGAGTGTTTTTCCTCATTTCCGTTTCAGAAGTTTTGTCGCTGATATACAGAAATGCCTTTGATTTATGGGTGTTGATTTTATATCCTGCCACTTTGCTGAATTCATTAATTAGTTCTAGTAGTTTCTTTGTAGACCCTTTTGGGTCTTCTAAGTATAGAATCATGTCATCTGCAAATAGTGATAATTTAAGTTCTTCTTTTCCTATTTTTATGCCTTTAATTTCTTTCGTCTGTCTAATTGCTCTGGCCAGTGTTTCGAGAACTATATTGAATAGAAGTGGTGATAGAGGGCATCCCTGTCTTGTTCCAGATTTTAGAGGGAATGCCTTCAACTTTTGTCCATTCAGAATGATGCTAGCCTGAGGCTTAGCATAGATAGCTTTTACAATGTCAAGGTACGTTCCTGTTATCCCTAGTTTTTCTAGTGTTTTGAACATAAAGGGATGCTGTACTTTGTCGAATGCTTTCTCTGCGTCTATTGAGATGATCATATGGTTCTTATCTTTAAGTCTATTGATGTGGTGAATAACATTTATTGATTTCCGTATATTGAACCAGCCTTGCATACCAGGGATGAATCCTACTTGATCATGGTGCACAATTTTTTTGATGTGTTTTTGTATTCGATTCACCAGAATTTTATTGAGGATTTTTGCATCCAGGTTCATTAGAGATATTGGTCTGTAGTTTTCTTTCTTTGAGGTGTCTTTGTCTGGTTTCGGAATCAGGGTGATGTTGGCCTCATAGAATGAATTTGGAAGAGCTCCCTCTTTTTCTATTTCCTCAAATAACTTGAAAAGTATTGGTATTAATTCTTCTTTAAAGGTTTTGTAAAACTCCGCTGTATACCCATCCGGTCCTGGGCTTTTCTTGGTTGGTAGTCTTTTGATGGCTTCTTCAATTTCATCCATTGATATTGGTCTGTTCAAATTGTGTGTATCCTCCTGACTCAGTCTGGGCAAATCATATGACTTAAGAAATTTATCGATGTCTTCACTATCTTCTATTTTATTGGAATATAGGTTTTCAAAATAATTTCTAATTGTCTTCTGTATTTCTGTAGCATCTGTTGTGATGTTGCCTTTTTCATCCCGTATGTTAGTAATTTGAGTTCTCTCTCTTCTTCTCTTTGTTAGCATGGCTAAAGGTCTGTCGATCTTATTTATTTTTTCAAAGAACCAACTTTTAGTTTTGTTAATTTTTTCAATAGTTTCTTTTGTTTCAATTTCATTAATTTCCGCTTTGATTTTAATTATTTCTTGGCTTCTGCTACATTTGCTGTTGTTTTGCTCTTCCTTTTCTAGGGCTTTGAGATGAAGTGTGAGCTCATTTATTTGTTGGTTTTTTCTTTTTTTGAGGAATGACTACCAGGCGATGAATTTTCCTCTTAAAACTGCTTTCATTGTGTCCCATAGATTCCGATATGTTGTGTCTGTATTCTCATTTATCTCTAAGAATTTTTTGATTTCCTCCTTTATGTCTTCTGTAACCCATTGATCATTCAGTAACATATTGTTCATTTTCCATGTGATGTAGGATTTTTCCTTCCTTCTTTTATCATTGATTTCCAGTTTCATTCCATTATGATCAGATAAAATGCATGGTATTATCTCCACCCCTTTATATTTACTGAGGGTTGCCCTGTGGCATAATATATGGTCTATTTTTGAGAAGGATCCATGTGCTGCTGAGAAAAAAGTATATCCATTTGATGATGGTTGATATATTCTATATATGTCAGTTAAGTCTAGGTTATTGATTGTGGTATTGAGTTCTATAGTTTCCTTATTCAACTTTTGTTTGGAGGATCTGTCCAATGGTGAGAGAGGTGTGTTGAAGTCACCCATAATTATTGTGTTGTGGTCTATTTGATTCTTGAACTTGAGGAGAATTTGTTTTATGAATGTCGCAGCGCCATTATTTGGTGCATAAATATTGATAATTGTTATGTCTTGTTGGTGAATGGTTCCTTTCAACAGTATATAATGTCCTTCTTTATCCCTTTTGATTAACTTAGTCTTGAAGTTGATTTTATTCGATATGAGGATGGCCACCCCTGCTTGCTTACGAGGACCGTGTGCGTGGTATATTTTTTCCCATCCTTTCACCTTCAGCCTGTGTATGTCTTTTCCAATCAGATGTGTCTCCTGGATGCAGCATATTGTTGGATTTGTTTTTTTAATCCATGATATCAGCCTATGTCGCTTTATTGGAGAGTTTAAGCCATTAACATTCAGAGTTACTATTGATATATGGTTTGTACTTCCATCCATGTTTGATTATTTATCCTTTTTTTAAAAAAAAAATTTAGTTTGTTTCTCCATGATTATTTTTCCCCTCGCCCTCTGTCTTTACCGAGGCACTTCCCTCTGATGGTTTTGGTTATTGTTTTTCATTTCTTCCTCGTGTAGTGTTTTGCTCAAAATGCTTTGCAATGCTGGTTTCCTGGCTGCAAATTCTTTTAACTTTTGTTTATCATGAAAGATTTTTATTTCGTTGTCATACCTGAAGCTTAATTTTGCTGGATACAGAATTCTTGGTTGGCATCCATTGTCTTTCAGTGTTTGAAATACATTGTTCCATGACCTTCTTGCTTTCAGTGTTTGTGATGAAAAATCCGTTGTTAACCTTATTGGTTTACCCCTGAATGTAATCTGTCTCCTTTCTCTTGTAGCTTTTAATATTTTCTCTTTGTTCTGTATATTGGATATCTTCATAACAATGTGTCTTGGCGTTGGTCTACTGTGATTTTGTGTGCTCGGTGTCCTGTATGCATCTTCAATTTGTATATCTGTTTCCTTTTTTATTTCTGGAAAGTTTTCTGTAATTATTTCATTCAGCAGGTTACTCATTCCCTTGGTTTGAATCTCTGTACCTTCTTCTATCCCGATGACTCGTAAGTTTGGTTTTTTTATGTTATCCCATAACTCTTGGATGTTTTTCTCATGATTTTTTACCAGCCTTTCTGAGTTGGCTAGACTCTTTTCAAGATGAAATATTTTGTCTTCATTATCTGACGTTCTGGCTTCTACTTGCTCCACTCTGTTAGTGATACTCTCAATTGAGTTTTTAATTTGGTTTATAGTTTCCTTCATTTCTAAGACTATGGTTTGATTCTTTTTTATAATCTCTATCTCCTGATAAAGGTGCTTAACTTCTTCTTTTATCTGTTTGTGTAATACATTCTCAATGTGTTCTTTCGCTGCTTGAATTTGCTGTCTCGTATCCTCTTTAAGGTTCCATTCCATCTGTCTAAGGTGTTCCTTGAGTTCTTTATATGACCATTTTTCTGATGACTCTAGGTCCTCCTGAATATTTAGGCTGTCCTGCATTGTTTGTACTCCTTTTCTTCCTTGCTTTTTGAAGCTGCTCATGTTACTTCTTCTTCTGTTTGACTGCTGAGTTACTGTTTACTCCTATAAATTTATTTGATGCTTGGGAGGAAAGGTATTAGAAGGGAAGGGAAAAAGTCACTAAAGAGAATGAGAGTAAGCAGGTAGAATTCAAGGAAGGGGGGGTAAGATAATTGAAAAGAAATGAAAAGACAAAAGAAGAAAAAAATAGGAAATAAAAAAAAATTTAAATAATAAGAAAAAAATTAAAATTAAAATTGGAAGAAAAAAATGTAAAAAAAAATTAATAAAACAAGAAAGAAAAATGAAAATGAAAAAAAAAACTCGAAATCAAAATTAAAAAAAAAAAGGAAAAAAGAAAAAAAAAAAACTAATAAATGCAGTCTTAGAGTTTGATTAACTTCTCTTCCAGTAGGTGGCGCTGTGACCACCAGGCCAAGTTTCTCCTATCAATACGCGGAAACCAATCACTGTGCAGCAGCTCCTTCTCCCAGACTGGGCGAGTCTCCAATCCTGGGTGCCTAGGGCGTCCTCTTGTGTCTAGTCACTTCCCCACTTTTCCTCTAGCCAGGCCCCTCTCACGGGTGCCACTCACCACAATACTGGGTACACGCCAGGTCTGCTGCTCCCGGGAGCCCTGTGGTCATGAATGACTGGGCACACTCTTCCAGTTTGCCAATCCCTCAGACCCTAAGTTTGTAGAGCTTGGGGCTGAGAATCCTCAGCGAATTTTACTGCCCCTCCGGTAGCCACACCCCCGGTAGCTGGTGCAAGAGACCTCAGCTGTCAGCACTGGTTGGAGCGGTAGTCCCGCGCCGCGGGTCCCGCGCCACCTCTAATTCCCTCGGTCTGGCTACCGTGCTCACGGGAGAGCTGGGAGGGGCCCTTACAGGAGAGCTGAGATCGGCCCTTAAGGTTTCCCCGATGTGTGGAGAGGGAAGGCTAGGGAATTACACACCTGTAGCCGCAGGTTTCAATGAAGTAATCTCCTCCGCCGCAGTCTGATGACGTCAGTTCTCTGCCATGGTGGTATCTCTTGCAAATGGCGACAGTTCGTTTCCCTTTGCCGGGTGACCAGTGCAACGGGTGGGTCCTTACTGTCTCTCCCAAGCCCCGTTTCAAACCTGTGGCCACTACCTATGAAGGCTCGGTTGGCATTTACCTCCGTAGGATCAGAAGGGCTGACCAGTTGTTTCAGCCGGATGGATTAGTGCTGAGTCACAGCTGTTTGTCTGCGGGAAGCAGGCGAACGGGAGCTTGAATTCAGCCGATCCGGGTTCAGTGTGTGTTCTGAGAGGCCCAGACTGCTCGTCCCAGATCCACGTCAGCTCAGCATTGCCTAGTGATCCTGAGCAAACAGAATTAGGCTGTTTATGACTCCCTATGCCTGCACAGCTGAAGAGGTCAGAGACTTGATCTCTCAGCGCCCGCCGCCATGTTGGAATCTCGAGTAAAAGTTTTTTTATCAAAATATTTTTTGAATAACTTATTGACATTATGTTATAGACCTTTGTTTATACGTGTTTAAACTTTTTATGTAAAAAATAGTTTTAGTAAAAGTCCAGAGTGAACATTTCATTTGACCTATGATAAACTTAGATGTAAAGTTTCTAAAAGGAAAAAGAGTAAACCAATTTATTGAATATAGAAGCGAATATAGCCACAGTGTTTTGACTTATTTTGTGTATGTGTGTGTGTGTGGGGGGGTGAGTTTCTTTCACTATAGGACACTATAATAAGCATCTCAATTAAAAGGGGCCGTTTGCTGGGTGTGGTCATGCACACCTGTGATCCCCATGACACAGGAGACTGAGGCTGGAGGATTGCAAGTTTGAGGCCAGCCTCAGTTACTTAGCCCTCAGCAACTTAGTGAGGCCCTGTCTCAAAATAAAAAAATAAAAACTGGGGGTGTAACTCAGTGTCAAAGCTTCTCAGGGTTCAATTTCCATATATATATATATATATATATATAAAACAGTGATCCCTCATCCGGCATAAAACTGTCCTTCTTCAAGTAAAATCCTTATTTGGGGGTATTTTGTCAAAGTGGTACTGGTGTTTATAATTGCTACAAAGTTACAAAATGCAGAACAACCTCAGAAAGAGTAGAAAACAGTCAAAGCTTACTTCACTTTAACTTAGCTTTTCTTCAGAGAGTATGTAGAGTAAAAGTCCACATTGAACAATAAAAAGGAAAAAAAATGATAAGAGAAGGTGCCATTATTATTACTGTTTTTTTTTTTGCTCCAGCCATATAATTTTCAATTTCTTTTTCTCTTCTCTCATGTGAAAAGGATATTATAAAGTACAATATAAAAAAAGGTATTTTACAATATGTGTTTTATGTATTGTTTGACAGTTCTCCCTTTTAATTTTTGTAGAACTTCATGTAAAGATCATTAGTTTTGAACTGGTAGTTTTTAATTAAACATTAAAGTAAAAGACAGGTTATCCTGCTTTCTGAATTTACCAATGTTCAATGTAATTCTGTTTGTTTAATCCATGTAAAACTAGACTGCCCTTTTCCAAACTTTTTTGAGAGGATCTACTTTGACTCTAGTTTACCTATAGTTAATCGTCACTATTAAAATTACAAATGGTCACATATTGAAAGGCTTATGAGGAAAGTTACTAGCACAATCATGCTCTGCTTAAGGAAGGCCATGCCATCTAGAAATGCACCATTAATCCATGTCATCTTATAAATGTCAGAGTGTACAGACACTAGCAAGATGGCTATGATATTTTCAGGAGATAAGATCTTGCAGGACCACCATCACATGTGTGGTCCATCCTTGCCCAAAACATCATGGAGTAGTACATGATTATACTTTTGAGTAGATTTTATGTTTGTTTGAAATAGTTTATGAGTCACAAGCAAGTCGTAAACAAAGTACAGAAAACTTCTCCCAATGCATGTCATGCTGTCACAATCAAGATGTAGATGTTGTTTCCAAGTGCCTTTTTATAAGAGAAGAATATATATTTATCCCAGTCCATAAAAAGCAAAGATTAAATATCCATAGGAATCTTTACACTCTGATGGTGTGTTAAAAGTATTGAATACAATATAAGGCAAGACTGATAATTCTCATGGCTTTATGTCTTCCTGACTCTGTATGCCACGGGTGTTTTGGTATCCTGGGAAGAGCTGAGAAGTTCTATTTTACTCTTCCCTTTGCCTTTCTTACTGAGCTCTCATGGAAAAGAGTCAGTTCATTTATTGAAAAGGGTCAGGTTGGTGGCTTCCTGGATGTGTGCCTTGATGCAAAAGAATGTCTAGCAGAACCGCCCATAAATGTTTGATGAGCATAAAGAAAGAAAGTATTTTTATTGAAATTAAGAAATATACTTGTTAATTTTTTAAATTTTAAATGTATTTATTTAATAAAAATGTTTATGTTTATATTAAACAAGATGTTTTGAAATGCAAGCACCACTTGATATATTAAAAATCCTAAATAATTCTTTTTTGGCAAATTTAATTCCTATCTAGTCATATCTTTCTGTTAAGTCTAAGCATGTTTTTTTTTCTCTTTTTGCCTAAAAATACACTTTATAGAAAATAGACATATTTGATTTTTTATTCTAATTTGTTATATATGACAGCAGAAGACATTACAAATCATATTACACATCTAGAGCACAATTTTTCATATCTCTGGTTGTATAGACATATTTGATTTTATGAAAGTGGGATAACCAGAACCATACTGAAATCTCTTTGCTATTTTTTTTTTTTGCAGGTTAAGTACCACAGTTTTATATGACTGAATGAACTAAAATCAGAAACATGAATGAGAGATTTGGATTTCTAACTGAAAATTCCTTTCAAAAATATTTTTTGCTTTTTTAATCTTTACTGCTTTCTTATTATCAAAAAAATTAAATTGAAATATTATTGGTCATACAAAAAAATTCACTTTGGTGGAGTTTTCCCGTTACCTTTTCTGATATTGCTCAGTGCTTCTCGGTGTGAGTCGCTCTAATACTGTGAAATAAAAGCTACAAATTTTAGATTGGTTGTCTAGGTAATAGCATTTCTGACAAATTAATAATGTGATGCTTTGCTCAGCACATGAGATTTTTCATTAAATATTCCCCCAACTGTTATTTACAATAGGATGACAACTCGTAATTTGTCAAGAAGTAAAGAACAGCAGGAGTACCTCTAAGAGAGGAACATAACCGAACTTCTAGCATAAGAGGGGTGGCTAGTGGCTATCTTAAAAATTCACAAGACATTGTCTTTTTATTTTTTTAACCTTTCTTACTCATATTTTAGACTTTTCTGTGCCTCTTTATATGTAGACTAAAGTTCAAAATATAAGTGTAAGTGAAAAAGGATTTTCATGATGTGATCTAATCATGACAACTGGGAAAAAAATCATGATGGCTCTTTCAAAGTCAGCACAGATAGCATAGATGAACAGGTTCACAAATGATCAGTGGCCCCAAATAAATAGTGATTTATGTCACATGAGTATTCCAAAGCACTGACACCATTTTTGCTCCAACTTGGTTCTCCCAGCGAGAAAAGATATGGCGTCTTCTAAATAATTAATTGGAAGGGCTGAAGATGTGACTGAGTGGACGGGGTTGGAAGCATAACATCCCAAGCTGCCACTACCTGCTGCGGAAGCACAGGCAGCACTATTCAATATTCAGTATGGATTGTGTAATTAATTTGCCACGATGTGAAACTGGAAAGGAAAAGGCCAGCAGAAGAGGGGAAAACTCCAAATGTTTTATTAGGTGGAAACAGACAAAACCAAATTGCAACTGAATTAGGAAGACCTTGGATGTGATGTGACAAGGCATGGGATTAAAAGGAAGATCAGTTCCAGAATTAGCAGAAAGGAAAGGGTATTTAAGAGGAAAGACTAAAATGAAGACAGAGATGATGTGGGGAATATTAGAGTTTTAAATGTTATAAAGTTAAAAAGGATAAAAGTAGGGAGTTTGCGGCTTATAATAAAATTTGCATGAGTTAAATCAAAAGAAGTGAAAATCTTTTCAATGACTTTGGCTCATACAGCATCTCCAAGCCCACAACCAGATGTAAAAAGACAGTGTACAATTCTGTTGCCAGTATCTGAGTGATATTCCAATCACAGCAAAGCATGTGGGATAACTCCTTCCAAAAACATTACTTGCTCAGCCACTCAGGCTAAGCATCCTGCACCAGAGCCGGCCTGCCCATCTGGGAGTGGGAAAGGAGGCCTACAGGGCTCTCACGGGGCTCTTCCTCAGAAAGTCTGAGTCTTTATCAATACCATAGTCAGATGTCTTCCCACAGTGTGTGTTGATTTTCTAGTCAAGAGGCCTGTGGTCATTTCTAATCCCCTCAGTAACTTTCTAGTGGTAAAAGAGAATAAGCCAGGCCTGGTGGCACACATCTCTAATCCTTGCTATTTGGGAGATTGAGGCAGGAGGATTGCAAGTTCAAATTAGAAAGGCTCTAAGTAACTTAGTGAAACCCTGTCCCAAATTAAAATAAAAAAATTAAAGTTGGGACTGTAGCTCAGGGCTAAAGTACCCCTGGGTTCAACCCCCAGTGCCAAAAAAAAAAAAATGAAATGAAAACCATACTTCAGTGATAGCAATGGAGTGGTTGGGTCACCATGGGGCACTAACACGGAGAGTTTAAATCTTGGGATGCATATTTTTTATACAAAAAAAAGGGGGGAAGGAAAGGTGAAAAAGAGTGGAGGAAGGTTTTTGAAAGCAATGTATAATGTTCTGGGAGTTATGAAATAATTTCCTTATTTCTTCTTCTAATTCCAGTGTGATCAAGGCTGTGGGTTAGGAGATGAGAAGGACCACTATGCAAAACAGAAGGCTTTTTGATGTTCTGATCTCAGCCAGTGTTTCTAAAATTCCCCTGCTGTCCCTAGAGCAATCAGAGGAGGAGAATCCAGAAGAATATGAGCAGATGGAGAATTGAGACAGGAACAATCCACTAACCAGATCTGGGGACTGTGCATGGATAGAAGTTAATTCATTCAAGGCTGGTAGACAAAAGAGCTCACTGGGGGCCTACAAAGAGGTTATAAAATAGTTGGTGAAAGACGGTGGAAATGAGACGGACATCATTACCTTAGGTACATGTACGATTGCACCAATGGTGGGACTCTACTTAAGACACAAGCAGAGAAGTGGAAACTTCTGCTCCATTTGTGTACATGAGTCTAAGAGCATTCTGCTGTCATGTGTAACTGATTGGAATGAATGAATGAATGAATGAATGAATGAATGAATGAATGAATGAATGAATGAATAAATAAATAAATAAAATGTTGTTAGGTAAGAAAATAAGCAAAGCATCATGCTGAAGACTCCGATAATGGAAAGACCAAAGGAAATAGTTTAATATGAAAACCAGAAGAAAACAATTATGTTAATAATGCTATAGAAGTGAATGCTATTAGTATCTTCAACAGGATACAAGAAAAGCCAGGGCCTCTGTCAACAGAAGCAGAAACCTGAAATCTGTGAGTTAACAAACTAGATGAGATGAAAGGGAGACATGGGGAAAGGACCACTAGGAACCTCCAAAAGCCAGATGAAAGTCTCTAACAGCCCTGGGATGAAGAGAGGATGCATTTGGAACACAGAGGGAAGATAGGAGAGATTCCTACAGAAAATGGATAAAGGCAAGTTAAAAAAAACCGGAAGGTTGAAGGATGGGGATGTGGCTCAGTGGTAAAGTCTTTACCAGTAACTGCAAATAAATAAAGACCTGGAGAAGGCTGTATAAACATTTGCATGAGTTTCCAGGGAAGAAGTCATAACTGAAATACAAAATACTCCCATATTAAATCAAGAAAGTTCATCCCCAGTTTAAAACATTACCCAACAAATACAAATTAATAAACCATTGAAAGGAGGTCTGGTATGGTAGAGGAAAGAGAAGGGGGCAGGGGGAGGGAAAGGGCGAACGTGAACTTCAACCAATTTCCATGGATGGATGAACCCACCAACTATGAATAACTATAAAGCTCTAAAAAAAATTATCCAAAAATGGAAGATGGAAATTAGGTAGAATTATATAGCTCATGATGCTAACAGAAAAGTAAAACAAATTTCACACTAACTAAACGAAACAAAAAAAAATATCAGCAAAGCAAACAGATTATTTAGAATAATTGCTGATGATCTTGGCCTTCTCTGAAATTCTCCCGTCAGAAGACAGTTAAAATGACTCCATCAAATTTATGTAGGAGAAGTTGTGACACATAATTTTTGAAACACAATGTACCTTGCATATAAACAGGATATTTCATGAACACGGAAAGTTTATTTATGGAGTAAAGAAAAATAAAAATATTTTCAAAAATTTGATACCTTAGGCAATGTGCCACAACTCACCTAACTAAATATGTCCCTTTCTATTTCTCTAGGACTTTGTGTCTTCAAATCCTGCTTGTACTTCTAAATCATTAATATTCTATTTGTACCAGATGATTGCTACCAAGATGAAAACACTATGGTGTCTGGTTGAACTACATGAAATTGCTGCTATTTTACTGATTTTGATCTATAAGATCAAATCCAAGGGTTCAAACTCATAGAGAATAAATAAATACTTAACATTTTGATGAGATTTTTTATAGTAATTTAGTGTATCAGTTATGGTTCTTCAGAAAGAACAAAGAAAACCAATAGATCAAATATCTCTTCTTTATCTCTCTCTCTATATATATATATATCTATATCCGTATCTATCTATCTATATATATATATATATTGTACATAACCCAGTAGTGTAGGTTGCAGAATGGCCAAATAAAGTACCCAGAGACAGCATAGGAGACACATGGTTTATTGGGAAAAGCTTCAAGAGATCAGTGACTGCTCCAAGAAGAGTTCAGTGGCAACAAGATGACAAGTAGCACTTCTATCCCTCAAGGTATATTGTCAGGCAGGGCTTCCTCTCCCTCATGGCGTTTAGTCCAGTGGCGGCCAGCTAGACAGGTGACCCATGTGCTTCCACAGTGCCCTGAGTTCCCTGTCCCTCCCCATTTAGAGAGAAGTTTTATATGTTAGTCTGCAGAAGCAAGAAGCAGTGACATCATCAAGCATTAGTTTGCTTAGTTTGCCTGAATCCCAAGGAACATCTCTCCTGGTGTAGACACAATAAAGTAGCTTTCTACGAATAAGACTAACCTGTCCTAGTAACCTGTCCTAGTTCCCTGTGTGCTTAGGAGAAAGCCAGGGCCCTTCAAGATAAAATGTATCTGAACTTTCTGGCCCAGGCTTCCTCTCATCATTCCCTGAACCTGGCTAGAATTTGGGGGAACAGAAAACAGGCATTCAGGGACTCGGAGTTTTACCTCTCCTCTCTTCTGTAGGGGCCATATAATCTATCTTCTCCATTGACTGAATACAAGGAGTTGGCTCACGATATTATGGGGGCCGAGAAGCCCCACAATCTGCTCTCTGCAAGCTGGAGACTCCAGCCAGTGATGGAATTCTCTTCTAGTCTGGAGACCTGGAAACAGGAGAGCCAATCTGGTATGATCTTAGTCTGAGGACTGAAGATGAAGGTCTCAAACTATGTGGTCAGGCCAAAGAAAAAGAGAGAATGCATGTTTTCTCCTTTTGTTTTATTGAGACTGAATGATGCCTCCCCATGCTGGGAGGGGCAGGGCACTGGCTTTACCGAGACTGAGACCGTGACTCAGATGCTAGCTTCATTCAGCAATGCTCTCACAGGGCTCTGGCTGCAGCTCAGTGGTGGAGCACTTGCCCGGCATGCATAAGGCCCTGGGTTCAATTCCAGCACTGCCAACAGATACACATTCCCAAAGACGAATTCAGAAATAATGTTAAGTCCATGATGGGTAGTTCCCGCTGGACCCTGAAAGTTAGCCATTACATTTACCATGTCAACTTTTATCTATGTGATTATTTTGTCTTTGAATCAGCTCACTTTTTAAAAAAAATTTTGAATTCAGCCTCATCTGCAGCAGAAATCTCCAGGATCCCTTGCTTTTATTTATTTCTAATACAGTATCACCTGCTGGCTTCTCAGAATACCATCAGACAGCCCACCCTGCCCCTGTGAAAACGGAGAGCTGCCTGGCTTGCTGCCTACTGCTGAGCAGGTTCCCTTAATGTATTCCCCTGCTCTGATGCTGGTTGCAGCTGAGGGGGTAAGTACTGCGTTGGTTTGAATGTCCCCACTGAAATTCATGTTGAAATTTAATCCCACTGTGTGTGACTGAGTGGAGACCAGGTGGCACTTCTAAGAAGTGATTAGGTGATTAGGCTCTGCCCTATGGGTTAATGGATTAGTGGGTTGCCTAAAGAGTGGCTCTGTTATAGAAGCCAGTTTGGCTCTGTGACTCCATGTGGTGCCCTCCACCATGTTATAATACAGCAAGAAGGCCCTCACCAGATGGTCAACAGATGCCAGCACCGTGCTCTGGAACTTCCCAGCCTCCAGAACCATGAGTCTAATAAACCTCTATTCTTTATAAATGGCCCAGTCTCTAGTATTTAATTAAAGCAACAAAATGGACTAAGGTTCATACCAAAAAATTGCTGTGCTCATTTCCAATCTTTCCATGTTTGTTGTACTTGTTATTGTCATTTATTTAACTATTCCTTCATTTAGTATTCATCTGCTTCAGAATGATTATTTGTTTTATTAAATGTGAGCATAAAATAGAGTGGGTGGCTGTTTTTAAGAAGTTAAATTGACTGCTGTGGTAAGACTCAATGAAGCTCATTCACAAAATGTTTTTCAGAGTAGATTTGGGATGGGTGAGATGCATGGGAAACATTGAGAAATAATGAAAACAAACAAACAAAATAAAACAAAACAAAAACTCTGTGGTTCTTTCTTCAGGTTTCTTGGAAAAAGTCTTTAAATCTTCTACAGCTCTCTTTCTTCTTTCTCTCTTTTTATTTCATTTGAGCCTAAGACAACAGGTATTTGAACTGATCAGACTCTTTATTTTTTCTCTACAGCACCAAACACATTTCCCTTCCTCCTTCTCCTCAGAGTAGGATTGCTGCAGCACAGTACATGCCACTTAATGTCCTCAAGTACTAGTCAGGTTTCTCTCTAGAAGGAATAAAACAACTTGTACTTCCACTTGTGTGCCATGAACTACCATTTTCTACAGTCCTGAAAAGCATGCAAATAGAAACCCACTAACATCGTTTTGCCCATAGCTGGTTTTAGGGACGACCTCAGTGTTACTGTGGGTCTTAACTTCATAGTGAGTCTGAGTATTGTTTAAATTCTTGTTAGCTGCTTGGCTGCCCCTTTAATGAATTACCTTTACATAATCACTCAGTCTTTGTTTCCCCAATGGGGGAAGTCGTGACAATTTTGTTGATTTCTCTTGGTTCCCTAAAATACTAGAATATGTTATTTGTTAAGATTTGTGGTTGGAAGTCAGAAAACTCTTCTTTCAAATGGTATCAACCTATTAGTTTTATCTATAATGAAGAGTCCTAAATACTAATGTTAGTATAGCCATTATTATGTATTCATATTATGCTTTCTAATTAAGAGTCTTTTATAAGTAGTCATGTTCTCATCCCAATAATTAGAACCTCCCCAAAATTAGCATATCATGTTTCTTCCTACCATCCCCAATGTATGTCAGTGAGAAATCGACCTGAAAATTCAATCCCCTAAATAACTAAGATAGGGCTTAGAGCCTACATGACTCTGGGAGTGGGGAGCATTCTGTGCAAGTATGTTTACCCTGCCTCTGACACTGAGCCTCCAGTCAGGAAAAAGAGAGGGACACAAAGGAAGGGAAATTTGCAACCAGGTGGACAAGCTGGAACTCACCTTGGTCACTCACTGCCTTCTCACCAGCAGCTTTGACCATGTGGGTCATGATACAGGCACCTGTCAGCACATAACCACCCCCGGACCTGGTTCATGATTGGAGATACCAAATGAAGAGACCCGATAGGTGGTGAGAAGATGCAGACCTGTCACCTCTCATCCACCAGGAAAATCAGGGCATCTGCAGCCATCTGCATGAGGTGTGGCTTTAGGTGACCCTCTCAGCACGAATATGGCTAGTTCTTGACGCTGCTTTCCAGATCATATCTCCTGTGAGAAACCATAACCCCAAACCAAACAGGAAGAGGAATTCTGGAAAAGATTTCAACTCAGCTATTTGGGCACCATTTGAAGCCACTGACTTTGAGGTTTCTAACCATTTCCTCTATTCTTGCTATTTAAAGTGTGGATTTGGACCCAGCCGCATCCACATCACCTGGGAGCTTGTTAGAAATGCAGTCTCAGGCTCTGCACCAGGCTCATTTCATTGGAATCTGCATTTTAACAAGACCTCCAAATATTTTGTGTATAAGTTTAAATTGAGGATTGCTGTGCTATATATTCATTTGTCTCTTCTTTCTTTTCAATTTGTTTTTCTACAATCTCTTTTAAAAGACCTTAAAAAATATCCATAAAGATGTTATGACTTCTTTGTTATGCAATTCTTAGACACTTTGTTATGGTTTAGAGATTAGGTGTTTCCCAAAAGCTCATGTGTGAGACAATCCAAGAAGCATTAAGAGGTGAAATGATGGGATTATGAGAGTTTTGACATGATTGGTGAATTAATCCCCTGATAGGGATTAACTGAGTGGTAACAGAAGGCAGGTGATGTGCTGCTGGAGGAGGTGGGCATTGGGGCGTGCCTTTGGGGCATATATCTGGCTAGTGGAGTATCTCTCTTCTTTTTGGTAGACATGTCCTCACCTGATTTCCTCCACTATACCTTTCCTCCATGATGTTCCTACTCACCTGGAGCGCCGAAAAATGAAGCCAGCTGTCTATGGACTGAGACCTCTGAAACCATGAGTCCCTCAAAAAGCATTTCCTCTTCTCAAATTGTTCTTGTCATGCCTTGTCATAGCAGTGAAAAAGCTGACTAAATCAATCAGTATCTACCTTCTTAAGTGACCACACATAATGGAACATTGATTTACACTTCCAAATTAGATATTTGTCTCTCCCCCACTGACTTATAATGAGTATACACTCATGAGTATTATTCCATAAATTATGTTTCAACAACATGCCACTTATTTTCTTGCTCAAATTATTTGAGGCTTGCCAATAAAGTGTTTCAGTGGGCTCCCATGTCCTGTGGACTTCCCGTTGTCCTGTTGGAGTACTTCCTTACTTTCTGGCCCTATAGGACCCTCCAATCTTGTATATTTCCTTCTGCTGTCTTAGAATCAGGCATTGCTCTAAGGAGCCTGGGTTCTTTTTATTGGAGAATAGCACTGGACACCAAGATCCAAGAGCCAATCTTGTTCATTGTTATTTGGCTATCATTGCTCTTAGCAGGTAGCACTATGAAATATATCCATGCATTCTAATCCATGTAAATACATATTCTAATCCATGTATACATATCCATAACCATTTCTATAACATCTATTTGTTTGTGTCTATATTAAACAAACACTGAGTTTATGCTGATTTATTTAAATTTAATCCAGCACCACATGGTTTATTCTATCTTTCTCCAGTTGTTTATTGGCAGGGTGACTCTCTGTCATTGAGAAATTTGGCTCCCATCATCTGCCTCTTGGTGGTTCAATGCCAGTGCATAGTGTTTTTAAAACTGTTAACTCATATTGATTATTATAGTACACTTTATAGTTAATAAACTTATTTTTATAATTAGTGTTTTATTTCTTTCACCAAAGTTTTGTAAGTTTTACACAGTAATCTTGTACCTATTTTGTAATGTTTCTTAGGTAATCATCTAACCATCTCTTAGCTTTTCTTGATCTTAATGGATTGGGCATGGTATTTCATTTTCATATTCCAAATTCAAATTTTCTTGCTTCTATAAAAGGAAACTACTTGACTTTTGTATTTTCACCTCCTATCTTGGGTATTGCTCTCCTGATATCTAAAGCACTTAAATCTTTGTTAAATCTTTGGAATGTTATACCTAGACAAACAAAGGCATTTTATTTATTACTTCTACATTGTAGATTTCTTATTTCCCTTTGTTGTTCTTTTGGACTAGCTAAAATCTCCAGTAAGATGCTGAATGAAGTGGTGCGAGAAACCATCTCTGTCTTGTTCTTGATTTTAGGGTGGGTTTACCCAGTTTGTTAATACAAGTTTTATTCTTGTTTTAAGGTTTTTTTTTTTTGGTAGATTTCATTAAATGAATTGAAAAAGATCCCCTCCATTGGTATTTCCTGAGGATTTTTATCATGAATTACTGCTGGATTTCATGAAATGTTGATACCACATCCATCAAGATGATCATATGATTTTTCTTATTTATCTTGCTAGTGAGGTAGATTATGTTAACTGATTCTCAAATGTTGAACCAACCTTGAATACCTGGGATTATTCCTGCTTGGTTTTGGTACATAATTCTTTTTATACATTGGTGGATTAGATATGCTAACATTTCACTAATGATTTTGTAGTGGTTTCCATTAAAAACTGAAAAATATTGGTTTATCATTTTCTATTCTTGTAATGTGTTTATCTGGTTTTGATAGTAGGATAATGCAGATTATAAAATGTGTTGGGTAGTGTGCTCCCCTCTTCAACTTTTTTTCAAAAAGATGGAGAGGATTTGGTCATATTATTCCTTTCTTAAATGTCTTGAAGCATTCATACAAGAGAAGCTCCAGGCATCTGTGTTGTATTTATTTTGGTTTTAGTGTTTTAACTACTAATATAATAAAATGAAAGATATAAGACTATGGAGGTTTTCTATTTCCCTTTAAGTTAGGTTTGGTAGTTAGTCTCTTCTAGGAAACTGACATCTGCTAATCAAGGCACCAAAATTGTGGCACAAACTTGTTTGTAATACTCCTTTGACCACTGGACTTGGGAATCGATAGTCTTTATCATCTCTTTCAATTCTCACATTAATAATCAATGCCTTCTACATTGTTTTCCTTAGTTAGGCAAAAAGTTGTTCAGGTTTATTAAATATTTTAGAACTAGCTTTTTTGTTGTGGATTTTTTACTATTGTTTTCCCAATTTCATTTTTTTTTGGTTTCTGCTGAAATATTTTCTTTTTTAACATGGCTTGATTTTTTTATTTAATTAAAATTGCTTAATTTGTTTATCTGTCTAAAATTTTGTTTTCTATAGGCTTAATTTGTTCTCAATCTAATTTCCTAAGAGGAAAACATTATTTTCATATCTTTTTTCTTTCTCAAACTTTTTTTTTTAATTTTTAAATTTAATTTAATTAGTTATAAGTGACAGTAGAATACATTTACATACTTTGATATATCACACATAGATGAAATATAATTTCTCATTTTTCTGAATATACATGTCGTAGAATCATATTGGTCATGCAGTCATGTATTTACACAAAGTAACAATGTCTATTTTGTTCTACTATCTTTCCTATCCCAACATCACCTCCTCTCCCTTCCCTTCACTTCCCTCTACTTAACCTAAGGTAATGCCATTCTTCTTTAGTGCCCCCCACTCAAACTTTTTTTAAGACTATAAATTTCCCTCTAAATACTATTTTCTGTGTATTCCCAAGGCAAACTTGTATTTTTATTTCTATTTACTTATAAATATTCTATAATTTATCTTTTTTATTTCATAAGAATTTCTTAAGACTTTTTTATTTCATAAGAATTACTTAGAAAAGTATAATATGATTTTCAAATATATTTTAATCTATTTTTAAAATTTCTAGTTTAATTTTATTATAGCCTCAGAATATACTTTGTATGATTTCTATTCCTTTAAATTTGTTATGCTGTTTTTATGGCCCAGAACATAGTATGCTTTAGCAAGTATTCTATGCATATTCTTTCATAGTTGGATAGAATGTTCTAAGAAGTTCTATTAGATCATGTCAATTGATAGCTGGTCAGGTCGTCTCTCTTTAATTATTTTCTGCCTGCTTATTCTATCAATTACAGAGAGAGCAGTATTGAGAACCACAAATATGATAGTGAATTTGACTGTTTCTCACTTTAGGTCTTTCATTTTTTTTCTCATGTAGTAATACATCTGTTACGATTATTATGACTTCTTATAGCACTGACTCTTTTAACCCTAATGTAATGCTGTTCTGGATCATTGATAAAGCTCCCTGTGAAGTCCACTTACTGGAATGTATCTATCCCAACTTTCTTTGGATTAATGTTAATGTGGTATTCATTTCTTCCACTTTTAATTTTATCCTGAGTCTTTTTATTCAAAGTAGAAATTTTATAGAGTGCATATGATTGAGTCTTGTTTTAAGTCAACCTGGTATTCTCTATCTTTTAACTGGTGTGTTGAAAGTATTTCCAGTTTATGGCAATCATCAACAAAATTGTATTACCATCTATCAATCACCTTTGTAAATGTTTTCTGTTTATTTGTTCTATTTTTCTTGCATTGTCTTTTCTGCTCTTTCTTATTTTTATATTAAACTGTTCTTTTGACTTTTTTCCTTATTCTCTTAAAATATTTTTCAGTGGTTTCCCTAGCATTTAAAATAAATATTTCAATATGCTAAATATTAAATGTCAAGTTCACCCACAACGAACACTATAAGACTTTATGTTTCATGCCTCTAATGCTTCGTTTCTGCACTATGGGTTGCTCTTGTTCATTTCCCCTGTGCATTTGTAGTTATCCAACACATTACTACTACTACATAAGAATTATCTTTTATACCAATCATGAATGAGATCATAAAATGTTTTGTACCTTACTCTGGTGTGTAAATGCTTTCCCTCTTGTGATACAGATATGTTTTTCATGTGTCATGATCTTTCTTGTCCGAAGAACTGTTTTAACATTTCCTACAGGACCAGTCAGTTTTGTTTTTATGAGAATATCTTTATCACTACTTCATGTCATGTATATCATTCTAGGTTGGTGGGATTTTTTTCCCTTCTCACAATTTATATATTTCAATTCTTCTTGTTTTCATAAATTCTGAGGAACAGTCTTTGGTAGGTCTCATTCTTGTTCCCTAATTTTTTTTTTCCCTTCCCTTTTTGTTTCCCTTCAGGATTTTATTTTTTTATTTTTTGTTGTGGTATCTGTAGTTAAAATACGATATGCCTGAGTGGGGCTTTTATTTTGTCTTTTGTGTTGTTTCATTTTTAATGTTCTTGTTCTCTGAACTTGCTTGGGGCTGTCATCAATTTTAAAGAGTTTTCAACCATCAGAATTTCAACCTTTTTTTTTTTTTAAATATTCCATCTATTTTTCTCCTGAGATTTTTCTCTTTCCAGTTTTAGTCCCCATTCTTTCTTCAACTGTGCTGAGTTTACTAATGAACTCAATGATGTCTTGCTTTTCTCAACTTCCTTTTGCTTCTTTTTGATAGTTTCTATCTCTCTACAATACTCTCCCCCTTCGTTTTGCATATTTTCCACTAGATTCACTAACATATTAACCATAAATATTGAAATTCTTTGTGTTCCAACATTTGTGTTGAATGAGTCTGATTCTGACATTTGCTTTTTCATTTTAGATCATTTGATATACCTCATAATTGTTTTTCTTAAAATGAACATATCATATTAAATAGAAGATATTGAATTAAATGAACTTTTAGATAGTAGATACTAAATTAAATCAGCTTTCATAGTCGTCCATTTAAAAGTGGGGCTATGTTTCCTGTTTGTTTAAGCTCTAGGTACTCAAATTTTGAATTCCTCTCTTGCTTTGTTTTCTTTCTCCTCTGGTAGATTTGGGACTCCTCTACATTCTGTTTTGTAGAGAAAGGTTTGGAAGTTTAGAGCTCTGTTGGCTCTCTGTAATTGTTCTGGAGTCTTGCTGGTTTGTCAGGAGTGACATCTTCACAACCTTGTCCATTCTTTTTTTTTTTTTTAACCCACCTCCTCCCATGGCTGTCACCTCCTTTCTACTTCCTTGAAGCCCTGAGTCTCTTGTTGAAGGTATTTTTGGTTTTCTTTGTTTTCTCTCTGAGGACGGGGCAGTGGGTATTTATTAGTGAGAAGAGCCTGAGACTCTCAGGTGGCGGCTCTTCCCCTCCCCATGTGAGGACTATCCAGGAATCTTCCTCAGATCCTTACTATGAAAATCGGATGGGAGTCCTGAGGGAGAACTGCGCAGAAGTGTCCCCAGCTCGACATCTGCTCCCTGTCTATGCTCCACCGCAGCTTCTTCTCCACAAAGTAGAATGTGTGGGTGGGACTGTCTCTCTCAGGAGCCACCTGTCCCCATAGACTTCAGGGGGGTAATAACCTCTGTTCTCCTGTAAGTCCAAGAGAAGTGACTGCTTCCCAGTCTCCTGGATTCTAATTGTAAGTATGGGACCCGTGACTTGCAAACAACATGCTGGAGGTGATGCAGAAGTCGCACAGGTCTTTCCTACTGAGTTCCTCTGCATGCTCTTCCAGTGTCTCTGCAGACTCCTGGTGCCCCATCCTGTGGGCATATTCCCATTTTCCCCTTTGGTATCCAAGTAATATTTACCATATTGTTCTGCATTCAACTCCCTCCCACAAGAAATTTACCCTGTCTCACATTTCCCTACTTTATTCCAATATACCTGGCCTCTTTCTCTTGTTTTTCTTCATTCAAACTGAACATTAATTTTTTTCAGGACTTGATCATGGGCCAGTTCTCATTCCCCTCACAATAACATGCTTTCCGATGCCTTCAGATACAATTTATATGACAAAAGCTCTTAAATTTATATTGTACCAATCTAAACCTTGAACCTTTTCAATGAACTATGCTAACCTTATACTCAGAACTGCATTTCCTTCTTGACTATATAGGAAAGAGGAGAAATAATGTTTTTCTAACATAGTTTATGTAAATATTTTCTGACCTTTCAGAAACAAGGAAAATTTCTTTTTGAGAAAAGTATTCGACAGAATTCTGAGAAGATTCGAGGTTGAACATTGTGGTCTTGGGAGATTCTGTGCCACAAACCACAAACACAAACACTTGTGACAAGATGACCACAGAGATGATTCAGAATATTGCTTTTGAAGGGAGCAGTTTAAAGGAAATTTAAAATGTATCTGTAGACCCCAGTAAGGGAATAACTGGTTTAAATGAATTCCTTTTCTGCAGCACAAGGATATTTACATCAGGATTTTCAAACGGTTCTCCTGACAGGTTGAGTTGCTTTAGGGATTCTGCAAACAAGAAAATATATTTTTATCAAATAATGAAAATTTTAACTGCCTGAGGAAAGTGTTCATCACCTTTCTATGTTTAATATAGAAGAGTTCTAAAAATTGAGTCCTGTTGCTAAAAGTGTGTGAAAAGTTTTCCATAAATGATCTTTCAAAGACATTTGAACAAGGGCAGTGCCCCACAAGATGATACAAGTGGTCTTTAAACAGGTGTGCAGTTAAAGTTAAATAGATTATTTATTTAAAAAAATGTATCGTATGTGTGCTGAGGATTGAATCCAAGACCTTGCACATGCTAGGGAAATGTTGGTTCACTAAGCTACATCCCCAGCTCTACCTCTGGAAGTTTAATATGCTAGTTTGTGTGGTGAAACTCAGGAGAAGCCAATATGCAAGTTTTTTTCATATATATATATATATTTGTTTTGTTTTGTTTTAATCAGGAAAATAGCTGCATGGCTGTTTGTTTTGTATTGTTCTGTTTGTTTTTTAGACAACACCAGTCTGCATGAGTTAGGCAATTAGTTCCTTGAAATGATATAATTTGAGAATCATTCCTTGAAATAATAGTATAGCACTTTACATCTACAGAATGTGCTGTATTTCTTTAGACATTAAGTGCTCATTACATATTCAATTTTCACAATGCTCACTGGGAACACATTGTATTATTATTCCAGTTTAGCAAATGAGACCTAGAGATTTTATATCACACACCTAAGGACCTGTACTAGGTCTCTAGGATTTGAACTCAACCTTATGCTAGTCAGCTTTCTGTCACTGTGACAAAAGGCCTGAGAAAATCAAGGAAACATTTGTTGATTCATACTTTTAGACGTTTTGGTCCTTGGTTGGCTGGCTCCATTGCTTTGGGTGTGAAGGTGACCCAGAACATAATGGAAGAAGGATATGGTGGAGCAAAACTACTAACCTCATAACAGCTGGGAAGCAGAAAACATGGAAGGGGCTGGATATTTTGTCTTTAAGGATCACATAACCAATGACCCATTCCCTTCAATGAGGTACTACCTCTTATAGTTTTTACCACCTCCCCAAAATGCATTCAACTATAACTTCTTTAGGGATTAATCCATCCATGAATTCAGAGCCTCCATAATCCAATCACTTCCCCAAAGCCACACCTCTAAAACATTGCTGTTTAGGGGACCAAGTCTTCAACGGATATGCCTCTGTCATTCCAGATTCAAATGATAACATTGCCCCCCAGCCCCCAAAGGCTCATGTTCATCTTCCAATCTAAAATGCATTTAGTCTGCTGCGCGTGGTGGCACACGCCTGTAATCCCAGCAATGCAGGAGGCTGAGGCAGGAGGATCGTGAATTCATAGCCTACCTCTCTCAGCAACAGTGAGGCTTCAAGCAACACAGTGAGACCCTGTCTCTAAATAAAATACAAAAGATGGCTGGGGATGTGGCTCAGTGACCAAGTGGCCCTGAGTTCAATCCCTGCACTCCCCCCCAAATGCAGTTAGTCGATCTCTTAAGAGTCTCCACAGTCATAATGGTTCCAACATTATTCAAAAGTCCAAGTTTGCAGTCTCTGAGGCTCAAACTAAACTCTTAGGTAAGTGTCTCCACATAAAAATAAAGAAAAACAAAACTACATATCCTATACACAATGGTACAGGTTAACAATCCTATTCTAAAAGGGAAGAAAAGGAGAATAGAAAAGACGTATCAGAGCAAGACCAAAGAGCAGGAGGGCGAACATCGAGTCCTATGAATTCATGTCCAGCATGGGGTCCATGTGGTGGGGCCAGCTGGGCTCCAAGAGCCTTGGGTCCCCCTTCGCCTGTGGCCTTCTCAGCTGTCGTCTGCTTGGTCACTGCCTGCAGACTTCCAGGGCAGGCACTGCACACTCCTGGCATTTCTAATTTCTGGGGTCTGTTCTGCAGCTTTGGTTTTACTCTCTCTGTGTCCTGGCTGCTGTAACGGGAGCACCTCTGCTCCATCCCACCTTTTTGGCCACATTGCCTCACTGTAGTCCAGTCAACCACCGATTAAAACCTCTAAAACCTTGAACTGAAATAAATCTTTCCTCAAGTATTCTGTAACAGAAAAAAAAAAAGTTGACTAACACACAAAGATTTGTTTGGCTTTCTAAAATATTCTAAATTCAATAAATCACTTAATTGAAATTCTTCAAAATCTGGCTTTGGTCTACCAGTTACCTGTCCTGCTGGTCTGCTCATTGGCTTTTAGCTCCTTCCTTCATTCTTTCCTTCCTTCCTTCCTGTTAGATAGGTATTAACATTTCTCTTAGAATAATGCTGCAACTTTTTCAAAGTTTGGCCAAAGGCCTACGTAAGTTTAGAACAGTTGCAATTCTGAAAAAAATCACAATACATTTGCATCTTTCCATTTCCCAAATTATTTTTGCTTTTTTTAATTTCAAAATTTATATTTGTCTAACCCAGTTTCTTGTGTCTATTTTTTTACTTTGTCTTTTTAGTAGCATTTTACTGTTTGTTTTCAACAGAAATTGACTACTTCTTTGTTTTATTTTAGACATCCCCAGTTTTCTGCGGTATACTACGCATTTAAAAAAAAAATACTTGACACAGATCAATAAGCACAAGTTAGTTTATGAAACACTGACCAATTTCAGAGTCAGCCAAAGCCAAAGTCATGTTACTAATAAAAATCAATAATTAAGGCTGAGACAGGAGGATCCTGAGTTTAAAGCCAGCCTCAGCAAAAGCGAGGTGCTGAGCAGCTCAGTGAGACCCTGTCTCTAAATAAAATACAAAACAGGACTGGGGGTGTGTCTCAGTAACCACTGTGTGCTCAGTGTAATCCTGAGTTCAATCCCAGTTCCCCCCAAAAAAATAATAATTTATGTATCATGATTACAGGAAATTGCAAAGCTAGGACCCAGAACTCTGCTGCAATCTTTACATGTTTACAATTTAAATACCTGCAGTTCAATATAAAAATCCATGAAATTCATCTTGCTACAATAAGGCAGTGTAGCACTGTCATTTTCTGGCATGAGCACATCCATGTAACCACTGCTGTAATAAAGACACAGAACCATCTCATCATGCTTGGTATGATTTTGAGTCACTGCATAACTAACTCTGCTACTGATCCCAGCTGGCATTTTTGAAGCCATCTTTTGAGGAGAATAGAACAGAAATTAACTTTAACTTTTAAAGACAACTCCAATGTAAAGTTCAGAAAATATGAGTGATGTGCTCTTCTGAAATGAAAGAGCTACAAAGAATCATCAGAGACCCCCAATAGTCAAAAAATATAAACATCATGTTTCCTTAAACACCAAAATATATCCCATGAGTTTATAAGACATGAATTCAGGGTTACAGACCCAGTCTCTAGAGGAAGCCTGCATTCCCTCCATGGCACGCATGGTTCTGTGAACACAGAGCATCCCACCAACAACTGGATATCCTCATGATAAAAGCTGTGATGAGGTTTGCAGTAGATCTGAGTTTGTACTTGTACCTATTATATGACTCCTTATTCTAAATATTTATAATTAACCACTACCTCTAGTTCTTTAATACTCTAAAACTCAGAGTAACAGCATTTGCTATAAGTCTGAATGTGGGTGGTGTTCCAAAGTTCCATGAGCTAAAGGCTTAGTCTCTAGGATGGAAGTGTTGGGAGGTGTAGAGGCTCTTTAAGAGTTCCATGCCTTTGAATGAAACTGTGAGTCATCAGTTTTTCAGTCTGTCTCTGTTTCTTGGCTCACAAGGCGAGCAGTTTGATCTGATGCTTGCATCCTGCTATCCCCATCAGCACCCTCACCAGAGGCACAAAACAATGGGACCACCCAATCTTGAACTAGAACCTCCAGAACTGTGACCTAAATAAACACCTTCTCTTTAAAAGTTAGTTGATTCAAGTATTTTGTTATAGAACTGCAACATTGACTAATACATCTTTTTGTGTAATATACGTAATTATCAGTTTGTGTTTTATTTTGTCTCAGAGAGATTATAATAACAAATATTCCAAATTGTAAATGTGGGTTCCAAATCACTGCTTTGCTGCATTTATTTGGGGCTCTTGTGCTATTAGTTCTATTTTTCTTTTAGAGATTGGCAGCATTCTTTAGAAAATAATTATTAGTTAATGCTTTTTTACCCTCTAAGTACAGTGAGTCTCAGATTGATAACACCAATACAAGAGCTGTTTTTGTTCAAGTTAAGATACACAAGATAAAATTATAGTGTTTACAGATTTTTTATTTATTTATTAGTCTATAGTGAAGTGTATTTGTGATTGAATGGTACATAGAATGGGAATAGAAAGCATAAATTTCAAAGGGCATTTACACCAAATGATTACAGTACATCAAAGGATGAAAAAATTATGAAATATATTATGGAGGCCACTGCTTTGTTTTTAAGGTATATAAATGTAACTTCTAGAAATACTGCTGAGGCCATGAAAATATAATTCAAAAAAATTAATTATAACTATAAAAACTAGTATGATAAAATATTGTGAGTGCTTTAACTATAAGAAATAAAATATTTTACTGCATTTCTGCAACTTCAGCAAATATAAGTTTTTTGCCCATTATTTCTTTCAAAACTTATTTTACGCAAATATAATTTTATATCTAGTAATCAAATCCAGTGTTGTGTTCTGCATTTTATTATGGCCCATTCCTAAATAAGTACTTACTTTTTTGGATAAATTCTTAATTTTTCAGGTCTGAAATACTAATTTAAATATTCTCCAGTGTACGGACAGCTAGGTAGTCTCCAAGTTTTCATTGTTATTAATGCTTTTAAATTAAATATCTATAGGTATGTAAGTACAGCCATGTTTGTCATTAACTTAAACATTCTCTCTCAATATATAACAATGAAAGGCTCTTGAAGCTGTGTTCATGAAGAGGGTATAACTGAGGCCCCTATATAATTTATTTACAATGCTTTTGACTTACATGCTATGAATTTCAGTTCTGCAACTTGCTTGATTTTTTATAAAAAATATTTTCTAAGTTTCGGTCATGTTATTCACATTTAGTACAGTGTAATAACATTATAAGATTTAGAGAAAATATCTTCTTGAATGTTAACTTAATTGAGATCCCCCAAGGTCAGTCAAAGAGCAATTGGTATGTCAACTCTGCTTAACGTTACCTGGCTATTATGTCATTTTGCAAAGGGAACCTGTGGGGGCCTAGATTTATTTGAACTAGGCAAGGGCAAGAATGTTGGCTAGAGAATCTATTCAGGCATTGCATGTCTTTATTGAGTTGTAATTAGACATGCTGTAAATACTGCTTTCTTTTCTCAACTGACTATTGTCATCAAGCAACACCACAAGAAATGAAAACATTGATAATGTTTACACTTAACATGAAACTGACACTTTCATTCATTTGTTCCATCTTATTTTCTCATGGTATGTTTTTAAAGTGTTCAAATTTTTGAAATGAAAACACTAACACGTGAAAAGAATTGGTTTTATGACTAGGAAATAACACTGAATAAATAAAAGTATTTTAAAAGGAAAGTTATGTAGATGTAACAACTTATAAATAAACATACAACTAACCAGTGAAATACAGCAAGTTATGCTCTGGAGGAAGGGAAAGTAGACAGGTACATTTGCCACATTTTGTGAATAAATAGGCAGAATGCTCACTTAAATTTAGAATTCAGATAAACAGATTGTTTAGAAGTGTACATAGATCCCATGGAAAATTCGGGATATACTTAAACTACAAACATCACTTGTTATTCAGAAATCCAAATTTAACTGTATCTTCTCTTTTATCTGCCAACCCTGTTTAAGAAGGAAGACTGATCAAAATTCCAGTATTTTGGTGGTTCAAAGTTTTAATTAAAGCTATGCTAACTCCCAGCTTTTTCTCTACACATAATAAAACCTAATCTCCAAACCCCCAATTTTAACTTCATTTCTTTTTAAATTTCAATTGATTTTTCAGACTTTTCTCACTTCCTAATATGAGTTCTGTGCTGTGAATACACACACATACTCACTTGTAAATACAAATATATCTTACTATTGTAAATAGTGGTAACCCACTATTTTCAACAGTAAGAGTCAAGTTTAAAAGAAGAAATGCATCTCTGTAATTTTTATAACCTATTCATTCCATAGGGTTTATTAAAGTTTCTACTGAATAAATGAAATTTAAGATGGCTTGTCTGATTCAAATAACCCAACTTTAAAAGGAGTTTATTTGTGTGTGTGTGTGTGTGTGTGTGTGTGTGTGTGTGTGTGATCAATTTGCCAAGAGCACTGCTGTGCAATTTTACTCAACTTAAACTTCCTGACACTTAACAAAATATTTAGATACATAGACATATAGACAGAGGATCATAACAGAGCAAGAGAGAAAAAAACAATAATTAAAGGATAAATCCCAATTGCCACAATTTATTTTCATGATCCCCACCCCCCTGAATGCAGAGCCTTTGAGGTGTCGAATGGCAGAAATAGCAGTTAGAATATGTTTCAGTCAAAGGATATCTTTGCAAATGTTTTCTGTCCTCCCTTCTCCCAGTGACTTTTCTGCTTTGTGAATGAAACCATTTCAGTCAGATAACCCATCAGACGTCACTCTTCCTTCCCAACAGTATTGTCTGCAGGCCATAGAACTCTTCAGCTCTCTCCGCTGTTTCAGGAAACAGAATTCTGAATTCCAGTCACTTGCATCTAGAGTGCTTACCTAGCGGGTGTCTTGACAATCAGTTTTAATGAGTCTAAGCCATATTCATTTCTTTTGCTGCTGGTGTATTCAAAAAAATAAGTGGCAGAGATGTCAGCGACGCCACAGGCAGGCTCTCTCAGTGATCTTGGGTTTAAAGAGCTTAGAGGCAAACCCAAAATAACTCCTGATGCACATGTTCCTGCTACAGCAGCGTTTAGAAGAGACTCAGGACACTCATCTTCCTTGAGTGATAGCAATGACTCAATGTGCTCTGACTTTTGCCTCACTGCTATGTCACTAGGCACACCTGCAAAGTGCATCCCCAATGTGCAATTTGAAGTGATTATTTTGATGAAGAAGCAGCAATTGTTAGCCACATCGATAACCCACTACCAAAATATCAGAGCTTCAATGCTATTTTCACTCATTTTTTTTTTTGGTCAAACCTTTCCAGTTGCATCCACCATTATGATCTTTAATTTCTATTTTCCAGGAGGCATCTGGATTTCTTGAAGTGACCTTGATCAATAGCAATACATGATCAGTGGAACTGTGAGTTGCTGTCAAATCTTGCTGGAAGGTCAATAAGCACACAGTACTGAACAAGAATTACTCACGCTCTTGCCAAAGAATGAGGACAAGGTATATATCTATCATGGCTTATGAAAAGTAGGTAACAGTTTGCAATTATATATTTTGTTCAATTTATGCATTCATCAGACCATTCTTTGTAAAATATTATTTAAATATTCTGTGAGTGTATGTAGGTGTTTGTGTGTGCACATGAGATCAGGGTAGGCATGACCTTAGGAAACCTTAGGCAATAGATAATGGTGAACATGGGCTATGATCTTTGCTCTGGTGAAGTCTAATGGTAATTATGTGTTGAGTTTTATGAGTGTGCTATAACAGGTTTTAATGAAAATTTGATTTGGATATGAACTGACCTGTTGATTTTATTGCTTATTTTAGATGGATAATTGCTTGAGAAAAGAATAATCTTTTTGACCTCATAAGGTACATTTGTTATCTATTGCCATGTAGCAAATTACCCCACGTTAGTGATGAAAACACAAAAGCACTCATCTCATTCAGTTTCTGTAGGTCAGGAATTCAAGGGTGGATGAGCTGGGTGGTGCTGACTCAGGGTCTCTGAAGATGTCAGCTACAGCTGCAATTATCCAAAGGCATGGCTGGGCTGGCAACCCACTTCCAGGACAGCCCTCATGGGACTCACGGCTGCTGACTCACCTCTTTGGATGAACATCTTCACAGGGATGCTCATGATCTTGCAGGTGGCTTCTCTCAGAAATATCAGGAGAAGGAGAAAGTCCAAGAAAAAAGTGTCATTGCTTTTTATGATCTAACAGTGGAGGTGACACGCCACTACACCTTCTATGTTTCACTGGGCGCACAGACCCTCGTGTAGTATGGGACAGTATTACACCAGGGAAAGGGGAACATTGGGGTCTTCTCAGAGGCTGCTGTCACCTGTGGCTTTTATAATACTAAAAATGGAAAAGTTTTACCATTCTAATTTGCAATCGGTAATAAATTTGGTAGTTAAAAGGCAAAATTGTTTCTGACAACAAAAATCAAATGGCTTAATAGTTTTACTATGCTTCTGTGCTCACTGAACTGATGAAAACTGTTCTGGGCCACTTTTTGCATCTTGTATTGTCATGCTTTTCTGTTTAGTTCAGGTGATATTCTTCTCTTTTATGTTACTCTTAGCAATGTTAGTGTCAAAATTCCTATGAGGCTGTATCAGTATTTTGTTGCTGGAATAACATTATTGCCTAAACTTAGTAGCTGAAAACAACACAATTTTTAGAGTGCTGTTTTTGTAATTTGGAAATGCAGGTGGACTTGATTGAATCTTCTGCTTACATTTCCACAAGGTTGAAATCAAGGTGGTGGCCGATGGCATTTCCGAATGGGCACTCTGAAGGGAGATCTCCTATCACAGTCATTCTGGGAATTGGCTGCATTTAGTTTTTTTTTTTTTTTCCTGTAGGACTGAGGTCCCCCATTACTTGCTTCCTGTTAGATGGAGACTTGTCTTGATTCCTATGAGCTGTCTAAGCTTCCGCATCGTGCATAGTAACGCCGCTGCTTTTAGGGAACTCATGTGATTAGGTTGGATCCACTCACAGAAGCCTGAACCATCTCACACAACCAAACTGATATTTGCAGCCAAGTGCTTTCACTAGTCTGCTTCTTCCAGTAGAATTTGGACATTCCAACTTTCTTCTTTCCTTTTCTCTTCTCCTTGTCCCTTGATGTCCACGCTAACAATATTTCAGTTGGATACCACTCTAAACAACTATAGAAGTTGCTGTGTGAATTTCATGTTGGTTTCCTCCATGAGACAGAATGCCTTTGATAGAGTGCCTTTTCTTTCTTTGTCTTCTGCAGAGAAGGCTAAGGGGTGATACCCTTGGTCTTCCCAGAGGCCCTCTTACCTGATTAGGCGGCTCTCAGAGTCACACCCCAAAGCTCTTCAAAGAGTCTTTTGTGTGTCTCAAAAATCTGATCTTTTCAGGTTTCTAATATTTCAGTAAAAAGTTATCTAGTCAAGTGCTGGATTTTACTCTGTTACAATGTGAGTGAATCTCTCAATTCCGTTGTCTTTTGCCATCCAAATGAGACAAGAATTCTCCCATGCATTTTCTTGTTTCCTTCCACTGTAAAAGTTTGTTTGCTCAATTAATTTCTTAACATTTTGCTATCAGCAGCACAAAAACAAAATAACAACAACAACAAAAGCCTTCAGTGTTTTTCTAGAAATATCCTCAACTAATTGTCCAAGATCATCTTTTACAAGTTGGGTTCTCCCAGCGTTGAAGTTTGGGAAATAGTATCTGAAGACAGAGGATGTTTTTGGAAGGCTGAGCATTTGCCCCAAAAGAAAAACTTGTATTGCTTCTCCCTCCCAGGCATAGGCCGAGACTCTTAGGAGTTTCCTTATCTGCATTAAGGACCAAATGGCTGCAGGGACACCATTGCTTTCTATCCATTCCTGAAATATCATCTATTTGAAAAAATAAGACTGAGGAATGGACCCACCCCTGGATGGACTTTGGTATGAAATGAAGTCTGCCCCTTGGGCTCGTGCAAATTCCAAAGAGAATCATGTACAAACTAACTTCTGTCTACGGGACTCTTCATTCTCCCAGGTAGTCGTGTATACCGCCTCAATATTGTCTACATTCCTCATTCTCCTTTCCCCATAGAAATAGAAGGGTATATAAGTACTATGGATTGGATATGAGATGCCCACCCCCAAAGCCTGTGTTAAGGCAGAAAATGTTCAGGGGTGAAATGATTAGATCAGGAGAGCTGTAACCTCATCAGTGAATTAATGCATTTGATGGATGAGTAATTTGAATGGACTAACTGGGTGGTAAGTGTAGGCAGGTGGGGCATGGCTGGAGGAAGCCGGGCGCTGGGAGTGTGCCTTGGGGATTATACGTTGTGTCCCTGATTCTTGTCTCTCTCTCCACCCCTGTATCTATAACTAGGATCCAATTCCAATAAACTTTCCACTAAGATACAACAAAGATCCACCCTTCTTCAGTTTCTGGTAGCATATGCCCCACTACCTTCTGAGGCCTCATGGAGAGCACATTGACTAATAGTCAATTTATGACAGTTTAGTCTTCTTTAAGATAATGTAGTATCCTATCTAATGTTTGTTCATTGAACTAAAGATGTTTTGTATTATGTTGACACTGGTATAAGGGAAAAAATGATTTCTTTACTTGTCCATCTTTAGATGCATGGTTGAAGCATCTGTAACAAAACACAGATGAAATCAGCAAGAGAAAAGCACACAAATCCAAGTGTGACTTTACATGTCATGAGAGTCTTCAGAAATGAAGATACCATGAAACAGACTCTGTTGTGTATTTTCATGCCTAAGTTCAATGGAGAGTGAAAGTTGAAAATTTGTGGAGATTGATTGCACAAAAAGGATATGATCTAATAATGAACTTGAGGGAAGACACCTACCATCCCTGGTCATTCTTTTTTTTTTTGTAATCCTATATCTCATCACAGAATTCTTTTATAGCCAGCTCAGGGAAAAGGGTGTGAGATGGTGAGGATGGCCTTCCTGGAAGTGCTGTTTTCTCAAATTCCAAGGTGTTGTATTTTGGAGTAGTACCGTTTGGGACTCCAACTGGCATGGTGCATCTTACAAAATAGTCTCACTTTTCAGGATCGTAGTGATTTTATAGATACATACCTAAAATAAAGTACACATATTCCCCTTTTAAGATAAATTCATGTGTGCCATCTCTTTTATTCATGACAGACATAGTAATTGATGAAGATACTTTTTCTGTGTGAGCTATTTAAGCATTTAGCTATCTCATCACCAATCCATGCAATGTACTCCAGGGACCACTAATACCCCCCAAGCTTTGGTGTATGAAAGAAAACTATTTGCACATAGTACTGCCTCATTTCATTATCTTGCATAATCATTGTAATAATATCAGACACATGCCTAAATACAGAAACCAAAAAAAAAAATGCTTTCTTATCACCTTTTATTTTAACTGCATATTATACAAAGAAGAATGCTTCTTATCACTTTTACCATAGCATTATTTTTTATTTAAAATTGTGCTCATTACCAAAAAAATTAAGCAATACGGAATAATGCAAACAGTAAATTAAAAATTAATCATTTCCCATTATGAGAAAAAACACTCTCAATGCATATGTTTCTGCACACTCTTGAATTTTGTTTTACTTAAATATTTAAGAAATGAAAAAGAATACAATTGTAATAGTAAATAAGAAAAGAAAAAAGATAAAATTGTAATAGTTGTTAATTATCCAGTAGATGTTTATTCACCTAATTTAAAAAAAAAAACAAAAGAAAGAAAGACTTTGGGGTTAGTATCACTTTTTCTTTTTAATAATTATGTATTTTAATTTTACAAATATTTAACGTTTCTGTGAAGATAAAATAATAAATGCAATTGCATATCCTTATGTAATGATACTTCATATTTTGTGATACTTTTATATTTATAGATTTATTTGTAGATTGTCAACGTGTTTGACAGCAGTAGTATATATTAGGCATATGTAAATTTTCATCTTGGTTTTATATTTTTTAAAAGCTCTATGTTACTATTTAGCTCTTGCCATTAAGTCTTTGATATTTAATCACTAATTTTATTTCAACTCTTGGTTTGTTAAATTTCATCCTCAAATGACACTCTTTTGTTTACTTCCAAAATGGATTATTGGTGTCAATTTGGTTCCTTTGACCCTGAAGGAAACTTCACCTGGTTATAAAACTCTTCAAATGTCCTTTTGCTCCAATTTCCGTAGAATTTTATTTACTGTCTGAGTAAGTTAGCACTGTTGTTGAAAAACCTAGGCTAAAATAATGCTAGCTTGTTTAGGTGATTTCTTTTTCCACTTAACTGATCATACTTTAGCCTTGCAAATAAGAGATTCACCAGAATTATTGACTTTACCCTGTTGATTATTTATTTATTTATTTATTTATTTATTTTGTGTGTGTGTGTGTGTGTGTGTGTGTGTTAAATAGATGAAAAAAGCTCTCTTTGGATTAATAGTCATATTGTTTTGGAATAAATGTCTCTTCTAATGTATATGAATAAAAAACATTTTTTCTGCAGTGGTAGTTATCAGATATACCAGTTTCCTTTTCTAGTATCAAGCCATCATAATCTCTGTACATTATTGCTTATTTCACTTAATTTTACATAATTCCCTCACATTTGTCTCTACAACCTGACAATCCAGTCAGTTTCATTTGAGAATGGTATTAGTTTTCCCTTCTTCATTAATTCCAAATTCTACGAGTTCACTTTTCATTAATTACATGAAGAATTACACATGGTATGCTTTACATGAAGAAAAAGTCAGCCACTTTTAGGTTTCTGCTCTGTGATTTTTTTTCTTTATTTGAAGATAGGAAATATTGTTATATTGTCCAGGCCGGCCAGAGATTCTTGGGGTCAATCAATGCTCATAACTCATGTCTGGCTGAGTTAAAAAAAAAGTATAAAGTTTTGTCACCAGCATCTCACACAGAAAAAGAATCATTCAGTCCCATTGTAAGTTATTTAGATTGAACAGAGAAGGGCTTAAGGACTGAGCCATATCCCCAGTACTTTAAAAAAAATTAAATAAAAAGACAATTGGGGAATTATATCTTCCACCCACTGTTTCTCTCTTTCCAAGGACCCTTAAAATTTCAGAGCTGTCTCTGGATTAATGAAAATGTTAAAAAAAATTAACTTTGAGACAGGATGTCACTAAGTTGCTTAGGACCTTGCTAAGTTTCTGCAGCTGGGTTTGAACTTTCAATCATTCTGCCTCAGCCTCTGGAGCCTCTGCTGTGATAGGTATGTGCCACAGTGCCCAGCTACACAAGTTCTTGTTAGTTTCTTTGTAGGCAAACACTTTTCTGCCTCAAGGCTCTGGCAACCACTGCATTTTTTTTTCTTTTTCTGTATTGACGATTGAACCCAGGGAAGCTTCACCATTGAGCCACGTCCTCTGATCTTTTTATTTTTAAATTTTGAGACAGGGTATGGCTAAATTGCTTAGGGCCTTGCTAAATTGCTGAGGCTGGCCTCAAAATTACAATCCTCCTTCCTCAGCCTCACTGGTCACTGAGATTATGGGTCTATGCCGCCCCAATCTGGTCCATTGGACTTTTTCTAACTCAGTAGTTCAGCTTTCTTCACAATGTAAAATAAGTTGAATGCAGAATATGTTGCTGAAAGCTTGGCCCTTTGTCCCCAGTGCCAACTCAATAATGAGGACATGGCTTTGAGAAAAAAGAAAAAGAAGTTTTGTTAGCAAAGGAGAAACACACTGAACTCCTGTACCAGACACTGTGATTCTGCCAGTCAGGGGGAACAGAGGACTTTTAAGGAGATGACACAACAGTGGCATTCCAGGTGTGTCTTGTTAGAGGGTGAAATTCACCAGTAGACTTGGGAGATAGCATTTCTTAGGTCTTCTGGCTGCATCCCTGAAGTCGGAATCACTTGACTCCTGTAGTATGCGTTTTCTCAAGGACAGATAACTCACCCTAGGATGAAAAGAAAGGGAATCTTGCTTCTGCAAAGTTTAGGTGAGGGAGAGGGAGAAGGTAAATGAGAAAAGAAAAATGTCAGTTTTAATATAAATCACAGAGGCAGGGCAGCAATGGTTATGTTCACAGGGTAAAAGGTATCCTCCTTAAAGATCTATTTTGAGATTTGCTTTGTGTATTAGCTTTGCAATGCATGCATACTGAATATGTATATATATAATCTCCTCCTCTTTAAGGCTGAATAATATTCCAATTGAGTTTAACTTTAATAAGAGTTAAACTTTAATAAGAGTTTGTTTAATACATTTATCAATTGAAGGCTGTTGTGATTACTTTCAGTTCTTAGTAATTATGAAAGAAGCCTTAAAAGCATTTGTATACCTTTTTTGTTTTAGTCTGCGGAGAATTTTTATTTGGTATATACTTACTGGAGTGAGACTGCTAGACTGCAATCAAATGTAGCTTTAGAAAAAAATTAACTTCATGCATTGGTACCAAAGTGGCCAAACCATTTTGCTTTACCACTAGCCATGGAAGAATTCTAATTCTTACATTCTTATCAGTATTTGGCATTTCCAGTTTTTTAAAAAGTCCATTCCATTGGGTATGTACTAGTATCTTCTCTAAATTTAAATCGTAATTCCCAAATGACTAATAGTGTTGAGTTTTTTTTTTAAATTTGCCTATGTGCTATCTACATATACATCTCTTCTTTGATTAAATATCTGTTCAAACGTTTTACCAGGTTATTTGGTTTCTTACAGTTGATATTTGTGTTCTATAAATAGTCTAAATACATATGCAGATGCCCTACCAATTTATGTTCTCACAAATGGTGATTTCACTGATTCAGCTAATATAAAAATATTTTGACAGTTATTTTCTTTGTTTCTAGTTTCAATATAGAGAATTCAAATATGATCAGACCTCAGCCAATGCCCCCAAGGCAACATTAAACTCTTCTATTCATCCAATTTCTTCTTTTCTGATTCTTCTCCTTTCTTTCCTCCTTGTTCTTCAAATCTTTATTTCTGTAATTATTTCTCACAATCTAAGAACCAATTTTAAATAAAAAGAGAAAACTTTTACACCGAGCTCCATGAAGTGAATACAACATTTTTAAAATATCTATACTGTTTGTTTCTAAATATTTTTTAAACATCTGCTGCAGTATAAACTGGGTGGAGTTTGCATAGGTATTCAGCAAATCACAAATTGCAGTACATCATGCTTCTTCAAGGTAAATATTCAAAACTGCCAGGAGACATTTTATCTCATCTAACAAGGTAGGCTGTTCATTCAAACAGCTTCCAGAGACAGGCTAACTCCTTGTAACCTCGGGTAATCTGGTCCTACATCTTAAGATTTGTTTTATCAGATAAATATAATTGGATTAATGACTTAATAATGTGAGTTTATCTTCAAATTGCCCTTGCTATAGTCATTTGTATATATATGTATATATATATATATATATATATATATATATATATATCTTTGCCCTACAAAGATCAAAATTTCTCATTTACAATTAATAGAAATGTGTCTGTTTGCCTCTGTCTAAAATGCAGCATTCATATTAAATTTGTCTTATGTAATTATAACATTCTAGGTAAGTTTAGATACATCCTGAAAGATTTACCAACATAGGAAAATACAGATGTTTCTTGGATTCATCCTGCCTTTACTGAATGGGAACTTTGGGGACTATTACCACTTAACGTAAAGATTTAGTTCACTCTGTCAAAGCCTTCTCTTTTCATTTTGAAAAACATTTGTAAGTTTCATCTGTCATTTCACTCAAACATTGAGTAATGGCTTGAATGATGTTAAGTTTTCTCATTTGAGAGGGAGGTTGGAAGTTTTATTACTTTTTATTAGTTCTAGGTCTCCTCAATAATGAAAATTCGTGTTACATAAGTATTTTAAAAATAAGTTATTTTCTGGGCTGGTAAATTTATGGAGACAAATGATGCATAGTTACATTTAATTCTGGTTGAAATTTTTTTTAAAAAAATGTGCCCCATAAATAGCCTCATAAGTCACATAATTGGGATTTTTCAGGAAAATTCCAAAGTGGAGTAGAGGATTAAATTGTTCCCTGAATATTCATAATCATGTGCATGTTGTCTTTGGGCTGCTGCTGAGAGAAAACACAGCATAGGAGGCCCTGACACTCCTCTGAATTAGGCTTTCCTTGCTTCCCGAGGCTGCAAAATAAAGTTGAAGAGTTCTATTCTCCACTGCTTGCTAACATTTTTGAAGATATCTGAAAATATTTGCACACACTTTCTGAATGCAGCATTCCTAACAGTGACTATACATAAGAGATTGGCCTGAAAATACATCGACAATATATTAATTCAATTAAAAAATTCCATTTTAATAAACACTTAAATTCCTGGGTTTATTCTGCCACAATTGGAAATGGAATTAAAACGAATGGCTATAAAAAGGGAGTTGCAAGGAAACGTCAGCTCAGCATTGCATTTTTTTTTTATTTTTCCCTGAGATACCAGCATCTACTCATAAGTGGAATCATCTGTCCTGCAGGAGCAAAGTGGGGAAGACAGAAGAGTGGGGAGGAATGCTTTTCGATAAATCAACTGCAGACTCAACATGAATCGCCAAATTTAATATTTTAAAGATTCATGAAGAAATAAGTGATGCCAAATGTGCTTTAAGAAAAATATCTGTTTAAATGATATTAATGGTAAGACTGAATAAGCAAGGTGAACCACACTGATAATATTAAATTACCCCAAGAGGTTCCCTAGTCAGAATCCCCATGCAGAAATCTGCTTGCCAACTGTCGTTCCTTTTCCCATTGCTTTAGCTAAGGGTTGAAGTTCTTCTTGAAGTTTCTTTTTTAATCATCAGATCCCGACCTTACAGTTTTCGCTGACTACTTTCCTTCAGGTTGTCTTTGCTCCTGTCAATTTAGGATTTCCAGGGAATTATTCTTCTTTGAAATGCATATTCCAGGCTTGAAATGCTGGCATATGTACACTGTAGAGTAATTGTGGAGGCCAAATGTTTAATTACACATGACAGCTGGAGCTGTAGGAGTCCGAGGCTTGCTTGAAAACAAGTTATGGCCTATGCAGCCCTAAGAGAAGGAACACAATTTTGTGCGCATGTGCACACACACATACACACACACACACACACACAAAAAAAAAAACTCATACATAAACTCACACACATACATTTATTTTGTTCCACATATTATTCACCAGTCTGTTGGTCTATCTGTTTTTCTTTCTTCCTTTAGTATTATCATCAGCTACTGCTTTACGAAAATTGCATCTACTCCTACTTGAGTATAAGTACATTCAAAAAACAACAGGAAAACATTTTTTTCCTTCTAATCTAACCAAGAATATTTGCCAAAAATAAAACAAAATTTTCTAGAAGAATTTTTATCCACATATGAAGGTTTGGAAGATGAAGCCATAAAAATTCATATTTAGTTTAGAAAACAAATAATGTAAAGATGGTTGTAATTTATAAGGATGTGTTACCAAAAATTTACTAATGAAAAATAAAGAAAGGATCCCTTGGAAATGTTGAGGGCTCCAGTTTTAATCATGTTCCAATAAAAAAAAATATGCTTGTCTGTTTGATAGTTATAAATTCCTGAATCTTTAAGACATTTACATAACTACAAGAGAGGAACCATGGGAATATAATCATAACATTTAGGTTAAAAATAAAATTTAATTAAAACTTCTCTTAGATGCATTCACATAGAAGATATTTTTCCCCAAATATAATCTATTGAATATCAATAAGATATTGTGGAACATGATTTGACAGAAAGTATAAAGACTAGTCTGGTCTTTCCAGGGTTGTATTTTGTATCTTATATGCTTAATCCTTATTACTAATATCTACATACCTTCTGGCTTTGGTACTATTTAGTCCCCATTTCACAGATAAGCAAATGCAAATCCAGATAGGCTAAGAAACTTGCTGAAGTAACATGAAAATCAGTGATACAGGCTGGAATCCCACCAGCCAGATTTCTCTGTGTCTTTATATTTTATTACCGTCAGTTTTTACTTCTGTTTCTATGTATTCATTAATGAAATGGAATACTTACAAGGCGTGTGCACATAATAATAATTTATCATCTTAACTACTCAAGGTAAGTGTCTAATTGTGTCTGAATGGCCTTACCACATGATCCTGAAACTACACATCTGACATGATTCCATTAACTCTGGGTCCATCATGCAAAGAAAGAAGAGCATTTGCTGGTGATATTATATAGTACAGGAGTCAGAGAAAGAAATAATTTTGAGCAAGGCAAGCAAGGGGGCTGTTTCAAACTCAGATGTGGTTTGAATTATCTATGGCTAGCAAACAAAATAAAACACATGTAAAAATCGAGATTCGATCAGTATGGTCAAGTAATTTTGATGTAATTGAATCCATTCTCTACATACATCTAGGAATCTTCTAGAAGTCTGTGAGAGCCTGAATATGCTTGATTCTCAATGTGGAACTGTACTTATGGCTCAGCTTTGGTAGGCCACCAAGAGTGTGGCACCACTTTATCTTTCTTCTACTGTAGCCACCAGCTCGTGTCTTGCCACAAAAACCTTTCTGTATAACCTGAAATGTAAATAAATAAATCTCTGGTCATGGAGAAACACAAGGCAGCTGTTTGTATTGATTTTTTGTGAATGTATTTCTCCTGCAGTTCAAACCAAAAGAGAAGAGGGCAGACTAGAGCATGGAGCGCTCTCAGAAAATGACTCAGGGTGGAACTGGAAAGACACCTTCTCTAGCAGTCTCCTAATTGAATAAAGGTAAATGACATTCTGGCACTGTCTGCAGTGCTTTTGGCAATCACTGTTTGGCATCAAATTGCAAAGCTTACCTTCAAAATGGAGCATTTATTTAATTTTAAAACAGTACAAAAACTATGACATTTATTCACTTGCCAACCTGAAATATAAAAGTGTAAAATCGCTTCAAATTGTCATCTATAATTTTTAAATGTATTCCATTTGTGTAATTGTACTGGGGCCACCTGGTCGTTTAAAAATCTTGTGTAATTTATTTTCATTTTTTTAAAACAGGAGATTGTTTTGTTTTAAGATTATTTTCCCCCAAAGTCTTCAAAAGATGGGCATTTATTTTACAATTAGAATTCAAAAATAATTAATAGCAAATTCCAGTAGATAGCAAATGGTTCAAACTTTATTGTCTAGTTTAGGTGAGCTCACATCTGTCTTTCATACCCCTGAGAGATAAAGCTTTTGGTTGCATGTCTCTCTGGTTGTCTGTGGGGACCTCAGCAGCAGTGTTGCTTGGCACTGGAAAGAGGGAGAAATGGAAATACTTTGTGGAATCAATTTTTGATGAAAGAAACTGAATTTTTAAAAAGCTTCATTTATAGAACATTATTATCATCAAGAAGGGAGAAATCGTTTTTCTGATTGCAAAGAACTGAAATTTGAACCACTAAAAACCATCATCAAGTCTAACTTGATTAAGCTCATAATAGAATAAATAACAAAAAAGGGAATATACCTATCAAAGTACCCATCCTCTGACGAGTGTTGGGAAAGTAGCCTGAGGGCAGGGCTTGAGAGATGCCAGGTCCTTATGAAGACCTGGGCAGAACCTTCCCAAATAGCAACTCAGTTGGAGGTCAAGCTGGACATTTCTTGGTTCATGTTAGAAAAGCAGATGTTCTGTAGTTAACCGATATGTACATACACGGTTGACCAGTTTAAGTAATTTAAGTCAATCTCTCTTCCCTAATTTTCCTTCTGTAATATCCAGATCTAACAAAAATTATCTCCCTTAACAGACAAAATAAGAGATTTGATCTTAACCATCCAGATAGCAAAACGGGACTTCCCTGTCGGGAGGGTCTCATCCACCCACCACTCCATTCACTCCATTTGGATCGTTTCCATATATCTCAAGTCTAGTGTGTTTGCAGGTAGCACATGGGTTTCACGACTATACTTGAAAAAAAAAAACTTAAACACTGAATATGACTGATAAACTTTTTATTCGTACATTAAATACTTGAGTAAGTAAAAATAAGATTGATTTTAATGTGTTCTGGAGCATGTAAAAATAGAATAAATCTTAATGTGATTCGAAATACATTTTAAAATTCAGGCAATAAAATTTAGTATCCACTATTTGGGAAATATATCATACATCTAAATCAAATTAGTAGAAAAAATATTGGTCAAGTTTTATTAAATACCCTGAAGACAGTTGACCTTGTGATTTTTAAGTTGGTTTTTAGTTGACTGAGCCTTTGGAAAGAATATGCCAGAGAAATAGACATTGGGGAACTTTCCTCTGTTTTCCAAATTTCAGAATAAATGATCTGAAGGAATTGGGTTATGTCTGCAGAATCTGCACAACAATGAGTTTCACCTATAGATAAAGGGAGCAAGATTGAATAGGTAATATGCAGACAGAAGTGAATTAGAAAGAGTGGTAACTTTGGAGTAAAACAACCTCTTTGTTCAGCACTCTGATGTAACTTGATTTGCACATCTGTAAAATAGAAACTAAGCATGTGCCCTATGAATTTCCTGCTTCTAAAATCCAGGAAATAACAGCTACCATCTTTTGTCTTCAGACTGACATGCTAGAGTTTGGGGTGAACAGAAAGGTTTCTCTTAGTGTTTTTCTGATGTAACTGTGGGCCTTTCCAGGTAATTTTCTTTGTGGGTCACTAAAGAGGAATGTGTCCGCCCTCTAGTCTGAAGAGATCAGCACACACAGCTGCACCATGTTCTATGTTCACTGTCTCCACTGAGCCTTTTTCCCAACCCCCAACAATGGTTGATTATTATTCTCTATTAACATTATTTATTCTCATTGGGTGTGATCATGAGTGAGCACATTAGCAGGTATTGAACAAATGCAATATTATTATCATAGAAATGAAGGCTAGTTTGCATCAGTGTTTATTTAAATCTAAACTGCCATGATTGTACAATATACATCATTACTGCATGACCCAATGGGACCTGAAACCACAATGTTACCATAAACTCTGATAAAATAGTGATTTTTAAGAATCAATCTAATATTTAAAGATGTTAACTATGAAAAAGTATACATTTTAGAATCTACAAAATATAGAAAATAAGAAAAAATGTATATACATCTACCCAAAAGAGTACTATCAAAGAATTACTTGGCAGATGAGCATCTCTTAAGTAGCATAAGTAATTCCTGCAACACAATAAAACATAGGTATATAAAAGTTCAAAGTGTCAGATGGGTTCACATAGCTCTTTGCTTTTCAGTTGGGAGCATTGGATAAAGAATTCTTAAACTTATTTTGTTTTTAAAGTTGTTACTTAGTAAGGAAAAAAATGTTTGGTGTTTGCATGTATGTGTGTGCACATATGTGCTGTATGGTGTCAAAGCATTAAAAAGGCCACAGTTAAGCTACGGTTTCTGTGTGTGCCTGCTCATTTAAGGGGTTTGTGTGCCCTGAAGGAGTTCTTACAACAGCGCACTCCTGCAGTGTCATATATTATGGTCTTATCCAATCTGTGTCTTGTACTAACTGTTGTGTAGATACTTAAGAATAATTCTATTGTGGCATCACTGAGAATAGTAATGAGACCAAAACACAAATTCAAAGTGTGACTCTTTAACAGTATAGTAAAAATGACAGGAAAAAAAAAAGAATTGCAAGTGTCATGTCTACAGATTCGCTAGAGAGGAAAAAATGTGTTTGAAATTTTCAATATGCTCTTAAGAAGAGCAAATATATTTTGACTAGCATCATCTCCTTTTCTCAACAATTCTATGCCCCTTTTGTGTCTCATGTTTTATTTTTATTTTTTCCTTTCTAAAAAAATAACTTATTTGCATCTCTTTTGAGATTATCAGCCATATCTCAAGACTGGGTAAAATCTCTCATTAGTGTCTGTGGCACAGTGAAAACACATAGGGAAATATTTTGCCCTGAGAAGTTAATACTGGCAGGGTTTTTGGGATCATGTGTTTGCGAGTTAAGGAATCCTGCCCGGCTTCTAATTTACCGCAGACTCAGAAATCCGTGTGTTGACCTTCATGCCCAAGCTCAACAGACCAGTGTTTAAATACCAGCACAGGAAGTGATACAGAGAAGCAAAGCCCAGGGAGACACCTGTCTGGGCCACTGTTGACCTATCATGCTTCGCTAACTTTTCAGTGATCTCTGACCCAGATTTCCACAGTTCCACAGGGATTTGGATCTTTCATCCAACAAATCCTACACCTGCGTTCAATTAATGAAACAAAACTCAACTTTTTTATCTGATGAACTGAGTTCCTACAGTCATTGAGACAATTGTTTTATTATTGTATTGACAAATTATCCTATTAACAACTGGCTACTACAAAAATCAATTAAAACCTTGGCTGAAAAGTCGGAATAGAGTTGGATAAGTAAAAGTGGGAATTAAATAGTTAGCTAATTGTTTTTTTTTTTTTTTGTAATATAGTTCATAAATTAGCAGCAACCAGATCAAAACCAGAAATTTGTGTGGAAAATAAGAATGCTAAATTATTGCAGGGCATATGGAGCCGCTCGGGATTTAGTTTCATTTTATTTCATACTGATGGGCTTCTCAGTTTGTGCATGCATATCAATGCTTTATTTTACTTTCTCTAATGTGTGTTTCCAAATATTCTGTTTCTATTGATTCCTTACTACTATATTTGGTAAACTACCTTGTAAAATGTTTAATAATTTGTTTACTTCCTGTAGTAATTCCTTATGCATTTAAATACTGACATGAAATTTAAGATAAATATTTTCACTTTAGGATTTTTTAAAAAAAGTCTATTGATAGAATGAAAAATTTCCTTTCCTTTGCATGAGTCAGAGAAAACCTGAAGATCCCTTGGTATTTATGCCTGCCCCAGAGAACCTCGCTAAAATTATACTGTAAGTAAAAGTAAGAAAATTAGGTGTGCTTCATAAAAACAACATTATGCAAAAAAAGCAAGAAAAAAAAGCAAGCAAAAAAACATTATGCCTAAGATGTTTAAAGAAACATTTAATTTAACCTCAAAGTATTCTTTAGGAAAGAATAGTCAGAACAAAACATCCTTGAATACCAGACAATGGAATCTTCAAGGCAAAACTATATTTCTTCCAAAGTACTTACCTTTAATGGTATCAAAGTTATCTAAAAACCTGGCAAATATTGCTTTGGAAGATGAGGGAAATTAATTTCAACTAGTCATTGATGTATTACACTAGAAAGTAAGTTGGAAATGCATAACTTTAAAATTTGAAAGAGAAGAAAAAATAATTTCACCAGTGAGCATAAGCCAAATGTTTCATGAGGTTGTCAGTATGTTATCTTCCCCTATAAATAGGCTTGATGATTGCAAAAAGCACACATTTGTCTAAATGATACCTGATCTCTGTCACTCACTTAAGTAATAGATTTTTTTTTCTCTTGAAAGATGCCACCAGTCAGATCTGAAGACAGAATATTGATAATGGAGTGAAAGAACAATTCACTGTCAGTAAAGGGACGCTAACTTGAATGAAAAAGGTAACAATGAAATGTAGAGACAAGGAGGCCTGGAAACCACACGCTTGATATAGATCTCAAGTCTGTTACAGATTAAGAACCTAAAACAGCCATGATAAAAACTGACTGTGAACCTACAGTATATCCAGCTAAGACTTTCTAGTAGTATTTTGAACGACTTTACATCTATTCCCTTTTATGGTTATTTAAAGAAATTATTTCACATTCCCATGATTCAGAAGTCTCTTGAATCATTCTCTAAACAAATATTTGGACACCAGACATCTGGTTTCCAAGTAATTTTGAAGTTATCTTCTTCTTCAAACTCAACTGTTCTGGTCCTTGCCCTTCAGCAAAGTGGGGAAGTTCACTAACAGAACATCCCTGGACTTCCTCTCCGTGGCGTATTTCCTGTTCCTCACAAATGTCCTCTCTGCTTCAACATACATCTATATGCTGCCTAATTTTTAAGACTAGCACAGGTTTCATCTCTGCCATGAAATTCTCCCTTGTCTCTCCTTTGAGAAATGGGCTGTCTCTCCTCCAGCCACCACAGTAGATGAAATCTACTGAAGTTCTCAAAAGTACGCCATCCAAGGAGACTGAGAAATTTATCAGAAAACACACACACACACACACACACACACACACACACACACACACACACACATGCCAGAAAAAGGTACATCATGCTTGTCTCCTGAAGACTCAGGCTACTGTGGGAGATGTTGTCCTTTCAATGGGTTCCTTTATCTCAGTGGAGAATAAGAATACTAAAAGACCCAGGTTAAGTGACAAGGCTGAAGCAAGGTAGACGTAGTTACCACAGACTGCAGTAAGTCTGAAGTAGGCAACAACATCTAGCACCTGCAAAGGACTGTCTGAGGCAATGGCTAGTTGATTGGAAAATCTTCAAGACTAGGAGGAGCTTAACCAATGTCTATTCATAAACATCCCACCCTGGAACAAATTGAGCCAACTCTAGCATTCAGGAATGAAGGCTCTATTTGTCACCATGATAGAAGACATCTTCATCTGTTCAGATTTACAAATAATAGAAATTTCTTTGTCACAGTTCTGGAGACTTGGCAATCCAAGATCAAGGTCTACCAGCAGATTCTGTGTGTTGTGAAGGTTTGCTCTCTGCTTCGTAGATGATGCCCCTTGATACATCTTCCTGGTGGAAGAAGCAAGGCAGTTCCCTGAAGCTAGTTATTCTATAAAAGCACTAATCTCGTGCATAAGATCATGATATAATCATTATTCAAAAGGCCTCACCTCTTGATATTATCACTTGGGATGTCAGGTTGTAGCATCAGAATTTTGGAAGGACACATGATGACCTGAGCCACACTTCCTCAGCCCTATCTCTTCAAGGTTCCATCACCTCTTAATAATGGAATGCTGTGGACCAATCTTTAACACAGGGGCCTCTGGAAAAGATTTGACATTTGAACTATAGGGTAAGTACAGCTACTTCTGCTCTCTTCTGGTTTTCATTTGCATGGAATATCCAACCCTTTGGTTTCAGTCTATGCATATTTTTAGAGCTGAAATAATGGGCATCTTAAAGTTAACTGGTTTCCAGCTACTTTGTAGCTCCTTTGTTCCTTTCCCCCTCTATGCTTCTTCCTTTGTGATCTGATGATCTTCTGTAGTGGTGGGCTTTGGTTCCGCTCATATTGTCTTTTGTGTATTACTAAAGGGAAATTGCTCTGTGGTTACTGTGGGTCTTACACAAAAGCTCTCACGGTAATAACTGTCCATTTAAACCTGATAACAACTTTATTTTGACCACATAGAAAATTTAACATTTTTTTTACTCAAGATTTTGTGTTAAAACTTGCATTTTTATATTACATATCCATTAACAACTTATCATCACTATTTTTTTTTAAATTTTTGGTACCAGGGTTTGAACCCAGAGGAATTAACCACTGAGCCACATACCCAGGCTTTTAATTTTTTATTTTGACACAGGGTCTTGCTAAGCAGCTGAGGGCCTCACTAAGTTGTTGAAGCTGACCTTTATTTACGATCCTCTTGCCTCAGCCTCCAGAGTCACTGGAATTTCAGATGTGTGCCACAGCACCCAGCATGGCATTATTTTTGATAGTATTATCTTTGATCTTTTTACCAGCTATGAATGTGACATTCACACCACCGTTATGACAGCATTAGAATATTCTAACTTTGACAAACTTACTTAATTCTTATTTTATTTATTTATTTATTTTGATACTGGGAATTGAACCACTGAGTCTCATCCCCAATGCTTTTTTTAAAAAAATATTTTATTTAGAGACAGAACCTGGCTGAGTTGCTTAGTGCCACCATCAGTTGCTCAGACTGGCTTTGAACTCACAATCCTCCTGCCTCAGCCTCCTAAGCCACAAGGTTTTTTATTTTCATATATTTTAATGTTATTTTTTAGTGTCCTCTTTTTTAGCTATAAGAACTCCCTTGAGTATTTCTCGTATATCAGGTCTACTGTTAATATACACTTTTAATTTTTGTTGGTCTAAGCAAGTTTTCATCTTTCTTTCTTTTCTGAAGGACAGCTTTGTCAGGCAAAGTATTTGTGGTTGGCAATTACTTTTTTTTTTCCAAAATTTGGCATATCACCTCACTTTCTGTTGACCTAAAAAGTGTTTGTTGAACAACTCACTAATAATCTTATCAGTGATTCCTTATGTGAACAACCTCTTTTCTCCTGGTGTTTGTAAGATTTTTTTCTTTGATTTTTTGACAATTTATATGTCTTGCATCAATCTTCTTTGACTTGAACCCGATTTGAGAAGTTTTAATTTGTGTACATGAATATACATCTTTCCTTAGATCTCTGAAATTTTCAGCTTCTTTCTTCTTCTCTCTCTTTTATCCTTTCGCTACTCTTAATGTGAATACCATTTCTCTTGATGGATTCTCACAAATTATGTCACATTGCTTTGTTACTTTTTGTGCATTGTGATTTCTACTCTGAATATTTTCAGATGAACTTTGAGTTCACATGTTATTTCTTAGGCTTGATCAAGTCTACTATTGATGCTTTCCATGGAAATTTTTGCTTCATTCATTGCATTCCTCACCTCTAGAAGTTGTTTGCTTTTTTTTTAAAGGATTTCTCTTCTGACTTTTTTCTTATTATATTTTCCTGATTTTATTGAGTTGTCTATCTTCTCATAGCTAGCTAAGCTTCCTCAAGACAATCATTTTGAATGTTTTGTAGAACAATGTGTCGATCTCCCTTTCTTTACGGTTGGTTACAGAAATACTCTTGTTAGGTTGTGTTCTTCAAAACTTTGCTTTATTATTTTTGCATTTGAAGGAAAAGGCACCTCTTCCACTTTCTACTATTTACAAGACAGAAGCACCTTCACCAAATAGCTTGACTAGGGAGATCTGAAGCTCTCTCAAACTTTTTGTGATTATTTACCAGCTCTATATCTCTTGCTTTCTATGAGAAGACCATTCTTGAGACTGTACACTTATTCCACATTTCTCAAATCCTAAAGAATTTATCAGCTCCTACCATTTGTTTTTAACAGGATGATGCTGAGATGTTCAGTTTTTTGTGTCTCTTCCCCTCCTGCATTGTAAAGTTGGCTGGTCTTCAAGAAACATTTTCATTCACTTCTTACAGAGAGACAATCTGGGAGTGAGGAGTGAGGCATGTGAAGCCAACTGTGGAGTGTCCACAGGCCAACTGTGGAGTGTTCAGGCAAGACGTCTCTCACATGGTTCAGGGGCAGACTTATTAATGGGGGTGCACAGAGCTGTGAGTAGGTTCCATGTCTTCTTGACTCCAAGTCTTACCAAGTCCCTCATCTGAGACAATGACCTCAATATCTGGATGGATCCACCTTCTAAGTTCTCTCCCTAGGCTCTTGTTTTCTCTTGGAGAAGAGACTGGGAACCAAGGAGTCTCTCTTGACACTGACCTGTTCTTCCTTGGGAAAGTTGTGAAGCAAGTAAAGTGAAACTGTTCTTCTAACCCTTTTCGATGCATCTCTCACATATTTAGTTACAACATTGTGCTAGAACTTCTTAGCTGAACTGTTGGGGCAGCACAGTTTACTCATGTCCATCAGTGATGGTTAGAATTGGTGCTTCTGCTGGGGGATGCTGGTAGGAAAGTTCAGTTCTACTATTCTGCTTGTGTCACTATCCGCTAACATTGATTTCGGACCAGACCTGATAGTAAATGGTCTTATATAATAATAGGTAGAGGCTTAAGTTTCAGTTATTATTCAAAATATATTGCCCTTTTTGGAGAAAATCAGCCCAATCTCAGAGTTCTCATTTTTTAAAATAGATTCTTATGTATTCTATTAAACATAGAATATCAGAGACATTCTTTTTTTTTTCACCAGAAAAAAACAGGTACACATCTTCCCTGCATTCAATCCAACCTAACCCAGTTCTCCACCTCTATCATAATTAAATCTGTTTTAAAATCATAATCTCCTCATCCTGCCACAGAATATCACACTGATCCATTTATTGATAGGATCATGATAATAGGATCTGGTGAAGATGAAGTACAAGTATCCTAGCTGTTCTGATAAGGGACATAGGGTCACAAGAGTATAGGGTGGAAGATTCCTGAAAATCTACTCAAGTATTGGAGGATATCATAATCTGGGACATGCAGATAAGTTACTGTATCATATACTAATTACTTCTAAAAAGAGGACTATGCTTAGTGGCCTCTAAATTTTGAAGGCAATTTAGTTTGCATTGGTTGGGTTTGTTGCACTCTTTTTTGGAGTAACCTTAAAGGAGTCAGCTCATAGGGGGACCAGGACAAGAGACTACTTTAGACTTCAGCTGGTATAGGCTTCAGATCAACTGGTTAGATCTCTTGGCTCTATAACCCAACAGACCCATTGTGCTGTTAGAGCCCTATGATTTTTTGGAACAAAATATTGCTTTTCATGGAAAATAATCATTTCCCTCTAAAACAATATTCCTTAGCTTTGCTACTGGGTCCTGGTTGAGAATGACTACCTGGTCATCTACACCAGTGGCCCAGATTTTTCTTCATGAATTAGTGTTTTATCATCCATCAAGTCCTAGTGGTGGACATCTGTACTGCTCCACAATAACATTCATAATCAAAGAGAAGTGACATAAATAAGATTGCACCCAAAGAGTTCCCACAAGCAGAAGTCAATTGCCTGGAATGGTGGCTTCACAGTTGGAAACTATACTCCTTAGTCTCACCCATACATAGACTTTCCCCCTGACAAGTTGCTTGAGAATGAAAATGAAATGTCTCTTTTAACATAGATTTTACATTATAGAATTGGATTTTTCCAATATTCAAGCCATAATTAAGGTGGCTCCACAGGACAATGGGAAGAAATGTCCCCCAGTTGGCAGAAGGTAGCGACCCACCTTTCCTGTAGGAGAGGTATAGAATTACACTATTTGATGCATCTTGCCTCATGTTTTGGCTTAGTTATCAGAGAAAATTTTAAGATTTCTAGAACTATAGTAAATTAATTCAGCAAAGTATCAGGATGTAAAATCAACACCCATAAATCAAAGGCATTTCTTTATATCAGTGACAAATCCTCTGAGAAGGAAATGAGAAAAACTACCCCATTTACAATAACCTCAAAAAAAATACTTGGGAATCAACTTAACATAAGAGGTGAAAGAGCTGTATAATTAAAACTACAGAACCCTAAAGAAAGAAATCAAAGAAGACCTTAGAAGATGGAAAGATCTATCTTGCTCTTCGATGGACAGAATTAATATTATTAAAATGACCATACTACCAAAAGCACTATACAGATTTAATGCAATTCCAATCAAAATCCCAATGGCATTCCTCATAGAAATAGAAAAAGCAATCACTAAATTAATTTGGGAAAATAAGAGACCCAGAATACCTAAAGCAATCCTTAGCAGGAAGAGTGAAGCAGGTGGCATCACTATACCAGACCTTAAACTATACTATAGAGCAATAGTAATAAAAACAGCATGGTATTGGCACCAAAACAGACTGGTAGGCCAATGGTACAGAATAGAGGACACAGAGACTAAACCAAAAAATTACAATTATCTTATATTAGACAAAGGTGCCAAAAACATGCTTCGGAGAAAAGATAGCCTCTTCAACAAATGGTGCTGGGAGACCCAGAAATCCATATGCAACAAAATGAGATTAAAGCCCTACCTCTCATGATGAGCAAAACTCAACTCAAAGTGGACCACCAAGGACCTGGAAATAAAACCAGAGACTCTTTGTCTAATAGAAGAAAAAGTAGGCCCTAATCTTCATCATGTGGGGTTAGGCCCCAACTTCCTTAATAAGACTCCTATAGCACAAGAATTAAATCCAAGAATCAATAAATGGGATGGAATCAAACTAAAAAGTTTTTTTCTCAGCAAAAGAAACAATCTGTGAGGTGAACAGAGAGCCTACATCCTGGGAGCAAATTTTTACCCCTCACACATCAGATAGAGCACTAATTTCTAGGGTATATAAAGAACTCCAAAAGCTAAGCATCAAAAACAAAACAAAACAAAACCAAAAAAAAAAAATCCAACAAATAACTCAATCAACAAATGGGCCAAGGACCTGAACAGACACTTCTCAGAAGAGGATATTCAATCAATCAACAAATATATGAAAAAATGTTCATCATCTCTAGCAATTAGAGAAATTCAAATAAAAAAATATCTAAGATATCATCTCACTGCAGTCAGAATGGCAGCTATTATGAAGACAAACAACAATAACTGTTGTCGAGGATGCGGGGGAAAAGGCGCACTCATACATTGCTGGTGGGACTGCAAATTGGTGCAGCCAATATGGAAAGCAGTATGGAGACTCCTTGGAAAACTGGGAATGGAACCACCATTTGACCCAACTATCTCTCTTCTTGGTCTATACCCAAAGGACTTTAAAACAGCATATTACAGGGACACAGCCACATCAATGTTTATAGCAGCACAATTCACAATAGCTAAACTGTGGAGCCAACCTAGATGTCCTTCAGTGGATGAATGCATAAAAAAATGTGGCATATATACACAATGGAATATTACTCAGCAATAAAAGAAAACAAAATCATGGCATTTGCAGGTAAATGGATGGCTTTGGAGAAGATAATGCTAAGTGAAGCTAACCAGTCTCAATAAAACAAATGCCGCATGTTTTCTCTGATATAAGGTGACCGACTCACAGTGGGGTAGGGAGGGGGAGCATGGGAGGAATAGACGAATTCTAGATAGGGCAGAGGGATGGGAAGAAAAGGGAGGGGGCAGGGAATTAGCAAGGATGGTGGAATGTGATGGACATCATTATCCAAAGTACATGTGTGAAGACACAAATTGGTGTCAAGATACTTTATATACAACCAGAGATATGAAATATTGTGCGGTACACGTGTAATAAGAATTGAATGCATTCCACTGTCATTTATTTTTAAAAAATCAATAAAAAAAGATTGGGTGAGTGACAACAGAAATCTTTCTCAACTTGGGAAGTGGGCATTTCAAAACTGGCCCAGAAGGGCTGGGAATATAGCTCAGTTGGTAGAGTGCTCGCCTCACATGTACAAGGGCCTGGGTTCAATCCCCAGAACCAAAACAAACAAACAGAAAATCCCTCAAAACTGGCCCTGAGTGTGGTCACTTGTCTCACCCCCATGCTCATTCAGAGATCCCCTCTAGAGGGAGTCTTAGTCTGAGGGCTGACATGATGCCCTCATACTGAGTCTATGTTTATATGTGGCTTCAACAACAGTTTTCCCCACTGGGATGTTCATGACTACTCACTTGTGAATTTCCAGATTACCCACAACAGAAAGAAGCACTGGTCTTCAAGACAGCATGTGATGACTAATTTTATGCATCTGCTTGACCAGAGTGTGGTGTCCAGTTGTCATGTAAAACACTAGTCTAGATATTGCTATGAAGATAGTTTTCTAAAGTGGGATTCATATTTATAACCAATAAAAGGTACAGAAGATCACCTACCATAATATGTCTGGGTGTCATTCAATCATTGCAAGACCATAAAAGCAAACACTGAGGCTTCATGAGTTGATTCCCCAGCTTCTTGACTTGGTTCTCTCATTTCAGATTTAAAGGCACCAATGACTATTTCCAGTAGCCAGGAGAGGACTGAGAGTGCATGACTGCTTCCCTAAAATCAATCCTGTCTCCTGTAGCTTTGGAGCTTACTATGCTGAAAACTAAACACAGAGTCTTATCTAGCAAGTTGATGAACTAAAGGGCCAGTTGAATTCTCAGCCTTTTGGTGAATCTGCTATTAAAATGAGGACATTTGTTGGGAAAGGATGAGATCTCAAAAATTTAAGGGAGCACCTATATGAAGTTCCTGAAGAAGAGGAGGACATGGAACCCCTAAATTCTTTTGATACTTTACCAACAAAAAGCAGCCTTTCATCTCATCTGAAGGATCACACTGCTTTGCCCAGGGAAGTTCAAAGGCCTCTCCTGACACAGCTTCTAGGCAAGACAATGCTGAACTCCCTCAGGACCCACCATTCACCCTTCTTTGCTCCTAGAATTACAACCAGATTCATGTCTTAAAGGGCCCCTAAAGTTGAATTGCAAAGTATAAGCCACCCATGAGAAAGTGCCCATTCCAAGGTAACTTCATTATTTTTTCAATATACAAAGAAAGAAAAAAAGGGAATATATATGGGAATGGATATTAAGGATGTGGGGGTGATGATGGATGGACATTACGTTAGATCAGGGTGAATTAATTGATGTGAGCCCACTAAGCAGGGATTCTAAGTTTAATAAAGTCTGAGGGGTTAGAAGGGGCTCTAACCATTTGCTTGTTTGGTTGACTGAAACCTGAACCAAAATAATGACCTACACAAAATGAAGTTGAAATGCTAAAGCGGCCTCCATACACTACAGAGGATGGTACCTCTAGTCTAGGGAGATTGAAATGTTAGAGTGGATTTGTTGTGTGAGAACTGCTCACCCACCCCAGAGTCCAGAGACAGACAGGTAAAACTGCAAGGGTGAAAAGTAAATTTGAGACATCGATCTCGCTCAGAGAGCTCTGAGGTTGCTCTTTTTCTCGAAGTGAGAAATTGCAATGTAAAATGCTGACAATATGATCAGTAAGATGTTAGCTCTGGATTTAATCTTTTATTGTTATTATTTTTTATTTAATTAAATAGTTTTTTTTAACAGCACTTGAGATTGAACCCAGGGTGCTTGGCCACTGAGCTACATCCCCAGCCCTGCTTTAGGTGGACTCAGAATCTCATTAAATTTCTCATGCTGGCCTTGAACTTGTGATTCTCCTACCTCAACCTCCTGAGTAGTTGGTTTACAGGAGTCCCACATTACACACAGTGACACTTACTATTCATATCTTCAGTTTTCTGCTTTCTGTCAAACATTCCTTTTACCCTCAATCTGCATTTCAGTAGCAAAGATGATTTAGTATGACATGGTGAGCTAAACTTGTATTCCAAATAAGTAAGGGTCCTCCATTCCAATTGGTGGAATTTACTTTATCCCAGCTAAGAGCATCTTCACTGGGCTTTCTATCAACAGGAGGAGATTACCTAGCAACATAATTGACCCACGTTTAATATAATGTCACACTTCACACTCATTTTTCAGTAAAATAGAATCTTCGATCATATGTCACACTGTGTGAGGTGCTATATTAAGGAACAATGCATGCTGCAGTTACTGGAGGCTGGATAGAGGAAAATTTTTTCCGCACCTCTTTCAGATTCTGGTGGTCCCAGTTTTTTGTTGGATTTGGAGTGCATAACACTCATCTTTGTCCCTGTCTCTGTGTAACTGTGTAACTTTTCTTTTTCTGTCTCTTGAAAGATTACCTGACATAAAATTTAAAATTCACTTGAATAATTGAAAATGATCATTTCTTAGTTTACTTTTATCTGAAAAGTCATTTTTCCAAATAAGGTTACATTTTACAGGTTTGGGGCACTAAGATATGGGTACAACTTTTTTTGTGTGTGTGGGGGGGACACCGTTAAACTCACTGTACCTACCCTTTCTTCTTCTTTTTTTTATAACAATCATTCACTTTGTGTCAGTGCTGAGTACTATTCCACTGAATGGATATACCACTATCTGTTTATCCATTAGTCTTATGATGGACATTTGGGTTATTTCCAATTTATGGCTATTGAAGAAAAAAAGAGCTCTTCTGAACACTAGGGTACAAATCCAAATTTCTTTGTGGAAATGCATCTCTAGGAGGAGCAACCATTTGCAAATCCTCTATACTTTCTTTGCAATGTTCCCTTCTCTTTTAATTTCCTCGGCAAAATCTAACCACCTTGGCCTATTTGCAGTATGGCTTATTTTTTTCAACTCTTGAAGAGTTTCAGGCTCTGTGTGGGTGCTCCATCTATGCACCCCACCCTAAAGGTTCTTCTCAAGTAGCAGATGCATGGATTAGGATGCTCACCTTCTTCATTTCCTTGCTCTCAGGGATCACTCATCTGTTTTACCTGTTGTCAAGTGGATGTAAACTTGTACCATATATTTTGCCTGTGTCTTAGTTATTTAAAATGGGAGGGTCAATCTGTTACTGTCATTCCACTACCCCTGAAAGAATAGTTCTTCTCTCACAATGTATTTCTGTTCTTTTGATTTAGGAAGATATTTTTCTTGATAGAAAAGACATACAAAATTTAATGTGAGCATAGTATAAACTGGGGCTCTAAACATGAGGCCGTGTGCTTCAGTAATAGTTTTCTTTTTTCCTAGTTGATATGGAAGGAAACCTTCAATAAAAAAATTCACATTTCTACTATCATGCTTGAAAAAAAAACTCGGCTCACTCTAACCTTGTGCCTCCACGACATAGTATTTATAGGTTTCTACTCCCTAAGTTGTGCTCGTGTGTATGTGTGTATCCTGCATATTTGTGTTACCTGTGTGTGTGTGTGTATATATATGTAGTGTCTTTATGCAAAAGTTTTAGAAAGAAAAGAGATTTATGCCACACAGGGGCATCTCTTATTCAATTTTCTTTCTTGAATTATGGCTAATTTTCTGACTACATATGAAATACATAGCAAGAGTGCATTTGAATACCTTTCAAACAAAACAGCATGCTCACTGCTCATTATTTGGCCAGATTATATACATTAGCAAATTTCCTGAGAAAAATACCCAAAGCTTTACTAAAATTGTCTCTTATTGTTTCTGAAGATAATCTCTAATGTAATACAATTGTAATGTTCTCTTGGGAAATCTAAAATCAATTTATTTTTTCTATACCCCAAATGACAGTAATTTAAATAAAATCACTTACACGTGTTTATAGAATCTAAAAATAATAAATACAAAAATAAAATCTTTAGGTCAGGATAAATAATTAATTAAAATTTGCCTCGGGTATGTACAAGTAAATATAAATACACAAGGATAGGTATTTTCAGAAACAGATGATGTATGACAAATAATTACAAATGCTTCAAAGAAATACTTTATAGCATTTGTAATGGAAGCTACATAAAATATATTACCTATATAGGTAAATAAAAATATGCATATAATTAATCTAAGTAATAATTTATTGATGAATGTATTATACCACGTGTGAAGATTATGGTTCTTTGATATTATGTAAATATGGTCATTAAAAATATATATTATTAAATACATGGAAGAATAGAATTTACCAAAACAAATTACTCTGTGTCTGCTTTGAACTTTTTTACCATTTTATTTTTCAACACAATTCTCGGAAAGTGTTACACTCTAACATGTGAAATTCCCCAAATTGTAGCAAAAATCTTTGCAAGGGATCACATACAAATTAGAATTTGCTTATTTTTATTTTATTTTGGAAATACTTCAATTGCAAATTTTAGTCTTTTTTAATATTTCTTTTTTAGTTGTAGTTTGACACAATATCTTTATTTTATTTATTTTTATGTGGTGCTGAGGATCGAACCCAGGGCCTTGCATGTGCTAAGCGCGCTCTCTACCACTGAGCCATAACCCCAGCCCACTAGTCTTATTTAATAAACTTATTTTCTGAGTTTTAGCATATCCTTTCCTTAAGTTTTGCATTTTTTTCTCTCCATTAAAATAATGTAGAATGTTTAATGCAGATTTCAATTTTCTGATTATCAGATACTTTAAAAAATATTTTCTAGCTTTAACTGTATAGTAACTGGCTAGACAGTGAATGGAATTCTATTTGTTTGTGGTTTGTCTTTCCAACTCAATCAGTATCACATGATGTATAAAAGGGTACATCTGTGCCATTTATTTAATATTGTGCAAAATTATAGCCATAGATGCAGGGGACAAATGAAATCATTGCATCTCCTGCACATCTGGATCTGAGATTACTGCAGGGGAAGATCATGCAACCAAACTGCTGACCTCCCTGCTCAACGTTAAGGGGACTCCCTTTTGCTGCTCCTGGATGTTTGCAGGATGAAGAGCCAGTTCTCAGCACTGCAGAGACAGCCCTCCATGAAGCATTCCTGGATGCTTCTCCAGCTCATTGAAGTCTTCTCCACCTTGGCATTCCTTGCTCTAGATATAGTTCCTTGAATGACACTGGGGTTGTGTCCCTATAAACCCATCTAAGTTAAAAATATCATTAATTTAGAAATGCATTGTATCCTTACTCGAAGGTGAATTCAGTACACCCAGCCTACCACACACTCTAGCTCAGCAACACAGCACACTGGAGTGTGTCACTTGTTTCCCCTAAAGATCCCATGGATGATTGGCACCTGTGGCTCCCCAATGCTTCCTAGCATTAAGACAGAGGATTTTATTGCATGACACTAGCCCAGGAAAAGATCATAATGCAGAAATCCAAGTAGATCCTTTTGGCTCCATGATAAAATTGAAAAATTAAAAGTCAAATTTCTGGAGACTCCTGTCTGTCTGCCTCTCTGCAGCGAGAGCCCTCCCAAGCCTATGCTCTTCTCAGTTCACTTCACTTGGCATGCTCACCCTGGGTGAGAGCACTTTCCTAATAGAGCATTTTGCACAGGATTAATTCATTCCAGCTTTAGCTGGCTATGTTCCCAGTTTTCAGTGGCGAAACACAGTTCACACTTAGCACGTGAGTAAATGGGTCCAGCAGCTGGAATATCTGTCTTTTTTGACCTCTGACTAAATCCTCAGAGACTTGTCAGCCCAGGCCTAGCAGTTTTTGAATCTCCCCTCCAAGAAAGAACAGACACTAATGATGGGGGAAAAAAATGTGTTTTTCTCTGTCACAGGTGATGTGCTATAATCTAGAATCAAAGTGACCTCATTTCTAATATTTGAAGAGGCTTTTTGTTAATCATTCAGCTCACCATTGTCACATCTGATGGAGTTGAAAATTCCTAATTGAAAGTCTCCATGATATTATGCATCCTCTCTCTTTTTTCCTCTCCTTCCCCTTCTCCTGCTGCTGCTGCTGATCCTCCTCCTCCTTCTCCTCCTCCTCCACCTCCCCTTCCTCCTCTTCCCCCTTCTTCTTCAGTACTAGGGATTAAACCCAGGAGAACTCAACCACTGAGCAACATCCCAGGCCTTTTTTATTTTTTGAGACAGGGTCTTGCTAAGTTTGCTTAGGGCCTTGCTAAGTTACTGAGGCTGACTTTGAACTTGTGTTCTTGCCTCAGCCTCCTGAGTCACTGGGTTTACAGATGTGCACCACTGTGCCTGGTAACCTCCTTACTCCTTTCCATATAGAAGTGTTAGCCCTCCTCAAAACCCCCTAGATTGGTAGCCCAGGAAAATCTGCTCATGGCCCTGTGGTGAGTGCAGCTAGTACCAAGTCATATAGACATGATCCTGTCAAAAAGTTTTCCATAAACTCTGACAAATAGAGAACTATGTCCTGGCATTGCTCACAGGTTCACTTTTCCCCTGGAAGACTCCAAAACAGGGCTGGGCTGTCCTTGAGTGCACCTACGATTTTTGTGGTCTTGAACCAAACTTATAGCTGATGATGCCTTTTTTTTCTCTCTCTCTCTTTTCTGTTTGCATTTAGTAGTATGTGTATTGGTCAGCTTTCCGTAACTATGACAAAATACCTGAGACACTCAGCTGTTAAGAAGGAAAGGTTCATTGGGGCCCACCATTTCAGAGATTCCAGCTTGTGACTGTTTGGCCTTGTCGCTCAGGGCCTTTGGTGAAGCAGCACATCATGGTGAGGAGTCTGTGGTGGAGTGAACTGCTCATGTCATGGCAGCTGAAAAGCAATGAGAACGGAAAGGGCTGAGGTTCAGATTCTCCTTCCAGGTGCATGCTCCAGTGACCTAACTTCCTCCCCCTTACCTGCCTCTTAAAGGCTCCACCATCTTCCCATCGTTCCACAGGATGGGGACTGAGCCTTTAATATGCGGGCTTTGGGGGACATTGACAAGCTGAGCAAAAGCCATGTGACTGCCATATTGATCCACCGCAGGATTTCCCCACCTGCTGGACTAAAATCTTTTTTTGAGAGAGTCCTACTCCTACATTTCAGAGAACACCTGTGGTATGATGACCCTGCCACCCGCAAAGCTGACCTGGCTGTCTCCTACCTCTTGCCACAGGCTCAGTTTTAAAGCAGGTGCCTCAACCTCCTTTCCCTTTTGTTCAGTCACCTCGGCAGGCAGGGAAGCTCCTCTTGTCTCACCCTTGGGTCCCAGTTTCAGGTCACAGCTGCTTTTCCCCCTGGTTCCAGCCAAAGGCTTGTGGCAAGCCTCAGAGGCCTCCTAGACCTCAACACAGCCAGGACCTGGGATCCTCCCTCTGAAGGGGTGTGGTCTCAGGGGAACCGTGAGGTGTGGGCTGAGCTGCAGAAAGGCCTGTGGAAAGCAGTGGGTATTCCAGGCCTCATGTCTAGAGCAAAAAGATAGATTCTAAACTCCAAGGAAGCAAATGCATCCCTGGGAGGAGAGGTCAGGAACAACTGGTTGTCATCCATGTTTCCCAACCTGTTCTCTCACGTCTTGCTTTTCCCCCACTTAGAGCTCTACCCAGGTGGGCAGCGTGTGCATGGGGATATCACTTGGAAATATTCGTTTTTATTTCTTTCCTCCATCTCTTTCCCTTTAGATCCTCATCCACTCCAACTCATCTGCTCTCCCACGGAGGCTGGGAACTCCATTCATAGGTAAGCAGGCAGGGTTGATGTAGCCAGATGAGCTACTGTTTTTCCAAATCTACAGATATTAGGGCAAGTTATTATTATTTTTATAATATTTATCTTCACATCATTATTTACTCATTTGTTTAGTTACTAATGTATTTGTCATACTGGGGATTGAACCCAGGAGTGCTTGACCACTGAGCCACATCCAGTCTTCTTTCTTTTTTATTTTAAGGCAGAGTCTCACTAAGTTGCCCAGGATGGCCTCCAACTTGCAATCCTCCTTCCTTAGCCTTCCAGTTTACTGAAGTTACAGGCACACACCACCACACCCAGCGAGGGCAAGTAAAGCAACATCACCAAATTTCTATCACTTCCTGAAGGACACACTTTTCTGCAGACTTTTCACTTTCTGACATCTTTGAGCTTACCTGTCTCTCTGCACTTGGATATTTATCATCTATCCTGTTTACCTTAGAAGCCACCACCTCCTGGGAGCCCTTCCAAATCCTCCAATTCTGAGTCAGGAGCTGCTCCTGTGGGATCTGGCGATGTGTTTTGTTGTTGTTGTTGTTTTTGTTGTGGTGGTGGTTCTTTATTGAACTGCTTTATTATTTCATGATTGATTGTCATTCTCTCCAGGAGTTCTTAAATTACTTGAGTATTTCTGTTTGTTTGTTTTTCATCATTGTGTTTCTGTTATTACCCTAAAAAAAAAACCTCCCTCACCCTTTCATGTTCAAAATGCATTTGATCACTAAAGTTCATAATGTGCATTTATTATAAGTCCATTCCTTCTTTAGATATTACATAACATTAAAGAAGTGGAAAATGGGAGTCCCTTTCCACTGATGTTTTAACAGCAAAATAAAAGTCTATTCAAGTTAAAATATGTTATGAAATATAACTGAGCCAAAATTTTTGCCATCTGATGGTTGCATTGGATAAGGTTTATCTATGGATGGAAAATGTAGAAGGATGGCCACACATGAATGATGAAAATTTATGAAGCAAATAAGAAAATATACTTGATAGAGTGTGTGAGTGCATGTGTGTGTGTGTGTGTGTGTGAGTGCATGTGTGTGTGAGCATGTGAGTTTGTGTATGTGTGAGAGAGCTGTGCATACACAACACACTCCCTTTCCTCATGTGAATTTCAGCCTCATTAACTGTAAATGCCATAAACACGGGATGTCTATTGAAGAAGGAAATAACTTCTGATTAGGTTAAGTCAGGGGTTTTCAATATAATAATTACAAATAATGGTGCTGACAAACATCTTGTCTTCAGAGATAACCAAAATAATCCAAAATATTAATATGCCTGCGGTAAAATGATTATAAAATTTAAGTACAATTCTTAAAGAATTAGTATTCTTCTAAAATGCTAATCAAAATTTGTATAAAATAATTATAACCAATGAATTATTCAATTAAGATGAAAAACATAAGAGTTTTTATGGATCTGTGATTTTAAAATAAGTTGTTAGTTTAGTAAGATAGTTGTTTCATTAAATATTTAAATCAAAATATATCCTAATTATATTTGTCTTTAAAATATTTCTGCTCTAAAGTTCTGTAACAATTTTATATACAAAAATCAACTTGAGAACAATTTTTGCCTTAATGTATATGATCTCTTGACATTTTTCATTTGCCTATCTTAAAAATAAATTACAAAATACTGTAGCTCGTATTGAATTTATGTTTTTTTTTTCTGTTGAAGTAGCAACATAATTAATGCTTATACAGACACAATAAATATATTTGTTCAAAAATTCTTACATATTCATTTATAAACAACACTATAAAATCTTTAAATACTATTAACATATCTGTAAGACATCTCTTCACAATTATTGGTGATTTGTTTAGCATCATTTAATAATGATACATGGACATGTTTACCCAAACTCAATTTCCACATTACTTTGTAATAAACACATAACTTAGTGATCATTGCCATCATGCCATTTTTAATAAGGGGCATGAAATCTCCTACCTTACTATTTCTATGCCATGTGAAACCTTTACTAGGTTGTATCTTCAGGCAAAATGAACACCAAAGTGATCTTTAACACTAACTTTAGAACTGAACTCTCTCACTTTCTTAAGCAAACTTGATGATTTGAACTGTGTTTTCCATCAAAGTGTTTTTTATTTGAGATGAACCCAAAAATATAAAGAAATAAAAAGAAAATCTGTCCAGTCAGGAATAGAATTTTTTTAGCTATAAAATATATAACACTTAGTTTTTAAATTTTTATTATTTTTAAATTATATTAGAAACCTCATTGTCATGGTCAAGTATAAAAATTACAAGGGAAATGTAGCAGGTTGACGGTGCAGCATTTATTATCAAAGCAGGTACATGTTCAAATGGGAGTGGTGTAAATGGAAAAAATAAATTGACCTGGACACAGAATCTTACCCCAAACAACTTTGTAGAAATTCTTTAGGTTGTTTCTAAATACTTTCCAGGTAATTATATGCACATTTCCTAATTTATTTATATGTGATTGATTGATTGATTGATTTTTGTGGTCCTGAGGAAGGAATCCCTGGTTTTACCCATGCTGGGCAAGCACTCTACCACCGTGCAACATCCCTAGTCCTCTCTTATTTTATTAAAGGCAACTATTCAGGGGAGCACATCTTATAGCTTATGGGATGCCACTGATAAAGTAGGTTACTAATACATTCTTTCACTAAGAACAATGTTATGTCTTTGAAAAATCACTTTATCACATAACTTCCTTTATCCAAAAAGAACTGCTTAGTATCCTTGGAAAGGCTGAACCATTCAGATGTCTGTCCATTTAAATGACTTAACAGCAAGTCTTGACACACTACAGATATGCCTTGACTGAACATGGTGCTACATACTTATAAACCCATTCTGAGTTGAATTTATTGTAAATCAGAATGCATTCCCTGCACCTAACTTACTGAGCATCATAGCTTAGCAACATAGTACAATGTAGAGTTCAGGTTGTTTGTCCTCCTCATCACAGGGTTAAACAGAGCTGGAGCCTAATCCCCTGCCCAGCATTATAAGTCACTATAGCATTGCACAGTGCGAGCCTGGTAAAGGTCCCAATTCAAAATCCCAGGATGGTTTCTACAGAATGCTGTGGCTTCTACACCATTATAGTCAAACCATTCCAAGCTGAACCATCATAGGTAGGGGGATTGTCTGTACTGTTAATAACCATGACTGGTATTCACAAGGTGGAAATGTGACCCAGCAATTAAAACACTTCTCCTGGGTGCTCATCTATGGCTGACTTTAATACCAAGCACCACATTTCTCTGCCTGTTCCACACTAGGCTTCTGATGATGAGTGATCTGGTGTTGACTGTTTTATAGAGTCCTGATGGCAATCTCTGAAGGAGGCAACTTAAAATTACCTTGGTTTAATTTCTTCCTTGAATTCACACCCCTGAACTCAGAACTCTCATTTCTTTGGGTTAGATTCCACGGGTGGAAAAGGCAGTGTATTGATATGGTGATGGTATGCTTGATGTAAACTGGAGCATGCAAAGGGATTACCATGCATCTCAATGCTGAGCAGTCGCCCAAAACCCTGTGCTATTAAAATCTGTCAGCATTTTCACCAATTTCTAGTCCCTCAAGCAGATCAGCAGTCCCTTGGGTAGATATTAAATAAGCCTGTACTTCTCACTTGTGGCAACTTAGTATCCAAACATGAGTCATGATCTGTGGTATGGATTTTTAAATTATCCTTCTGTTCATTTGCCCTGGTCTGTTTCTTAATTTAAATATTAGAATATTACTTAATATCTTAATCCAAATTATTATATTTTAAGATTGCAATAATTTTATAGATTTCTCCAAACACAGCTTTGGACATAAAACATGTAATTCAGTAGAAGTGACAAAGCCATGTTTTATAAAATATAATCTGTGTGCCACACCATACTTCAAAATAATATTCTGTTAAAGGAGATAACTGGTGAGAGATAAAACATTCTGCAAATGAGTAGTGTGTATGCATGTGTGTATAGGGGAGAGATTGATTAAAGAGATCAGATGCCATTTTGAGAAGGTTTTCTGAAGCACCCCCATTCAAGTTCACGCTCTCATTATCTCTTGCTTCCTCTATCTCCAGTCTCTCCTGGCTTTGGTTTATCTTTCACATTTCTGCCACAATGCCCTTTGTAAAATGCAAATGGGATTCTGTTTCTCCCATGCTCAAGGTCTTTCAGAATAAAAGAACGATTTCTCAGCAGGTTTCCAGTCTCAATTCACCATCCCCAGTTTGCATGTTCTTCTCTGGCCAGACCTGGCCACCTGGCTTGCTAGAGCACTGCTACTCCTAGGCATTTGCCTGTGCTGTCGCCCTGCCTGACCCTTGGCCATGCATGTTGGCAACTGCATCCTTGGTGCTCCCTCCCTGCTTCACTGAATTTCAATGACCTGTATTTTTTTTTTTACCAGCCTCTTCCATTAGATGATGTGCTTCTTGGGCAAAAGCCCCCTGTAATGTTCTGTAGGTGAGGTATATTCAATGCATTTCTGATTTATGATGCATTCTCAGGGTCTGGGGTGTAGTGAATGCTTTTTAATTTTTAAAAGTGACTGCCTTACATGTTTATCAAGTAAGGTCCAGTAAATTGAAATTATTCAAGTAAATGGACTAAAACATTTCTCAGACTACTTATACCAGTTGTTGGTTAGGATGCTATAATCTTTATGAGCAGCTTTTTCTACAATTTATTGTCAGTTGTGATTTTGAATATGTTGACTTTGTTATCTTTGACTTTTGGATTTTCATTTCTTTAAAAAGACTAACTAGTATAGGAAGATGCAATTAGATTCCTCGTTATCCAATTTTGTTGTTGTTTTACACTGATGAATTGATGTCTTCTGAGTAAACAATACATTTAGTTCTGGGACATGGAAAATCCTTCATATCTGCACTTAGTAACAAGAACATATACAGCTGTCATGGACTCTATCTGCTGATGCTTGGATTCGAACATTCCCATCCTTGGAACTGTGAGAGACATCATGTTGTTGATCAGAGACCGTCTATCAGTATAGCTGAACAAAGAAATGAAGGACAGGACCCAGAGTGTGGATGTAGCAGACCCTTCTGCTCACAGACATGAAGTAGCAAGGGAATTTGCTTCCTTCTTTACTAATTTTTACTGTTGAAAATCCAACTGCGAGATTGCCTGAAAGTGAGATGACAAGCCATGAGGAGGTGATAGAAGGTGAGGTAGAACAATAGGGAATCGGAATATTTCAGTTTGGTCCAGAAGGGCATTAGACCCTATGGCTAAGTAACAGATATCTGTAATAAGATGCCAAAAATTTGTGTGCTCCTTATTATTTTACTAGAAGAATTTTCTTAAGACTTTTTCAGGTTACCCATTCAGAATTTGGCCACCTCTATCGTGGATAATCTAAGCACTAAGAACACAAGAGTTTCAGTCTCAGATATGGGCAGGAAGTACTAGGAGGTGGGTCCCAGTCCATCAGAGGCACGGCACAATAGGATTTATTACATTCGCATCTTATGAACAACTTTTTGGTGATTCTAAAGCACAAGTTCATGTAGAGTTTCAAAGTCCAATGTGAATTCAAGATACAAACATAACTCCTGAGAAAAGATGTGACCTAATGTTCCAGAGGAAGCCAAGAGAAAAAACAGAGTATGCACGTAGCCCCTTTAGAGAACAAGGGTTCCACACTTTAGCTTCCTCTGTGGTTTATCTAATCCACACAAAATGAAAGGCTGCCTGCTTCTCTTTTCTGTCCTGAGCAGACCATCTTCTCTCTAAACATCACTACATTCCCAGCATGAAATAAATGAATTAGAATTTAAAATAATGCTGTGAACCAGTGCAGGGTCAGATGCTGACACAATGGTGGGGCAGCAGGAGGGGTGCTGATGCTGAATTTGCTGATAATACTGTCACCTGGTGCATGTGTTGACATTGAGACTGATATGAGGGCAGCCTGGGATATATCTGAGAGGCTGAAAATAATAAAAAGTAACAGGAGTGCATAAGAGAGTTGAGGGAAAGCTGAAAACACCAGTGCCTTGCAGTCAGATAGGGCAGAGGTGTCCTGCATCTTGACCCGTCAGAGTTATTGCAATGCTGATAGGAGGCGGGCATGCACATGGAGACCGGGAGCAAATTGGAGATGGCAAGGAGTTAACCCTGCTCACCTCTAAAACTCCAACCAAAGAAATTAAAAGGCTGAGGCTCACAACATATTAGAGATACTCTATTGAAGACGATTTGCCTTCGTCACCTGGAGACTTGCCTGAAAATAGCACCTACCAGCAGGGTCTTAGGGCTCCAGAAAAACTGGGAAATGTACAATTGATCTTGGGTTGTAAATGAAGGCTTTTGCATTTAATGAGTATTGATTATTTTGAGCATAGACGTCTCAACAATTAAAATTATGTATGGTTTGGAATTTAAAATGCATGAGAAAGAAGTTTTAGCTTAGGTTTACCTTCTAACTCTTTATATAAAAAAAAAATCAAAATTCAAAGGAAGGGGAAGCTTGAAATATCTTAAAGGACAAACTGTTTTCAAACTCCTCAGAGCAATTCGTACTCATTCTCATTAAAAGAAAAAAAAAAGTGTGTGCTAACTGTAAGAAACTTTTAACCCCTTATTATCTAACGTTCTGTAACAATGTCTATGGGGAAAAGTTTTCTCCTATTTTAAAATATTACAAAGGGCTTTAATATAAAGCTGCTTTATTTTAATTTAAATGCATATTTAACCATCTAACTGCCCTAGATGGGGTTCTCCTAACCAGTGTAAAGTACTATGATTTTAATGTCTATTTCAGATTGCCTTCAAATACTGTTTCACCCTGTCTCTGTTCTGCTCAAAAGCACCCCCAGGTCCTAGACCCTCCATCCATTTATAGACTGGGCCCTCACGAGCCCAACCCTCCCCTCTCATGGCTATTGTTCAAAACACATTCTGGGTAGTGCAGGGTGTTGCTCAGTGTCATCAAATTGACTTCTTTCCATAACTCACATTTGATTGGGGACAAACACACACATATGTGCATGCGCACACACACATACACACCCCACAAAGTGAAATTATGTTATGTGCATATACAAAAATGGTACAATGAATCCTACTATTATGTATAGTCAAAACACACCAATTAAAAAAAATAGTATGTGATCCCAAAGGAAGATCTATTGGTGTGGGATGGAGAGAACAGATTTTAAAGCATGAGATGTCCCATCAGATTATCATCTCTATTGTTTGGTTAGTTAAAAACAGAGGCAAAAATAAAATATATCTTTAAAGGCATAAGAGGAAAAAGGCATATGTGTGATTTGATTTTGTTCATTAGCTATTTCCTGGAGAAAAACAGGGATAGATATGCTCATAATTATGAAAATTCTCATATTTTACATATTTTATATATTTTTTATTCTCTATTCTGGGAAAGTTAAGCCAGCTAGTAGATTTGGATTATTTTTGTGTCTAGATTTTTTAAATAGATGCTCACTGTGTTTCATCATCTATATCAGTCTTTTTTTTTTCTTTTGAAGTGGGAACTGAATATCTCCATTTCTCATCTGGTCAATAATGACCCACACATCCATCACCTTCCCTAACCCACCACAGGGCCACATTTCCTATGGTTGTTCCAGAGGACACTAGGAGGAGCACTGTGTTCTAGAAGCAGAAGCAGGGCCAAGGGCAGGAGACGCCCAGGTCTCTAATGGAAAAGGCAAGTTGATATGTTCTTGTGAATTGAATTGCATTTCCTTCCATTATTTTTCTTTTTCAGGGCTAGGGATGGAACTCAGGGCTTTGCAGAAGCACTGTGTTCTTGAACTGCACCCCAACACCTAACACCCTTTAATTTTTTCCCCTTTCACTAACCAGTTGTATAAAAGAAGGCAAGCCATTTACTCTATCAATCAGATTTTTCTTTGAAGAAGGATCATAACCCTTTTAAATTTAAGATATTAGGAGGTAGGTACATCATATATAATTTAAAGCTATTAACCGAATACACTCAAAGTCATTCTGAAAATGTCTACATTCTTTCATCTTACCTCGAACTGATGGCCTTCCAATTGCACCGACTATATCAAAGAGCTTAACTTTTTTCTCCTTTTGACCAAGGGCTCTCTTAAAAATCTTGGCAGCACTGATCTCCGTCAAGAAAGTTATCAGTTTTAAACTTATTCTACAGATTTCATAGAAAATCCTTTGATGAGAAACATGATATACATTTCTCAACTCCCTGTCACTAATTGGTAAACGGAGAAACATTATGAAAAAAAGAATCTAGAAAAATGGAAAAAAATAATAGAAGATGCAGCTGTGAGAATCTTGGGTGTTTCGAAACAGCAGAAATGAAGCCCCAACTAGGCCTTCCTGGGAGTGAACTTACAGGACTTTTAAGTGTTTATTTAAGAAATACCATAAATATAAGAATGTAAGTCAGCAAAAGAGAATGTATACCAATGCAACCATAACAAGCTGAAGTTAATTCATCACAACTTTCACATAAGCCTTTGTGGGCAGTTGGCCAGGCCCAGCACATTATCTGTTTGACTCACTGAGTCACTGCCGCTAATGGAATTTAGTCCCATGTTTGTTGTTGCCATGTCAATGGGATATTCTCAGGCATGTCATGTTCACAGATCAGTAGCAGCAGCAGAGACACACAACTGCTCTCAGCCTTTGACCGTCCACAGGAATTCACTCTGCAGTCCATCTGCCAGGACGGAAGTCTGCTCTGGGGAAGGAAAACCCTGGCCAGGGATCCCAGGCCTGCCTTCCTCCTTTGTCCATGGCAGGGCCATTATCATTAAAATAACCTTGAATTTTCATGAATTCAGTCATTCACAAACACTGTCAAAGAAGGTACAAGAATTCAAGAGAATCCAGAGGGTCAAAGAGAGGACTAGTTTTAAATCTGTGCCTATTGAACCTGGAAATGACATCGTCTGTTAGATATAGTCTTATTCTTACCATAGCAAATCAAGTCGTGCTGACTGGCACCAATGTCCAAGGCCGATTCAGCACCATGAAAGGTTACTGGGAGCAAAATGGTCATATCCTTTGTGGCACCGCTCTGAGAAATAGACACAGACATGTGTGGGAATATTCTGCAAAGAATAGATGGCTCCCAAAGTGAAAAACAAATCCCGCCAGCAATCTATAAAGGGAGTGGGTATTCTATGCTACGGATATATTCAGATTTCAAACCAAAGGTATAATTACCAGGCTTTCAAGATCTAAAATGTTTGAACAAGTCACAGGTATTGTGCAAGATGTTCTAATTTGTAGTCTTCTGGTGATAAGAAGTAAGACAAGATGAATTTTCTGGAAAGTATTTTTACTCCTTGGAATATGTTTCCATTAAATTATGCCTAATTTTCATAAGGTGTAAAATATGCAAGTAAATCAGGCAAGTTTAAGAACACTTCAGTAAATGTTTGTCTATATTGTCCAATATAGGGTCTGGGGCTAATTATGAGAGGCTTTGCACATCCTTGGGATTCTCCTTTATGCGGGGCCTCTGCTGTGTTTTCCGCATGGGAATCTCGAGACGTCAATAACAACTCACTAAACTGCATGGAGGATCACAGTTGATTTTTCAGTTTCAGGTAAAGATACCCCTAGATTGAAAAAATAAAATCAAAATCAAGGCTTCCAGAATTAGGATTTTGTCCTGCCTTTACATTCTGTGTCCATGGTGAAGGATGGGGAAGATGAGGAAGTGAGGGTTGGGGCTTCTCAATTATTTTTGTTTTTCTCCTCTACAATAGTTTAAGAAACATGATGTTGTCAAATTTGTTCAGAATTTAAGTTTTGGATAATCTAGTCTTCTTGCAGATCCCTGGTTTGAAGTGTATTCAAGCCTGGAGGCAGGAGTCTTTATTTTTCATTCAATATATAAGAATTATATGGGGAAGTCAAGACTTGCCCTTTGCCTATCTGGGCTGTATGGCTCAAGGAAAAAAAATATGGAAATGTAGAGAGCAGAACAGTATAGCTATGGTTATTTGGGCTTCAGAGAAGTGACATTGAATAATTTAATTAGTAACTGTTGACATTAACAAAGTCATCGATCAATAAAAATGGCTTGGTGAACTTCCTTCTTTCAGAAAACTTAGGACACAGAACTCCATAATTCTAGGAATACCTTGTGTCTCTTTATCTTTGGATGGAAAAAAAACAAAAACAAAACTTTGATAACTAAGTATCTCACATATAAAGTGCTACACTTTTGACACACTATGACATGTAGTAAAGAGTGATAGCATCAGACATTATGCTCCTTATACCTCCAATCAGCAAAGAAAGAGAGGCCATTGAAATACTGGTGCTGGCTCCAAACAGACAGCAAAAAGATGCATGTAAAAGTTGGCAGTGTAAAAGAGCACTGTAAGGATTAGCCCCCCGAATAGGTTGACCAGAAAGTGTTGGAAGATACAGGGCAAAGAGAGTTGTCGTAGGAAAATGGACAAGTATGCACAAATCACCTACATGGGAAGTCAAAGAAAGATGGAGGACCTTTGTTCAGGAACTAGCGGAATCCAGAGAGAGCCAAGAAGTTCAGCAGGGTCAGAAGCTTGTCCTAGGCAGTCCCATGTACTGAACCCTGAAGTGTCCTGCTGGGTTAAGAAGGAAACAAAGGAAAACCATTTTTCCTTATTGACCTGAAGACATCTCACTCAATATGTAGAGAAAGAAGCACAGCCATCTACTGTGTACATCATCATTCTGGGGAAACCCGCAGAGCCCAGTCCCAGGATGCCTTACAGAAAATATTCACTGCCTTGTTTTGTCACCTGTGGCTGAGGGGACCCTGTGGCAATAGAAAAATTGCAACCACTAACTGAGAGTCATCATGCCTAGCACACTTCGTTCTTTTCCATCCCCCGAGGAACAACCACCACTCAAGTCAGAGCATGGCTGACAGTCACCAAGGATCTCTCACTGACCATGAAGGAGTCCCTTCCGAGCATGGGACCATAGGTGATTTCGTTGATTTTACAGGGCCCAGGAAGGGGGTCCTGCTTATAATGCAATCAATTATGTATCTTTCCCTGCATGTTTTGAGAAGAAAGCAGAACAAATCAATGCAGTACTTCCCACTAACATAGGTTTGGGGACTTAGGTTTGCTCTTTCCAGTCTCTGTCTATATATAGTATATATGTGTATATATATAACATATATATATAATATACATATATTTAAAAACATAAATGCTATATATAAACATAATTGTATTTTATATATATTAAATATATAATTATGCATATATATTTACATATATAAAATATACATATAAGATATATATTTATATATAAAATATATAAAACAATGTATTCAATATATTATATATTCATATAATATTTACATATTTTATGTATGATATATATTTATATATTGTATTAATATATTATAGATTAAATATATTATATATAAAGTATATATTTAAATTTTTTTTTGTAGTTGTAGATGGACAGAATGACTAAGGATCAAGCCCAATGCCTCACACATGCTAGGCCAGCACTCTGCCACTGAGCTACAGCCTTAGCCTAAATATATATTTATAATATATATTAAACATATATATATATTTATTTAAAATCATAAATCTTATATATATTTGTAATGTGTGGTTTGAAGATACAGTGTTGATAACATTTACTTCTTTAAATTATTCAGCTAGCATAATTTTTAAAAAAATCCGTGTGGTCTCACCTGTCACAATTCCTGTTGCTAGACGGTGCTCTTTATTCTTTTTGTGGTTCAAATCAATTTCCCACTACAACTAGCATTTTCTAAAAAGTTGTCAAAATAATTGTTTCCAGATAATATCTACCAGAAGCATTTATGCTCTCACACACAAATTAATATGAGCCACTGGGAGCCCTCTCCAACTGGAGTGGCTTTCCCTGAATGGCGTTGCTGAGAGCCATGAAGCACAGTGGGCTTTGCCCAGAGTGAGTCCAAGAATAAATTAAAACAACATAAAATAAAAATAGCATAAAACCTGTGAGGGACTGTAACAAAGAGCCTGTGTACATTTTCTCATCTTTAATCCAATTACATTATTATCTCAGAATTTTTAAAAAATTTTATCTCTTCATAAATGTTTTCTCATCGTCGTTTGATACCAGCATGTTTATGTTCACTTTTACCCAATACAGACTGCAAATGTGCCCTTCACTATTAATTTTAAAATGCCTAAAGCCAAAACTGACGGTAGAAGAAAATCTTTCCAGACTGTTGAAATAAACTACCTGCTTCAGTAAAAAATAAATAGCAGCATAATGGTTAACATAATGTCAAACCTTCCTAGGAATTTTTTTTAATAAAAGGATAAAATGAAGGAAAACTAATTTCTCAATGTTTTATATATGAGGTCTGGAATGCTTTATGTCTGCTCTATATAAGAGTACAAACACTTATGCTGAAATAAATATTTGCCTGAAGATTAAAAAGTTTTGTCATTTACCTCACTCATGTACACTGGCTAAAAAAGTTGTACCTCCTTCAGTGATATATACAAAAACAACAATAACAACAGAAACAACAACAACAACAACAACAACAAAAAACCCTGGATACCATTGTTCTTACTCTCAAGAACTGAGTTAAAGTTTGATTTGACAATATTTCACAATATTAGCATCCACAGGTAAAGCCACAGTTTCCTAACTCTAATACTAACACTTAGTTCCTTGTGTTATTTGTCTTTAATTTTCTCCAGTGCCCTGAAAAATACAATGTTCAAAACCAAGTCAAGGGCTCTACAAATTTAACATAACTCTGATATTTCAAATTTTAGAAATGTAAATAAATAGAGCTTTTATAAGTGCTCTGCAAATTGGGTTTATCCTAAGCCATGGCAGATCCCACAGCCATTCTATGGAGCAGTTGGTGATGTATGTGTTATTCACTTTCTACATTTCCAAGGTATCAATTCACTGTCTTCCTTCTACCATTGAAATTTGTTCTTTTAAATCTTGAAAAAAATGTTGGTCTTCAAGATCCTCTATGTCAAAAAACAAAACACAAAAAAACCCATAAACCCTCAACACAAAATGATGCTATTCCAGCTCTACAAAGGGGAGATAAAACATTTTTGAAAAAGGAGACACAAATGTGCCAACAATATTGCTTTGTGTGGACACAGTTCTTAGTTGATGCTCCATTTTCCCTTTTGTCTTCCTGAAATCCAAATTCCACACAGGTTCCCAAAGATCACCAGGCATGCCCACCTGACTATCTCCTTCCCTGGCTTAGTTCACTAAACCTGCCCCCATAGCCTGCAGCATCTGTTCACAATGGACTTTGAAGGACAACAGTGCAGTTACAGTCCCCAGAGACATGAGACACTGTGCGATACAATGATTCAGCTGTCTAAAACCAAGGCATAAGAATTAAAGGTGTATCTTTCTCTTAGAGACTTATAAGAAATGTTAGTATTTTGAAGATTATCATGGTGCTAAAAAGAACCCCATTTAAAACATGTATAGCAGAGTTCCTGAAGGTAATTTGATTATGGAGCCCCGTGTATCAGGCAACAACCAGTGAGCCCAACTTGGGAATTCCCGACCTTTGGGTGCAAAGACACTCGCATGGCAGTCCAAGCCCCACCCTCCCCACTGGTGTCATCGTCATTATCAAAGTCCCACCCCACCATGGCATGGCTCTTCAACAACACTGAATTGCTGTCCTCTGCCCACACCTGCAGCTAGGTTCCAAAGTCTATATTCTGCCAGGCTCCCTGGTGCACCTGCTACTCCTATTTAAGAACTCACCCTGGTTAGCTGAGATATCCTCCAGCTTTTCCAGACAAGATCTTGAGCAAGACTTGTTAAGTTTGAATACTGCCTGGCTCTGCCAATTTTGATCTTTCTGACCAAAGATTTTTGAGCAGTTTTTTTTTTAACCTTCCTTTGCCTCTAAACACAATGAAAGTAAAAGCAGAACCTGTCTGATGGGATACCTGGAAGATGGAACTAATCACTGTGTGTGGAGGGCTTAAAGCTGTATAGCATTCATTTTCTGTTTCTAGTATAGATAGAAGCCACATCCCTAGCCCTAGCACATAGTAGGTGATTCATAAAGTTTGAATAGTAATTTATGTAATATGAGTGGTTCAAATTTGAATATCAAATATTAAACCTATGGTCTAGTTAGGTAAACTTGCAGCATTTCATAATGCTAGAAAATCTCATCTGCCAACACTGAGATAATTGTTTATAATTTGCTTAATGTAATTCTAATAATAGAGGACATGTTCAATTCACAGCAACTATTTCAGATTTTTAATGCAAATACAAAGAAGTTAATGTCATCCCAAGTTTCAGGGAGAGATTAAATACGTGTTAGGAGAAAAATTCTCTGGTCTTTTTTGTCTAAAAATTTCTGTGATCCTATGATTGGTGACCAGCCCAGCAAATTAGAAAACTGAGAAACAATTAGGATCAATTTGTAAATAACCTTTGATTTTATGATAAGACAATAGCAGCAATGAGTAGATCTTTTCTATTTGCCTCATTAATTGGATATAACATGTTGTAAAAGAGAAAAGCTCAAATGGTTTGGTTCATTAGAGTTTGGACTGTATATTTGTAGATTTTTTGTATTTAAAAATTTATTATACTGGGGCTGTGGCTCAGTGGTAGCGTGCTTGCGTGACATGCGTGAGGCACTGGGTTCGATTCTCAGCACCGCCTACAAATAAATAAAATAAAGATCCATCAACAACTAAAAAAAAAATTTTAAAAATGCATTATACTATATTTCAATTCGTCATTTAACCATTAGAATTTAATAAGCAAATTTACCATAACTCAGAAAAGAAAGTATGAAAATTTGAAAGTGAATGCCACATGTAAATGCTATATTTAAATATTTTGTTACAAAATTAACATCTGTGGAAGTTTAAGAAGATTGCTATCCTTTGCAGCAGCTTCCTAATCTTTTTCTATAAGATATATTTCTTTCTGAACCTCCATGAATAAACTATTTTTAGTATACCGAAGTGTAAGTTAGTTATTACACTAAAATTACACTAAAGTAAACTTGATCTTTTTTTTTTTTTTTTTTGGTACTGGAGAGTGAATCGGGGCACTTAATCCCTGAGCCACACATCCCTAGCCCTTTTTTTGTATTTTATTTAGAGACAGGGTCTCACTGAATTACTTAGGGCCTCACTAAATTACTGAGGCTGGCTTTGAACTCCCGGTCCTCTTGACTCAGTGTCCAGACCTCCTGGAATTACTGAAATTCACCACTGTGCCGGACTGAAGTTGGTTCTTAATGTCCCCATATTTAACATATCACCCAAAGTGGTAATGATATAAGTATCCAGTGTTAGACACTGATGAGTATTTATTGAAGGATATATTAGACTTGACAAAGTGAATTCTAAATTGTGAATGTATTTCCTTAAAATCATTCATTTCTGAAATAACCTATTAAAAGATTTTTCTCCAAAAGACTAGTTAAAAGCTACTTATTTTATGAATTATTTCCATAGAGTAGGACACTAGGATATCATGTAACACTCTAAAAGTCATAGGCTATCTTCTAAATTTTGCCCCCAAATTTGGGAGTCTTCAGATTGTTTCTCAAAATATTTATTGAAAGAATGAGATATACTAGTGTTTGACTACCTTCTTGTCCAAAGTACAATACACATGATAAATGAAAATTTTAATAACTAATTTTTTAGAGGATTAACATCAAATAAGGATATTAATTATTGATTTTTCAATAATTAAAAAGACTATCTACTTTGGGATGCTGTAGTTTGAATTAATTTTAATTAAAATATCATAAGTGTATTTTTCTTAAATTAATAAGAATTATTTTCATATTATAGATTGAACATATAAAATTTTAATGCATAATATGAATGCTACAATTTGAATTAATACCAAAATGTTTAGCTAGATTAAAGCAGCGTTTTAATTTTATCTTAAATGTTAATTAATGTTATTCTCATAGTCACACTATCACTGCTCCATTTTATAGATAAGGAAATAGAGTTGCACAGCACTTAAAAAACTGGAACAGAAAATAATTAATGGAAACAGAGACTAAAGAACTGAAAGCAAAGTCAGTGTGTAGATGGCCATTGTCTAATTCTAGAACCTATCTTCTTTCCTCCAGGTCACACAGCTGTAATGGATGAATGGTATTTGATTAGGGTTCATATTTGGATTTTGTTGACTTAACAGATAACTGGTATTACATAATCCCCAAAGATATCTACGCAATGGGCATTACTTCCTTTTTCTGTTGGCTGCCATGTTTCTCCATGCTTCATCATCACTAAGCTTATTTGTTATCTAATTGTTATTCTCTTTTTTTGTCCTCCAACTCAACTCTTTTTGTTTGATTTTTAGTCTTCAGTAACATCAATTTTCATATTAAAATGAGATCACCTCAATTTTTTTTTCTTTAAGAAGGCTACCTTGTTTTTCTTGGGGGGCAGGGGAGTACCAGGTATTGAACTCAAGGGCACTGGACCCCTGAGCCACATCCCTATCCCTATTTTGTATTTTATTTAGAGACAGGGTCTCACTGAGTTGCTGTTGCTGAGGCTACCTTTGAGCTCACGATCCTCCTGTCTCAGCCACCTGGGATTACAGGTGTGCAGCACCACACCCGGCTGAAGGCTACCTAGAATATTGATCCATGAACACTTTCTTCAAATCTTAGTTCAAAAATATCCTTCTCCAAAGCTTCTCATGTGATCCAGTCCTTACAGGTAAAGGCTTGGCCAAAACTAAGGTAAAGGCCCTCAATAAGCACAGTTGCTGTTGTGTCAGCTTTCTCTTACTAGGGCCAAACAGCTAAGATAAATCAATTTAAGGAGGAAAAGTTCATTCTGGCTCATGACTTCTGAGGTTTCCCTCGATAATCACTTAGCCCTGTTGCTTTGGGCCCGTGGTGGCACAGTACATCATGGTGGGTGCCTGTTCACTTTATGGAGTCCAAAAGGCAAAGGAGAGAAAGGCCAGGGTTCCCACTATTCCCTTCAAGGACCAAACTTCCTTCCACAGCGCTCCACCTCCTAAAGGTTTCACCATCTCTCATTAGCACTACAGGCCTGGCGACCTGTGACTCACAATGACTGGAGGACATTTAATATCCAAACGACAGCAGTGTTGTCTCTCTCTCTCTCTCTCTCTCTCTCTCTCTCTCTCTCTCTCTCTCTCTCTCTCTCTCTATTATATATATATATATATATATATATATATATATATATATATATATATATATATATACACATACACACACACACACACGTGTAATGCTTGCCAAACTTTGGGAAACTTAAACAATATATTTGAAATTAGTATTTTCTCCACCATTCATGTATATGTAGATCCAATATTACAAATTCTATGTCTATTGTTTTCTATTGTGTCTAAATTTTGTTTTCTTTTAAAATTTATTTTCCCCCAATTTTAACATTAGCAGAGATAAACAAACATATATATTGTTATTCTTGAGGACCATTTCTGATAGTCTATATGTAACTGGAGAATACCATAAAACCACATATATTTTAAGCAGGACTCATTGGAAGAAAAAAGGAACTGTGTGTGTGCCTGAGAATGTGCAGCTGTGTGTATTTATCTAATGAAGTGTGGGTTTAAAATAGCACATTTTAATCTTTTGTCTATTCACAAACACAGTGACAAGCATGCATTCAATATATCCCATAAAGAGTAACCTCACTGAAATAAGAAATTCCTCCAAAAGACAGAGTATAAAGGAAACAGTGTACATCATCTCAGAAAGTAGCACAAGATCTAAATAAGCACACACACACACACACACACACACACACACACACACACACATACATACATATATGTACGTACACATACACACACACGTATTTATTTTATTTTATTTTTTCCAGGACTGGGGATTGGACCCAGGGCCTCATGCATGCTAGAGAACCACTCTGCTACTTAGCTACATCTCCATTTCACAAGCAATTAGATTCTCCTGATTATAAACCACTGTGGCTACAGCACATATGCAGAGTTGCAAACCCTATTATTAGTGGAGTCATGAGACCCTTCAGTTGAGGCCAGAGGGTCAATCTTTCAGGAAATATAAGTATCCATCTGTTTTATTTTTTTTGTCTTGATATAAACACAAATCAGGCTTGCTTACTTCCCATCCTTCTCTTTCTCTTCTTAGAATCACTTCCTATGTAATGAACCACAGAAGTTAACATGACCTTCCATCCTATGCATGGAAGTCAGGACTGGAAACTGAGGCACCTTGACAAATATGGCACATCATGATGTAATGGGTGGCAGGATGCAATAGAGATCATGACATCATTCTCTCAACTTTTTCTCCTACGCATGTGTCTGTCCTCCATACTTTATAGTCTTTCTGACCTTCCCATTCTTCCACGCCTTCCCTGCCTTAACCTAATTTGCCATATGCCATTTTACTAATTTGCCTGACCTTTCATAATGACCAGCTTTCATGTCAGAGCACTAGAACTCTCTCCAAACCTCACTGTTTGGAGCAAACAGAATTGACAGCGTGTATGGATTCCTCATAACTTATGTGGTGACCTTGAGCATTTTCCCCTTTGTTTAATAATCTTGTGGACCTGGAATGGCTGATGAATCTCACAGATTTGTTTCGAGAGCAAGATGGAGAGCAACTGGCTGAGAGCTCTTGGCAGGCACAGGTTCTCCCCTGCCTTTTCAGGAAAGGATTTTTTTGGAAACAAAATGTCTCATAAATAGACACAAGGAGGTTTGAAACTCCTGGGTAACCATGCCACAGCTTCAGCTGGCTCAAGAGCACTGACCGTGCCCTGAATCTTTCCTCCTGTGTCCTTTTTCCCACAAACTCATCTTGCCATCCATTTTCCTTTCCTCATTGAGACCAAGCTTCTTCTTCTAGGATCACTTATAATGAAGTTTCTCCATGCTCAGAAATCACAAATGTTTCTATTGGCATCTGATCAATATGGCATCTTCAGACTGACTTCCCAGACTCTACCTGTCTACCCATGTGGGTGTCATTCTTGCCTCTTCTTGTGGGTCCTCTGGGTTTTCTTCAAAATCTGCAATTCATCAATCACTGCTTGACTTCAGGTCTACCTCCGTTGTATCCTAGCCATCCTCCTGCTAATGTAATGTCCCCACTATCCCATCTCCACCCACAAACTACCTCTCAGCTCTCAGATTCAGAAGTTTCTGAGTCTTCCACTCCTGAATCCCATTCAATTTTAGGAGATCCACTGAATATATTGAAGATACTTATGCACATTCCTTGCCTCCTGTTTCGAACTGAATTGTGTCTCCCCTCCCCACTTGGAGGCCCAGTATGATGTACGTGGAGACAGAGCTGTTATAGAGGTAATTGAGGTTCAACGGGATAATAGGAGGGGGGCTCTGGTCTAATAGGACTGTCTTCCTATTAGAAGATACACAGGGATATGTGGATCCAGAGACAAAGCCAACTAAGGACACAATGAGAAGGCACTCATCTGCAAATCACAGAGTGAAGCCTCAGGAGAAGTCACCTTGATAGGTTGATCTTAGACTTTCGGCCTTCAAGACTGTGAGACCACAAGGGTCAGTTGCTAAAGCCCTGCTGCCCACGGTATTTCCTCCTGCCCACTGCCAGGGGCCATCCTACCTGGTCACTACAGCTCCCCTGTGATATTAAAACCTTTGGGTAATTCAGTCCTTGGCTCTCCAAGGTTTTGAAGAATGGTTCAATTAATATTTGCATAATGGCAGAATTTTATCAGAGGTACTGCTGCAGTACACACACACACACACACACACACACACACACACTCCTCTCCCATGGACCACCCACTAAGTAATATTTATCTTTCTTTTCCTTCAAAGTACTGCTTACTCAGAAGCTTTACTTGGAAATATCTATTTCCACTTTACCTGGAAATAAATTACCCCTATATTAGAAATATACACCTTTCAAAATTTGAATATCAATCTCTCTAGGTAGATTTCCTCTCCTTTTCTGCTTTACAAGTAAGAGCAGTTATCCCATGGATTGCCACATTTGTCCAGATAATGAATAAATATCATTTGTCTATAAATATAATATGAACCATTTTGAAAAGGGTCTCACTGCTGAGTTATTTGTTTTAAACGAGTCTTATTTCCACACAAGCAATGCAAAAATTGGTACTTTTTCAAATAGGTTGCACAGACACAATTTATCATAGATTAAAATGTATTTGTGTTATAGTCAAATGGATTAGCATTGAAGTAGAAGTGAAGGAGTAAAGTCATCTAAAGAAAGGTGTGGCTGTTTAAAATCTGGGAACTTTGTGACATATATTTTATATGTCAGAAAAAAAATCACATGTAAATTTAACCTTGACAAAAATCAAGATTTGAAAAGGAAATGAATGTCTCAGACACACACGTCCACTGTACTTCAAGTGCTCTGGAATCGGCATGTCGGATATTAACTTCATGTTCAGGTCTATTTATTTCCTAAGTGGATGGGATTATGGGGCTGTGATCACACATTTTGCAACTGAAATACTATCACCAATATTATATATAGTGTAATATTTATTTGGATCCCAAAGATTTTCCACCTGTGTTAATTTCCCTTCTTCTTCAATGCATGTTCTATTGTTATCCTTGGGGGGAGAAGTATACTTTTTGTATTAGCATTTTGTATTAGTTTTTGGGGGGTAGAAGAATACTTTTTTAAAAAAAAAACAAAACTATCATTAGACCTTCTGAGATAATCAGACTTGGCAATGACCAAGCTGGACTGATTTTCAAATGGTAAAAACAATCATGTATCTTCATTATTTTAATAACCTAAACCAAACTCTGAGAGATAAATTTAAGGTAATATTTTTAAAACAGTAGTATCTTTTTTTATATACACTCTACCCTTTCTCAAAATTATAAAACATTCCTAAGTTGACTTACTGTACATTGATTTTAATAGGCCTTCTCTACAGAGTAATATGAATATCATTGGAAAGTGTATAATACAATTTTCTACCCCTGAAATGCTATAGAAAACTGCACATTTTATACTGACATATGCCCCATCAATAATAGAGTTTTTATATCTTATTTGTAGCTATTGATCTCAACAACATAATGAAAAATTGATTGCAATGAAGTGCACCATTTCTTAAGTATAAATTTCAATGTCAAATTATTTTTATCTATGCTTCCCAATTGTACGTGGAACTTGTACATTTATATATGTTTGCTTCCACAAAACTCTACCACGATAAATTAGATATGACAAGATTCTACTAAGTCAATAGAAACCAGGTTTCTTTCACTAAAATATGATTCCAAAATTAAATATGCTATTTTTATACGAGTTTTATTTCTTCATTATGAAGAGAATTAATGTCTTGATATATAGTATCATCTTCTTATGCAATTTAAAAGTTTGAAATTAGATATTTAATCTTCTGGGGATATGAATACAAATACCCACACTCTCTCACACACACACACATGTTCACACACAGAAAAAATATGTACCTAGAAATCTGTGCTCTATCTCATTCATTGGTCTCCATGATGCTGGATATAAACAAGGTGCTGGATCTCTGTTATCTCTCGAGACCTTATTATCTTAGAGGGAATTTTCTGCTAAGGAAATCTATGGGCATAGGGTCCGATAAAATTTAAGAGAGGGAATCATCTCTGCTCATCAATTGTGATCCCAAAGTCCAATATCACAGACACAGAATTGGTGAGGTCAGAAATCCCCAAATCCAGATCTAATCTACAAACAAAAAGCAAAGGTCTGGAAGATAAGAAAAATCCATTTCTTAAATTAATTTGTTCTTTGTATGTTATTTGGAATCAAAACTAACAATAAAAAGGTTTCAGGTTTTTCCTCTAAGTTATTTAAGTTTAAAAACATAATTGTATTTTCAGAGACATTTATTAATTTCACAAAAGTAAATGTAAAACATGGATTCCTCTAGATGAAATATGTTTTCAATACTCATGCTGAAATAACACTAATAGTATGATAATAGCAATGGTTTGGTGATGTTCCCTGCAAACACTATAATCAGTTTTACTCATGCTCTCCTATGATAGATTGGGAAATTATTTGCCCTTTCCATCTTTTCCAATGAGCTTTTAACAACCTTAATTTATTGACAGCTATTTGGCATTGAGGTTTCAAAGAGGTATAGAATTACTTGGTTTTATTCTAAAATGAGATTTATTTAAATCAAATTCATATGCCATAAAATATACTTGCTTGAATTGTCTAATTCATTGCTTTTTTACAATTATATTCAAAAAATTGTGCAACCTCGCTGCTATAGAATTTAAGAAATTTTCATCGTCCCTATAAGAAATCTTCTATCTATGCCCACTCTTCCTGTCTCCACGCTCCAGCAATCAGATCAAAAAAAAAAAATGGAATCACAGAAGAGATGATCTTTTTGTGACTGATTTCTTTCACTTACGATGTTTTTAGGGCTCATCCGTGTGATAACATTATCAGTCCTCATTTATTTTTATGAAAAAGTAACATCCCATTTTATGAATAGACCACACTTTGATTATTGATATACAGATTGGTGAACATTTGGGTTGCCTCCACGTGTTGGTTTTTATGAATAATGCTGCTGTTAACATTAATGTATAAGTTTCTGTGTGGCCCTATTTTCATTTCTCTTGGATAAATGTCTAGGAATGGGTTTGTTGGGTCTTTGGTCTTCTAGGTTTAGGAGTTTGAGAAACTGCGAACTGTTTCCAAGTAGCTATACCATGTTAAATCCCCACCATCAAGTGTTTGAGGGTTCCAATTTCCAACTTCTTCACAGTCTCAACAATGGCTTCATTGTCTTTTTGATGATGTCATAATTTTTATTTACATTTTCCTAGTGATGAACGCTATTAAGCATATTTTTGTGTATTCAATCACCATTTCTATGCCTTCATTAGAGAAATAACTGTTCAAATACTTTTCTATTTTTTTAATTGGATTTTTGTCTTCTATTTTAGGTTTAAAATAGTTCTTTATATATTTTGGACACAAGTCCCTTATCAGGTATATGATTTACAAATTGGATTTTTAAAAAAAATTTAATTTCTGCCAAGTTTTCTGATGTATAGGATTGAAAGTTCTACCACTGACAATCATAAACAAGTATGGTGATCCATTCCAAGTGGAGAGGGCTCTTCATTGACACGTGAAGAGTCACCTACAACAGGACTTCAGATAATGTGAAAGGGAAGTGCAAGCATATACAGATATGGGCTGGATTCCTGTTGTACTATCCCAATTTTCAATTTACTTAGCAAAAGCTTCAGAAAACTGTCAAGTGTCAAAGTCTGTAGCATGTCGACAAAAATCTGTGAAAGGGTGTAAGTAAATGAATAGTCGATAAAAATGTGCAGTATTAAAAACAATGATCTGCAGTGGGAGACTGAAGTGCTATAGCAACTGAGCATGAGAAAACTAGCAGATTTGACTGAGGGGAAGTCATAATTGCAACACTTTGCTATTGACAGATGGGGGCCCAGAAGGTAGCTTGGAGTCAAAACAGAGCACCAAACACAGGAATAACTTGTGAAAGAGTAGATGAGATCAAATGCATGTTTATAAAAAGATAATTATTTTAGAAGAGGCTCTAAATAAAGGTTCCTCAGCTGTGAGAGTTCAAAGCAACAATTATTTTCAGTCTCTTGATTTTTCTGTTCCTGACATTGATGGTCTGGTGGAGAGCTATGACATTTTGCTGCTTCCTTACAAAAATATGACAACTGTTCTGGGTAAAAGCTAAAATAAAAATTTAAAAATCACCCTCACCTACAGATTCGTAGTTGTAATCTCATCACTCTCTCATTCATTCATAAGTGTCTAATAAAGAATTTTGTGTGCCTAGAACTTTTCTAAATGCTGGGGATAAAACACCCACAAAGACATAGTGACCTCTAGCAGCTTATAATTCAGTGGGGGAGATAAGAAACAAAAACATGATTGCATGTAGCACATGGAGGAAAAAAATGCAACAACACACTGTTGTTGCCTGAAGTCTGGAGTTACTACTAGCTCTTGGTGGAATCATTAGTGAGTTTGATGAGCTAAAGTATAATGATTTACAGGAGAGAAAAGAATGTCTCCCTTGCAAGTAGAAGGTATATGTCTCTTCATGGGACTGTGTCAGCTCTCCATGGAAAAAAATATAAACTAGGTTATCAAGGCTGGGTACCTCCTGAGAGGAGGGGTAGGGGGAAGCAGGCTGCATGGTTTTTGCTACTCCTCTTTCATTTACCATGACATCAAATGGAAAGACCTCAGACCCTGAAGCCAACTGCCTTGGTTTAAACCTTGGCTTTGCCCCTTAGAGGATGTGTGACCTTGGGTGAATGGCTAACCTCCTCTGTGCCTTAACATTCTCATTTGGAAAAAGGGGATAAAAATAGCACCTAAATTTGAAGACTGTTGTGTTTTCAATGTGAATAAACATGTGGGAAATTTTAGGACAGGATCTGAATTACAGAATGTACTGAAGGATTTGAGTCTTTGTTCAGATTGAGCACCTCAATGGAGAGTTTTCTCAATAAATTTGTGTGGGGGGGGTGCCTGAGGGAGACCAGGGAAGTCATTCTTTATGGGACTTTATTGCATAAATGGCAAGAAAGCAAATTCACCACCCATAACCTTAGGAAGAGGGCATCTGTGTTTGCCTGGAGCAATTGCCAAGTGACATTTGGGGAGGAACTGTTTTTTTGTTTTGTTTTGTTTTTTTCATTCCACCAAAATGTCTTGACAGCCTACACATGTCTCATTATTGTGTTTTACTTTATGAAATTTGTGCCGATATGGGATTATATTATTTGTGTACCTGTGCATTATCTCTTTCTGCATGAGAATATAAATTCTGTGAGTGCAACTTGAAGGGCCCTGGTTTTAGTCCCAGGATCTATGACCATGTGTGTCGCAACATCCATGGAGGAAAAATATTTTCTGAATGGATTCATGCCCAATTACGTGCTAGTGTTGATGGTGGAAAACTTCCACATGCTATAAGTCAATTTTTTTATCCCTATGACCAAAACACCTGATAATAACAATTAAAGAAGGAAAAGTATACTTGGCTCATGGTTATAGAGGTCTCCGTCCATATGGGGATGATTCTAGTGTTGTGAGCTCCAGGTGAGTCAGAACATCAAGGCGGCCAAGTGGAACAAAGGAAAGCAGCTTCGGACACTGTAACAGGAAGAAGAGAGAAGGTCCTCCCTCACCACAGGCAAAATACCAACAATAAATATCCACCTCCAGTGACCTATCTCCTTGAGTCACACCGCACCTACCTGCAGTTACCACCCAGTAAATCCAGATTAGTGGATTAATTTACCAATTAAGTCAATGTTCTCATAATCCAATCATTTCACCTCTAAACTTTCTTGCACCTTCACACACGAGCTAATGAGGAACAACACAGATCCCAACCATAACATATGACTCATTCATTCATTCAGTAGTGTTTAAAGAATAATTTCATGTATCTGAAACTTAGCTAATTGCTGAGGCTAGAATAGCAACCAAAGTACAGTGCCCTCTAGTTCTACGGCCTCCATCCCTTCCCTTCTGGATGGAAAGAGGTTATGTGAACATGGATCCACAGATAAATATTTGATTAGGAAGAACCAGCATGTCCACCCCCTCTCAGTGGAGACAAGCTGTCTCAGTTGCCCACGAGTTTAGTATCCTCATCTCTGAGCACAATATCGTCTTGTTGTGGAGGTGATGGCTTTTCCTGAATAGACTAATGCAACATCTGGGCTCACATAGAGGCAAGCTCTGTGGTATCAAAGCAAAGTATAACTCAGATGTTTACATTCTATGTGCATCAGCTTGAATATGCCTCTCCTTCTGTGTGGATAACATGCTCAGTGCTAGAGGCAAGTACTGGAAAATTAACTTCACCACTCAATGACTGAGTTCATATTGCAATTCAGATATCCAAGGGTTTTTCCTAGACTTTTCTTCAAAAACAGAAAAGAGCAAAGCTAACAAAACAAGATGTTTTCTCGTGAGATGTCTTTTACACTAGATTTTTCAGATGGAATAAAGTTAGAATTTGGCTTACCCTATTTATTTATTTATTTTTACTGCTTTAAAAATTCTGTACCCCTCAAAACAAGAAAATACTGAAATAATTATGGATTTTTAAAAGGCCCCGGATATTGTGTTTAAATTTGGTTTTAGACCATCTTGAAAGGTGTAACTGCTGTCTCTCTGTGATTACGTTCTCATTTTGCTGTGCTCATCAATTGCCCCCAAAATGGAAATTAGGTGCTTGACATTATTCTGAATACTTCAAATCTAGTTTGGCAAATTTGGGAGAAAAATGCTCTATTAATTCTACTATATGGCTAGGGAAATGAGTCAAAAATTAAGGAAATTTCCTATGATCTTATAGATAGTAAGATGGTAAACCAGAATTTGGACTTTGCTCCATCTGAACAGAGAATGAGTATTTCTTAAGTGCCACATGTTTTTCTTTTTCCCTTGTCCTAGATCTTCCAGAGAGTTCCCTCCTGTCACCTCCTTTCAAAGACCTCCAAGGGTCTCTTTCAAGACATCTCTATCCAACCTCAGAAAGCAAGTGTGCAATGATGAGCTTCCTTGAGATATAAATGCAAAGGAGCTGTTTATTTAAATCACATTTTTATTTTGTCATTTTAGGTACATTTTTGCTCTGCTAAAATAAGGTCTTCTTTTTCTAACTTCTCTCCCTATAGCTGGACAGCTGACAGACCTTGATGAAAAATATGTGTAACTACTCTCTTTGACTTTTTGTTGTTACTTGATACAGTCCTTCTTGTTTGGGTTCACTTCCTTGAAAAATATTTTTACATAAATGTTTCATCACAGGGAAAAATGAATCTTTTCTTTTGAACAAAAGGGAAAAAGACATCCTATTAAGTGTTACCTTAAAAAGGATGGAGGCTTTCTTGGAGAAAATTGGTATGAACTGCAAAAATTGGAAGACAACGTGACACTATTGGTAACAAAAATTTTGAAATATTTTCAAGCTGGCGTTACTACTGCCAGTGCAGTATTGCAGATATGAAGATCTTTACTGATATTCTAGAAATTGTTAGCAGAGATCCACTGCTAACCAAGGATGGGAAGAATGTCACACTTGAATCCTTAAAGAAGACATAATACCTTCACCTCCAAACTGTTTTCTAAGAACTTAAATTCTAGATCATTTCTAGGTCATGCTAATTTGGAAAGGGGAGGGGGTGCTTATTTCAAATTAAGTACATGGAAGTTCTTATATGAAGATCAGTAGGCATTACACTTCTGAGTTTCTAACTAGTTAGAAGCTCTGTAAGTCTCCATGACTGCAAATCCTGACAGCACTATGTTTTCACTTATTATTACTACCATTATTGGTATCAGAGATTGAACCCCGGGCCCCTTCACCACTGAGCAATTTCACCAGTCCGTTTTATGTTTTATTTGGAGATAGGACCTCACTAAGTTGAATAGGGGCTCCTTAAGTTGCTGAGGCTGGCTTTGAACTTTCAATCCTTTTTCCTCAGCCTCCTCGAGCTGCTGGGATTTACAGGCATGTGCCACTGCACTCGGCTTCCACTCTTATTTTAACAACAGAGAATTTATATAAGACATTTTAGTGAACAATTTTCTAATGATATCAAGTTTTCCCCTTAAGCTCTGACACGTATGTAAGAAATATTTCTTCATAGATTACTTTATTTTGACTGCTCATTTTTTTCTTTTTCTTTTATGTTTTCTAACTGTGTATGCCATCAACCCTTTATGTTTTATCTATTTTGACACAAGGTCTTGCGAAAATGCCAAGACTGGCCTTGGAAAGTATTGCCATAGAGAAGGCCAGGACACTTGCTGTCCAATTTCCTGGGAGAATTTTGTCCACTCTGTCCTATAGCTCCCAGAGCACATCTTTATAGTAATCCACAAGGGATATTGTCAGCAGGTTACATTATCAGGAAAACCAATGATCATTAACAATTTCATTGTGGGTTTTTTTTTTTAGCTTAATTTTTGTTGTTGTTGTTTCCAAATCATGGTAAAACATTCACTGTTTTCTTTACCTCTTAGTGGCTGCTAAGAATATCACACATAAATGTTTCCTCCCTAGGACCAAAAGCAGTGGTGTTATCTAGTATAGTTGGAATCTGAAGTCATTTTTTTACATAACCTCTCCTACTTAAAAACAAGCAGTAATCGTGAATGATATTTAATAATTTCTGGACGTTGACTTTAACTTTAAAACACATAATTATTAATTAAGAACACTAGAGTTTTTCTAGCATTTATTTGTATACAAACTAAAATTTGTACTTACCAAATAAAAATATTGTGTCTTCTGGGTCTTGCTGTTTCACTGTTTTACATGGTCAATACAAATAAAGTCTCCAAAAAATTTTCCCTAGTAAATGACCTCCATTTGTCTCATGGTATCACAGTATTACACTATAGTTTATTTAAAACCTACTGTTAAACTAAAGGATCTCTAGGCTCACAGAAATTGAAGAAAAGAACTGCGGCTGAAGTAATGATTTTGACTTATTTCAAACTGTTACATGCTTTTATTTATTTATTTATTTTTGTACTAGAAAACGAGACTAGGGTGCTCTGCTACAGAATTACATCCCCAGTTCCTTTAAGGTTTTATCTATTGTGACGCAAGGTCTTGCTAAATTGCCAAGACTGGCCTTGAATTTGCAATAATCCTGCTCGGCTTCCCAAATTGCTAGGATTTGGGCATGGACAACAATACCCGGTTTAGAAACTTATTTTGGAAACAAATGTAGGTGTGGAATTCGCTATGATAGTACTGTGTTAACTAGTTCTTCAATTGAAAGCCATGTGGAATACAATTTTTATTAAAGATAAGTAATAAAATATATGAGAATTGCATAACCTATGGCATATGTTATTAAGACTTGAAAGTAACTACAGAAAAGGTTGGGACTTAGACCAACAGTAATTTTACCTATGTATGAAAATGCACCCCTATGGTTTGCATTCTGGGTGAGCCGTGATCATCCTCAACTACCCACACATACATTTTTGCTCAATGTCCACACTGGCTTCAGGGCATTTCTTATATGCATTACGTTTTTCCAAACTTTATAGAAATTTCACAGTCACTTCTGCACAGTCCTCGGAAGAAAGCAGCTCTGCCAATACTTTGAGCTTGGATTTCCAGTCTCCAGGCTGTGAGACAATAAACTTCTGTTACTGAAGCCACTGAGGTCGTCCTGCAATTGGTCCTCCACATCTATGGTTCCACATTCATAGATTTGACCTCCTGTGCATGAAAATTGCAGGCTTCAGATGGTCGTGTCTGGGGCTGAACACCTACACTGTCATTATCCCTTCAACCACACGGTGCAATTGATAATGTCTCGGCATTATCAATCACCTAGAGATGACTCAATACCTCCAGGAGGATGTGCATAGTTTGCACTTTCTATGAGAGCCTTAATTGAGCACCTGTGGATTCTGGTGTCCAAGTGGGGTCCTGGACCCCATCTTTTGCAGATGCTGAGGGATGACTGTACTTTGATGGCAATGTTAACAAATGAATATACTAACCAGGAATACGCATACATGCAAAGTAAAGAAGCTAGATACATCATCTACGCAACTGTCTTATTTTCAGTTTTCATGGTCCTCTCACTGTGGTTTGACAGCATCCTGACCACTTCTGATGGCCTTTCTACCACACAGCCACCATGTGTTGGAACACCCCTCTCCAACTGTGTGCCTCTGACTCTCAGCACACAACTTGCCATGGGTATTATTTTTTAAATTACAAATTAGAAAAAGGGCTGTTTGAGTGGATCTGTGTCAGCCCCCAAATTTAAATTACCCTTATTCCTGTCTTCTATTTTAAGAGAGGAAACTGTTCCTTGCAGTATTGAGAGCCAAATCCAGTTGCCTGTGCTCCAAATCACATTTCCTTTGTAAATTTTTCAGTAATGCAATCTACTATCACCGCTCCCTTTGCTTCTAACATACCTTGAGCCCCATCCCTGTTCTTTCCTTCAATATAAAATAGTGCTGTAGCAATATCTATCATTAAAAGAAAAAAAAGAGAAAGAAATGCAAGCCTCCTATTTCTCTTCATGGGAGAGTGGGTGGGGCTCCTTCTTCCTTTCTTACTGTATACAAATCAACAAGTTGGGCACAAGATATGGGTTATATCATGGAGGCTCCAAACAGCATTGAACAGGGACTGAGATGCTTCAGAGGAGGAAGGTGAACAGCGAGTCTCACCATGGACTGGCTTTCTCCCTGTGGCTGATCTGTTTCTGTATCTGCTGTTTGTGAACAGTGCGTGACAAAACAGGGTCCAAGCAGAGCAGTCCTCTGATGGAGTGGAGGGAACAGCGTGTCATGAACGGCCATATCATGAAATTTCACACATGATCACAAAAGCAGTAAGTATTCATACATACGGCAAAATGGAGGAATCGCAAAGAAGTCATGTTGGGAAAAAGAACAGAGAAAAAAATATGGTCCTTATGACTCCATTTGTAGGAAGACTACAAAGAAGTGAAACTAGTCCATGATGACCGAGGTCCCTACAGTGCCTTTAAGAATACCGACGTGGAAGGGTTACAGTCCCAGCTGTGTTTTCATCTGTGTGGTGGCTAGTGGGGAGTACAAAGGCTAAACAGTGATCATACTTGGGTTTTTAAGCCTCAATAAAACCAAATGTTAGAAGAAATGAAGAAACAAGAAAACGTAAAAAAAAAAAATCCACATCCTAAGTTTATCAATATCTTTTGAAATCACAAACTTCTGTAAAGAATGATGCTTGTTTTCCATTGTCAATTGATTTCTTTATGGGATCCACCTGGCGGTGACACTACCTTCATAGTCAGTACTTCTTACGCAGCTCACCTATGGATGCCGGGTCCAGCACAGCACATGGTCTTCACTTCTATCCTCACTTTATTAGTGATGAGTTCATTATTATTGAAAGTGATTTTAAATTGGTCTTCATAGTACTACTACATCTTTCCTTCTTTTCTTTTTCTGCCATCCTTACTTCCTCAAAGCTTCCTTCTGACATCATCTGCCTTGGTTCATTTCTAAAACCCGTGGTGCTCAACACTGGCTGCCTATTTAAATCACCTGGGGTGGGTATGGCAATGTAAAAAGGCTGATGCCTGGATCCCTCTTAGAAAGTTAAATCAGAATTACTTGAAGAAGAATCTAAATCCTTTAAAAATAGTCCGTATTATTTTAATGAGAATTTTGAGTTTAAAACTATAGAATTATGTATTTGTATTTCCCAGAAGTTTTGTCCTCTGAAGTGCTATCTTCTTTTTAAATTTTTAATAAATTTATTTATTTTAATTAGGTATACATGATAGCAGAATGCATTTTGATTCATTGTATACAATTGCAGCACAACTTTACATTTCTCTGGTTGTGCACCATATATGGTCACACCATGTGTGCAGTTCTACATGTATCTAGGGTAATGCTATCCATCTCATTCCACCATCTTTCATGCTCCCATTCACCCTCCCTCACATTTGCCCAGTCAAAGTTCTTCCATGTTCCCTATGCCTCTTCCCTCCCTGTTATGGATCAGCATCCACATATCAGAGAGAACATTTGGCCTTTAGTTTGGGGGATTGGCTTACTTCGCTTAGCATGATATCTCCAAATCCATCCATTTACCTGCAAATTCCATAATTTTATTCTCTTTTAATGCTGAGTAATATTCCATTGTGTATAGATAGCACAGTTTCTTTATCCATTCGTCTATTGAAGGGCCTCTATGTTGCGTCCACAGTTTAGCTACTGTGAATGGAGCTTCTATAAACATTGATATGGCTGTGTTACTATAGTATGCTGATCTTAAGTCCTGTTATTTTCTAATAATGAATGATCACCTGGTGTAATCTCAACCTTGCCCATTGTATTAGTAAGATAGGCTAAGTTTTGATGTTATGACAATACAGTCCTATGTTTTCAATAGCTTAACACATGAAGATTTATGTCTTGCCAATGTAAAGTCTTTCCTCATCCACTGACTCTCCAAAATTGCTCTCTTCCAGTAGTATCTTCCAAATCCACCTTTCTTGCCTTTTGTAGTGACCACATGAAGAACACTGGTGCAGAAGAGGAGAGTTGGAAGGCTCTCGGCTGGATATTAATGCTTCAACATGGAGGTATCAACATCACTTCCACGCCTAGCTGAAGTAGTCACATGAGCTCATCTAGTTAGAGGATGTGCAGGAGACTGCTCGTAATTGAGAAGTATATTTCTATCATACTCCTTTTGCATAGCCTTTCCCAAATAAGTGTATGTAGTACAAATCAATAAGTCCTTTGCTATTCCCTCTTTTTTCCTACTTCTTTCTGTCACTGTGACCCTCCTACTTCCCATGCTCTTCTCTCAAGTCCTCAGCTCCATTCTCAATACATTCTAAATGTATTTCTTCCTTTCTGTAGCATGCAAATATGCAAGTCAGTTTACTGCATTATAGTCCCTAGGAGAAGCTCTTTCTCATCCGAGGAACATCAGGTCTCTCTATTATTATTATACCATCCATAGAATATACGATAAAATGAGGCTAATTACCTTCTTTTTTTTCTTGGGAGGGTTATTTGCTTCTTTTATCAATTTAATGTGTCTTCTTAAATTCCAGAAATTACTTGAAACTCACATATTGTAGAAATGACCAAAATGGAAAGGCCCTGGAGAGTTGTTGCTTGATTTTGGAGCTAGAAGAGCGGTTAAATTTAGGATTTGTCTAGTAGTGTTTGTCTGTCACATATGGTTCATGGCATTACCAGAGCTGGCAGCATGAGGACCGTCCTTGTGGCATACATCAGCCAGTTTCTTCCCTCCCTGAGCCTAGGATGGAGGGACATAGATGCAATGTGCATGTCAGATAGGAAGGACTCCCTGTGTTCCCTTGCAGCATAACATAGATGGCAGTTAGTAATATGGATACGTTACAATGCAGAGCAGACTGTCTATCTGAATATGAAGTCTGAAGATGAACCACACTCAAGGATAGCTTGAGTATCAGAAAATGGACAGGTATTTTTCCTAATTTTCTTTTCTTTCTTTTTTTTTTCTTCTTCTTTTTTTTTTTTTTTTTTTTTTGACCCACTAAACTGTATCTTTGCACTTTGGTTGTGTTGTGTCCCAGAACGGAAGTCCTAGACTCTTAGACTATCCAATTTCTATCCTATCTCTAATATCCTGCTAAATTTCTTCCTTCCTGATTTCTTCTTTTTGTAATGATTTAGTTTTACTAAAAATGCTGTCTGCATCTCAGAACATAAAACTTTAAGGCATATTATCATATTTTTTTTAAAGAGAGAGTGAGAGAGAGAGAGAATTTTTTAATATTTATTTTTTAGTTTTCGGCGGACACAACATCTTTGTTTGTATGTGGTGCTGAGGATGGAACCTGGGCCACACGCATGCCAGGCGAGCGCGCTACCGCTTGAGCCACATCCCCAGCCCATATTATCATATATTTGTTATAGTTTCACAGGTTATAATGTAAATATTCTATAAAACATTGAATCTCTCTCTTTCTCTCTCTCTCTCTCTCTCTCTCTCTCTCTCTCTCTCTCTCTCTCTTTCACACACACACACAAACACACACACACAAACATACACTTTATCAAATAATTCAAGAACCTCTGAGAATCTCTTGGACAAAATTAAGGGTTCCACCTTTAATATCAATGTGAATCTGGATTTTATTTCATATAATTCAACCAAATCCTATATGTCACAACAGAATTACATGCAGACACAGATATGAGAATCCAACCATCTTTCATGAAGCCAAACATTAAATATATTTATGCAAATGTAAGACAATATTATTCACTTCACTGACTGTTTTTGTTTTGAAACACATAGTGTTATGGTTTGGATGTCAGACGTCTCCCGAAAGCTCACAGGTGAGACAATGCAAGAAGGTTTAGAAGAGAAATGATTGGGTTGTAAGAGTCTTAACCCAATCAGTGAGTTAATTCCCTGACAGGGGTTAACTGAGTGGTAACTGAAGGCAGGTAAGGTGTGGATGGAGGAGGTGGGAATTAGAGCCATGGTTTTGGAGTGTATATTTGTATCTGGCAAGTGGAGACCTCTCTCTGCTTGCTGATATCATGATGTGATCTGCTTCCCTCTCTCACACTCTCCCCACATGATGTTCAGCCTCACCTCAAGCCCTGACAAGTGGAGCTGGCCTTCTATGGACTAAGGCCTCTGAAACCATGAGCCTTCAAATAAACCTTTTCTCCTCTACAATTGTGTTGGTCAGGTCTTTTAATCACAACAGCAAAAAAAAAAAAAAAAAAAGCTGACTAAAACACATAGTTGTTTTAAAAATTTTCTTGTGTAAATTTATTATTTATTATGGAGTCATGGTTATTTTAAATGAAATTAACACATGATATATAAAGTTAGTTTTAATTTCCAATATTTCAAATATCAAGAGATATAATACACAAAAGCTCTTTGGAGTCTTCGATCATTTTTAAGAATCTAAAAGCAATACTGAGACAAAAATGGGAACTTCTCACGTTGAGAACAAGGGTAGAAAACTCCTGCTCTAGTTTATTGTAACCTTTCTTCCCCCCTTATAAAACTAAGACAGCTCTGCAGATAACCATCATGTACAAAGACTGAAAGTTCCTACACAGACCGAGTGCAGTCTGATGCTGTGGACGTGAAGCCCCAGACTTTTTGATGTGGACAAAGTGTCATTGATTTCAGGCAGTCTTGAGACGGATCTCTGCATGTGTTGGAGGCCGTGAGAAGAAACAGGGAGGCTGTGATGGGCAGAATCCAGCAGGAGTCCAAAGTTATGCTGCTTCTACCCCATGGCTCCACCCGTCCAGGAACCTTAAGTCATCTGGCATGGCTGCCTCCAGAGTTTGGGCAAGAGCCCAGGGGAGGGTGAGGAAGGCAGGCAAAAGATGGCCCCCACGTTGCTTCAGATCTCCCCGTGGGCATCAAGGGACTGGTGGGATAGGAAACCCCTGGAGTGGGAAGACAGACGCTCCAGAGGGTGACTGTCACCTGAAATAAGAGGGCGAGAAAGAAACACCTAAGGGAAGCGTCTTCTAAGAAGGAGAATATAACTCTAACTGGAGCTCAAAAGAGAGCTTTCTGACCCAAAGCCTATATTTTCTTTGCATGGATTATTTATTTGAAGACACGCACTGCTCTTTTATAAATGCTTAATTTAGCAGAGAAGATTCATGATGTTTGTCGCTTGCCTTTTGTACACAGACAGATCTATAACTGGGACTGCTTCTTCTAAGTGTTTCTTTTATACACTCTTCTTAAACGCACTTATCCATTTCAACTAATTAAAACATCCATTTTATCTATTACCTGCCCATGTTTTTCCTGACAACATAAAGCTGTCTTCCTCTGAATATGTTTATTCTCTTTTAAATCTTCGCCTTGACCTTCAATCTCCCTACAAACTCATCTCATTTTTTTTTATTTTCACTTTCAAATATTTCCCCAAATTCCAAGATAATAATGTAGACATGTATGAATAGAAAACTGAATTCTCAGCCACAGGACTAACATCTGCAACTCTCCAACTGTTTGATCTTAAATATTCTCTCCACCTTTCTGTGACTCAAGTATTTGATTTGTAAAATTATTTTAATAATATACAATTTTTCATATCTCATAGAACATCTGAGAGGATAAAAGATTAGAGAGTATATGAAACTATTTTAGATAAAAGCAATGTACTGGTAAATAGGCACCATGCATAATATTGTCATTATACTGCATTACTCAGACATTATGTTCTGACCTCTGTGCTGTCATTTATTCTCCTCAAGCTATAGTTCCCTTGTTTGCACAAGCAAAACCTTCATTTATTTACTCAATAGCTTTTAGTGAATTATTGACTATGATTCAACCATGGGGGGATTGCAAATATAAGGAAATAGAACTTCATGACTCTGTTTATCATGGAGAATCCACAAAGTGATTCCTAAGACGAAAATACATGCTGTAGGTATCAGCAAGGACAAGTTAGGATCTGCTACAGTAATAAATAACCTCACATCTCAGTGGCCTAACCTTATACTGTAGTTAATCTCTAAAGACAGCCAAGAGTTATTTCTCTTCTCTCTGTATGTCCATGATGAACCTCCCAAGAAGATATAGAAACTTGCTTTGACTCTAGACTGGCCTTGTGAGTAGCTTTATTCAATAATATGTGATGGTCCAAACTTCTTTCTTGGCAGGACTGACATTTTTCTCTCTTGGAACATGGCCACCATCCTATAAGAAAATTGTATAGAATGTCCCTGGAGGATGAGCCCATGTGAAGGAAAGAAAACAAGTGGAGGAGGGAGATCACATGGAAAGAGACATACTGTGTGGAAGAGAACTAAAACACTCACCCCAACCACAGTGAGCCTGGGTGAGATCGGCTCACCTTCCCAGCAAGCCCACAGGTCCATGAGAAATTATGGATTGCTCTTCTTTGAACTATTTCATTTCAGGCTGGTTTTTTTTTTTTTGTGTGTGTGTGTGCAGCAATTAAATAAACATAGTACAAAAGGTTCTTGTCACTGATCATACCTGCTTATTGTGGGGTGGCAGGAAAGTTCTACTCTACAGTCACAAAGAAACCCAGATTAACAAAGACACCACCATTTTATAGGTATCTGATAGGTAAAACGGGCCCAATCCATCACTGAAACAGAGGGAGAGAGTAAGTAAATGTGCTTATGCATTAAAAATGACCCCTGTCATTTCTGCTCCCTATGCCTTCACTCTATAAATGTGGTGATTTGTCTCCAAATAACTGCAAAGGGCCAAAGCTGTGTATTCTGCTCTTGTGCCCTGAAAGGAGAGGAAAACAAAATGCAGGTGAGCACTGGAGTCGTCTCTCATGGCGCCTCACGGTGCTGTTCACAGTGGTAGGATAAACACAGACATGTCTTACCCTGGGTCAGGAAGCCTCTTAGTTGAGCTAAGAGCACAGCTTCAGGTCAAAGAATAAAAAGCAGGAGGTGACAAAGGCCGAAGGTGAGGGCTATCCAGTGAAAGGGACAGTGCATTCTGCAGTATGCAGAGAGGCCTGAGGAGGGATGGCATATTCCAAAAGTAGTACAGAGGGCCCGTGGTTGCGGTGTAAGCTGAAAACCTAGAGACCAGGGTGGACGGGCAAGTTCCTGCCATCTTTGAAAGGGTCTCACCGTATGTCCTACTCTGCAAACCACAGAAATTCCCTTGGAAGATTTAAAAAGAGGAGCAAAGGGGACAGATAGATTTTAAGGAAGAAATCCCACCAGTGGAAAGTGGGTTGAAATGAGGAAAGTAGATGGCGACAAAAAATCATGATGGTATCAGAACATATCTTGAAGCATTAATAGAGAAGCGATGTGAACGGCAGATTCAAAAGGTCATTCTACTTTAGTAGAATCGGTGAGCGTGAGTGACCACTGGGAGAGGACAGATTGAAAATAAGGGAGGGGGAGGAGCCAGAAGGAATCCCTGGATCTGTTGCTTATGAGATGCTCTGGGAACACGGGACAGAGATGAGGTTTCTGATGGGAAGGGAGAAAAGGACCCAGAGTTTCACTTGGGGGATCTGAGGCTTGAGATGCCCGTGGTGCGCACAGAGGAAAGGTGATCCATAGTTGAGCAGGGAACCTTGAAGTCAGGATATCAGGGAACAAGCTCAGAGGGAAAAACTCATTCAGGAAGGGGAGGATGCTAGTCCAGAGAGAAGCCACCACGAAGTGGAGAATGGAGAAGTGGCAGCCTGGAGAAGGGTCACCCTGAGGGAATTTCCTGGGGTCACCCTGAGTTCACAGAGGTTGAACTAGAGGAATGATCACGATGATGGCTGTGGCTAGTGGCCCTCCTTCTAATTTACTCCCCATCTTCATCTGAACTGGCATTCTCCATAAGACATGAATTCCCCCAAATAAAAGCTCGTATCTATGTTTCATCCACTTTTGAAAAATGTTGATTTGAGCCAGGCACGGTGGCACACACACCTGCAATCAGTGGCTTGGGAGGCTGAGGCAGGAGGATCGTGAGTTCAAAGCCAGCCTCAGCAACTTACAGGACGTGTCTCCAAAAGGAATATGAGACCAGGCTGGAAATGTGGCTCAGTGGTTAAAGTGCCCCCGGGTTCCATCTCTACGACCAAAAAAAAGAACAATTTTAGTTGAGGATAAGGTCTTTAAAAAATTGCGCATCTTAAAAAATGCACTGAGATTCTATACTGTAGGGGTTCAGAGATTTCACTCCATTAGAATTATTCGTTAAAAACAAATGAAAAAATAGGGGCTGGGGTTGTGCCTCAGCGGTGGAGTGCTCACCTTGCGTGTGCGAGGACCTGGTTTCCATCCTCAGCACCACATGAAAATAAATAAATAAAAGTGAGGGTATTGTGTCCAACAACAACTAAAAAATAAATATTTTTTTAAAAATGAAAAGATTTGGGGACAAGTGCATAGAGTACTGCATACATGGCATATATTAAGGGCTAGGCGCAGGAGTGGCAAACCACTCCCCAGTGCTAGGCGCAGGAGTGGCAAACCACTTGCCCCACAGGCACAACCCTGGGCATGAGGCCACGTGTTGCAGTCCCTGCACTTGCTACATGGTCCACCCCTAGACTGGTAGCTGCAGGGACAGTTGGCCAGCAACTTCACTGGTGGCTGCTTGTCATCTGCTTAGCTGCTGCCTGAGTATATAGACATGGTAACTGCACAGTAAAATCAGACCTGCTTCCTGCTTGGTCTCTGGAGGTCTTGATGAGTGACTCTGCAGCCACACTCTCCTGTACCCTGTTCCGTGGACCTCTTCACTGGACAAGAGAAAGCCCATGCAAAAAAATCGTATTTTAGCTTCTCATTCCCTATAGAATAAGATAGAGATGTTTGCCTGAATCCGATTTCTAAATTGAGTCACTAAGTAATTCAATCCAAAGTAGAGAATCACACTTTCCTTCAGTGTTTTCATTGAGATCAAGTTGAAGGTTATGCTGTGGCTGAGCGCATTACCAACTGCCCAGGACAGTTCCTTCCTTGTCCTCTGTTGGAAGGATAGGGTTTACCAAAGTCTGCTTGAGGCCTGTGGTTATTTTGATGTCGCCTGTCTCATGCCATGAGACAGGAAAATGTGCACTTGAGCCAAATTACACAAGTGTGTGTCCTGGCTTTAACATTAATGTGTACCTGGGTTTCAAAAAAAGGAAAAACAAAAACCCAAATTCCTTTCTTTTTTGGGGGGGATTCAGCCCTAACACCATTTCATTTAAGTTTCAGAGGTTTTAAGTTTCATCAAAGTCAAATTTGTTTATGTAAAATTACATACCAGATGTCCACTGCCATGGAAGTGGTGGATTATTTTAGTGCCAATGTGACCCTGTGGATTCCACAATTATATTCCAAAGCCAGGTTGTTTATAGAAGGTTTCACCAAAGACCATGTAGAAATTTGGTAATATGTGGCCTATGGTTTCGAAGACAGATCACTTTTATGTTTTTTTCCTATCTCCTTTAGAAATTCAGAGCTTGTAAAATTGAAGTTTGAAGAAGTGCAAATTAATGGTGAGATTTTCTATTTTTAAATGTATTCTGATACCCCTTGTTAGCAGCCTGGCACATACTGTTTCGGGTGAGATATAGGAACATAGGCATTAAGCTACACTCTTCTTCTGTAGCCGTGATTGTCAACTTCATGGCACAGCAACCACACCTGAGGGATTTTTAAAAACAAAAATTGCTGAATCCAACCCCTGAGCTTCTGGTTCAACTCTTGGTGACAGCCTGAGAAATTGCATCTCTGCCAAGTTCCCAGATGATGCTATTGTTAGGGGTCCAAAGGTCACACCTTCTCATGCCTGATAAAAACATCTGTTCAAACCAAAGCTGACCAGTAAGACCAATGACCTAATGTATTAGTTACTTTGCCGCTGCTCTAACAAAGTACCTGAAGCCATATAATTTATAAAGAAAAAAGATTTAGTCAGCTCTCAATTTTGAATCTGAAAGTCTAAACAACATGAAACAGATTCTATCAAGATTCCCCTGATTATATCACCAAATGACAGAGGCCATCATGACAGAAAAATGTGTGAGAGGGAGCAATCACAAGGCAAGACAGGAAGTCTAGGGACCAGAGAGGGACTGGTCTTGATCTTTTTGTAGCAACCTGTTCTTGAGAGAATGAACAGAGGGTCCCATGAGAACTACCTAAAGGCTTTCTGAGGACAGCACCTCCAATGACCTGATTAACTTCCATCAGGCTCCACCTCTTTTTTTTTTTTCATATCTCATGTATTCTTTATTTCCTTCCAGAATAATTCTCACCAGGCTTCTGGGGGAACCAACTGTTTTGAGGAATTCTAGAATGCTGGAAATTGCTGAGGGAGAAAAAAAAGCCTGAGAAATAGAAATGATCACCCTTTCCTCCTTTTTTTTTTTTCTAATGCCTGGTTTATTTCTCTTGACATAATGCTCTTCAGTTCCATCCATTTTCCTGCAAGTGACGTAATTTCATTTTTTTTTATTTATTTTTTTTATTGATTGTTCAAAACATTACAGAGCTCAAGACATATCATCTTTCATACATTCGACTCAATTGGGTTTTGAACTCCCCAAATACATAATACAGACTCACTTCTGTTACATACTCACGTTTTTACATAATGGCATATTAGTGACTGTTGTATTCTGCTACCTTTCCTATCCCCTACTATCCCCCCTCCCCTCCCCTCCCCTCCCATCTTCCCTCTCTACCTCCTCTGCTGTTGTTCAGTTCTCTCCCCTTTTTCCCCCCACCCCCTTGCCCCTCATAACCTCTTATAATTTTGTGTATCACTGAAGGTCTCCTACCATTTCCATATGTTTTCCCTTCTCTCTTCCTTTCTCTCTCCCCATTCGTCTTAGTTTACTGGTAGTCTTTTCCTCATGCTCTTCCTTCCTGTTCTATTCTTAGTGGCTCTCTTTATATCAAAGAAGACATTTGACATTTGTTTTTTAGGGCTTGGCTAGCTTCACTTAGCATAATCTGCTCTAATGCCATCCATTTCCCTGCAAATTCTATGATTTTGTCGTTTCTTAGTGCTGCATAATACTCCATTGTGTATAGCTGCCACAATTTTTTTATCCACTCATCTATTGAAGGGCATCTAGGTTGGTTCCACAGTCTAGCTATTGTGAATTGTGCTGCTATAATCATTGATGTGGCCGTATCCGTATAGTGTGCTCTTTTAAGGTCCTCAGGGAATAGTCCAAGAAGGGCAATAGCTGGGTCAAATGGTGGATCCATTCCCAGCTTTCCCAGGAATCTCCATACTGCTTTCCAAATTGGCCTCACCATTTTGCAGTCCCACCAGCAGTGAACAAGTGTGCCCTTTTCCCCACATCCTCGCCAACACTTATTGTTGTTTGACTTCATAATGGCTCAGGCTCCACCTCTTAAAGGCTCCACCCCCTCAACGTTTTCACACTGGGGACCACACTTCAAGTGCCTGAAGCCTTGAGGGAAAACCATAGCACCTGTGGTCTGGGGTGGAAGATGAACTGGTCCAATTAACTGCTTCTTCTCAAGAATTCAAAGCAACACTAGTGATTCATGAGAGGGAAACAGGAGAGGAGGAGCGAGGGAGAGTGTTTCAGCAGTCTGAATATCCAGACCAGTGTCTCTCAAACTGTATTTTGCATCAGAATCATCTGGAAGGCCTTACAATGCAGAGTTAAGAAGTACTACCTTACGCAAATAAACGAAATGAGGGTGCATAATAAGTAAAGAGCAAATGAAACAAATCAGAGAGCTCCAAAAGCTGCCTGTACCCACCAGAGTTCTCCAAAGGAGCAACACTGGCATCAACTGGGAACACATTCAAAAGCTAAATTATCAGGTTTAACTAAACTTTGATGGTGGGGTAATCTATCTATCAAGCTCCCAAGAGGACATTGATGCATGCTGAATTTTGAGAACCTATGAAGAGTGTAGCTGTATGGTTGTAGCAACTCTGACTACAAAAAAAAACTCCAGATCTAATATTTATGAGGAATATTACCAATTAAAAGTGTTTGAATAAATCCTGTTCACTAAAGGTGGCTAGAGACTTTGCTGCTCTGTACAATCAGTTCTACTAACTTAAATTTACTAGGAAATCAGAGCCCCAAAGAGAGATTATCTTCAATGTTCTCAGTTGCTATAAGGGTTAAATAAGCCATTCTATAAAATAATGCAGTTTCCTTCATTGAAAGTAGATAAGCAACTTGTGGATAGCTATCTGCACAGATGTTGTCAAAGGAATTCCTGGAGTGAGCAGGAACTGGGGCCAGATGATACCTTTGGTCTTTCCGAATCTGAGAGTCTCTAACATTTTGCTTTTAGCCATTTTGTTATTTCGGAAAATCAGAAAGTTAAGCTAGGATTAACATCATTCATCCATCGGAAAATTATCCATTGAAAAATTATTCATAAATGTATTTGTATTGTATCTGAATTCTGCTATTTTATATAAACCTCTTTACACATTTCTAATCAAGATTTGGAAAATATCTATGATTAGTCTTGTCCATATGCTTTCTCAATATTTAATACTAAAATATCATGGAAACTCAATGAAAGCAATGGTAAATTAATATTAAAAAATTGCAACTCTATTTCAAACTCTTCTATGAAATCCAGAATCCTATATTCCTCGCTCACTTGAATAAAAACGTATGGCCACCATGGAACTCTAAGCCTTATTCCCGGTGGTCCATTGTTGCTCTACTCCTTTTCTCCCTCCTACTCCAGACCCAAACTTTCTAGGAACAGTGGCTTTCCCTGCTGTCAATGCTATAGGCTTGGCTGGAGCATGCATCTTGGTTTGCCCAACGTTACATGGCAGAAGTGAGCTGGGTCTAAAGAGAGCTGAGTCCAAAGAGGCATTGTGCATTTTTGCTCTCTTCTCTAAGAGCTTCTTTCTGTCTTTCATGTTGAGGAAGCATATGCTCCTCAGTCGTTATCACTTCAGCCCAGGTCCAAAAAAAAAACTGTGGGATAAACCTGTCCCAACTTATCCCAGAACTTACTTACTTTTGTAAGTAATGGTGTCATTATTGTTTTCTGGTTGGTTTGTTTTGTGTAAGAATAATACAGTTTTCAAGCTGATTCTTTGTGAAACCCATCCTTTCTATTTTTCTTTGTTTCTTAGGAAAATTTGTACATGGAAACATCTATAGAAATTATGAAGGATGACCATGGATTCATAAATAAGCTTAATGATTGCAAAAGTTTATACAATGTCTGTCATTTGCTTTACTTTCCTACCATCACTCTTTTTCCCCCTGTACCTTTGAATTCCCTGGAGTACACTAAAGAAGATCCCAGATATTGTACCATTTCAACAACTCCCACCAAGAACTTCAGTACATATCTCAAAAAAATAAACAACATTCTTCTATAGCAGTAGCTTTGAAGAACTATTCTCAAATTTATTCTGGTCCATTTCTAATAGGATCATTTGGGTAGTTCTATCTCTTAAATCACATTTAAGTATTTTTAAATTAGAAGAGTATCTCCTTTATTACTATTTCCACTGACTTACTGAAGAAATGTGGCCAATTTTTCTATGGAAATATCTCGTTTTAGAGATTGGGTTAAGTGCTACCTCATGGTAACCTTCAACTTGTTTGTGTAGCCCAGAAATACAAGTAGACCAGAAATTAGAGATGGAGGACTTATTAGATTATAGTTATAATATAATATAATATAATATAATCAGGAAGAGTAAGACCTCATGGTCAGTGTCATGTATGACATATTCCATGCATCAAGTTCAATAAGACAGCTGGTTATTTTATATTTGATAGGGCTAAGCAATATTATTTATTTACTTTATAAACATATAGCTGAATATTTTGTGGTATATTTATCCTTTCTATATGTACATATCAATATTTTCTCTTTCTCTTTTTTTGTGGGGGGATACTAGGGATTGAAGTCAGGGGCACTTGACCACTGAGCCACATCCCCAGCCTGATTTTTTTATAGTTTAGAGACAGGGTCTCACTGAGTTGCTTAGTGCCTCGCTTTTGCTGAGGCTGGCTTTGAACTCATGATCCTCCTGCCTCAGCCTCCTAAGCCACTGGGATTACAAGCATGGGCCACCAAGTCCTGCTTTTTTTTTCTTCCTACACAAAAGGTAACATGTTATTTTATTTTTATGTGTGTGTGTGTGTGCGCGCAACTGAGGAATGAATCCAGTGGGATTTTATCAAAGCACCTCATCCCCAGCCTTTTTGTTTGTTTTTAATATTGATTTAAGTTATACATGCACACAATATCTTTACTTTGTTTATTTATTTTTATGTGGTGCTGAGGATTGAACACCGTGCCTCACATATTTGAGGCAAGCGCTCTGCCAGTGAGCCACAATCCCAGCCCTCCTTTTGTTTTTTATTTAGAGATAGGATATTGCTAAATTGCTGAGAGTGACTGCAAATTTATAATCCTGCCTCTGCCTCCTGAGTTGCTGGGATTATAGGCATATGCCACCCTGCCCAGATATAATCATTTTAATTTGTTGCCTTAAAAAAACTTTAGAGTATATTCTGAAAATTACTCCATATCAGTATACAGAAATCTCATTCTTCTTTTTATACAGCTGCATAGCATAGTACTCCCCTGTGTGATAGATACATCATAATTTTTTCAACTACATTAACCAATATAAAGTTATTTGAGCTTGCTGGAAGTTGGTTGTTTTTTGAATTTTATTCTTTTCATACACATTGGTCAGATTAGGGTTTTTGTTTTACTATGATTGTTTTGAGAAGTCATTTTTTCCTAAAAAGTTATCTTTTCTTTTAGATTTTCAAATAAATTTGAATAGATTTTTTAAAAATTAAATTTACAGAAGACAGCTTATTTTATCATTGTTTTGAATTTCCATTTGTTTTACATTTGATTTCCTCCTGGACATTTTGGGGTTTTTTTTATTTGCACTTTTATGCTTCCTTTGTTTGTGTGGATAATGGTAGCCAGTTATCTGGCTGACTGATGGAAATTTGAAAGAACCGATATTTGATTTTACTCATCACCTCCTCTGTGTCTCATGACCTGTCATTAGTCGTTCTCCGTCTTTTACTTCTTGCTGCTTTTGTTGGGTTTGCTTTGTTCGTTTCCTAACTTTTTGAGTTGGAAACTTATTCCATTGGTCATCAGTCTATTATTATATTCAACACCATGAATTTTTCTCTGAATACTTCATTCCACAAATTCTAATTTAAAATGTTTTTATTATCATTGTGTTCCAGTTGATCCTTAGTTTTTATTTATTTTTTTATTTCTTCTTTGATCCCAAAGTTACTTAACAACAAGTTTATTTTATTTTTATTTAGTTAGATTCCAGGCAGATCGACCTGGGAAGACACAGACAAATGGCCAACAGCTCTTTTAAGACTACTAAAACCATAATCTATTTGCTGAAATTAAAAAGGTTATTAATTTCATCTTAATGTTTTACAAATCAAATAAAATTATTTATTTGTCCATCATTTTTCACTTTAAAATTGTTGATTTAAAATTCTATATATTAAAGCCATCATCTTCCCTGGCATTTCTTCAAGAACAGAGATCTGAAATCCCCAAGTAACATAAATTATAAAACTTAGGGGATTTCACAAGATAGTGAACTATTTTCACTAAGTACAACATCTGTTTCACAGCAGTAAATACAAGAAGTAAAAATTTCTTAGTAATTGAAGTGGCTTTCTAAGTTGGAAAAGAAAAACCAAAATAGAGTTCCTGGAATACAATAGAAACTCATTAACTGTGGTTTCTTTCCTCTAATTTTCTAAGAAGTGAGATTTTCACAATACCAGTAACAAAGAAGATCATCAGTTGCTTCCACAGCTTGGAGTAATATATGGGTGTCAATGAGCTTCATTTTGCATTAGTAAAAGACTAAATAGACATTGTTTGATTTTAAATGTAAGAAAACAGTAGGAAGAGATTTTTGATGAAAATATAGATTGATATGATGGAGAGTGCAAACCCTACTAGAGGCAGTATTAAAACCTGGAGGGCAAGGGAAGAGGTTAAAGAGAGAGAGAGAGAGAGAGAGAGAGAGAGAGAGAGAGAGAGAGAGAAGTGGAAAAGGCAAATAATGCTTTAGAACTTAATCAGACACTCAGGGCTCAGAAGTGTGTCTGAATTATTTATTTATTGGAACTAAGGATTTGAACCAGGGTTTCTTAACCACAGAGCCACATCCCCAGCCTTTTTAAAATTTTATTTATTTTGAGACAGGATCTTGCTAAGTTGCTTAGGGCCTTGCTAAGTTGCTTAGGGCCTCACTAAGTTGCTGAGGCTGGCTTCGAACTTGTGATCCTTCTGCCTCAGCCTCCTGAGCCTCTGGGATTACAGGTGTGCACCTCCATGCCTGGCCTGTGTCTGATTTAATTGAAGGAAAGATGCCCAGCTCACATTAGCCATCATTGCATGCTCACTAATAGCCGTGCTACTAACACAGCAATTTAAACATAAGGAAATAACTGGGGGTCAAACATGGATCGTAGGTTACGCCCACGATAGAGTAGTCTATTCCTTTAGGGTCCTCTCATTTATTACTATAAATTACCAGACACAACACAACCAATCCACAAAGGAAGACTCAGAAATGGGGAAAGAAGAATTTGGACTTCCTAGGAACCTTGAGATTGGAGGGGTGGTGCATAGCAAGTACCCTGGGTTTCCTGATCACTTCCACAGATCCTGAACCAGGATGTGGAGAAGCTACCTCCCCTACACCTATAAGCATGCAGAAAAAAAAATCATGTTGTTACTAACTGAAGGACCACAAGACAGATGGTGATTTAATGTCAGAAAACAATTATGGTGATCCCTGTCCTCTATCCTAGCCAAACACCAACAGAAAAACTTCACCCCAGAACCCTCAAAGCAGGTGATTCTTTGATTCTGGGCCAGGGGGTGTAGGCAGGTTCATACCCACGCAGTGGCAAGGAGACTCCAGCGGGGAGGGTGAGGGAGGACTGATTCTATGTACACTAGCACCATCGGACTTGACTCTCCCTATAATTTCTGTCACTTCATCCGTTTCCTGATAACTTATTTAAAAGGATCGATGAATGGGAAAAAAAAAGACATTAAGAGTTACAATAATCTGAAAGAAGGAACCATGTTCTCGAAAACAGTGTAGAAGAAAATACAGATCACCTGGTTAACCACAGAGATGGGGTAAAGGCCTCTAAGAAAGGAAGGAGTTGGAAAGGTCGGTTTCCTATCTTGATGGCAGAAGGCAAGGCCTTCAGGTAAGATAGAACTCAGTGATGATGGAAGGAAAGATTTATGACTGAGATCATGACTTCAGACCACTGACGTGAGTTTCCCAGATGTGCATGACCTTCCCAAAGTGCATCCAGTATTCTCATAGGCCACCTGCAGCCATCTGCACACCACGCCCTCTCTGGACCATGGCTTCCAGATCTGTCCTGTTCTCTCCATCTTGGCCTCTTCAGAGAATAGGAGATCAGCATTTTTATTCAAGGGGAGACTTATAAAAGCAAAGTGCTGAGGCATCTCGAGGAAATCCATCACAAATACTGAGATGATCATGAGAGGGAAGGATAAGAAAACCATGGTGCAGCCCACAGGTCCCTGAAGGATGAAGGTTTATGCTGAAGGCCAAGTACATCTTGGCACACAGCTTGCTGACTGTGTCTGATTCTTGGTTGATAACTAAGGGTCAAGGAGTCTAATCAAATTTGTGCTATTCTATTATACACTCAGATAGAGTCGATTCCCTTGGCCAGCATTTGAAATCCACATGGAAGTACACCATCAGCAAATCCTCTTTTTATCTGTCTGCTCTCCTCTCCTGCCTTTGCGCCTCAGAGCCATATAGGTAGTTTTGTTTTTTTTTTATTCTTTTCTTTTCTCTCTCTCTTTTTTAATCATTCTTTCTTTTTTTGTCTTTCTTTTTTGTTGTTGTTGTCATTTAGTGAACAGATCTACTGATGGGGTTGGCAGAACACTCTTATTATTGCAAAAATTATAAGTGGGCTCCATCTGCATGCAGAAATCACCAAGGGAAGTAAAAATGCTATAGCTGCATAATCCAGATGTTGATGAATGCACGGACTCCAAGTGCCCTTCCATCCTCCAAAAGCATTCCAGAGTCCAACCCACAATCAAAATTAAGACCATCCAGCAGTAGGGCGCTCAACAATAAAACTTAATTACTGCAGCACTTAGAAGGCCAAGATTCAATTACATTATGTACTCTTAATTGAAATATAGAATATATCTCAGTAATAAACTTCATATTTTCTCAAGATCAGAATTCTCTTTAAAAAAGAAAGAAAGAAAGAAAGCCCTGGTTTATAACAAATATGTTTGTTTTCCTTAGCTAATAATTCCTAGCTTAGAGGAGAAGTTAATATCTTTTAAATGAAAAACTAATATCTTTCTATGGTAGTGTCTTTCTTCCTTTCTTTTCTTTTTCTCCTTCTCCTGTTTTTTTCTCTTTTTTTGACCCATCTGGTTTGTCAGAAAAGTCTCCTACCTCTGACATTTATACAATATCATGCAAATGTCAAAATCTGAATGTCATCTTCAAAGACCCTTTTATGTCAGGCAACCCCTCTATAGGGAAAAAATAAACAATTTTATGTATGCATGCTTGATGCCAGTCCAATTAATAAAAGCCTTTTTTTGCTATGCTTGGCTACAAGCAAGTTTCTCTTTTGAAAATGAACAGAGGGAGAATGAGATAAAAGGTCTGTATTGTTTCCTTGCAAATTTTACAGTTTCATTTTTAATTTGTGTTTGGATGTGAGGATCTTGATGCAGATGGTGTGATAGTCCACAGTATGTTCTGAGAACCTGAAATGATAACAAAGGTATGCAAATTGAGAAGGTGCTTTGGATGAAAGCCAAGATATCCAATTTTACAATAGCTGAAAACAAATTGATATGCCCAGCAAACTACTCAGAGTAGCACTAGGAAATGTAACAGTGCCAAAACAAATTATATTAATGACCTTAGCAGTTTGTTCAATTCTATTGGCCAGCTTAATGTTGGGTACATTTGTCTGCATTGGCAATTCATTTACTGGGCAAAATAACTTTTCCGGAAAAAAAAAAAAAGCCAAAACAAAACAAAAATGATGAACTTACTGAAAAATTAATCTTCAAAATTATAAAATACATGATACAATTATTTGGCACCTGTAGAATGCACACTGATATTTAGAGAACTAAAAAGTAAAAACTGTAAACATTTAAAATTTAAGAGAAAATATCTGAAATTGTCATTTTAGGGAAAGGATATTTTTTAACCGTAAATCAAACATAGCAGTCCATAAAACTGAGTTCTGTAAATAATAATGTTCAATCCACTTAAAAGGGAAATTTAGCCAAAATGACTGCAATAAAGTAAATCTCAACAATTTTATTTATGTCAAATTGGCCAGGGTTTTAATAGAAATTTTGTTAAATTCCATGATTCCAACACTAAAATGGGTTGTCTTAAAAGGCACAATGAAAAGAAGCTAAATGAGGAGGAAGGGAGGTATAAAACTACTATAGAAATGGAAACTCATGATATGAAATCTAATTCATAATGTACTATGTCCAATTATAAGTATATTTACAATTACTTGGCATCATCTTGTACTTGAACTTAAAAATAACAATTGGAAAGAGCCATTGAGAGCTATTTTTGTATGGTATCTGATGTTTACAGCCTTTTTAATGATTATTGAAATCTTATGTTCTGAATTTAAAATGTTGCAAATAAGAATGATGATTTAATCTTAAATACTACTCAAAATGTAATTCAAGACTGATGAAAATGCTGAATACAAGTTGGCGGTTTACTAATCCTGATGCACACTTCAAGGCAAATGTCTTACAAATGAATACCAGATTTCAAAGTGTTTTATTTCTTGGGTAATTCATCAGACCTGCCATAAGAAAACAAAATGCAAACATCATTGGAACAGATGCAGTTCAATTTTCAAAATCAATAAAATGTTTTCAAAGGTACAATGCAACAACAGTGACTTTTGTCATATTTTTGTCAAGGAAAAAAAACATGTATGATGTTTATGGTTCCAACCCCAATGAGTCCAGAATTACTTATAAATTGATGATGCCACTTGTTGCTCAGAAATTAGTCTCCTAAAGCAAGAGCCATGCAAGCAGGAGAACAGATTCTGAAAAATATTATAATTTGGGCCTCATTGTAAAATTAAAAAAAAAAAGTAATGACCATAGCACTCCACATTTCTCATCACATAATAGTTTTTGGAAAAAAAAACATTAAAGGGTTATGGCCTCCTTTGGGAAGATAATATACATTCACAATATTCAGATGATCATTGAAGGATATCAAGGCACAAGAAAATACACATTCCCCAATGAAACTGATCACTCACTCACTCAAATTTTTCCCCCAAATTAGAAATAAACTCTTAATTTTGGAATACAATTATTCTGATTCCAGAATTCTTATCCTTATGTTTCTTCCTCCTTCTCCTCTTTTTCTTTTTTTTTAAATTTTTTTTAAATACCTTTCTCTCTCTCTTTTTTTTTCCAAAGTATTTCTGATTTGAAACTTTTAAAAAGAGAAATGACAGGAAACAGTGACTCTTTTTATTCAATAAATAGGCCATGGTTCCAGTGCTCCCCTCTGTTACCTGTTTCTTGTCTCTTGATGTTAGTTGAAGGTCAACGAGGCCTCAACAAATTGTGAGAGTAGGAATACCACAAGTTTAGTCATGTACAGTGAGCACAACAGGTGAACACATGGCAGCCACAGTGAGGCATAGATATAAACAGTATTTATAGAGGACATCTTGCAGCTAGGAGCTGGGAGATAGGGTATGTAATTAGACAGCAGTGTTTCTATTAAAAAAAAAAAAACACAAAACAACTCTTTTCATCTTAAGAGTAGTTCTGCAGAGAAGTGCTCTTGATTTATGTTAGGCAAATATGAGAAAAGCTTCAACCTGCAACAAATAACAGCACTTATTAGCTATTTAATCTAAGTAACAGCAAAATATAGGGTTTCTGATAAAGCCCCAAGTGACCCCTGGTTTAGGGGGGAAAAATGCTCTGAAAAGAAGATCTTGGAACTGTCCATCAATTTCTGAAACACACAGAAATCCCGAGCAGTGAGGCAATGTACTCTCGGTCTTCATGCATAGTACATACCAAATAGGTGAAGTAGTATGTAAAGTGAATTTTAATTGGTTATAATTGTCATTTCATTTAGTAAAGAATTGTCTGGAGACCAAGATATCAATTAGCACTCTATGGACTCTGTGACTTATGAAAATTTGCATAGAGAGAGTCGATATGCTCAAGCAGTAGATATACTTTAATTAAGAAAATGGTACAATAATTTAAAGACCTTTAAAGTATCAATTAATTGCTACTGAGGTAGTGTTTGAGTACCAACTTGGTAAAGTCAAAATCACTGTGTATGGTTTAAGTGAACAAAGAAAATGCTTGAATTTTTCGACCTGATTTTTTTTTGGTCAAGGCATTTATTTGATATGCTGCATGAAAAATTGCAACACTAAATAAACACACAAAAAATAGAGATGTCTAATAATGGTGGAAATTTTCTTTATTAATTGTAAGCCTTGATATGCACTCATCTTGTGAAAAGGGAGAAAAAAAATATTAAATCAAGGGTCCCCCAAGAAGATCTCTTTCATATGTCCTTCATTTCCTTAGAATTAATGGACGTTCGGGCATCAATAAGGTAGGAAAAAAAAAAAGATGATTGATGTATTTCGTTTTATTATTAAATTGTTGGTAACCAAGGCAGCTTTTCTTTTTCTCCATAGGGATGAAGAGGGACCTGTCCCTTTTTAACCACTTGCTCGGAGTGACTTTTATACCCAATATCAGTGAGAAGAGAAGGTGAATGTCACCTCTCTTCTCTTCCTCCTCCTGCCAATGCCTACTCCCTCCTTTGATTGACAGCTACTAATCTTCCCGCCCTAAGTGCCATGAAGACACTTTATTAAGACAAACAGCCAAGGAAATCTAGGAATGGAGCAAGTCTGCAGTGAGTTATTATCGGGCTTGTATTTATCTCAGCTTTGTAATTTTTTTTCAGTGATATGCAAATCCTGAAATAGATCTTCTGCTATTGAAGGACAGGTCCCTCTGTTAATTGATCCACTGTGATTCACTCTACCCTCTTTCAGCTCTCAGCCAGGGAAATGTGCTACATGAAAGGGGCTCAGAGCTCTACACAGGACACAGAAATTCTCCCCCAAAAAGAACTTCCACAACAAAAATGAATTTTTGCTTCAGAAAACAAAACAAAACAAAACAAAACACATTCTCTCTCAATAGAATCTGCCCAGCAGATCAAACTGATTTATTTGTTTATTAGTTGCGTAGGAAATGCTCTTTCAAATTATATCCAAATGTGATTTCAAATGGGATTTACATTTTCTCTTGAAACCCACTGAGCTCACAAATATTGTAAATATATTAAAACTAATTCAGAGAGAACCAACATTTATTTTTTTTCATAACAAAAGAAATGAAAGGAAGTTCATGAAGTAGAAAATTTGGTTTTCCTCAGAGTAGTTCTTTTTGCAATTTAAAAGAAAAAACAGGTGTACACTCCCAGGCTTTTCCACTCAGAGAGCAGTTGTTCTTTGTCATTTTGTCTCTTTAAAATCATTCCATGTGTGTGTCTGCACCTATGTGCCCACCTCAACACGTTTACCACTAGCACATTAATAATGATGATAATAGGGCTGGGGCGGTGGCTCAGTGGTAGAGTGCTTGCCTAGCATGTGTGAGGCACTGGGTTCAATCCTCAGCACTGCATATGAATAAATGAAATAAAGGTATTTTTAAAAAGGATGATGATAATAATAATAGTAATATGTCTTTAGTACATCTTTATTGTCCCCCTAGCTTGGGGCATTTAAAATGTTGATGTGGCATGTGAAAGCAGGATTGGAACAAAGACAAATAAAAAATTATGGAATAAACAGCTAAATATTGATTAGTATTCTTCTGCACAGAGTCTGTGTAGCATTGGAGAAAAATGGACAGAAAATCAGGAAGACTTGATGTTGCAATCAGTGCCACACCAGTTTTCTCCTTTTCAAATTCAGTGTCTTTTCTAGGTTATTAATAATAATGGCGATAATCTTTTAAAGACAGTTCATGCTCTCCATGAACTTGAAATACCAGAGGGTGGGGTATTGTTCTGTAAAGTGTCATTGTAAATATGTGTTTTCTACTACATACTATCGATACATGTGGTAATATAGTGATTTTTCCTACAGTGTGGTCAAGTAAGTTTGGGGAACAGGCTATATATTTAGAGATTCTTACTTCACATTACACATCCAGTGCTTTGTGAAGTCTATCAAGGGTATTGCAAACCAATTTCTGCATGCCTCACTCTTATCAAGTATTAACAGCTAACACTTAGACCCATATGTTGCATATTCTATAAAGATCTAGAAATGTAATTGATTATTTAAGAGCTTCTTCTCTTCCACACTGTGGCCCAAGCTGATGATGATGATGATGATGATGATGATGATGATGATGATGATGATGATGATGTTGATGATTTAAAAAACAGGGAAACTTCATTTCTGTTAGCTGAGAGTATATATCCTGGCTCCGTCTGCCACCCTGCATGAATGAGCCCCTCTCAAGTTGATATCCCCTAGAGCTGACTTGGTCATGGTGGTAACAGAATGCTTTTGTCTGCCAGGGGAGATTTGATAATATGTATGACATTTGGGGCTGTTACATCTTGAAGGTTTGTATTAGTCAGCTTTCCATTACTATAACATCAACTGAGATGTTGAACTTATAAAGAGGAAAGGTCTATTTTGGCTTGGAGCTTTAGATATTTAAATCCAGAATCAGTTGACCCTGTGGCTTTGAAAGAAAGCCACATCGTGGTAGAAGTGTCTGGCACAGCAAAACCATTCAGCTCATCGCCAGGAAGCAAAAGAGTGAAAGTCAAAGGGGTTGGGGCCCCCCGCTATTCCCTTCAGGGACATGCCTCCAATGACTTCAGGACCTCATCTCACTAGGTTCCATCTCTTAAAGACCCTACCACTTCCAGCAGCACCATGCAGGGACCAAGATTTTCACATATGAAGATTTGGGGGCTTAAGACTGAAACTACAGAGGATCCTATGGGCATCTAGTGCTCTCTGCCCTGAAGTTCCGTCTGGTGGAGGAGTCTGAGGAAGTGCTTTGTACCCATGTTTTGGGGAAAGTCTCTCTGATGTTGGGGGCAGCTTCCCTCCAAACCCTGCCTTCCAGTGCTACTCCCACACCCAGGTAAAGCCGCAGCAGTTTTGTCCAAAGCTCTGTATGGAGCCCCAGGTTCCTGTGAGACTGGATAGAGGCTGAACATGCTCTTTATTTCAAGAAAAACTTGTGCTGTTCCATATGTTAAAAAAAATGTTATTTTCTCTTTCCAGTAACAATACACATTTTAATATTTATTAAATATATCTTTTTCCTATAAAATTTCCTTTCATATATAAAACTCATAGTGAATCACAAATAAACACAGGAAAATACTGTCTCTATACACAGAGATTATAGCATGAGGTTCCAAAACCCTGGACATAGTTTACAACGCCATTTAAAAAGTCATTGGACAGTCCAGTAAAATACTGAGTTCTCAAATTTGCTCTTCATTCATGATTCCATGCATTTCCATGAATACTGATTTTGATAAGACTTATTCTATTGTAACATGGTTGTCATACTCCCGAGAAACTGCTAGTTATCAAAGAGCTGTTTCTATAGCATTTTTTAAGACTCTCAATAATAATATTTAAGAAGAAATTAAAATAATAGAGGTGTTTCTATAACTATCAGGATAACTATCAGGATATTCCTTTAATATCCAAATATCATTGAGAAAATTCAATATTTAACATGATTTTTTTTAACTTCAGTATAATAAGTTCTCCTAAAATCACTATGCTTATCAGTAACAAGGATCTTTTCAATATTCTCATGCCCTTTAATGCCCATTGTTATAATAAAGAAAATTGAAATTACTTAAATAGAGCAACAATAAGAGTCAAGTAAATTATTTTCAGATTTCTGCTAGCTTCCAAAAGGAATTAAGCAATGTGCCCTACAAAATGTAGACTTAAAATCTAATGAGCTGACCAAATATTACCTACATTGCTTAAAGAAAAAATGAAACAAAAGAGAAATATCACTACTATGGAAATACCGGAAAAACATGGCCCATGTGCTCTAGAATTTTTGTCTCATTTTCAACATTTAGTAGGTAATAAAACAAATTCATTCTTTCTTTGCATGGGGGACCAGGGATTTAACTTGGGGGTTCCCAGCCACTGAGCCACATCCCTAGCCCTATTTAATCATTTATTTATTTATTTATTTATTGTATTTTATTTGGACAGTTGCTTAGCACCTTTCTTTTGCTGAAGCTGGCTTTGAACTCATGATCCTCCTGCCTCAGCCTCCTGAGCTGCTGGGATTACAGGCTTGTGCCATCACTGCCCACCACAAATTCGTTCTTAAGAATAGATTCTGTTACTGAGCTCCACACAACAGCTGTAATCCCAACAACCTGGGAGACTCAGGCAGGAGCACTGCAATTTTGAGGCCAGCCTGAGCAAATTAGTGAGGCCTTAAGAAATTTGGTGAGACCCTAAGTCAAAAATAAATAACAATAAAAGTAAATAAAAAGGACTGGGGATGTAGCTCAGTAGTAAAGCCCCCAGGTTCAATCCCAAGTATATTAAAACATTATATTACTGATCTCAAATAGGGAAAATAGAACTTGAGATATATTGTTAGCTAGAAGTTGACATGTCAGTATCCAAAATTAAATGTTCTACTCTTCTATTTCAAGTGAACTTGACAAACACTAAACTTCTACTAGGTTCCAAGTTCTACTTAATGGAGTTTTCAAGAACAATCACAGTGCATTTATCACCTTCAAATAGTTTTTTTTCTTTTATCCTTTCTTTTATCCTTTAGACTGAGTGAGATTAAAACTTTGTTCTAGCATTACCAAGTTCTGTTAATAGGCAGTTATTTTTCCTTGAAAAACTTGAGTATTGATGAGAATATCCTGAATAAAATCATGATCTAGACCATGCAGTTGTTGTAAACATAAAGAATGAGTGTAAAGTCTTGAGAAGGGTGCATTATGCTGTCTGAGCACATCTGGGAGATCTAGGTATTCCCAGACTTTATAGGTGATAGGTGGAGGTTATGCTAAAGGAACCACCTTTAATCAGAAACCTTCCAAAAGTAACAGAGAATTGACTTCACTGAACTGCAAATTCACCCAATACCTGCCATCACTAAATTGAGGAAACACTTTTATAACTCTTAGCAGGAGGCAGAAAGCATACTTGGCTGTACTTGGACCCATTATTCATTACTAAGTTCTGGTGTTTGGAAATGATGACAGTGTTAATGAATGTTTTATAATCACCATTTATCTCTAGATGAAAAGACAAGCAGGAACACCACCTCATTTCCTTATGGAAGCTCCTGCCTCTTCATCAGCTGGGCATATTTCTGTCTCAAAAGAGTAGCCTTGTGGGGAGCAGTGGTGCATGCCTGTAATCTCAGAGGCTTGGGAGGCTGAGGCAGGAGGACTGTGAGTTCAAAGCCAGCCTCAGCAAAAGCGAGGGACTACGCAACTTGGTGAGACCCTGTCTCTAAACAAAATACAAAACAGAGCTGGAGATGTGGCTCAGTGGTTGAGTTCAATCCCCAGTATCACCTTTCCCCCAAATAAAGAATATCCTCTAGAATATTTGAGCTTATTCTGTGTACAAAATCAAGACAAAACACAAAGAAAAATGTTATGATCTGAGAGGAAAAAACAAGCTGGTTGTTATTTTCTTTCAGTGAGAAGCCCAATGGCTTACTTCAGATCAGCTTTAGGGAGGACAAAAATTTTGAATGATACAACTGGGATAGGAAAAAATTAGAATATTTTTTTAAAGCAATAATTTCCCAATTTGAAGAACCATGAAAATGAGATATTCTTTAAGAAATAAAAGAATGTTGCTGAGAGATTTTAAACTGAAAAAAATTGGAAAAAGTGAGCCATTAGCCTAATATCACATTGTAGAACCAAACATAGGCATAAAATTATAGTATGTGTACACAGCTACTAAGTCAAGTTGTTACTTCTGTCCCCTTACAGGGAAGGAATATGATGATGGAGCTGATTCTTAGGTGAGATGACATGTAGAGCTTAAAACAAAAAGCAATGAGTACAAAATTCTCAAGGATGACTACATTAGGACATTATTGTAATAGAATTGTTACCAAAACAATTTTATTGCAAGGTTCAAAGAGTACAATGTGAAAGACCACTGAACTTGAATTAGACTCTCATATCCTAAAAAATTAAAAGACAAAAAAACTGTCCCTATCATAAAACTGCAGAGTGCAGCCCTAATCATCACTCACAAACTTCTGCTTCATTAGCCCAAAACTACTTCATATATTTATAATATATATGTGATATATTTCAGTGTATATATGCATGATATACTATGCATATGAGATAAAAGTGTTTATGAAATTGTATGTAACATGTATATATAGATATGTGTGTATACACCTGTACATATACTTTTATACACAATGTATAATATATACACATGTGTACTTTTTAGGAGGAGATATATTGATATATTTCTTGACATTATTCCTGAGAATAAAAATTTTCAGGTATATAGGCTTAAAATTTTTCTAAAAAATTATTCATTAGGAAAATGTATGCATTAGTGAAACAAATTAATTACAATATTGCTCTTTTATTATCACAACCTGGACTTCTGCAAAGGAGCATCCCTGATGGACATTCCAATGCATTGGACCACCCTCCTGTTTGATCACATCAGAGATGCTCTGCTTGTGATTTACACCCACAGAGATGTGTGTTCAAGAAATTCACTGTATCAGCTGTAGCTGTTAGTAGGATACATGTTACATAATGTGATAATGATTGCTTTATCATTAATCGGTGTATTTCATAGTTGTGTAAATCATAGTTGTATCACCCACAATCTGATAATAATATCATAATAAGGTTATATCAAACCCTGAAATAGAAAATATAGGCTAGAACCATGAAACTAGTTTGCACAAAATACCAAGTTTGAGTGATGGGGGGAAATTGTGACTTGACTTACAAATCATTTCACCCAAACCAGTGTCTTCCCCATCCAGGATAGCTAGTACAGGCATTCAATAATACAAACGTAATTCATAGTACTGTAGTTCCTGGGTTTTTTTTTTTAATACTGGGGATTGAATCCAGGGGCACTTAACCACTGAGTTCTATTCCCAGTCTTTTTTATTTTTTATTTTGAACTCTGGTCTCATTAAGTTGCTTAGGGCCTCCCTAAGTTGCTGAAGCTGGCTTTGAACTCTCAATCCTCCTGCCTCAGACTCCCAGGCTGCTAGGATTTCAGGCATATGCCATTGTGCCCAGCTACTATAGATGTTTTTAAGCTGAATATCCCTCCACTGTGTAGTGCTCATTAACCCAGATGCAGTTCCTCAATGGCTTTACTCCCTTTGGGGTTGAACGTGAAACCATTGGCTTAGCCCAAGGGCTCCTCTGGCTCTCACTCTTGGATCTGATTCCTTCGTGTCATTTCTCACATTCATTCTCATACTCCCCTCTCCCACTTCATCTTCAAACTACTGGAGACTCAATTTAAACTTTGTATCTGCATTATTCTCCTAACCCACATCTACTCCAGTTGTCATGTTTTATTCACCATCTAAGACCAAGCTTAAGAGTCATCTCCAGGGCACCTTTCCTGTGTTGTTCTGTCTCCAGATGCCTGTTCTCCCTTGGTGGTACACAGACCTGCTCCCTCTGCTCAGCTGCCATGCTGCCCATGAGCATCTCAGCACCTGCTCCTCTGTATTCTATTCATTTGTGCCACAGAAAGACCCGGCAGTGTCTGTCACCCTTATATCCTTGTGCCTGCGCCAGTGTCTGACACTTAAAAGTGCCCCAATAAATTGTGAACAAGTAACTGAATAGCTGGATTTGCTTTCCTTTCCCCCCAAGTATTAGAGCACTCAGGTTTTTCAGGGGCTTATACTTTAGTTTTGTGATAAAGTGTTTTCCAAACTGGGGGCACCCACTATTATGCTGAAAGAAATGGACTGAATATTTGCTTGGATAATATGAGCAGCATTTAACCTCAGGACAATTACCTCATAAATGCATAAATAAACAAATAAATATGCATATGCATATGTATATATGTATACATATAATTCTTTTCTGAAAACTGATATTATATGTGCATATATCAAAAAGAAATTGCTTTGGTATTTATATTAAATATGGTTATATAGAACCACACCATTGATTTAAACAAAGTTCACATTGAATCCTAAAAAGGCCACTGAGGATCAGAACTTTTACTTCTATCTCAGGAAAGATGCACACCAAAGAGTTCATTCTTTCCTGGATCCAAGAAATGGGAGCAAGAAGGGCTGGCTGACACGCATCCCTGTGTGACCTCTTCAGGGCATGCAAATGGTAGCTATGAAGGGGGTTAGAACAGGTGAGAAGCCCAACAAGGTAAAAGGAGATAAGTAAAAGGAAAAAGTTAACCAATGCAGATGATTGAAAGCTGATTTTCACAAGATCTAGAGTGGGATTCAACAGCCTTCCAAGTTGCCAAGATGCCAGGAGACCTGGGGAATTGGGGTGAACAGCCACGCTGCTGAGGTCTAAGACCCAAGCAAGAGTCAACAGGTAGAAAGGAATAGGGAAGAGAGGAGTTGGTTTGGTAGAGTAGTAGCTCCCAAACAGGTTATGTTACACACCTTACTGAGAGGAACACATATTCCCCAAATAAGTGTGTTTATTTCTTTTTAAATTCTATGCATGCACCACCATTACAAACTGCGGTTAGTAGCCCCCACCTGCCATGTTCAGGGGATGTTTTTGCAGCCTGCAGTGCATTTCTGAAACCAGAGATGGTACCACACTCAATATCAATTTTGCTTTTTTTTCTATACATACATATTTATGACATGTTTTATTTTATTTATAAATCAGGAACACCAAGAGATTAACAACATTAGTTAACAATAAAATAGAATATTTATAAAAATTCTATAATAGCCTACATTTTAAAACTTGAGTATCATTTGCTTTTGCATTAAGTTTCATATTTTCAGGCCAAGTTTGATTAAACTAACAGAATCTGTGGAAAAACTGAAGGTGCAGATAAGAGTAGACTACGATACTTAACTTGCAAAGATAGAAACATGAGAGGGTGAGATAAACGGCCCCAAAGAATCTCATCACGAGTTATTCATTGATAAAAGAAATAAAGGAATGTAGTATATATGGACAATGGAGTTTTATTCAACCATAAAGAAGAATGAAATTATGTCATTTCCACAAAAATGGATAGAACTTGAGAACATTATGTTAAGCAAGGGTCTGAAAGTCAAGGGTCCATATATTTTCTCTAATATATGGAAGCTATAGAGGGAAAAGGAAGAGGAAGTTGGTGGAGAGAGAGGTGAGTCCCGTGACAATCAGTGGAACATCAGTAGAGGAAAGGGACAAAGGGATGGGAGAGTGGGCAGGAGGAGGAAGTCCTCGGTAGTGATACTGGCCAAGTTATATTATCATACTGTGTATATGCATGAATCGGTAACAATGAATCCAACCGTCATGTACAACTATAATGCACCTATAAAAATATGGAAGAAAAAGAAAAGCTAAAACGAGAAGGATCATATTCATAATGAAAATATCCAGTGGATGCTAACTTAAAGAAGTGTGCAAATTAAGTGGCATCAAAAATAGGACAAACTGCCATCATTTTTTCTAATGAGATGCACTGAGAACACCGTTCATCACCTATGTAGTATGCCTGCCAGAAATGATTACCCAAACTCTAATCACAATAAATGAAAGCGATAGAGATCATGAAGAACTATGTATGTAGGACATGATCTTGCATATGGAAAATCTTACAGATGCTCAAAAATCTTCAACAAAATTGTGTGATACATTATGTACGTATAAATTATTTTTCATATTCAAGCAATGAACACTGAAACTGAAATTAATAAATTAATTTTCTTTATAGTAGCACCAAAAATTAAAATACTTACAAACAATTAAACCATTAAATGAAAGGAAACAAAGAAGTATAAGTTTACACATTGATAAACAAAAAAAAACTTTATTAAAAGTAACAATAAATAGAAAGATGTTGCATGTTCATGGGTTGGAAAACTCGGTTTTATTAAGATGGCAATAATTTATTCTCACCCCAAAATGTTTATAAACCCATTCAATATCCAAGCTTCTCTCTCTCTCTCTCTCTCTCTCTCTCTCTCTCTCTCTCTCTCTCTCTTTCTCTCTCTCTCTCTCTCTCTCTAGTGATGAGCTAGTCTTAAAATTTCTGTGAAAATGAAAATGACTCACAATGTTGAGAGCAGTTTGATAAAAAGAAAAAGCAAAACTGGAGAACTCACATTTCCTGATTTCAAACTGGACTCCAAAGCTACAGTAAACAGGAAAGTCTGGCAATGGCATCCAGAGAGTTGTATAGACCCAAAGATAGCATTAGAAATGCAAATTTAAACAATAATAATTTTAAAAAACATGTTTATGGCCAGCTGATTTTGACAAAAATACCTAAGCAATTTAAAAGGGAAAGAATACCTTTCCTCAACAGATAGTCCTGAGACAACCTGATACCTGTAAGAGAAAAGAAAAGAAAAGCCAAAAAATGTTGGATCCCAAACTCATATCACATACAAAAAAATTAAAATCAATAAAAAACTAAATCTAAAGGCTAAAACTAAAAAACTAAATTAGAAGAGGTGTAAACCTCTATGATCTTAAATTAGTGAATAATTTTTTAGCTATAACATTAAAAGCACAAGCAACATAATTTAAAAAAAAAAACACATACATTTATTTTGTCAAAAAAAAAAAACCCTCCAGCACTCCAAACTTTTTTTCCCATCAAAATTAAAGGGAGATAAGCAGAGAAAAAGAACAAGAGGATAGAAGAAAAAGAGGGAGGGGTAGTGCTGAGCAGTGATACTTGTCAAATTACATTGTTTTATTGTGTGCATGTATGAATATGTAATGACAAACCCCATCATTATGTATAACTATAATGCACCAATAAAAATGTGAGGAAAACACTTTGGTAAGTAAACAAGTCACACACAAAAGGACACATATTGTATGACTTCACATATATATGAAGTGTCTAAAATAGTCAAATCTATGGAGACAAAAGGCATATCAGTGATGATCAAGGGTTGGGGGTTCCTAGGAATGACTGAGAACATGCATGGTGTTTGTTTTTAGAGGTGATTAAAATGTTCTGGAGTTTAAAAAGGGAAAGTTTAAATAGTGTGATGGTTGCAAACCTTGACACATACATTAAAAGTTACTGCATGGCATACTTTTAAAGGCTCAATTTTACGGTATGCATATTCTAAGAAAAAAAGATGGAGGGTCTTTATGCAAAACAAATAGCCTCACCTCTTAAACTCGTCACGAAAGACAGAAGATAAAAGTAAAAAAGGGAATATGTTTCAGTTTTGAAAAGGCATATATACGTATTATACCACAATTAAGGGCAACAATGTGATTTTTGATCAAAGCTGTATAAAAAGAAAAGACAATTATGTTTTTTGATAATAGAAGTGATAATCATAAAAGTTGGCACTGTATAACGGATATTCATATTTATTGATGCCAATTTCCTGAGTATGACTCATATATCATGATTGCATTGAAAATCAATTCAATTTATTCTTTCCATAATTAAGTATTCAGGACTTTAATACTTTGATGGCTGCAATTCTCAAAAGATTTTTTTAACAATTTTTTAAATGATATAAATGAAGATAAGGTAAATGTTGCCAGATGTTAAGAGTTGGTGAAATGAGGTAAAATTGTGTTGTCTTCCTTTTACTATCCTTGTGATTATTTTGCTTTGAGTTTAAAACTCTTCAAATTATGTATCTGAAAAAAAAACAATAAAATAAATACAAATAGACAGTTTAATATCTTTACCATACTTCAATACATTCATGCTTTGGATAAAACTATACCTAGTACAAAGAGTTTTAGTTTCTAGGGTCTATTGTCTTAGTATATTAAATATGTATTGAAAAGACTTAAAACTTTTGCAGGTTTTAATATACCTTGGTCATTTCCAAGTTCTCAATTTCTCCATTTATGTGCTGTTCTTCTCAAAATGTGACATGCATTTTGGATAAAGAACAAATTAAGTCTTCTGTTCCTTGAGAAATAAACCATAAGCACCATTAAATACTGTTTAGAACTTTGAGTGGGCATGAAGTGTGTGGAAAGTGAAGAAGATTCTTAGTTGACCAATAAAATTTACCCTGGGTTTCTTTTCTATAGCAGGTATTGAGTACTCTTGGTCCCTGAAACATGAATGAATGAGGCACCCTGGGTCTTCACACAGCAGTTCCACCCTGCTACATCTGCATAACCTCTACCCATAGATGCCACATGCTCTGATTGGGGAGATGGGTTATATGGAAACTTGATGCTCTCTTTGAAAAATGCCTTTCCCTTACCTACACCGATTAACTACCCCACTGGATATAGTTATAATGCACAAATTATTGAGGAATATTCTAACAGAAGGAAATGAACCATCTTCTTCACTTATGGATAATTATATGAAGCCTCTTAAGAGTGTATGTATTTTCTTCAGTATCTATTATAATAAAATGAGAACACCAGGCACTGTATTTTATATGCTATTTTATATAAGAAATTAGAAATCCTTTTCCATTGCTAGGACAACACAACCAAAAACAAAAACAAAAAGAGAATAAACTATTACCAGGCATTGTACTTGGAAATAATAATCGTGTGATGCAGTTGTTCTGCCAATGTGTCGCTGGGCTTCTGCACAGAGTATGCAGAAGGGGAATTTAAAACCCTGCTGGGTATGAGAAAGATCTGAAATCCAGAGGAAACTTTTTATTCTAAGGCACACTTCAATATATTCAATATAAGACTCTATCTTATATTGAAGACATGCTCAGCACTTCAAGTTGGTAAGGAAAAATAAGGTCCAAATAACTACCCAAGCCATGAAAAATGCAATATAATAATATGAAGGTAAACTATTATAGGACTTCATTGAAAAATAAAAAATAAAATAATCATTGTGAAGGACAGTGACCCTTTTAACAGTCCTAGCTAAAGCTCAAGGTACTTAGGGCTTGGTTCTTGTAGTTTTCAAGCTGCAGGGCCAACTGGAACCCAATTGGCTGTCTCCTCTGGACTGAAGCAGTGGTCCCATACGCACTTGGGCCTGCCTCCCTCTCTAGTGCTGCCTCTACCTTCTCCACCAGACTCACAGAAACCCCTTCTGGAGCGTCTCAGTCTTATGTAGTTACAAGCCCTGAGGTTGCTTCTGAGAGCAACACACCCGGAACAAAACTCCATGAGCATCAATGGCATCCTTCAACCACGCAGCATGTGGGAGGTCATATTGAAAGGATTCCCCAGAAGTTCAAAATGGCACATAAATTTAAAGGATTGTCAAACTGAATTTTTAGATTTTAACTTTTGGTTCTTTGAAAAAATACTTTACCCTTTAAATTAAAAAAAAAAATCCTGTATTTCCTATATTATGTTATGGTGGTTCTACCAATTGCAAGTAGCTTTTTTGCCACTTTGATTCATTGGAAACTTCTAATACAATTGATTTAGTTTCTAAATTGCCATATAGCCTATTCTTAGTCTATTTCCTTAGTGTTTACTGGTAGATTATTTATTTATTCATTTATTTATTTGCCAGGTTTCCACCCTAGACATTCTGATTTAATTCCTGTATTTGTGACCTGGTCTTTGAGAGACTTTCAAAAGTCCTATCAGATGATTTTAATCTTCAAAAACATTTAGAATAAACTGCATTAGAAAGAAGTAATGTTTTAATACTTCACTTATGATTTTGCTTACTCTAATTATCTAGAAATAAACCATGAAGTATTTAAGGATGAAAAGCATTTTGTCTCTACATTTTATATAATATATAAATATATGTAATAATATATATATTTTATATATATAATATATATATATATATATATATATATATATATATATCTGTACACACATACAGAATAGGGAAAAAGAGAAGATGAAGCCGATGGGAAAAACTATAATCAATTAGTAAATTCAGATAAAAGAATCTTGTACTGCTGTAACATATTTTTGTTAAGTGTGAGATTATATCAAAGTAAAAATTTATTTAAAATAATCCAAACATCCACTTACTTGGGGGATATTTGACACACCTTGACATTTCCTTTCACTATCTAGCAATATAGTTTTTTTTTCACTTTGCTGCATTAATATAAACAAGCTTATACTTGTCTTTGTAGAACAGAGACTTCAAAATACTTTCCTGATTTTATGTGTAGAGATAATGCTCTTTTTCAAATCTTGTGTTTTATAGCACTTTATGGTTTTGAAGGAAACTACATGCCAATTTTTTATATAATTCTTTCAAAAATATGGTAAAATGGCTATGTTATTATTATGCACACTATATTAGATGAGAAAGCTAAGAGTCAACCTCAAAAGTTACCATTTATAGAGTTGGTAAATTTTGAAAAAACAGACATCGAGACACCCATGCCTACCTACTGTGATATGAGGTTTCAGTGTAAATGAAGTTTATTACCTATCTTGTAGATCATTGTATTCATTTCCCATGACTGCTGTAAAAATTACTGCAAATATAATGAATTAACACAACAGAAATTAGCAACCTTTATTTTTTCCATGGCTGGGGATCAAACCCAGGACCTTATGTGTACAAGGCAAGCACTCTACCATTGAGCTACACCTCCAGATCCAAATCTGTTATATTACAGTTCTAGAGGTAGTATTTTAAAATGGGCCTGCAGAGTAGTTACATTCTTGAAGTCTCAAGGGGAGAACTATTTCCTTCCTTCCTTCCTTCCTTCCTTCCTTCCTTCCTTCCTTCCTTCCTTCCTTCCTCTCTCTTTCTCTCTTTCTCTTTCTCTCTCTCTCTCTCTCTCTCTCTCTCTCTCTCTCTCTCTTTCTTCCTTTCTACCAGGGATTGAATTCAGGGGCACTTAACCACTAAGTCACATCCCTAGTCCCCACCCCGCTTTTATTCATTTTGAGACAGGGTCTCACTAAGTTGCTTAGAGCCTCACTAAGTTGATGAGGCTGGCTTTGAACTTGTGATCCTCTTGCCTCAGCCGCCTGAGCCACTTGAATTACAGGCAAGTGCCACCATGCACAGCGAAAAATCTGTTTTCTTACTGTCTTCAAAACCAGTGTAATAATACTTATATCTTGACCTCCATCTCTCTTTTAAAGATTTTTCAAATTAATCTGGGCCCATTTGAATGATTCATGTAATCTATCTCAAGATACATAACTAAATGACACCTGCAAAGTCTACTTTTCCATATAAAGTAACATATTCACAGGTTCCAGAAATTCAGACATGGACCTATTTTTAGTACCCTTTATTAATCTTATTATAATTGAGAATTTGAGACAATCATCCTTATGTGGAAGAGATGACTAAAAAATTAAAAGAAGACAGAACAGAAAAAAATAAAGCTAATGTAATAATGCAGACACAGAACAGAACTTCAAATACATTTCTCTAAAATTAGTATAGTCATAAAATCAGAGATTTAGGGGGAAATTTTAATTTATTGTGAATGATTATTGCCAGTGGCTCATATCTGTAATCAGCAACTTGAGAGGCCGAGGCAGGATGATTGGGAGTAGAAAGCCAGTCTCAGTAACGGCAGGTACTGAGCAACTCAGTGAGACCTTTTCTCTAAATACAGTACAAAAACAGGATAGGGGATGTGGCTCAGTGGTTGAGTGCAACTGAGTTCAATCCTTGATACAAAAAAAAAGAAGAAAGAAAAATGATTACTATGAAAAGAAAAAGAATGATTACTATGAAAATTGAAAGATCACAGAAAAAAGAAAGTCAAAAAAGTCAAAACCAACAAAATAATAACTGAAATGAAAAATTGAAAATTAAGATTGGAATATATAACTCAAAGATATTTCATGAAGTAGAAAAAAATCAAAAGGCATTTAAAATAGAAAAGATAGTAAAATTAAAAAGTAATTGAGGTACTACAACATTTAATTATAAGAGAATTTAAGCAAATGAAGAAGAGATACCAGAAATTTAAAAAATAGGAAGAATTCTAGAAACAAAGGGAATAAAACTCTAGATTTAACATTTAACAGTTTCAGAATGGAGATCAACAACCTTGATCGATTTTCAGAACATAGAAAGTGAAGACAATAATCCAAAAAAATCCAAAGAGAGTGCATAAGTCTGTTAGAAATGTTTGGAACCAGAATTGTCTTAGATTTCTCACGTGATAATATATGTTTCCAGTAAAAGTCAAGAAGTTTAAATTTTTGAAAGAGGAAGGCTTAGTCCTAAATTTTTTACCCAGACAGTAAAACAAAGGTGTTATGGTTTGAATGATGGTGTCCCCTACAAAGTTCATGTTAAAATGTGGTCCACAAAGTAAAAGAAGAAAGAGGTATGGCCTCTGGAAGGTTTTTATCCCAAGGGCTCTTCCCTCTAGAAAGGGATTGTCACTCAGGTAAAAGGGCTTGGTGGTGCACTCCTATACCCCGGGGGCTCAAGAAGCTAAGGCAGGAGGATCTCAAGTTCAAAGTCAGCCTCAGAAACTTAGCTAGGCCCTAAGCACCTCAGCAAGACCCTGTTTCTAAATAACATTAAAAAAAAAAGTACTGAGGATATGGCTCAGTGGTTAAAATGCCCCAGGATTCAATTCCCAGTATCAAAAAAAAAAAAAAAAAAAAAAGGACTTGAGGGAATAGTGTCCTTCTTCTCTGTTCTGCCAGATGAGCAGCGTATGCACCATCTTGGAAACAGAAATCAGCCCTCATCCAACAGCTGTGTCTGAATCTTAACTATTTTCTCTTTATATATTAGCTATTCCAAGGTATTCTGATATAGCAGTTCAAATGTCCTAAGACAAAGGGTAATGGTTGCATAAACATTGTTTGATGTGCAATGATATTTCAGACGTACAATTACAAGAATAACTTGACTTCAGAGAACATTAGGGATTTTGGGTTTGGCAGATGAGATAAGAAGTATAGAAATTTCAGAATTCAGAAAACTAAGTCTTCATACTATGAACTATTAAAAAGACACTGTGAAGTAAAGAGGTGTGCAGCATATTTGTGGAGCACTGAGAAACAATCAACATGGGACCCACTCTTCTAGGGAGTCAGTCAACTCTGCGGCCCTGGGCTTTTTGATAGTGACATCAATCCACTTGCAAAAGTCAAGCTATGAGGGCCATGGAATTGAAAGCCATTCATAGGAAAGAGTCACTGGATCAATGCCCCACGTTTTTTGCCTTAGAAAGCGCAGCTGTTCATCTCCAGACAGGTAACTTACTCCATAATGAATTCTTTATTGACTTCTTACTCTTTTTTTTTGTCTTAATTCATCAACTAAATTCTTTTCTTTTTCATTTTACTTTTTTGAACTGGAGATAGAACTGATGAACTTGCTCTAGCTAAGCTCGTGGTCTACCACTGAGTTGTACACCTAGCAGACTGAGAAGCACAGCAGCCTGACCACGTGAGGGCATCTGCTGTCTCTGCGTACAGTGAGCTGGGTTTTCGTCACGTCTCTCAACAATTCCACATAACACCAGCTCTGAACCCAGAGTCCTGGGCACTTAGTTGAGGCTCCATCAGCTCCCACCTCTCTCTACTTGACAGAGCCCTCCTGGCTCCCTCTGCACTCAATACATTGAAGATGAAAACCTGGAGGGTGGGACTTCCCGTCATCCAGAAGTTCCCAAACACATTCCACTGTGTTATTTGTTCCTGGAACCCAAATGTTTGGGGGGGGCAACAAGCACCCTGGCATCCATGTGTGGGAACCGTGGTAGTATAATCAAGAAACAGGAAGGAGAGAGGTTGGACTGATCAGTACAGATGGCAGGGCATAGTACAGAGTAGAATGGAGAGTTCTCACCCGGGGTGATTGTTGTGATGTGCACAAATGCTCTGCTGGTGCTGGGGTGCCCGCATGGTTTCTGGGGTCTTGAAAGACTACAGATGCCCACAGAGTGTTCTCAGATGCACATAGTGGGAGGCCCATTGCCCACTACATACCTGTGGAAGAAGTAGGAGGCCCCCTTAGTGTGGAGGTGCCATCTAGAAGGCAGCCTCACTTCTCTGGGCACAGGTCCATACCCTTTTTTTCCAATCAAGTTTTTCAAAGGGCCATATATGCTCCTGGAAGTTGGTAGTGGAAATAGTTCTCCATCCATTAATCACTCCCTCACTCACTAATGTCCTTGTGTTTTTGAGAAAGGTTCTCCCTTTCCTGGTTTTCCTGAATAGAAATCCTCTTGCATCTTGGGTGAATAGGGTTATGGGTTGTGCAGAGGGTGGTGGTTTACTGAGCATCTTAGAGACTGTCCTTTATGGAGCCTAATGATCCTCATTGGGGAATGAGGCCAGGGTCCTAACTGGTTAGTGTGAAGACACCATGGGTTCAGAGAGGAAAAGAAGGACGAGGGACACTCAGATGTCCCTTCATGGCCACTGGAGTTAGGGGACTTACTCCTTTGCACCTGGGATCAGGAGACCTCATTTCCTTGAGGACACGCACACTCAGATGTAAAACTCGAGTGTGGGTTCCTTTCTGGGGTCCAGGGCTGTTGTTAGCCACCAGGAATGACAGTGCTCTCCATGCTGAGTGGAGCCATTTTTGCCAGGAAAGAGCCCATGGTCACGCCTTGTGCAAAGCATCCCACGCCAGGGGCTCCCATCCCTACATTCCTGTCCTGAAAAAAAGCCACTCAGAGGCAAGGTGGGTCCAACCACCTCCCATGTGTTCACGCATCACTGTGTTCCAGCATCACCCCAGTGAACAGTCCTGATGGGATTGGATGTGGCTCAGAATGTCACCCTCATGAGCTCTACCCTGCTACAGCTGCAGTTCTGCAGTGGGAGAAACTCAAAACCTCAAAACACATGCACATGAAAGAAAAGAGCAACAGCCAGAGCCCAAACAGGCCAGGTGTGGCAAAGACAGCTGCAGTGCCTAGGTTGGGACTCAGAATTATGTCAGTGGGGTGGCATTGCTGCTGGCACCAGCATGATAACCGAGAGCCAGCCCTGCTCATTGTGGGGAGCAGTGTGTTGGGGAAGGCAGCAGAAATTGAGAGGCAGGATTGAGTTTGGCCCTAGGAGGAGGTTGGGTAAAAGGCCAGTGTGAGTTGGAGGGCCTGGGCAGATATAGAGAGGCCAGGGCACACCCCAAAGCCTGGAGACTGCACTTGTTGTCCAGGGTTGTAAAACACCACCTCCCCTCTTACTCACAACTGAGAGCAAGGGGCATTGATAAGTTTAGTTTGTGTGCGGTTGCATCCAAGGTGGCTCGGCTAGGCACCTCTGTTTCCTTGACACAGGAGGCTGGGAGTCCAGGCTCCACTGAGTCTCAGCTGGGACGATCAGAGTCTGAGTTTATGCCTGTGTTCCTGGTAGGATCCATGTTGGCTGAGCCTCAGTGTTTTTGTAATGAGAGGATGGGCGACTGTCATGTCTTTATCACAGGACACACTTGCTAAATGGATTTGTTTGCTCTGAGGAGGAAAGAGAGAGGGGGGAGTGGTGCTGGAGACAGGGATGCAGACAGGGGTCATGGACTTGGCATAACTCAGTCTTGGAGGTGATATCCCATCACCTGTACCCACTTCAATTCCCATGAATCCAGAGGCTGGGCCCCCTTGAGGTGAGGGGTGAACCGGTTCTGGGCAGCAGAATGCTGTGGTACTTTGGAGTCTCTGTGAGACACCAACACTAGACACACTTGGCCCTTTTGAAATCTTAGGAGAAGCCTTGGGAAGTTGTATGGCAGAGGGGAGCAGCCTCTGCATCTCAGTCACCTCCAACTTGCCATGGTGTAGAGAGGGAACTGCAGCCACGATGGGACGGACATTGGCCACGTCCCTGTGTGGGACACAGGCCTGATTGAGTTAGGGTGCATTCTTTGTCTCTTCCCTTCTTGTGATTGTCCCATCTCTACATTTGTGCTTTAGCCACCTGTGAGTCCCATCTCTGGTTTCAGAGAGAAGAGAGGGTGTTATGGGCCAATAGACACAATAAACCCTAGAGATTAGATGCTACCCTACTTTCCAGAAAAGACTGGGCAAACCATGAGTTGCACAATAATGGGACCAGGGTCCAAAAGCTGCTGAGAGAGAAGGACTGGTTGTTAATGCATTTTTGAAGGCTCCAAGCTGGAAATCTACTGGCACCAAGCAGGGCAGATGCTGGTGGGGGTATTTGGGTAGTTGTTGGTGTACACCTGCACACCTGAGATGGGTAGGCATGGAGGAGAAATCAGCAGCCCATAGGGCTTTTGAAAGTGGTCTTATGTGAAAAGAGGCTCAGGTATTGGCACAGGAAATGACATCATTGCCTTGACAATGGATCAAACAGAACATGGAACCCTGGTATCCAGGCACCCACTTCACTGACCAAGCCATCGGAGCTCATTTGGATGGAGACACTGGAGTGAGAAGGATGTTCCCCTGTCCTTGCAAACAATGCCGAGCCTCAGGCTTCCAGGAATCTCAGGGGGGCCAACTAGCCCTTTTGTGGTTACACTGGCTGAGGCTTCAACTTAGACGCCAGAGCCTCTTGCAATTGTCGCAGAGGAGCTCAAGAGTAACAGTGAGTAGCACAGGGCAGGTGATCCCAGCAGGCCCTGTAGTCTGATCCCTGATGAATGGCCCAGGACTCCTATTCTTACTCTGTGTGTGTGTGTGTGTTTGTGTGTGTGTGTGTGTGTGTTTGTTTGTGTGTGTGTGTGTGTTTGTGTTTGTTTGTGTGTGTGTGTGTGTTTGTACTGAAGGGAACTGTCCCATTGTGCTTTGACTCTAGTGTATTGGCACAAGTCATTTTTCTGTTTGTCACCATTTCCATTTTGAACCCACCATTCTTGGTCCCAACCCAGGGTGAAAATGATGAGAACACGGAGGAGCCCTTCAGGGTACAGAGCCTTGAACCTTACAGGCAGGACCAGCTTAGGAATGAGCTCCTGCCTGTCATTTGTGGGAGAAACCTACATTTCAGCAGCAACATGGGGTTAATCTCCTGGGATTCCATCCCCACCCAGCAGGTGCTGGATCTCTTGTTCCCAAGGTAAGCACCAGACCACCAAGCCCAAGTGTGTAGCCCCCTCATGCCTGGGTCTTGGGGCTGCCATGTACCTCTCAGGGACCCAAAGGTTTGTGATACCTAATGAGATAGAGGACCACAATCAGTGGAATGTCAGCCCAGAATGGGACGAGTCCTGGAGGTGCCTGCCACAGCCTTGCAAGGGGAGTGAACTCTCCCTCTCAGGCAGAGAAATCATCCTGATTCCACCTGATCCACAGAGGTCCATGGAGCAGTCCCCACACACTGGGAACCACAGCTCAATGGTGTTTTCTGAGCTCATTCCCAGGTGGACTCAGCGAGTACAGGTGGTCTTTCTGGTGTGATGTTGGCTTTGTGAAGAAAGTAGATCGGTGCCAGAGGCTTCTCGAGACTCGGGCCTTGGGAAAAGCACTTTTGGGTTAATAAAGACATGTTAGTATACATAGTGGGACAGAGCATCCTAGCTGGGACATAGCTGGACAGGGGCTTTCGACATGGCAGCTCTCACACCCAGAGATATGTGGGAATCAGCACTTTGGGCTCATTCACTGATAAACATGGAGAAAGCACCCACTGTGTGAAGACACGTTTCCAGTCACGTTTCATAATTCAGTGAAAAATGGGGTGCAAATGACTGCCATTGTGTCCCTTTTCATGGGGGTCAGCCTAAAACCGCAGGTGCCATGAGTACATATCCTACATGTGACTGCATCCCTGACTCCATGAGGCATAACTGCACGTTGTCCTCTTCAGTGACTGTGGTGATCCCTGGACCAATTTCAACATAGAATGGGCTTGGGGTCTAGAGGGTGGGCTCCTGTTTCCAGAATAGGGACCTGCAAGGTGATTTGACTTGGGAAGGCTGAGGAAAGACTGCTCTCCCCAATTCTGTGTTCTGCCTGCAGTGTAAGGTGAGGGGCTTCAACAGTAGGAGGGGTAAGATGGGGAGTTGTAGGTAGTCATGGTCCTCTGGGGAAGCCCCTGAAACAATGGATCCCCCCACACCACACCTCCCTGTCTTCCCCCAGGGCCACAGAGATGTGGTCTGCACTCATGGGAAAAGAGAGGTCCACCGCTACTCAGGGGGACTCAGTGAGAGCTCACAGAGAATGAGGTAGCATTGCAGCCCTCGCCAGGGAAGGAGGTGTCTCTTGAGCCCTGAGAAGAGTGGGCAGGAGGACAGACACTCCTGGAAGGTGCATTCCAGGTTGGAGAGCACGTAGCCAAGAGGAAGAAGAGTGTCAGGCCTGCCCAGAGGAGGGGAGAGCTGGTCATACCATGGATCTAACACTCCTTCGTTGAAGGTTCTTTGCCTGTGGCAACCTGTCCTGTCCCTGCCTGTACAGCCACTGTGTCTTGCCTGAGGTGGACTGGTGTGTTCAGAACCAGGGACGGTTCAGAAGTGTAGGGTCAGAGGTTTTCTCTGGAGGCCATGGCGAAGGCAAGGCCAGGGTTTTTCTGACTCCACCCCTGCCTCCCCACAGTGCCTCACCTTCCTTCCTGGAGACCTGGATTAACTTCTACACCGAGGCTTCCCATCAGCCTCCAGGCTCTCTGAGTCTGCAGCAGCTGCTGCCATATATGTGGCTCTTGCTGGTTGGTTTGTACCTGGAGCATCAAGCATACCACCTCCTGGCCTCAACTGAAGATGGCATATCAAGCCAGGCAGCGACTGAGAGCCAGGCGGACCGGGGTGAGTACCTAAGGGTATATGAGGAAAGGTCCCACTCTTGTCCCACTGCAGGGAGTCTGTATGACTGGTGTTGGACTGGAAATTAGGATAAGCCTTTGTCCATTCAGGAAGTGACCCCAGTCTGCAAAGAGGTCCTGTGTGGGCTAAGGGCCTGAGTTCTTCCTGGCAGCAGGGGTATTGTCTGTGCGAAGGTCAGGGCAAGGCAGTTATGTTGGCACCTTTTCTCCTCTAGCTACAAGCTCAGTTCCTGTCACGGCTCCTAAGCCAACCCCAGAGCCAGAACCTTCTCCCTGGGAAGGGGCAGAGCCGGAGTCCAGGACATTAGGGGCCTCCACTGGGTACGCCCCACAGCCCCAGTACAACAGGCGGGTGAGAGGCAGGTGCCTCATTCACGTCTACCTGGAAAATGAAAGGACAACACAGTATAGGAGCATCCTGGTGAGTCTTCGAGCAGGGGAGTCTCCTGGGAGCCCACACTGGGGAAGACCGAGTCCACAGCAAACACCTTGGACTAGGCCTGTCTTCTTGAACTGGAGCTTCTGGAAGGTCAGGAAGGAGAGCATAAAATGAGGAAGAGAGAGGCGGTAGAGAAGCAGCATGCCAGGTCTGGGTGTGAGTGGGCCTGCGTGTTTTGGGGTGTGCAGGTCAGAAGTGCAGGAGTGAGTGCTGGGTTCAGAGGAGGTCAGAGAAATATCGAGGGTACAGGCCATCCTCTACTGATTTTGGTATTGGGGAGGAGTATATTGAACCGTGGAGGTTGAAGCAGAGGAGTTGGCAGTCATTTTCTTGTGTGTGGGAGGGGATATGTTGCTGGTTGAAGGGAAGGGAGCCATTGTAGAATGATTAGGGTGGGTAGGTGTGGGTCACAGACAACTGGGGGCCTTGGAGGGGCCCATTAGTGTCCTAGTTTACATGTATGTGAATAGAGATTTAGCGGGTCTCTCTGCAGGATCTTCCTGGGTGTGGAGTATCCATCATGAGACTCTGGTGTCCACCTCCAGGGGAGCCAGTTGAACCACTGCACCTGCTGGGTCTGAACCTCCTGACACCCCAGCAAGAACTGACACTCGAGCCCAGCAACTTTTATGCCTATCATTAAAGAGTCCTAGTGTGTGTTGTTCCCTGGCTGTCAGGACCAAAGCACCTAGGGTTTGTGCCTGGTCCACACAAAAATGCAGCTACATCCCAGACCAGAGCAGGGATATGGAAGTCCACTGGACCATTCCTCCCATCTTGATGGGACTAGAGTGTGTCTGTACAAAGCCTTTTGGTCCTTATTCCCTTGTCCCTGTAGGGCATAGCAGGTTGAAGCAAACTCTTGTACCAAGATTGGGCTAGAGGCTCATAGGAAGACCCCACATGATCACATGAAGTCCTCAGGTGGCAGGGTAACAAGATGGTGCCCTTGTGTTGAGAGCTCTCTTGTCTCTGATTGTCCTTGAGCACTGTCCTCTGGGTAGCTCCTCACAAATTCCCTCTCTGATGAGCTTTCTCCAACCCTGCTCAGGTGACCTGCCAGGACAGCACTCCAGTCATCATCCACAGGGCCTTAGATGCACACTTGCTCCAGCAGGAGGATCCAGAAAACTACGAACTTCTGCAAATTGTCTCGAACCATCAGAGTAAGTGGAACCATCAGAGGGTAGGGAGCAGTGAGTCACAGTGGGCTCACGATAACTGGGAGCCAAAACACAGTGTGCATTGACCCAATGCCCAGGAAGAGTATGGTGGGACTTGTGCACAAAACAAAGTGTAATGATGGGGCATAAATCTGCAAGTTCTTCATGTTCCCCAGGGGCTGTGGACCTGCCTATCATGTGTTCTTTCCTTGGCCTGAGGAGGCATTGCAAAGCTATTATCCACAAGGGGCCAAAAAGACAGGCTTCTTTGTCTTGTGTCAAAGAAGACAGACAACCACAGGGTGCCTACTTTGGCAGCCTTTCCTGACCTAGACGAGTACATGAGAAAAGCAGTTCAATGAAGAATCATTTCTGGCTTCCAATCTTTCTATTCATTGCAAACTGAGTCCACTTAGGACCAGAGGACATTTCTAGAGAGAAGTATGTGGTAGAATAGAACCCTTCACAGCTTGTAAACAGGAAATGCAGAAGTGGGGAACTCAAGAGAAATATATATCTCTGGATGGCACAGCCCTGCTGTGAACATCCTCCACCTACGCTCAACACACCTCCAAACCATACCCCTCAAATTAGTGTAGCCCTGTATGAGTGGATGAATCCACTGGCAAGGTTGAGGCACCCACCATCAAGTGCTTTTCCCCAAACCCACCTGTGATCATTGCTGCAGGGGGGAGAAAACCTTGAACACATGAGTCTTTGGGGACCAATCCAGATACAAAGTCTAGCTGTTTCTATTTGGTGGGCCCAACGTGAACTAAGAAGTTCTGGGGTACAAGGGGCTATTTCCTTAAAGAATGTTCCTGTAGTGGACCTCCTGTGCATAGAGGGTCCTCAGGGAGGAATCAGTGGGGAGTCTTTGGTGGAACAGTAGCTGGATTCAGGGGCTCTCAGGTCTGTGTGTGAGACCTGAGCTGGCAGAGGCTCTCAGTTGTGGGGGATGTTGGGTAGTGTATTCCTTGAGTGTCACCTACCATGCCTCTGCCCCTGCCTCTCCAGAGCTGAGGATCCCTGCTGATGGGAAAGTATATTACGCCCTGGATGGAGGAGTAAATTATAACTTTTTTCTTCGGGAAAGAGCTGCCAGCAAGTCGTTGAAGGTCAAGCCAAAGGAGGTAAACAGCCACCTTCTTCACTCTTTACTCCTGGTGCCACTCCACATCCTCCAAGGGGACAAGAACCTCAGGTTCTGGATGGATGTTGTAGAATGCCCATAGAACCAAATGCCAGGCTGGGTGGGGTGCAGGTGCTGGGCTTTGCTGATGTTGTCATCCCCCACAGTTCTTGGAGCCTTCTGTGACAGTGACTTCCAGGACCCCAGCAGCTGTGAGCCGAAGCTCTGCAATGGCTGCAGGATCATTGCCCCAAGCCACCCAAAGCAATGAGTGCTGCATGAGAAAAGTCACCAGTAGCAGCTCCTCACTGCTTCACTCCAGCCAGCAGGTGGAAGATAGCCACTTTGTTCACGTCCTCCTAGAGGGACAGAGCCTGAGGGAGACAAAGTGCATCCTGGTAAGCCCGACAGCAGGGCTGCCTCCTGGGTGTCCACACAATGGAAGGCAGGAGAGACAGCAAACCCTGGGGCTATGGTGGGATATAAAAAAGAGAGAGGTCCATCTTAAGGGCTTGACCTGAGGATGGAGAGTATCAGCATGCCCAGCTCCAGTGGTGAGTGGGCTGGTGTATTGTAGGTTTTGCAGGCCAGAAGTGCAGAAGGAAGTGCTGTGGACAGATGAAGTCAGAGATATGTCCTGGGTGCAGGCTGCAGTGCCTAGAACTTGGTATTCTCAATGAGTGAGGTTGGAGCAGAGGAGGTGGCAGTGACTTGCTACATGTGTAGGAGGGGACATGTTCCTGGTGGCATGGAAGAGAACCTCCTTAGCATGACTAGGTGTAGGAATTTGGGGTCGGGATCACCTGGGAAGTCATGCCAAAGCTTCGGAATGTTAGCCTTTGCATGTATGTAAATACGGAGCTAAAGGGGTTCTTGGCAGAATTTCTATGGATGTGCAGTAGACACACTAATGCTGCAGGTGTCCAGCTGCAGAGGAGACATGTTCAGTGACTGCCAGTGCTGAGTCAAGTACATCATTACAACCAGACCCGCACCGAGCTTCCAGAGGCTAGGGCCTCTCAAAGCTATCATGAAGCACTCAAGTGCACACTCTTGTATCTGAGTCTGTTTTGTGTAGTGGAAGTCAGGACCAAAATTTTCAGTGCATCTGCCTCTTCCACCCACAAAGGCAGCCTGTATCCCAGAGCACACTTGGTGTGCAGATCCCTGGCCCATTGCTTTCATCTCAGTGAGATGAGATTGTGTCTGTGCACAGGCAATTTGGTCCTTTGACATGAGTGGAATGTGACTCCCCAGGGGGAGGGGAGATGGCAGGTACAGGCAGATATTTATACCAGGATTGTTCTAGTAGTACATTGCAAGAACCCAGGGGGTATATGGAGGACACACTTGGGTAGCAGGATAACAAGATTGTGCCCTTGTATATGTAGCTGAGATTTCTCCTGAATGTTTGACCACAGTCTTCTGGGTAGCTCCTCTAAAAGCCATTCTCTGATGACATTTGTCCCACCCTGATCCAGGTGACCTGTCAGGAGACGGTGACAAGCCTCATCCGCAGGGCCTTGGACCAAAATTTGTTGCAGCATGAGGATGTGGACAACTTTGAGCTGCTGAGTATGATATCTGAGGATGAGAGTAAGTAGGACAATCAAACAGTGGGGAGACATGATCCACAGTGGGCTCAGGATAACTCACAGCCAAGAGAAAGTGGGCCTTGGCCCCGAAATTCCAAAGTGTGGTGGGCCTGGCAGAGACTCTCAGGGGGTGTGGGTGTTTTGTGGTATAATCCTTGAGTGCCACCTAACAATTCTCTCCACTTCGCTCTGCAGAAATCAATGTCTCTGACCACTCACTCGTGTGTCTGTCCATGAATCCAGGAATAAAATATTTCATCGTGAGGAAATGCTCCCAGGTCAAGGGAAAGGAGATAAACACCTACCTTATTCAAGCTGTACTTGTGCTGCCATTCCACTCCCACCTAAGGAAATAAGAAGGCTCAGCACCTGGACATATGTGCTAGAAGCCCATAGAGCCCACTGACAGGATGGGGTGGCTTTCTGTTTCTGGGTTTGCTGATGTTCCATCCCCCACAGTTCTCAGAATCAACCTGCAAGTCCTCCAGGCCGCTTTCCCACAACCAGGTGGGAGAAACCTGCTTAATTCTTGTCCACTTAGAAACACAAAGTCCAAAGATGGCCAAGAATGTTCTGGTAAGCCTGGGATCAGGAGTGTCCCCTGGTGCTTACACCTGGGTGGGGAGCAGACACTGGTCCAATACCATGGACCACTCATGCCCTCTTGAATTTGGAGCTTCTGGATGATCAGGAGGATAGAGGGGAATCAAGAAGGAAGAGGTCAGTGTGAAGGGCTGGAGCTGAGATGAGGGAGAGCAGCAGCTTGTCCACTGCCATGTCTGAGGGAGTCTGTGTGTCAGGTAGCAGCATGCAGTCAAGAAGGACAGGGGCAGGTATGGGTGACAGATGAGAATAGGATAGGACCTAGGTTGCAGGTTCCATTGTATGGGATGCTGAAGTCCATGGAGGAGGACAGCAGTGTGAGGTTCTGCATGTTCCTTGGACAAGGAGCTGAGAGAATCTCTCTGCAGAGTCGATATGGATGTGGAGCAAGCACACTAAATGTCCAGGTAACCCAATGACCAAACTTGCCGGATGAGGTGACATCCTACATCCCAGCCAGCACTGAGCCTCTGGAGGCCAGGAGCTCTCGTGGCTATGTTTCAGCACTCCTGTGTGTGGTCATGTTCCTGGGTCTGTTTTTGGTCCTGGAAATCTAGACCAAAGCCTCTAGGTTTTGTGCCTAGGCCATTCCCAATGCCGCCTGCATCCTCGGGCATACCTGGGATCTTGGAGGCTATTGTCCCATTCCTCCCAACTTGTGAGATGAGATTGCATCTGTATGCAGGTAGTTGAGTCCTTTCACTTCGAGAGGAGTGCAGCTCCACAAAGAGCAATGGCAAGCCTAGGAAGTCCTATGTACAAGGATTGGGCTAGTAGCCTATGGGAAGAGCCCACACGATGAGCAGGAGGTCAGCCTCAGGTGGTAGGGTCATGGATGTTGCCCTTATATTTAGAGTGGAGGTGCCTTCAGAATTACCCTGACCACTGTCCTTGAGTAGTCACTTCAAGGCCCATTTCCTGAAGGCCTGTCTCCCATGCTGCTCCAGGTGACCTGCCACGATAGGGCTCCTGTCGTCATCCGCAGCGCCCTCGACCTACACTTGCTTACTCAGGAGAAACCAGAGGATTATGAGTTGGGCCAAATCATCTCTCACCGTCAGAGTAAGTGAGACAATCAGATGGCAGAGAGCAAGGGTCAGGATGTGGACTCAGGTCAACTCTTAGCACCAAAGAGTAGTCTCTGACCCCCAAGAACACTTCAATAGGTGTGTTGGGTTCATGCACAAAGACAACTGCACTTCTGCTGGTGGAAGGTGTTGAGGTCCAATAGTATACCCCAGTGGATATTGCAGCTCCCCACCAGGTGCCCTCCCCTGGACATGAACAGGCATAAAAAGCTGACATCATTGAGGAGTGAGGAGGAAAGCCTCTTTCCAGGAGCAGTATGCTTTCATGGTCTGGGATAGGAGTGGTTTCAAAGGAACATGGGAATGCATGGGCTAAAGATGGAACTGGCATTTTTTGGACTGAAGCAGTACTATTGAAAGCCTTCTGTGTGACCAGAAATCCACTGCCTGGGCAGAGCATTGCCAGGATTCTAGCAAGCAATAACAGGATGAAATTGGGGAAAAAAACAGCCTGGGAGACAGCCTGAATCATTTGTTTTTGCATAAATTTGATGGTCTTCCACACCTGAGTCCACTTGCCAAGGAGTGATCACAATAGCCAGGTTGTGATCCCTAACTAAAGTCAGATGAGGGCTTCCTGAGCATGTAGCCACAGAGCTCATCTGATAATAATGCCAGTGCTTTTTCATTGGTTGGTTGGTTGTTTTTTGTGAGCCAAACACCACAGCAGCCATTATTCCAGCCTATGTACGCTGAAGACCACCATCCCAATGAGTTCTAGGATCACTTGTCTCCTATCTTAACCTAATGTTAGGTTAGTAGAGTCTATGGAAGAGGAAGTCTGTCTGGGGCCTTGGTAGCCTGAGAAATTCATAGCAGAGATCCCCACATCCAACCCAGAAGGGATGGATAACTGGCTCTAGGTTAGAGAAGGGTGACAGGAAACAGGTGTTCAGAGAAAAGAGAAGCAGGCTGTTGTATTCCCCCACTCGGGGTCATGGCACCACTGGGCCATACACCATGTTGGAGGGAAGCAGTCCCTTTGCTGGTCTTTGGAACCATTGTTCTCAGTAGAGCAGCATTTGGAATGTGGCCTCCGTTCTCAGAAGCCTGGTTCACATGGAGGCAGGCTCCACCAATGCAGAAGCATGGCTCTAATGTGGTATCCGTGCTGGTCAGCCTGTCCTCACTGTGGCCATACTTGAGGAATCCTAGGCCTTTTCTCTGGGTTTCACAACTTTCTCTTTGGTTGTGCACTGAGGCTGTCCATAAAGCTCTAGTGTGTGGCAGTGGAGAGCTCCTCAGCCCTTGCCACACAGGCATAGACTGAGAGAGAGAGAACGAGGGTGGCAGAGAGGGAGAGAGAGAAAGATGGAGAGGAGGAGGAGGACCTCTACTTGGAGAATGAGGATTCAGTGGAGCCAACAGGAACAAAGTACTGTTGCCCAGGGCGCAACCCTGTTTAGGTCTTCCTCCAACCATACTCAACCTTTCTTCCAGTCCCTGCCACCTGCCAGTAGTGTATTCATCTTGAATGAGAATTTCATGTTGACATTAGAGCACTCACCACCCAATGCTTCCCTCCAAACCCACCTATGAAGATGGCTCATGTGGGGACTGAATCTTCGGCACAGGAGCCTATTGTGGGAGATTTCAGATGTAAATCTAGTCGTGTGCTTTGGCAGATGCAAGAGGACCTGAGATGTTCTGGAGTCCAAAGCCTCTGGTAGGAACAGACATTAGATCTGTTGAAGTGCTCTGCCTAGTTCTTCCTCAGGGAGGACTGTGGAGGCTGTCTTTGTTGGTATTGGTGCTGAATTGGAGAGCTCTCAGGTGTGTGGCTCTGGCCTTTTCTGGCACAGGCTCTCAGATGTTGGGGTGTCCTAGGGAGCACCTCCTGAGTGCCACCTTCTTTTTGTACACCCCTCTCTCCCCAGAGCTGAGGATTCCAGCGCAGGCCAATGTATTTTATGCCAAGAATCCTCACAAAAAATCCAACTTTGTGCTGAGGAAAAGGAGCCTCTCCCAAAAGAATGATGAATGGATCCAGCCTCAACCTCCCTCTCGTCCTGCAAAGAAGGCTCCAGCCCTCCTGAGGATGCTTGCAAAAATCTGCTGCTGTGTGCCTGGGGGGGGGCTGAAGCAGCCCAGGAATATTTACATTGATTACTATTTGCTTCAAAGTTTGAATCTATAGTTTGCCATTGTCTTTGAACTTGTTTAGTAACACAGTTGTTACTCTATCCTGTATTTGTTGTTTCCATTAATATATTATTATTTTAAAATATATATGTTTTTGTTACTTGATCTACTCTGATGATTTGAGTATACTAAATGTAACAGTGTTTTTTAAAGGACACATCCAAACCAACAGGAAGTAATGTTTTATTCTATCAGCAAGAACTTTGGTTTTTAGGAGTTTGGCAGATGGCATTATCTGAGTCAGTTTTCCAATGGGGGAAATGAAGTATCAGCTGTCATGGTACAAACACAAACAAAGACACACAAACACACACAAGAACACACACACTCACTGAGAGATAGATAGACAAATGGAGTTGGTCTCTGCTGAAATACTTTGGAGATGTGGTTCTGATTTCTCCCATTTTTGAGTATTTTCAAGTGCACAAGGTGTCTTGCAAATGAACCCATGTCTGAGGAAGACATGCATGTGTACTTCACATGCCACTTTTCACATAGCAGGAAGGTCATGACATGTAATATTTTTCATGTAGCTGTGTTTTGACTGTGAACCATCCCATGAGGTCAGCTGTGGAATTTTCCACTGGTAGCATCACAATGGGAATCCACTCTTTGGATTTGGGGATATTTCCAATTTTCTTGATTCAGATTGGAATGATATATATATAGTTTTTGATGAAAATTCTGCATTTGATGGTAATGAATGCCATGCATCTAGGAATCTGTAGACTGCAGACAATGAATGGATGCCTACTGTTGCCTGGACTGGTCTGAAAAGTCCTGTAGCATCTGAGCAAGTGTGAGGGCTGTACAGGTCTTGCAAAAAGTCCAGGTCAGATGATCCTGCACAAAGCTGAACTCCTAGTGGTCTCCACAACAGTGTAAGGGCCAAGGAGAAACACTTCCACACAGAAGTTGGGAAGCTACCTTATGAAGGTGATCATAGATACGGGATCCTCTTGGTAGGACCCATTTTCTATTGGGCCAGAACTGTGCTCTGAATGTGGTTGCTGAGAAGAACTTGGAATTTTCTAACTGAAGCAGTTTGTGCAAGCTGCTTCCACTTGCAGGAACAAAGTGTGTTCTCGTTGAGCACTTTAGGCTGTCCCTGGTTGAACTAGAGTGTCTGAAGCACTTGTAATGATTGGCATTCATGGTTTCACATTGAAGCCTCTGTGCCATCTGTCAACCACTGATGGCTGCAAGTGGGGAATGGAAGCCATTTGCTGCAAGCAGTTTCAACTTGCAGGACTAACTTTGTTGTAAGTGAGCACATGGTGTTTTTTCTGTGTGAGCTAGAAGAAAGCAAAACTGCTTCTTACAGGTGACAGGCATGCTTTCACATTGAAGCTTTTGTGCCATCGATCCAAAACAGTTCACTCATGTGGGCACCTGCACTTCAACTGTATGTGGTAAACAAGTGTGACAAATGGATGTCAGTGAGACTTTGGAGAACGGACCTTCTCAGCTGGTCCTCTTTCCTCCTGCAAGTTGGTGATCTCTTTCTGTCACACTTTGTGTTTCATGCCTGAACTGTGCTCTGAATGTGCTTGATGAGAACAGTTTAGAAGTGCAGAAGTGAAGCTGTTTGCAGAAGCAGCTTCAAGTAGCACAAGCTAACTTGTTCTCAGTGAGCACATGGAGATTTTTCCCTGGTTGAAGCAGTGTGAATGAGAATGGCTTCTCAGAGCTGGTAGGCATGTTTGCATTTGGCAAACATTGCCATCTATCACCAAGAGTTCCTTGCATGCAGAAACCTTCTTTTTAAGTGTTCTCAGAAAGGTCTGATGAGTGGATTTCCATGGAATTTTGTGGAATTGATCTTTTCTGCAGTCCTCATTGGCTTCTCAAAATTGGTGATCCTGGGCGCAAGGACTCTCTTGCCAGCCAACATTGTATTTTGGGCTTGACCTCAGCTCTGAACGTGCTTGCTGAGAGTAGTTTGGGAGTGCAAAAGTAAAGCAGTCTCTCAGCAGCTTCAACATTCAGGAGCTCATTTTGTTCTCAGTGAGCACATTGGGGTTTGTCACTACTTAAACTAGCTTGAAGAACCACCGCTTCTCAGAGGTGGCAGTTTCCCATCTGAAGCGTCTGTACAATTAATTGGTCAATGCGAGTTCAATGCAGGCAGGCACTTGGATTTTAAGTGAATTCTGTGACAAATAATTGAGCAATTGATTTCAATCAATTTTGGGGAATTGCTCTTCCCAGTGGGCCCACAGTTCTCCTTCAGTTGCTGAACCTAGGTCCAAGGGCTCTCTTGCTAGCACTCTTTGCATATGGGCTGAAACTGTGCTCTGAGTGTGCTTCCTGAAAATATTTGGAAGTGCAAAACAAGAATTTTGGCAAGCAACTTTCATATTAGGAAATGACTTTTTCTCATTGTGCCCATTGAGCTTTGTACCTGGCTGAAGTAGCCTTAAATCCAATGGCTTCTGAGAGCTGGCAGGCCCAGTTTCCATTGGAAGCAACTGTGCTCTTGGTCAATGGCAAGTTGGTTACTGTCAGGTACCTGCAGTTTCAATGAGTTTTTAGAAGAAGGAGACCAAGGGTATAAGATGAAACTTGTGCAATTCATTTCCTAATCAATGTTGATGATGCTAGACCAGAGTGGACTTTTGCAATGATACTTTCTCATGTTTTTTGCAGAAAATGTGCTCTGAATGTGCATCCTGAGATGCATTTGTAGGGGGCAAATAGAAAAAGTTTGTGCACAAAGTAGATTTGTTCTCAGTGAACACGTGGTGGGTTTTCCTTGGTTGAACATGCAGGAAGCAGAACCTCTTGTCAGAGCTGATGGCACCATTTCACTTGGAACCATCTATGCACTCAATAAAGCAGAGGTCATTGGAGACAGGGTCATGCAACTTCAAGATAGTTTTCAGAATCCGTTTGAGGAATGGATTCCAAAGAATCTTTGAGGTATTGACCCACCCATTAGTCCTATCACTTCCTATCTGAGCAAGTGCTCCGAGGTACAAGGGCTCTCCTGCTAGCACACTTTGGATATTGAGCCTGAACTGTTCTCTGAATGTGCTCAATGAGAAGAGTGTGAAGTGCAGAAGAGAAGCAGGGTGTACAAACAGCTTCAATTGCAGGATGTAAAAATGTTTCTAGAGAGTATACTGGGATTTGGGCTTGGTTGAACAAGTAGGAATTGGAATCCTTCTTAGAGCCAGCAGTTACAAGATTTACTTAGAAGTTTCTGTGTCTTGTATAAAGCAGAGTTTGTTGCTCATGGGTACCATCATTTCCAGTGAGTTTTCAAAAAATTTGAGAAAAATATTTCAATGAAACTCTGGGCCATTAATCTTGTCAACCGTCAAATGTTCCACGTGAATATTGGTGATGTCCCAAGAGACACAATTTGCACTTTGGGTGTAAACGTCGTCTGAACGTGCTGGCTGAGAAAAGCTTGGAAGTGCAGAACAGAAGCATTTTGTGCAGGCAGCTTCCAATTGAAGGAACGGTCTTGTTCCCTGTAAGCACATTGAGGTTTGTTTCTGGTTTAAGCTGCATGAAGTGGAACTGCTTCTCAGAGCCTGCACTCTCAGTTTCTCTCTGAAGCATCTGTTCCATTGGAAATGTATATTCCCTTCAATAGGGCCTCATCTAGGGAGCCTGCCCATGTGCCTCCCACTTGATTCAAACTTCTCCAGTGCACTTGTTGTCAAAGCAGGGACTCTAGGAGAGAGGGCCTCTCCATTCTCCACACTGAGATCTCTCAGCAGGGAGGACTCCTCCATGCTTGGATGGCAGGGCTGTGATCACCTGGAAGGTGGAAATAGGAGGCTTTCAGGGGGCTGGTGGTGTTCCTAGCCAGGGTGTTGGTGACTGCAGTGCTTTTAATCTATGGATCTCAAGGAGCCTTATGCTGCAGGTTTGTGTACTTCTGCATCTGTATGCACACAGTTCTTCATGTGGGGAAAAAGCAGTGTTCTCAAAGTTTGCTTTATATTATATTCAACTGGTAATTTACAAACCCCAGTGTCCCATCTTAGCCCAGAGCCATTCCATCAGCCCAGGGCCAGTGGGTAGTCCAGCAGTCAGTACTATGCACAGCTCCCAGGTGGCTCCAGTGTGTAGCTGAATTTGACAGCCAGTGTACTGTAGGATTTGCCCTTGAGGTTAGAATTTATTGACTTCCTCTTATGTCATTTGACTAGTCAGGATGTCTCATTAACTATCTGTGAAATCTTCAAGTTAGCAATCTCTGGTCATTTCTACCCTCTGAGGAACCTGGTTCAACAGTTGGTCATGGTCATGAGTAGTCCTGGGTCACAATGAGGGAGGAGAAGACAATAATGTGGAATGGTGGTGTAGAGAGTCAGGGTGGGGCCGGAGCCCACACTGTGGTTAGGGTAGGGAAGGGATCTGAAGAGACTACCTTGAAAGCGAGCTCTGGCTGCAGTTAACCAGGAATCAGGGCCTGGAAATGGAAGCCATGACAGGGCTTCTGACTAGAAAGGACACATCCTTCTGGGCTGAGTTGGAGGTCCATCCAGGCAGAGGCAAACAGAGAGGATGAAGGAGAGCGGGGGATGGTCTAGATCACAGAGTAGCTTCGTCATCATATCTTAGAGAATGAATTTTTTTCTTCCAGTTGTTGGTAAATGCTAATTCATTCACGTGTTACATTCACATCCACCTCATCCATTTGAAAGGCCGCTCAACCACCACAGGCAGTGATATCTTGGTGGATGTGTGCATTCTAAAAGGAGGTGAGGTTGGCGCCAATCGAGTGTGTGGGCGCTCAGGCATTGGCAAGCTTGCTTTGGAGAGTGAATCCTCTAAATGTTACTGGGCTGCTTTTGAAAGCTCGTGTGGTTTGGCTGGACTTAGAATTTTTCCACACAATTTGGCATGGTGTATATTTTAGAGAGCATGATCACTGAGGGGCAGCTTGCCGGTTTGAAGCCATGAGCATTAACATCTATCAAGTTTCTCACCTGGAGTTGGCTACCTACAACTGGTGACAGTGTTTTGCTACTGTTGAGCAATACTGAACAAGTCTCTGTGCCAGTAATTCATTCCTGAACTACATCACCAACAAAAAGACACTGAGTGAAGGTGAGGACCAGAAGAGCCCGGGAACCACCAGACAGCAGCCCTGAAGTCCTGAGCTCTGGCACATCATATGCCAACTCAACTGGGTATCAACCTTGCCTTTCTGGACTCATTAGAACTGTGTGCTTCAACTTTCAGAAGCAAATGCAGAATGACAGAATCTTCTCTGAGGACACTTTTCTAATTCTTATTTGCAGCACATCTTCTAAGTCTCATTTGCAGCATGTCTTCACTGGAATGAGTAGTCATTTGGCATTCTGTTGTACTTAAAATTTCATGAGATTCTACCCCTACTTGGTAGGTTGTGTGAAAGTGACTCGGCCTGAATGCATTTTACATCCCAAAATATGGCTTGTCTTTTCTCCTAAACCTATCAGGGCAGTCAGAGCAGCCAAGGAGTACTATAAATTCAGGCATAAAATGGCCAGATAGACTTGGATCACTGTACATCTTTCTAGAACCTTCTTTCATGCTCTGGCTTCCCTGAGGTAAAGTGTGAGGACTCTGGGATCCAGATTTGTTAGAAAGTAGTTTTCTTGGGAGGCAATGCTAGATAACTCCAGGTAGGAACAGGAAGTGATTAGGAACTGGAAGACAGGGTGTACCAGCCAGTTGTTGTCACTAAGTGAGTAAGCACAGTTCTGATAAGGAGTGCTGGAGGTTCATGTAAATCATGTTATTAATAGAACCCTTCCTACAGGGTGAGAGAGCTGGGGGTTCTCCACCCACTCCTGCCAGCCATGGCAGGATTCTGCTGCTGGCCTTCACTGTAGGCAAATGGGCCATGGTCCTGGGGGCTCTAGGTCAGGTGGGGTGTGAAGAAATGGCATAGTGCTGGACAATGTCATCCAGATTTAAATCCCCAGACTGGGATCTTTAGCAGGGCAAGGTCAGAGACTGTACTCAATGCAGCATGTACTTCTCAGCATAGTGCCAGGCACACAGCAGAACTTCATCAATACCCTTGGAATGCGCTGGCTCGCCCCAGCCCTGCTCCAGGCCTCTCTAAGCTGAGCTCTCTCTGCTGGTCCTGTCTGTTCTAGTATATTCAGCTCTTGCTTCTTTGTATTTTGCTTTCCTGAATTATGTCCTCTTTCTCCACACTCCTGTGGTAACTCTTTCTCCACACTCCTGTGGTCCCAAATGGCTGTCTGGAGGGGCTGTGGCAGAGAGATCTCATTACTTCCAGAGATGGAGTTTTTAAACCAAATAAGACACATGCTCTGCTGGTTAGGATTGTCTTCACCATAACGTGAGGTAGAAGGTTTGAAATTAGGATTGTCCTCCCAATCTTAAGGCATGTCATCCCTGTGTGCAGACCAGGAAGTGCCCTGGGAAGAAAGGCAGGTGTGGGTTTGGAATCAGAGACCAGCATGAGAAGAACACTTTCACTGCTTACTAGACAATGAGCTTGGCCTTGTTCTGTAACCTCTTGGGACCTCAGTGTTTGCATATCTGAAATGGGGATAGTTGTATGACTGACTTCAGGAGGTGGGTAGAGAGAATCCTAGAAGTAGAGGAAGAAAACACACAGCATCTGTGAAGCACCCCACCTCCACCTTTAGTCTTTCCATGATTTTCTAAGCATGTGTTGATTGACTGTTGGTTACAGCATGCCTGTAGATCTACCTGACGTCCCGTCTAATCCACATGGATGGAGAAGCTCACTTTTGCTCAGTTGCCACATTTGCAAGGACACCTTCTAATAGAATCAGATCTAGGAAGCTTGGGTCCCTTTGCAGAAAATACAGGATCCACAGCAAAGTTCAAGCCCCTGAGACAGAGGGCTTCTCCTGGTTTCCTTAAGTCCTCATGGGCACTGCAATGCCTTTCTCCACCGATGTTCATTGAGAGCCTGGTCCAGGCCAGGCCAGGGTTCCTTGCTGAGGATGTGGCAGAGAATGAAGCACATGCCTGGCTGGCTTGTAGGGGACTCAACAATCGGGGGCAAGACAGGCCAGTGATGGTGAAGACAAGACCAGTTAGTTGACTTGTCCAAAGGTCTTGGAGCCAAGTACTCTTCTAAGCACCTTATCATAAAAGCTTCCTCATCCCTCAATAGTTGGAGGAGGAACAGTGCTTTGGTTGTCCCCATTTTCCATAGGTGACAACTGAGGCACTGAAAAATCAGGTCACTTGGCCAAGGTCATGGAGATAGCACAGGGGGAAGTGTTGGCTGCAAAACCTTCCCAGGGGGCTACTGCTTTGGGCTCTTTATCACCCACGGCCTGCAACCTCTTTGTCATGCTGTGGCCCCTGTGACTTGTCTGTCACCAAATAGTGATTCACTGCAGGGCATTTCCCGAGTCCATTTCCACCTCAGAGTGCCTTTGTCTCACAGAGAGTTAACCAGTTTCCTGGGCCCCACTGGAGTTCCTAGTTTTGCCAATCTGGGGTGGGGTCTGAGAATGTGTGTTTTTAACAAGGTCTCAGGTGACCCTGCAGGTGATGGGTCTCAACACAGGTGACTTTCCCCCTCCCCTTGGGTCATTTGACAATGCCTGGAGACCTTTCATGTTATCACAAGTCAGGGGTGCTAGTGCAAAACTCAGGTAGAGGCCATGGGTTCTGCTGAATGTCTACACTGCACGGGGAAGAACTCTACAGACTGTGAAGGATATGGCCTGATGGGCCAAGGGCACCAAGGTGAGGAACCCAGTGTGGAGTACAAGCACATGAACTTGGTTGTGTGAAGGTATGGCCTTGGGGCTTGTTTCAAACGTGGCTTCTGTCAGTGCAAAACACCAGCACCTCTGAGTGGCAGCGTTTCTGACAAGCTCTGAGCAGGGATGCTGGTGCTTCTGACCAAGCGACCACACTTTGAATAGCAAAAGTGACATGGAGTTCTTAGGACACCATGAACTTCTCAGAAACACAAAGTGGACATCTCCTGTGTTAGATCAGAAGAAAAGAAACTCTGAGTTGGAATAATCCCTTTTCAACTCACCTAGTTGCAAGTTTGCCCCTAAAGCAGTGCTGAGACAGCGGGGCCAGGTCGGGGACAGTGCTCCACTCCTCTCCTAGCTGCAGGCAGTGACCTGCTGAAAATGAGGAGGGAGAAGAGGTGGGTGAGAACTGCCTTGCTTCAGTCCCCAAGCATTCAGTCAAGTCTATTTTCACCTGGAGTGGTGGCTTCTTTTCCAGGGCCCACGCTAGCATTGGGGTTTGCATCTGCCTGACTTTCAATTCTGAAAATGGAAGATGGGAACTGGCTGCTTGAGACATGGTTGCTCTCTTGGGAGAGGGTATGGGAGAAATGCCAAGACGTCCAGCCCTCCAGAGCCCGCACCCCTGCCCCTGTGATAAATGGCAGCATTAACAAGGTTTGGTTGAGAGGGTCTCCACAGATTTGTGACTTCCCATGTCCGCCAGCAACTGTCACTATGGCTGGCAGAACAGAAGGCCTTTCAAGAGTGAGCTGGGGAGAACAGAGAGGGGAAAATATCATCAAATAGAAGGCAGAAGCCAAAAGTACCCTTGGCCTAGCGGGATATGGTCCATACTATCATTTTAGGAATGGGGGACATTCTGCAATAAACCCACTATCAGATCGTGTCATTGAGGTTTAGCTTCTAAGATTTAGGCAGAAACTCTCCAATGAAACACAAAGTTCCTGGCTTCTTTCAACTGAGAAAGTCTCCAGGTTTTGGCTCCTGGCCTATATGTATCAGGAAACATTTTCTTGAAGGAAACAAACACGTTGCACTGAATAAACATATATTTGTTGTAGCTTACCCTGAGACATCATATTGATGGGTCTTAAAAATTGATTCATTTTACAAATTCAGCAGCTTATTCTGAAGTTCCATTTCCCTCAAAATCCCTTATGATTGGCACATTAGCCAACAAGCAGAATTCTCTGAAGCCCCAGCAAGAAAAAAATAATGTCAAATTCCTATTTGCTGATATTTGAGGAAAACAAGGGAGAAGCAAGGGGCCCCACTCACTGGTGACAAGGTCTGGTTGAACATCTTGTATCTAATGCTTACCAAGAATGGTAGCAGAAACAGCACTGGTTCCTCAAACAGGGCAAGAGAGAGGTTGACACAGATGAAGAAGTACATGGCCATCCGCATGGCCCAGTGATTAAAAAATGGTAAAGTCTGGAGAGGAAAAACAGTAAAGGTGGTTCTAACCACTGAGCAGGAGTTATATAACACTCAAACTTCTGTGCTAAGATGAACAGGGGCCGGGGCTGGGACGGCAGCTCAGTGGTAGAGCAGTACCCAGCACGCACCAGGTCCTGGGTTCCATCCCCAGCACTGCCAAATAAACGGGTAAATACACAAATAAATAAATAAGACTCGTGATGGGTCACATGCCCTTTAGGTTCTCAGGAGCAGGGGTGATATTACTTTAGCTCAAACTATAAAACACTAACAGAAACATCAAGATGATGATCATATCTCAAAGCACACTTGGTGGACAGTCTCGAGCCAGCTTTAGCACCTTCTTCACGGATTTGTTGTGACAGTAATAAGAGAACACTCTGAACCAGAGACTGACAAGGTGAACCCTCAGTTACAGTGACCTAATGCCATGTGGGCGTGGCTGAGTCCAATGTGAAAATGTGCACAGCCCGTCTCAACGCGGTATACTCAGGACAGATGTGGCTGCCACACGCCAGATCTCTGCAGGGTGTGACAGTCCCCCACTCTTGCTTGGCAGTCTGGGCATATGAGATGTTTGTTGCTTTTGGAGACCCTGACACCAAGTGCTGATGTAAGAGAGGGTTTTTCCTTACTCTAGCCAAGGGCTTGGTCTTAGTTGAAACTTTAGGGGGAGATAGAAAAGGCTGGATTTTCAGGAAAGGAGTGAATGTGTGGGTAGCATTAGGAGGTAAAAGAAGGGAAAAGAGAAGCCCTCTTTTGCACTCCAGGTAACGCTGGCTAGGAAGAAAGGTGGCCATGTGCGTCCAGCTTGGGCAATCCATCTCCTGGCCCTGGTGGTGTCCATTACCCCCGATCTGATATTAATTGACCGGATGCTCCCTGCACGAGGAACACTGTGTTCTTAGAACTTAACCCAAACCACCAGGCTCAGGGGCTGGGCTGCAGCTCCATGGTGGAGCACTTGCCTAGAACAGGCCTGTCTCTGAGTCAGCTCCCAGCACCGCAGAACAAAACACTTTTGGGTTTTACCCAAATTATGTGCCGTACCTAGACCCCTCTGAAAAGTTTCTGTAGAAAGAATGCCTCCAGGTTTGTCTCAACCTCTAGAACTTAAGGTGGACAAGTGGGACAGCTAGATGATTAAATTACCTGATAGCCTGAGGGGAAGTTTGGAATGGAACATTCCTGTTGTACTGGGCATCAGAAACATAGGCAGCTCCAAGAGAAGGTTCTGGAAGGGAGAAAACGTCAGCACAGGAACTAAACTGCTTTCCTTGTGGTAATGCATCAGGCACGGAGGGGAGCCCTGCCCCTCCACCTGCAGCCTGGCTCCCTAGAGGTTGCCACCATCAGCAGAGCCATAGGTGCCTTTCCTGGTGGGTTCCCTGGGACCAAGGATCCTGCAGCAGAGCTGGCCACGTGCACACTTCATTTTCTAGAACTCAAATACAGGTTCTCATTTGAGGAAGGAAAATAAGAAAGCACTAAACAGAATATGTACATGGCTTACGTGGCATATTTACACATAAATAAAGGTTGCATCTGTCCAAATATACATATGAGTATATGCACACAAACCCAAGTATAGAAACCCCAAATTATATTTAAGCCACTTGGTGGGTGATTGAAGGGATTTTTGAGGCAAAATCTGACAAGTGAATTATCCATGTCTTCCAAATCTACTTAAGGTAGATCTCTATACATACATGGAACTGAAAACCAGTCACAAGGCTTTCATGTAACTCATGGTGGGCACTTTTCAGCCAATATATTCTGGACTTTATCCCCCTGTCAGGACACAGAGCTGTATTCTTCTTAACAAGCAACTTATCATTCTGATAATACTCATTTTTTTTCTATTCAAACATAGTTGCATTACATATTCTTATGAGGGTGGGTACGACAGAACTCAGGGAGCTTAACCATTCAGCAACATCCCCCCTTCCCCACCCCCAGCCTTGAGACAGGGGCTTGCTAAGTTGCTGAGGCTGGCTTTAAACTTGCAATCCTCCTACCACAGCCTCCAAGTGCTGGGATTACAGGCATGTGCCAATGTGCTCAGCTCAACATTCTTTTGTATATTATACACACACACACACACACACAAGAATATCACACGTGCACACATAAATACCTTGGGACCCTATGAGTGGTTTTGTAGGATTAAAAAAGTGCATTACGTCTTGATGAAAGAAGACATAGACATCCCACAGGCTTCCAAATGGTATGCAAAGAAGACATGTGCAGGTAAGCATGCGCATGCGCCCAAACACATACACACTTGCGTGCACGTTCTCCTGCTTGTCACTAAGGGTGATGTGATTTTAAACAGTGTCTAACACCGACCAGCCAAAGGGGCTTCTAGAGACTTTGTTTGCCTTTCCTTAGGACCAGGACTGCTGCCTCCCTGTGTGATGATTCACATTCTGATTCTGCATCGATGAGATAAGAACATACACACACTGACCAGCTATTTAGCCCTTTCCATAGACTTCAGAAAGAAAAATAGTCTGATAAGCTAATTGACTGCCTTAGCTATCCACTGTAAACAGAAGCCATCTTCCTGCCTGTTTTGAATGGGTGTCTCTTACTGGTCAGGCAAGTTAATCTTAAAAATGCATCACGTATTCAAAGGGTCAAAAGATTCCCAGCTGTATGCAGATGGTCAATCATAGTTCTATAAAGCTGTTAAAAATTATCCAAACAGAAAAGAAATGCTGGAATTAAAAGTTGATGCAGAACCATATCCTTAGAGATGAATTCACTGCTGTAAGAATGGATTGCTTTTGGAGTCTCACACATTCCAGGGCAGGAGGACACTTCACCAGGGCACATTACCAAAACCTCAGATGCACTATCTATGTTTTTGACACATTATACATTTTCTTTAACATATCTAATAAAATATTAATAGAAAAACTATTAATATCAATTATTTTTCCATCAAGCATCTTTAATATTGAGCAATAAAGAGTTTCCCAGTATACTCTTAGAATTCTGTTTTAGGTAAAAACATCTTGTATCAATAAGAGTTGATTTGTTTCTAGCTTTTTCAGTGCATGCACATCAACTTTAAGAAAATTCTTTACCTTATATAAATGTTAAAATAGATTCTACTGTCTTTTATGCCTAAAAAAGAAAAAGAAAAAAATATATGTTTAAAAAAAATAAAGTCCTATTAAAGCTCAGAAAGATCATACTGGGGCAGCAAAGAATTCTGACTTTTTAAAAAAGAATTTACAGCAATATCTTTTTAAAGTTCTGCTGTTCCTGGTTTGAGAAGATGACACAGGGTTTGGTGTAGCCTGTGTGCTCAGCATGTACAAAGCCTGGATTTGATTGACACCCAGGAAAAGAAATTTTAAAAATGAAGCCTCCTTATGACTGGACCCTGAGACAGGAGCCCTTTGACACTCACAAGCTTGAGGTAGACCATTCACAGGCCCTCCAGAGGGAGGATGGGGAAAACCACTCCCACCAACCCTGGGAGCCAGGCCAGGGGGTTATCTCCCTGAGACATCACCCAGACACAGACCTTAATGAGACCAGCACAGGTTTCCCTCCAGTGCCCCTGGCCATGCGGACACCTCTGGTTGTCAAGATCTGCTCAGGCTCTGTAACACCAAGCCTGCTCCAGACAGTCCACAGAAGTGCTCTCGAGGCTTTCCCTGCCTTAAGAGGAGGCACATTTCTGACATCTGTCTCCACTTGCAATCTCCTCTACTCTGCCTTCTGGGCCTACTTCCCTCCTTCCCGTTACTATGCAACTTCTTTCTCCTGCCCATTTCACTTGGGAAATGTTGTTCTCAGCAGATGAACTGTAGTAAGCACGCTTACTTGTACTAAAGCCATTTGTGTCTTCCCAGAAAACAAATTCTTTTCACCCAACTCAAGAATGTGACCTATCTTAGACACCCCATTCTAACACTTTATACTTTTTAAGTTCATATGGTGTATTAGTTTGCTTTATGCCACTGTAAGACCTGAGGTTGCTCATTTATAAAGAGAAAAAAGTTTATTTGTCTCACAGTTTCCATATCCAGTTCATATTTGATTGACCCTGTTGCTTTAGACCTGTAGTGAGGCAGCACAGTATGGCAGGCAATGCATGGTAGAGCTACCCACTCACCTCACGGCAGCTGGGAAGTAGAAAGAGAAAGCCAGGAAGGGACCAGGGTCCCAACATGCCCTTCAGAGGCACACCCTTAATGACCCAAGATCCCCCACTGGACCCCACCTCTTAAACATTCCACTACCTCCCAAGAGAGTCACAGGCTGAGGATGGAGCCTTTAATATATGGGACTTTGGGGAACATTCTTGATCCAAATGATAGCCTTTGGGAACCACTGTCAGTATCTACCATGAAAATGGCAACCACCAAATACAGATGCTCCCCTGGAGGCACCTTATACAGGCTGCACCAGCCCACAGAGGGCCCTGGTGGACACAGGGGTTCTCAGTCTCCATGGCAGGGGTCCACTCCCTGGGGAGCTCTCAAAGACCCTGGTGCCAAGAACACCCCACACCAGCCATGTCAGAATCCACAGGAGGCGGGACCTGGGATCAGCTTTTTAAAGTTCAAATGTGACTTGACAGTCCAGTCACAGTGGGAAGCAGGGTCTACACTGGCATTTCCCTGCAGCTTCCCTCCTGAGGTCGGTTCTCACTGCACCGTGAGGGATGCACCTCCCTTGTCTCCTCTTCTCATAGCTGTGACGTTTCCTCTTCTCCTCGAGATTGAAAACTGGATTTTAAACAGTTGTGTTTCCTCCCTCCCCTCCTGTCCCAACTTTGTAAGCCTTAGAAGGGAGGGGAGAGCACAGAAAGGAGGCACAGATGATTCCAGAGGTTCTCAGGGGAGAGCAAGGACGTTCCTTCCAAACGCCCAGCAGACACCCTCTTCCGTCCCCCTGCCCTAGGAGTGACCACCGCGAGCCCCAGATTCCGTCAGGCAGGCAGGCGACAGGAGCCGGGAATCTGAAGCTGCTGATGGAAGTGCTTTGAAACACACTAACATGTCTTGATGATATAGATAAGAAAATCAGCAAATCTAGCTTTATTTCAAGGTCAAGAGAAGTCCCCACATGTCTTAACTTACATTCTTCCACTCGGGTTTTTCCTCTCAATGCCAATACTCCGTCTGTCACTACATACAGTCTTGCCCCCGTCTTGCCTGACTCCACTCCTGCCATAAACTCATCCTGCACGTGGATAAACAGAGCAGGCCCCTGTTTCCCAGGGCCCCCTGTGCGAAAGCTGCCAGTGACTTCTCTTCCCTTAGAGCTACTCTCCTTTGCCCAGATAACCAAGTGGGAGATCCTTGGCTTGGCCTTTAGGGGCCCCACAATCCCCTCTCTCCAACTTTATCTCCCTGGCTTTTCCTCCAGGAACAACATTCTCTGGAAAAAACAGATGGGATTCCTTGTCCACTGCCCTCCACGGGCTCCCCCTCCACGCCTGATCTCATGCTCAGGTGCTACCCTCCCACTGTCCTTCCTTGGACTCCATCTCACACTGCAGTCTCTCCAGGAGGACGAGCGATCCCACATTTCCACATGGAAAGACCACCCAGAGAAGCTGGGGCAATGCCCGTACAGTGCGCATCCGGTACAGACAGCAGCCACAGGTGGAGGGCACCGGCCACTCTAGCAAGAAGGGTGAGTGAGTAAGTGACTGCATACAGGCATTATGACAAAAACCTCGTGTCCCTCACCATAGCCACTTGCAAACCAACAACCCACAGGCCAAGTGCAGTCTAAAGGTATGTTTTGTTTGGCCTGTAGAATGTGTTTAGGATGTTGGCTACTAATTCAATTTTTTTCAAAACTGGAACTTACACAAAAATTTGAAATTATGATTTCTCTTTAAAAGATGAATAACATCTGGCAAGGTGGGGCTGTGTTATGGTTAGTTATTGCTGTTCGCCCCAGTACTTCATCACCTGAACTTAATATTTTCCCGTGTTCTTCAGGTCAGCTGGGCAGTCCTTTTGGAGTCCACTTAGCTGATCCTGAAGGTCATGAGCACTGGGTGTTCTAGGAGGATCTTGCTCACATCTCTTGGCCATGTGCATCCAGAGCATCGAGAGAGCAAGCACCAACACTCATGGGCTTCACACACCTCTGCTTATGGACATCTGCTAATGTCCCATTGGCCAAAGCAAGTCCCATGGCCCACTGCAGGTTCAAGGGCTGCAGAAATGGACCCTAACTGTATGGAAAGGAATGGCAAAGTCACCTTGCAAAGGGGCCTGTATTCAAGGATCAGAAGACTTGGTGAGCATTTTTGCAATCTATGATCAACCCCATGACACAGCTGGAGGTGGGTGACTGTGCTTTTCTTAGGGCAAGGAACATGCCCTCCTGATCATCACAAGCCCTGTCCCCTCTGTCACTGAATCATTCCCACCTAGCTGGCTGGTTTTATGTTGCTCTTGAGGGCACTGCAGATTAAACCCACACTGCTCTCTGGTGAGACCAGGGAGCCCTGGCCAGCCCTCTGCAGGCTTCTGGTAACTGCCATCTTCCCCTGACAAGAACTTCTCTGCAAATGGCTATAAGGTAACACCAGGGACCCAAGAGCTTGAAGACAGAGTAATCACAGACCTGCATGAAAAAGTTGAAGAGTGAGAACATTCAAATAGAAGCACACAAAATATCAAGAGGTGACCACAGAGGACAGTTGACAAGAAACAGCATGGGGCACAGGCTCTCAGCCCTGGCTGCACCTCAGAATCCCCTAGCATCCTTAAAGTTACTGGTGGCATGAGCCACATCCTGACCAGTAAAATCAGAATCTCAGGGGCAAAGCTGAACAAAGTACCTTTCTAAAAACTTCCCAATGAGTCTGACCAACAGTGAGGTTGGGAATCCCTAGCATTGGGATATTTCTATTTCAACTCTGAAAGTGAGGGATTCTGATGCATTTTTCAAGGACTATGCAGTTTCCTGTTCTGTGACCCAAAGCTAACTTACAAAAGATTAACCCAGTCAACTGGCCACCCACCTCCCCAGATCTAGATGTTCTGCCGTCTCAGAAAATATGGGGCTCTGCTGAGGACTGTTTGTTGGTACAAGGTGCATTACCCTTAGTGCCTGCTGCCTGGAGGAGGTCTCTGAAAGACCTGGAGTCACAAAATCTCTGGCTTCTGTAGACAAGCATTAAACAAAACGGCTCACACTGGAGTCAGCCAGGACTCTGACTTATTCTCTGTTCTTCTTCTATTTGCTAAGTTGCTGAGGCTGGCTTTGAACTTGAGATCCTCTTGCCTCAGCCTCCCCAGCCACTGCGATTTCAGGCCAGTGGCACCATGCCCAGCTGTATTTCTTGATCTCTCAAAGTATTAGTCATCTGCATGCATCTCTTATTTAGACAAAGAAATATGAAACACACAGAGGGAGGGCATCGAGCATCTCTGGCTAAAATGATTTTCTCTCCACTGAAGGCTCTCATGATCACAATGAAGCCTGTCATTGTGTAAATGCTGGGACCAAGGGCAAGACTGGGAACCAAGAAACCATCTCCTCCTCCTGTCCTTTGCCTGATCACTCATTCATTCACCCACTCACTCACAGAGAGGACTTAGTAGAATCCACCTGTTGGAAGGGGCCTGACTTCTGTGGGAGAACAGCAGGCCAGATGGGAAGCCCAATGTTCCACCCCACACATAAGGGCCCTGTGGACTCTCTCCAGCAGTCTACTAGCCCACTGGGAAGCAAGGAAGCAGGGGATGCCATTCAGCCCAGAGTTGAATGGCAGGGCCAGCCCAGGAAAGATGGGAAGCAGGACTAAAACACTCTGACCTCCTACACACTTGCATGGCCTGAAGGAAATGACCAGCATCACTGTGTGCCAGACACTGGGCTGGACCCAACCTGCGTGGTCATCCCCCAAGGTGACTGAGATTTACCAATCCCACCTTACAGAGGCTCAAGGAGGAGACCAGCCCGTGATCTGGAAACTGCTCCATCAGAACAGGGGTTCTTGCCTCTCTCTCCACCCTCTGTTTCTTATCCCTCCAAAAGACACAGCCTAAGAGCAGCAGCTTGGAAGCTCCAAGTCATCCAGAGGAGCCTGTCTGTCACAGCAAACACACAGAGCCCACTGTGGAGCTGGGTCCCACAGGCTCAGGAAAAGCCAGGGCTGCAAAACCCCATCCTGCGGTGGGACCCTTGGTTGTTTTCCTTTTGGTACAGAGCCCAGTGTGAGGCTCTGGAGCCAGGCCAGCAAGACCTGGAATCAGGTCTCCACGCAATCCAGCTCAGTCCCCAGAGATTGGAGGCCTCTCCTGTGGCACAGGCTTGACAACTTCAAGTGACCCCCAACTCGCAGGGCTGCCCTCCAGCCCACCGTGCGCTTCTTGGCTTCGCAGCTCTCCAGAGCAGCCGGGGCTCTCAGGGTGCAGAGGACAGAGAAAGCGCCCCAAGCAGAGGTTCTCCCTGTCCCATGTCCCCACAGGGGCCTTCGTTCGCAGCAGCAGGTGCTTGCTTTTAGCCGGTTCGTTTTCTCCCGGGGGCTTTTCTCTGGGGAGGCATCTGGCGAGGGGAGGGCGACCAGACGCGCTGCGATCCGGGCGCCCTCGGGCACCAGGGACGGCGTCCCTTACCTTTTGGACGAGAGGCTCATCACAGGGCTCCAGACGTAAGCGACTCACCCCGGTGGCTGGGCCGGTCCGGGGCATCACGGCTGCGGCGCACCAGAAAGGGATGCTCCAGCATCTGGGCCCGCCACCAGACTCTGCCCCCAGCAGGCCCCGGTTGTGCTGGGCTGTCCAGGTGACACAGTGGATCGGCCCTGCGCGAAGGACCTGCTCTGGCCAGAGGAGACAGCTCCGGAGGCCCCTTCCAGGACACGCTGGCCGGGGCGGAGCGGGGTGGACCGCATGCGGGGCTGCGGGACCGCGCGGGTGGCCTGGTCAGCAGCCCTTGGCCCAGCGCGCAGACTGTGCGCCCCAGCGCGACACTGTGTGTGCCCTGCTTTGGGATCAGCGGAATAGGAAGGGAACCTTCCTCCAGAGCTTTTTTGGAGAATTAAATGATTTAATATATGCCCAGGGGCTGCTGCTGCTGGGCGCTGGTAAATATTGGCTCCCTCTTGCCCTGGTGGAGTCCCCCAGAGATGGGGTGTGGACTTTAACTCGGGCTCCTGTCGAGGATGCCCCCAGAGAAAGATATGTGGGTCCTCCTTTCTTCTCCTGGGGCTTCCCAGTACCAGCCTGACCTGGAACTCTGTGTTGCCAGAAATGCTAAATTTTCAAGAGAAAATGGAAATGTGAATTTATTTATTTATTTATTTTGTGTACTAGGGATTGACCTCAGGGGCACTCAACTGAGCCACATCCCCAGCCCTGTTTTGTATTTTATTTAGAGACAGGGTCTCACTGAGTTGCTTTGAAATTGCAATTCTCCTACCTCAACCTTTGGAGCTGCTTGGATTATAGGCATGTGCCACCAAGACCAGCGGAAATCTGAATTTTCATGATCCTGTTCCTGAGTTTTTTTTCTTTTAATGTTGGCTATGAATTTAAAATAAAGATAAATCCTTCCATGCCACCAAGGGCCAGCAAGGGCAAGTGTTGCTGGACACCAGTACCCACCAAATCCCTGGTCACCTCCAGAAGGGCGAGGCCTGGAGAGGCTGTGACTGGCTCTGTCACCTGTAGGCACCTACTGTCCTTCTGGATGGTTCAGCAGGAATCTGTTAGGTCCTGATGGCTGGCAAGGTCAAGGTCAGAGAGAGAAAGATGGGCAGAATTACAGCCCCAAGGATTCTATCCCTTATCTCTGGAAGTGTATAATCTATTTCTTTTCAGACAAATGAGAAGTTTACAGATGTAATTCAGGTTCCTAATCAAGTGACTTTAAAAATAGGGAGGTCACCCTAGATGACCTGGGTTGGCCCCATGGAATCCCAAGGGCTCTTAATGTCAGCAGAGGATGGAAGGGGAGGTGAACCTTTCCAAGCCCATCAAGGACCCTGGGCAGGTTGAAAAGCTGTTACCTCCACCTGCAGGGGCAGCCCCAGGCCTCCAGGAAGGAGCAAGGCTCAGCCCGTGCATTTATGGGCGCCTGTGAGACCCCACTCAGAGGATGCCGCCTTGCCTCACGGACCTCTGGCAATACAGGCTGTGTGAGAAAGCACTTCAGTCTCCTCAGTGTGTTAAGGTGGAAACCTGACAGAATGCTGGCCTGCGCCTCAGAGCTCACATAATGCTCCAGTCACAAGGCTGGCCCGTAGAGCCAACTGTGTGGCCTCAGCTCCTTGGGGGCGGCCAAATCCCACATCTGCAGCCCCACCTTTGATTGTTCCCACCCAGGCCCCACCTCACATCCCCTCTGAGCCCTTCCTCAACTTCTCAAGGCCAGCGGATCACGTCCTCTCTGGTCCTGACTCTTCATGAAGAAAGCCACGTGGCACTTTGCAGATGTAATCCTCCCCATCTTTCCGGCCACAGCATCTGTCAGAGGAAGGAGAAAGGCAGGCTCTTGACTGAGAATCTGTCTGGTCCTATTCCTATCTTGGTTGGTAGGCTTCTATTTTATTGCTTGAAATTGATCTGTTTAAATTTTCTTTGTCTTCCTGATTCAATTTGGGTAGTTCATATGTCTGTAGAAAAATGTTGATGTCTTCAAGATATTCTATTTTATTGGAGTATAAATTTTCAAAATACGTTTTTTTTTAAAAAAATTATTTTTTAGTTTTAGTTGGACACAATACCTTTATTTACTTATTTTTATGTGGTGCTGAGGATCGGACCCAGGGCCTCATGTGCTAGGTGAGTGCTCTACCGCTGAGCCACAACCCCAGTCCCAAAATAGGTTCTTATTATATGTATTTCAGTAGTGTTTTTCATGATATTTTCTTTTTCTTCACGAATTTTAGTGATTTGAGCTCTCCCCTTTTTTTCGTTATCGTGGCTGAGGGTTTATCAATTTTATTTATTTTTTCAAAGAACCAAAATTTTGTTTTGTCAATTTTTTCATTTGTTTCTTTTGTTTTAATTTCATTAATTTCAGCTCTGATTTTAATTATTATTTCCTGTCTTTGACTACTTTTGGTGTTGATTTTGTTCTTTTTCTGGGGCTTTGAGATGTAATGTTAGGTCATTGATTTGTTGACTTTTTATTCTTTTAATGAGTGAGCTTAATGCAATGAACTCTCCCTTTAGCACTGCCTTCATAGTGTCTCAGAGATTTTGAAAAGATTGTTCATTCCTTTGGTTTGTATCTCTGTGCCTTCATCTATTCCAATAAATCTTAAATGTGGTCTTTTATGTTATCCCATTTTTCTTGGAAGTTCTGTTCATGGTTTCTTACCATCTTCTTTGTGCGGTTGACTTAATTTCCAGAGTATATATTTTGTCTTCATTCTTGAAGTTCTGTCTTCTAAGTGGTCTAGTCTGTGGTTGATGATACTTCCATTGAAATTTTAATTTTGTTCGTTTCCTTAATTTCAGGGATTTTGGTTGTTGTATTTTTCCACAATCTAACTCTATTGAAATGATCTTTCACTTCCTGTATTTTTTCTTTGATTTTACTCCTTGTACTACCTTTAATTCATATTAGCTTAACTATGTACATTTTAAATTCCTTCTACTGTGTTATCTATGGATTCTATTGTTGGAACATCTTGGTTTGTTTGAGGTGCTTTGTTCCCTTGTTTTTTCATGTTGTTGTTGTGTCTTCTGATCTAGTGGTATGGATCTGAGGCAGTAGTTTCTACCCTGTAATCTTATAGTGTCCCTGAAGGCTTCTAGTACCTTACCTTTAAGGGAGAGACTAATAGTAACAGCACCCAGTGCAAACAATATACACTTTTAAACAAAATAGTTCCTATTAAGGCTTCTACAGTTTTGTCACAATAAACAGAAATAATATGTTAAATTATTGTCTACAATATAAAGAGTAAGTCTACTGAAAGGGTTTACAGTTTCTAATGATGGACAGTGAAGGAACAGAAGTAGTGTGAGATGTGATATTTATGAGGGAGAAAGAGAGAAGATAAAGGTAAAAATTTATAGTAAGGACAAGGGGGGAATTAATAGAGGTTGGCTGTTCGTATGAGAGAAGTAAGAGAATCCAGGGAGACAGGTAGGTGAGAGAAAAAAATATATACAGATTTTAAAGAATAATATAAATAATCAAAAAGTAAATATATAAGAATACACAGAAAATCTGTATTATACTATTCAGCCATTCCATTTCTCAATAAATTGATGCATGAAAAATATTTAAATTCTAAGATGATAGAGATGTGAGAGAGGGGGCAAAAGAAAAAATAAAAGGAAAAGTCTCAATGGAAAATTGAATGATAGCTTCCATTGGCTTTCAAAAAATTTCTCAGCTTCCCTTCTTTGATGATAGGTGGAGTTGTCTGAAGTTTGATGGTAGGTCCGGTCCAGTTTTCTGGGACCTGTTGGGTGGTGATCCAATAGCAAAATGCCCTCACGCCCTTTTCCAGTCTTCCCCACCATTGTAGCTGGCCTCCTTTGTACCTGTGCACTTCAGGACTCACTAAGCTGTAGACAGCCCAGTTTTCTCCAGCTGAGTTCCCCGCAGCAAACTGCCCCAAGTCTCTGGTGTTCCATGGGTTTGATAGACCCAGACTGACCCACGTAAGGCCAGCTACAATCTGATGGACTTGGGCTTCAGATTTCCCCAGGCTCTGCCTTGCTACAGACCCTCAATCTCAATTCCTCTGTTTCAACTTGCAAGGAGAACACCAGGAATGTCCTCACACAAAGGAACAACACTACAAATAGGCAGCCAGAAGGCAGCCACTAACACACCCAGCAGAAAGACCTCAGATGCAACCAGATTTGCAGTTCCCCGACAATATATCTCCAGGCCCTGGCTGGTGTCTCCAAACTGAAGCCCTGCCGCAGTGGCAAACTTGGAGGCCCTAGATGGTGTCCCAAAATTGTGGTGGCCACGTTTAATCAAACCTGTGGGTACTTTGTCAGTGGACTTCTGGGTAGTGGGCAGCGGGTGATCCACTTGCAGTCTGTGGGCAGTCTGCAGGCAGGAGATCTGCAGGTGGACATTGGGCTGTGGGCAATGTGCAGGCAAGAGGTGGGCAGATAGGCAAATGGCTGATGATAGGTAAAAGTCATTTAATGATCTGTGCTCAAAAGGTGAGGGATTTGCTGGTAGATGGCAGGTGATCACGGAGGGCAAATGAGGGGTAGCCAGGGATCAGTGGGCAGTAAGGCTGCCTTTCAGAGGAACAGTATTTCCTCTGGTTGAATCCAGAGTCATGGAGTGACAAGGAATGTAGCCTCTCTCTAAGTCCACCATCTTGGATCTCCCTGATGGTGACACTTTTGAAGTATTTTTGAATGCAGGAAAGTGTAACAGTCAGCTAGTAGTGTCTTCCTACCATCAGCATATCAACAAATAACTCCTCACTAAACTCAGGCAATAATCATATTTTTTTTTAACTTTGGAGTGGCAGACCTAGTACTAAGCTAGTAGCATTAATAATCAAGTAAATTCAAATAAGCAATCTACTGGAGTCTGATATAGAAACTGTGGTTTGATTTGGCAGTGACTTGTAAATGTTAAGAGAAGTAGAACTTAAATTATTCCTAAGGACAATTATCCATTTACAATAAGTGGGTTATGTTTATTTTTTAAGTTTCTTATTCTGTAAATATATGTCTAGAATTATGCTTCTTAAGCACTCAGTACCTCTTATAATTACAGTATGTGAGCAATTTATATGGCTATCTGTTCATAAGGAGAGCTAGTCCCTGGCAGGACAATCTAGCTCCCCAAAACAACTTCACACCCAAGAAGGGAGAGGATGGATTTTTGGTGGACAGTTAGCTGTGTCTGCCACAGGTTGGGACAGGAAATAACCTATCAGTTACAGTTAGCCATCTGTATGAAAATACACTAATTTTATAAACAGGGTATTTTTTTTAAAAAAGTTAGCCATAAGTGAACTTCCTTATTTCAGGCTTCAGTATTTCTAAAGAAGCAAACTATGTATGATAGAAGATTTCATAGCTCAGACCTTCTTGAAGTTTGTTTTCTAAAGCAGAGTATCTGATAAATTTAATTTTGTATTTTTAGGTGGGAAAAGGATCTAGAAAGATATTAGTTGTTCTTATTTTAACTTAATTAGAACCAATAGAAAAAATAAGCTAGTGATATCTAAATTCTAGAAAGAATCTTTGGAGATAAGGGGCAATGTCATCATGATTTTTATTAAAAGTATGAGGGAAGAGAATTCTCTATATACTATGTGTGCCTTAGATTTCAGGAATCATGAGAAAAGCAGTAAGAATATGATGTAAGATTCTAATAATGTACCACCCAAAGGAATGAAAAGTCTAAAAATGCTCCAAACATTTTATAGGTAAAGTACAAGCACTCTGGTGGGAGAGGGAGTTCAGAGTTAGACTAGGACTGTTTCTGTATTTACTCAGCACTTCTGGTAATTGAGGAAAGACATTAAGTAGTCATATCAAAGAATTTGATGGGGGTGGTAGCAGGTAGAAATTAATAGTGAAGCTGACATTCCCTCTCCCCCACCATGTTACTTGCTCACCTTTCCTTTCACTACTCCATTAGCTACTCCTACTGGGGCTTGCTCTGTTGTGTTTTTGAGGAATGTAAATAGGAGGAGGAACTCATAATAAAGTCAAGTAGAAGAGAGGGTCATGAACCTGTTAGTATATATTTTTAGATATATTTGTAGTTGTAGTTGGACACACCACCTTTATTTTATTTATTTATTTTTATGTGGTGCTGAGGATTTAACACAGCGCCTAACTCATACTAGGTGAGCACTCTACCATTGAGCCACAACCCAGCCCCCTGTTAGTATATTCTTACAGTACAAATAGGATTTTTAGAATGACTGCTGTTTAGGAGAAGGAAAAACTAATAATAAGAGAAACATAGATCCACAGTGTAGGATAATAGAAATAATAGACAACAGAGAATACCTTGTACTGTAACGATTAAAATCATTTAACATTTGTATCAAGAGGTTGCTCTTTAAATAAAAAAAGTTAAAACAAAGATAAGAAAATAGTTAATAAGAGAGCATTTAGCTTTAAGTTATTTCAGGTCTCTCGGTTCGAAAGAATTATCTTAAGTTTCTGAAAGACTTTTTTTATATTCCCAGAGCCACACCAGTAGTAGAGAAATCATGGAGATAGGTAGACATTTCAGAAAAAAGTAAAATGATTAAAGGGTAAATTTTAATAAGTGCAGACACTGAAGTTGCCTTTAATTCTTGATAAAATTCTAGAACTGTTTATTAAACAGATGTTTGTGATAGTTTTTAAGCAATTAGGAGATTATAGACGTATTTTTAAGAATTTTTTATTAGTTGTTGTTGAACCTTTATTTATTTATTTATATGTGGTGCTGAGAATTGAACCCAGGGCCTCCCACACACTTGGCAAGTGCTCTTCCATTGAGCCACAATCCCAGCCCCTATAGAATTACATTTTTTAAATAGTTACTTGTCCAGCAATGCTTTATTGACTCACTGAACCTCTATCTCTATAGAGTTGAGTAAATGCTGCCTACAAGATCATCTGTCAGTAGTACTTTCCTGTGCCATTCAGTGGTCAAACCTGAGAGGTTCCCTTCTGACAATAAGATCTAGTGATTCCTTTTTTTATCTTTTGGGGAGGGTGTGCTGGCTCTCTTTTTATTTTTCCCACATCCATAATTATTCTAATGACATGATAAATTGATTTATCTTTTTTGGTGATATTAGAGCCTGGAATATTAAGAGCTTTAAGGCTCATTTTATATCTTTCCAGGTGTTTTGTTTTGCTCTTTTAGGAAGATTGAATTGGAATAATATATAAGCCTGCGTATTTATTAATAATATCTGTAAAATTGTTTTACTTTTGCTAGTATGTGAATAAAGATACCTTAGTTTTCTTTCGAGGTAGGATCAGACAGGTCTCAAACTTATGGGTTTAAGCCATCCTCTCTCTGCCTTAGCCTCTCAAGGAACTAGAACTCCAGTGTGCACCACTGTACCCAGCCCCTTAAAGTTACTTTAATTTGACTTTCCAATTGAAGCCTACTCTACATTTTTCCAAATGGTGAATTGCTTTGTCAGTAACCTTTGCCAATTTTTTTGATTGATTTTTAGAAGCTCTTAATTTATTGTGGATATTGATTCTTTCTATGTCTTTAGGTTGCACTTTCTCCATATCTGTGCTTGTCATTTCTTCATCTAATTCTTATATCTTTTTTTTTATTTTTTGGCACCAGGGATTGAACTCAGGGGCACTCAACAACTAAGCCACATCCCCAGCCCTATTTTGTATTTATTTAGAGACAGGGTCTCACTGAGTTGCTTGGCGCCTCACCATTGCTGAGTCTGGCCTTGAACTCAAGATCCTCCTGTCTTAGCCTTTAGAACTACTGGGATTACAGGCATAGCTACCGTGCCGGGCTTTCCTTATATCTTTTTTTTAAAGTATGTTAAAATAATTTTCCTCTATGATTATGGATTTTCTGTTTCAAGAATACTTTCTCTCAAAATTTTTATCTGTCTTTTTATCTATCAGATAAGATAAAAATATCTTATACATAAGAATCATTAAAAAAATTCTATTATAGGTTTGTATTTTGTTTCACAATGTTAATTATTTAGCTCTTTACTCTGGAATTTATGTATGTTATGAAGTAAGGATCCTGTTTTTTTTCCCTTCAGATGATAAAGCTTTCCAGTGCTAGTTATTAAAAGCTTTTTCACACCCGTGGCATTTACATTTTTGTTTTTTAAATACCCTTGGGTCTGGTTCTAGACTTACCCCCCACACCTCGCCCTTTTCTTTTCCAGGAACTTCAATGTTTATTCCTATGCCAGTACCACATGGCTTGATGCTGAGAACTCTGACCATGATAACAGTAGCAGCAGGGAATAAAATGTATTGAGCGTTGACATGTGTCAGTCCCAGTGATAAATGCTTTGATGTAGTTTAGCTGATTATTTCTTACAAAGCTCTTATGAGTTATGTGCTTTTAATATCTTTATTTCTTCAGGTAAAAAAAGCTTCAAGAGATTTAATTTATTCAAGTTACCAGATTATTCTAAAATCCATGTCGGTTGGTCTGTGTGTGTGTGTGTGTGTGTGTGTGTGTGTGTGTGTGCGTGCGTGTGTGTGTGTCTCTCTCTCTCTCTCTCTCGTCAGTTTTTAACAAAAGCAACTTTAAGAATACACTTTTCACTAGTGTTTGCATTCATAGTTTCCTAAGTACATATTATTATTTTCTTTCTTTTTAGATATACCTGACAGTATAATATTTTTTGACATACATACATGAAGTATAACTTATTCTAATTAGAGTTCCATTTTTGTGGTTGAACATGATGTGGAGTTATACTGATCATGTACTCATATATGAACATATGAAAGTTATGACTGATTCTTTCTACCTTCTTTCCTCTTCCAATTCCTCTCCCTTCCCTTCATTTCCCTTTGTCTAATCCAATGAACTTCTGCCCCTCACCCCCTTGTGTCTTAGTGTGTTAGTATTCATATATCAGAGAGAACATTTAGCCTTTGGATTTTTTGGAGATTGGTTCATTTCACTTAACATTGATTGTTTCCAGTTCTGTCTGTTTACTGGCAAGTACCATACTTTTATTCTTCTTTATGTCTGAGTAATATTCCATTGTGTATATATACCACATTTTGAGCATTTTTTTGTTACACTTATTTATAGATATTTGTATGTGTACTTAAAAAAATGTTAGTTTAGAAATAATTTCAAAGTTGCAAAAGAGTTTCAAAGAACTGGATACCTTCACCCATATCTACCAGATGTTAACTTTTTGTCTATGTATTCTGTGATCCCCTGCTTAGATACAGGTGTATGTATATGTGTATCCCCCTACACCATTTGAGAGTTAGTTGCAATCATACTGTCTTAATACCCTTGAATATTCAAGGTGTATTTCCTAAAAATAAGGACATTTTTCTTATATAACCACAATATACAATTATCAAATTCAGTTAAGTTTTTAGTATCGCTATAATATCATTACCTAATTTCTAGTTGTGGTTATTAAATTCTATTCCTCAAAATGTCCTTATTTATTCACCCACCTGTGAATGTGAATGTGACCTTGTCATATTTGGAAATTGGGTCTTTGTGGATATCATGAAGTTAAGTTGAAATCATCCTGAATTAGGGTGGGCCCTTGATTCACTATGACTGGCATTCTTACAAAAGGAATACACCATGTGAAGACAAAGACATCAAGGGAGAATGCCATATGACAACAGGCAGAGATTAATGTGATGCAGCTATAAACCAGGGAACACCAAGGATTTCCAGCCACAGTCAGAAGGTAGAAGGAAGCACAAAACGATTTTACCCAGAGTTTTAGAGGGAGCATGGCCCTGCTCACACCTTGAGTTTGGAGTTCTTACCTCCAGAAATATGAGAGAACACATTTCTGTTTTAAGCTTTTTTTAAATAGCAGCCTTAGGAAATATTATAACAGACCATAGTCACAAATTTCTAATTGTCATAATTCCTTTTATAACAAAAATCTAGAATCCAATCTAGGAGCACATGTATTTAGTTATATTTCTTTAGTCTTCTTTAACCTGAACAGTTCTTCAAATCTTTCTTTATTTCTCCAAACATTGATGTGTTTTAAATCAGACTACTTGTTTTGTACAGTGTGTATCAAGATTTGTCTGATGTTTTCTCATGAGTAGATTAAGTTTACAAATTTGGGGCAGGAATACAGCATAAGGGGTATTGTATCCTTCCTCATATAACACATTAAGAGGCACACTATGTTAACCTGTCCAATTATTGGCAATATTAACTTGATTGCTTAGTTACAGTGATATTTGTCAGGTTTCTTCAGTGTAAATTTAGCATTTTTCTCTTTAATTAGTCATTTATATGTGGGTAAAGTTTTAGCCTCCTCTGATGATTCTTGCCTTAATTCACCTGAGTTAATTATTGCAATGATGGTTACAGAATAATACTTTTCTAACTCTGTATTCTTTTTCTTTGGGGCGGCAGGTACCTGGGGTTGAACTCAGAGCACTCAATCACTGAGCCACATCTGTAGCCCTGTTTTGTACTTTATACAGAGACAGGGTCTTACTGAGTTCTTAGTGCCTTGAGGCTGGCTTTGAACTCTGGATCGTGAGCCACTGGGATTACAGGCATGTGCTACTGCTGCTGGCCTGTGTTCTTTTACATTTATTAGTTGGGATTCTGTAAGAGAATATTTATTTATTATCAGAAGAATTTATGGAGTTATTTTTAGTTAGCATGTTATAATTTATGTATAGTATGACTATGCATTTTGGTTCTCAAGTTTATTCTAGTTTTGGATAGCAAGAGCCTCTTTAAGCTGTCTCCTGTGTACTTTTGATAGACACCCAATATTTTTTGAGTAGTACTTTATTTATTTTTGGTATATGATGTCCCAGGTGCATCTCATGTTTGCCTTGCTGTAACTTTGAAATCTGCCACTTATTCAAGGAGTATTGGTTCCTTTTAGCAGGTGTGAATGGTTTTCAAATGGTTCATTTTTAAATTAATATATTATATTATGGTACACACCTATAATCCCAGTGATTTGGGAGGCTGATGGAGGAAGATCACAAGTTCAAGGCCAGCTGCAGCAATTTAGAGAGAGCCTTAGTGACTTAGTGAGACTCTATATCTCAAATTTTTTAAAAAAGGACTAGGGATATAGCTTAGTGGTAAAGTACCCCTGGGTTCAATCGCCAGTTCTACCAATCAGTCAGTAAAACTTTAAATAATCATATTATGCAGAAATAATGATTATAATCCTAGTTTATTGCCAGTATTTACCCATCTTATTTAAAAATGTTTTCAAAATAAAAAAAATTGTTACACATTTTAATTAGACTATTTCTAGTATTTACTGTTCCAACTATTATGCCAGAGTTTGAGCTTTAAATATAGATATATAATATACAGAAGATTCTTCTATTTCATGAGTTTTTATTTTATTAAATGTAGCAGTAGATGTTGACTTAAATAATTTTTCTTGGCTTTTATTGAAAGAAATGCCTTTTCTTGTTTTTTAACGTGTTGATGAGCAGACTAATGATTAGTAAACCATTCTTACATTCTGAGAATAATTTTTTTTTCTCCCAGTGGAGAAGGATAGAACAGGGATTATGAGCATTTTCAGTGTAGTATCTACCAGCTAGGAGAAACAGTTGAGCACTTAAAGCGTAGCCAGACCAAACTAAGATGTGCTATAAGTGTAAAATACACGTGAGATTTTAAAGACTTAATATAGTAAAAAATAACGTAAAATAACTTGGTTTTAAAATGTTGATTACATTTTGTGTATATTAGGTTAAATTAGATATTTTGTTAATCTTAACCTGTTTTAACTTTTACCCTAAATGTTTCTACTAGTTTTTTGTTTTGTTTTTTTGAGGGGGTGTGGGGGAGCAGTAGTGAAGATTGAACCTTGGGCCCCTGCACATGATATTTGAGTTCTGTACCCCTGAGTTACATCCCAGCCCAGATACCAGAAAATTTAAAATTACATGTGTAACTTATGTGGCTCTCATTGTATTTCTGTTGGACAATCCTGCTCTAGAGCCATACGGCAGACACAACATCTTTGTTTGTATATGGTGCTGAGGATTGAACCTGGGCCGCACGCTTGCCAGGCGCGCACACTACCACTTGAGCCACATCCCTAGCCTATTGAACTGATTTTTATTTGCAAATTATATAGGAATTTTTATTATAACAATAAAATTAAAAGAAAAGGTAATAAATTAGAAATATAAGTGGGAAATTCCAGTATGTTTACAAATAAAACCCCCTTTTTGTTGTTGTTATTTTTCTCTAAATTCTAAATATTTAATTCATTTGCTTATATTATTTTGTCTTTAGTAAAGTTACATGGCTTTGAATTTTTTCTGACTACAGCTTTTGCTATAGCTCATTGATGTATAAAGTTGTTATTTTATAATTGTAGTTTTTGTTTCTTGTTTGACATAAGAGCATTGGATCATGAAAATTTTTCTTCTCACTTAGGAAAGTTTGAAATAACAGATGTACAAATTTTTTTAGGACTTCTGGTCTATATTCTGTTTTTATTACTCAAAAAAATGCTAATCAACACTATGAGGAAATTGTTTCCAGTCAGAATTGATTTCAGCATGTAGACATGAAATTTTAAACACCCATTCCTAAAACAAACAATATAAAATATGGACAATTGTATGACAAACGTTCCTACAATTCAGTTCAACAAACTTTTATATACTTGCTCTGAGCAATCAAAAACTGCTAGTAGTATTATAACAGTCTGGTAAGGGTATAAAATAATATCAAGATTTCAAATGTTGTTAACATGTTGAATTCTAATATAGTTTTTCATAGAACTTTGTGTATTTCTAAATTGGAAACTTTCACACCTTTATGTGATAATTTGGAAAATCAAAATGTTTTTCATTTTTAATAAGACTTTTAAAATGTTGACATTCATACACATACTTATTATGTACATGTTTTTAAAAATTATTTCAGGCTTGAAATAGTACAGCACAGAAGTAAAGAATATTTCAGAAATATTAAACCAAGATTGTTTCTGGCTTTCTTTGGTCATCTTTAAGAAACTAGATACTGAGTATAAATGATCAATTATATAGCGTATGGTAAAATGCTCCCTATAAAGCATCAGCTTTTATGTGATGAAAAACTTGTTTATCTCCTTTTAATGTGACAATTTCATCAGACTAGAATAAAACCATCCATGCTGTTTCCACATTCATTTCTTGACTCCTGTATTTTGCTTCAAAAAGCAAAACAGACAAATTGATAATTTTTTGGAGATTCGAAATGTAAACGCATTTGAAATTCAAAATATAAATTGATTGAAGTCCTTCAGAGCATATATTATATATCTGTTTTTGCCTTTGTAATATAGCCCTTAGAGCTCAGCTATATATAATTTGATAAATACCAGATCCTATTTTCTCATAATTTTTTACTTTCATTTATTCAGGTGCCTTTAAGATTTCTACCTATTTCTACATTGAAATAGCAGCAATTTCTAAATAATCCATAATGCAAAAAATAGATTTTTATCGATTGTCATTGTCAGAATGAACTGATAAACTTTGTTGTAAATTGATGCTACCATGAATTGGCATCTGTGATTTTTTTATATCCTTTTGAGGTGAGGGATATTGGATTTTAGAACCAATTCCCCATAGATACCAAAGGATTACTGTATGCTGATTCCAAGTATGGGTCCTGTGAGAGACAAAATCATGGCTCCCTACGATGTCCATGGCCTGTGAATATATCAAGTTATATGAGATGCCTTGGTCTGTTTTCTGTTGCTATAACTGAATAACAGACTGTATAATTTTTAAAGAATAAAGGTTTATTCAGCTCAATCTTGAGGCTGGGAAATTCGAGGCTAAGGAGATGTCTTTTATGTGGGCCTTGCTGGTGGGAGAGGGGTCCATACAAGAGACAGTCAGACTGGCTTTGATTACAAACCCATTCTCAAGACAACCCATTAAGCCATGAATAGATTAATTCTTTCATGAGAGAAAACCCTTCATGACCTGCTCCCCTTTTAAAGGTCCACCTGCTCCATCTCACCTCTTTATGCCTCACAATGGCAATTAAACAGCAACATGAATTTGGGGAGCAGACATTCAAACCATAGTACTTGATAAAGGGGAAATTACAGTTGCAAATGGAGTTAAGGTTACTATTAAACTGATTTTTAAAAAGGGAGCACATACTGGAGTATCCGGGTGGGCCCAATCCAGTAACAAAGATTTTTGTTTGTTTGTTTTATGGTGCTGGGGCTTGAACCCAGGGTGTCATTCATGCAAGGAAAGTTGTTCCATCACTAAGCTACATCCCCAGCTTCAGTAACAAAGGTTTTTAAGAATGGAAGAAGGTAGAAGAGTAAAAAAATAAATAAATAAAAGTGTTGCTGCCTTAAAAGATTGAGGAAGAAATCTGTAAGTTAAGGAATGCAAGCATCACCTAGAAGCTGGAAAAGTCAAGAAAACCCATTTTGTCTTGAGAATGCGTTGAGTCTCTTTGAAATACAGCCATGCTGACACCTTTGAGTTTTAGCCCAATGAGACTGCTATCTGACTTCCAAAGTATTAAGTTTGCATTGTTTTAAGCCACCAAATTTGTGGTAATTTATTATAGCAGAAATAGAAATGGCACTGAGTCTTCAATCAACTTTTAATTCTGTCACTACTTTAGTGACATACAGCTTCACTGCTCAGGCCTCAGTTTCTCCATCTGTAAAAGAGATAATAATAGCACATATATTGCAGGATGTGGTGATGCTTGCCTGTAATCTTGGTAACCTGGGAAGATTGCAAGTTTGAGGCCTGCCTCAGCACCTTAGTGAGGCCTGAAGAAATTTTAGTAAGACCCTGTCTCAAAATTTAAAATAAAAAGAGTTGGGGGATGTAGCTCAGTGGTAAGGTGCCCTGGTTTCAGTCCCCTGGTGCTTCCATTGCATACACTTACATATATCTGTTGTTTAAATGGTAATATTGTGAGTGTATTCAGAAATATGAAATTAAAAGAAAAATGCTCAATACAAAAGAAATTAGACACTTAGCAAATATCTTCTGGACATTAATAATTACAAAGAATGTTTCTTAAAATGCGCATTTTTTGCCAATATGAAATTTGGAAAGATTCCATCAATATCATTCCTGTTGTTTAAGGTATGAAAATGGATCTTCTTATACTTAAAAAAGAAAACTAAGTAACTCTTATTAAGTTACTAAGTTTTATTTATACAGTGTTAATTGTATGTTATAAATATTAATGCCAGGTGAAAAAGTACTCAGACTGTGATACAATAGAAGCTTAGAAAAATCTGTTGTGTCGGCATGTGGGAGGCAGATATGTTATGAGTTCACTCACAGAGCACCATTTTATCCTGGTTTTTCCAATTCAACTAAGTCAAGCTTTCAGGTTCAATTTTGGTACAATATTGCAACCATTTTTTGCTAGAATGCCATAAAAGGTTATGTGATGGTTTTTCCCACATGGTTTTTCTACTTTAGGAAGTGTTTTCATGCCAGGCATGGTGTAATCATGCCTGTAATCCCAGTGGCTCAGAAGGCTAAGGCAGGAGGATCGAGAGATCAAAGAGAGCCTCAGCAAAATTGAGGTGCTAACCCGTCCAAAAAAAAAAAAAAAGAAGTGTTTTTATTTCAGTTTAGAACAAGACTATGCTAGTTTAAATTGTTTTTTTAATATCATTTTTTGGGGGGGGTAGATGGACACAACACAATGCCTTTATTTTTATGTGGTGCTGAGAATTGAACCTGGGTCCCGCCCATGCTAGGCGAGTGCTCTACTGCTGAGCCACAATCCCAGCCCTGCTAGGTTAAATTTTAAAATGTACTTTTGAGGTCTTTTCCTAACCTTCCCTTTTCATCTTTAAAATATGCTGTACATTTATTTGTTCGTTTGCTATCTAATTTAATAAAAGTTTTAAAAGAATATCCTTAATCCTTATCCTTTTAAAAAGAAATGTTTACCTTTGTAGTCTATTTTGCAACATTTAGCTATTGAGATAAGAAATTTAGTAAAAGAATTTAAAACAGGAAAAAACTAATCCTTTAACATGTTTTATATTGATATACATTTTCCACTCATAGGTCATAGAAATGTAACTTTAAACTTGTGACTGATAACTACTACATTTTTATTGTAGTTGGTTAACTTAAGTTTTTAGTTCTCCTGAAATGCTGCTGCCTTTTACTTATTACGTGCAATAATATTTTGATTGCCCAGACTTCTTAAGACCCATTTCACCATCTCAAAGTTAAAATGGGACCTGCTGTGTTCCAGCAGCAATCCAACCTTTGTCTAGAAAAGACTCACCCAGAAGGAAGTTCAGAGTGCTTTAGGAATTCAAAGTTGATTCTTAAAATCTCTGTCTTAACTGTAAAATTAAGACTATAATATGTTTTACCTTGTGAAGCAAAGGGCTGAAAAGGCCATTCTGCCACAGGAGAGCAGAATGAAGCAGATATATAGAGGGGCAGAGTGCAAGATGGATAGAGACTGAGACAAACTTGTAAGAGGGGAGCTGAGATGAGGAAAAAATGGGTATGATAGAGGGACCAGGAGAAAGAGAAGGTAACAAACTAAATTTCTAGGACTTAGATTCCTTTTTCTAGTTTTCTTTTATAATTTCAAGTTCCTTGTAACCTTTCAGTAACCTTTATAAAAATTTTCTTTTTGCTTAAGCCAGAAGTCTTAATCAAAGCAAACACTTGCTTTTCTTAGGGTATGTACTGGTTGCTTTACATATGATATCAGTTAATTCTTAGAACCTTGAAAGATAGGTATTTTTCTTCTGAATAAAAATTAGGAAACTCGGGCTTGGGAGAGATTAAGTATTTTAACCAGGGATCACAATAATATGTAATGAAATCATAATTGAAATGTAGGTCTAACTCCAAAGTCACTCTAAAAATATTTATTGGGTATTAGCTATAGAACAAACACTGGAAAGATTTTTTTAAAAAATTATTTAAAAATTGTTGCCCCAAAGCTTACAGTTCAGAGGAACATAGTGAAAAACAGGCAGTAGCAATTCAGTAAAGTGACTTGCCTTATTTAGGAATAAAATATTAGCATATTTATGAATAAAATGTGCTTTGAGAAATCAGGGAAGATTCCTTGAACATATAAGATAAGACTTGAGAAGGCTGAGTAGTCATAAGCCAAGTGTAAAGAAAGAGGTAGGTGGATGTATCAAACATTTATGAAAGCAGTATTTCTAAAATAAATTCAGTATGCCAAGAAGCACTGGATATAGGAAGAGGGATGGGAAGATCCAGGAGAGGTAAATAAAGCAAATTATACAGGGCCTTCTGTTGCATGTTAAGGAGTGCAGACTTTATACTGAGAGAAAGGAAGTGGGAGTCAGGCTAATCAAGGCTCATAATCAGATTTATTTATTTATTCATTAATTCATTTATTTATAGATACATACATAAATACATACCAGGGATTGAACCCAGAGATGTTTAACCACTGAGCCACATTTCCAACCAGCATACTATTTTTATTGATTGATTGATTGATTGATTGGAGATAGGGTCTCACTAAGTTACTCAGAGCCTCACTGAATTGCTAAGCTTGCTTTCAACTTGTGATCCTCCTGCCTTGGTCTCCTGAGCCACTGGGATTACAGGTGTGCACCATCACTGCATATGGTTTTTTGTTTGTTTTGTTTTGTTTTTTGAGAACATGCAAACATACTGTATAATCAGAGTGATAAGAGAACTAACACAGAGACAGGCTAGTCAAGGAAGCTTTTGCAATAATCTAGGTAATAAATAATAGGTAATTAAGGGAAGTAGTAATTAGCTGAAGAAGTGAAAAAATTTTTATAGATTATGGGCTATTATGATCAGGTATTGGTTACTAATCATATGGAACATGGGAGAAGTAGAAGTTAAACATGACTCTCAGGCTTCTAGTGAAGTGTGGATGGGAGCACTGTGCTTACCGTTCACAGAGACATGAGTGACAAGAGGAAGGAGTAATAGATTGTGATGGGAAAGATGACAGGTCCCATTTTGGATAAGGTAAATTTGAGATTCCTGGAAGATATTCTAACAGGTGCCTATAATACACAGTTATATCCACTAAATGAGCTTTCTGTGGAGAGTATTTTGACAAAATGAGACCTAATCTTTTATTTTATTCTATAAGTTTCAGGAAAAGAATGACTTTAGGTATCTAATACATTTTGCTATTTTAGATGATCTGAGAGATGTTTTATATTCATTTAAAAAGTAAGGTCATGTTCTTTCCCCACACCCTCCCCCAAAAAAATTGGTAAGAAAATCATTGCTTGTCTTTACTATTCTTCTGTGTAATTGTCATTATTTCTTAGACATATATTTGGGAAAATTCCTGTTTAAAAAGTAGAACAGAGGCCACTGCAGTGGTGCACTCCTGTAATACCAGTGGCCTGGGAGATTGAGGCAGGAAGATTGAAAGTTCAAAGTTAGCCTCAGCAATTTAGCAAGCCCTAAGCAACTTAGCTAGACCCTGTCTCAAAATAAAATATCTAAAGGGCCAGGGATGTGGCTTAGTGCTTAAGTACCCCTAGGTTCTATCCATGGTACCAAAAAAAAGGCAAAATTGATATTTTATAGATCTTTTTACCTAGAGGGTATCCATGGAATTATATTAGCTTGATTTTGAATGAGAAAAAAGCTAAGAAAACTGAGTAATAAGCACTTATTAAACACCTATTATATGCCCAAACCTTAGTTTTTTGTTTAATATATTAATTACAAGACAGAACTTTCTTAATGGAATTTAAAAATTAAAAATTTTTTAATGTGTTTGGAGATTTAAAAATTTGAAGCAAATGTCAAAATTTTACTGATTTCTAACAAAACCAAAATAAACTGTTTACTTCATGAAGTAATATATCATGGTTGAGAAGGAAAGGTTTATTAATCACCTCTCAAGGACAGTGATTTTATTTATTAATTTTTTGTGGTACTGAGGATTAAAGCCAGGGGTATGCTACCCCTGAGCTACATCTTCAGCCCTTTTTATTTTATTTTGATATAGAGTCTCACAAAATTGCTCATGCTATGATCCTCCAACCTTGGCCTCCCAAGTAGAAAGTCACAGGCACGCACCATCATGCCTAATTTAAGAGAAACCAATTACAAATATGTAAAATTATTTCAGAGTTTTTTGTTTTTAACAATGGAAAAAATGCAATGGTTTTAAATGTAGTTTATATGTACAATTTAAAATGAAATTCTGGTATACCAGTCTCAACTTATTTTTCACAACTTATTTTTTAATTACTTCCATTACCAGATATATTACCTTGAGTTTGATAGGCACTGTTATGGCTTCTGCTAATTTCTAAGAGAAGATTAGTGGTTTAACAAAAATACAACATCTGTAACAAAAGCTCCATGGTCTTAAAACTTATTGATTGTGGTTTCTTGCTTTGCCTCTTCAACTCATCTCCACCCATGCTTGTCATCATGTGATTCATTTTGTTTTCTTAAATCACTTGGCTATTCCTTGCTTTTGTTGCTTCATTGCTGAAAACTCCCTTTCCTTGGGTCTGCTGTATTATTGTCATACTTATAGTTGTGTACATTTGACTTATATATCAAACTTTTGGTTTTAAATCTGTTGATTAAAACATACATTGAAATTCAAGATAGTAATAAGTAAATATCCCAAGAATTTGGGGAAAAGTAAAGAGTTCCAGTCAATAACTAAATCCAATTTCTTTAGTTTAGTCTTACTTAAAGAAAAAAAAAACAGAAGGGAGATACAATGTTGTTACACAAATAATTGTTTAAAGAAGAGTCCATGTAGCATCTGAGGAGCATTTAACTGACCAACAAAGGTTAAAGCAGTATCTGATACAGCAATTTGCTCCTAAAAAATCTTAACAAAAGTCAGACATGGTGGCATACACCTGTAATCCCAGCTACTTGGGACGTTAAAACAGGAGGATCACAAATTGAAGGCCAGCTGCAGCAGATTAGGGAGACCCTGCCTCAAAAAAAAAAAAAAAAAGGGCTTGGAATATCTTGGGGCGGGGTGGTGGTGGTGGTGTTGGTGGAGGATATTGACAAAAGATGTGAAAATCTGAGAGGTTAAAAATTCTTAAGGGATAAAATCAGCTTACTTTTTCAAGAGTTGGCAGAATTTGAGAAGGGAATGATGCCTAATAGTTCTTTATAGGTGCTTTTCTACCAACAAATTGTTTTTAACAATTGTTGAAAGTAGCTAAAAGTAATTCCTTCTTACACTTGGATCTGATCTATGTTGAATTTAATTCACTTTTTAAATCTGTGGTTTAACATTGATTTGTAAGTTATTTTTATTACTATAATCCATAGCAAAAAACAAAAAAGAAAAAGAAACAATGAAGGATTCATTTTTTGACTTCAGACCCTTGTCAGACTTAAACCATGAGGCTCCAGGAATTTGGAATGAGTTGCTTATTTTTTAAGGTCAATTGTTAAAAGTGTAAAAAAAAAAGAAAGAAAAAAGATTGCAGTGGTAGAAAATTGCCACCATTAGAGAATTCTACAAGCCTCAGTTTTTCATTGCTTACATTTTCTATTTCTTTCACTCTTGGAAAATTAAGTTATTTATTTGCTTTTACAAGACAGGAGTTCACGCCCTTTAAGCAATCTGCTTCTTCCTTCTCTTTGCTTATGTTTTCTGTTTTGTTTTTTTTTTATGATCCTGCTGTCCTTTGTGCTTTATATTAAAGGGGAAGATTTAAAAATGAAAGATAAAAGTCACTGACTTATGTTTATGACCTGTAAGGCTTCTTGATTTCACAGTCAAATGAAATTGTTCATTTCATACCTTATGAAATTAAATTTATAATTTATCTAAGATTTCTTAAAACTCTGTGGTAAATTGGAACCATCTGGGCAAAATGCCAAAGTAGGACTCTGGCCCTTCCCCCAAACTGGATATAGCATATAATGAATGCCACAGTTGGTTAGATTGCTAAAGTTAGAACATTTAAGTCTTTCTTAAAGTTCAAAAATGTGTTAAATTAGCCAGGTAGGTGATGTGTGCCTGTAATCCTAGCTACTTTAGGAGGTGGACATAAGAGTATTCTAAATTCAAGGCCAGCATAGTCCACATAGTGAGATCCTGTCTCAAAAAAAATGAAAATGTAAAATGTGTTATATTACTTGAGAATTTTTATTCACTGTTACTACCAGTAATGCAACATGGTTAGAGTGAAGTATGGAAGACTGTTTTCAAAGTTAATAGATTGGTGTTAGTTGTGCAGTGAAGCTGGCTGCCAATAATGTTGTTATGTTTGTAATGTTTTCTAAAGAGTTAGTATTTAGTGACTTATCAATGAACAGAAAATGTCATACACAATTTTCTTAGAGGTTATGTTGAGTAGTGAAAAGAATGCAACTTGGAAGTTAGAAAATATAGTTCCCTGGTTGTGTTTCCTTTTAGCCTCAACTCCTGAACAAGACAGCTTCCCTGGGCTTGAGGTTCTATAATATGTAGAAATTATGCCTACTTCTCCTGGTAGTACATTAGGATTATTATGGGGTCAAATTAAATAATAAATATTTCAGAGACAGAAAACATTGTCAAAGTGGAAAATATTATTTAAAAGATACTTAACACTATACAGTGTAATAATGTTATCTGCTAATGATTAAGCCAATTGCATTAAAAACATTTCAAATTTGTCCCCAATTCACTGAATACAGTGTTATAGATTCTTATATAGTGTAGGTAATTCTGACATATACCCACCTAAGATAAAGCTGAAAAACTTTAATCTGCCTTAGGGAATTGATGTGTTAGAAACTTGCTGGAAAACTTAAGTATTTCTAGACCTTTTGGTATGCTTGGCTCTTTGCAGGGGATATAAATATTAGGTAGTTGTATAGAATTCATCAGCATCAAATTTTAATTCAGTAATTTATTTCAGTGAAAATTAAATGAATGCCAGTGTATAAAATGCAGCTTGTGTCAAGTAGAAAGAACAAAATCTCTCTGAGATAGACTGTTTCCTATTACTATCTCTTCTGTTCTCATCTTTCCCTTTTTATTTGTATGTTGTACTTCAGCATTGAACTACTTAACATTCTTAAAACTCACTTCATTCTTGGGTTTGTAGTAGGCTTTTTTTTTTAGTTTAATAGGGATCTTTATTTTTGTTTGTTTTATTTATTCTAAATTTATTACATATGATAGCAGAATGTAATTTAATTCATATTATACAAATAGAGTACAATTTTTCATGTCTCTGATTTGCACAGCATGCTCACTCTGCTTAAAAGGCTGTCTTTGCCTCCTGGTAGACTGTCTCTGCCTCCTGGTTTTCTTAATTAATATTGATTATCCTTTTTTGTCTTCCCTAACTCTGAGGCTGAGTTTTAGATTAGTAGGTGATAGGGAAAGCAGAATGAAAAAAGGAATTAGGGAAATTAGCCTGAAGTACTGGGGCTAAGGGAGTTCAGATTTTATTTTGTTGGTAGTAGAAAACCTGTGTCAAATGTGGCTGATGGCTAATGGTCAAGTAATATGAGAGGACTGAAAGTTGGTCATTGGATTTAGCAGTGTGGAGTTATTTGGGGACCTGTTGGGAAGTTTTAATATAGTGAAAGCAGCAAACACAGTCAGAACGAAAATTCAGATTATATTTTAAGCAAGTGTGAGGAACAGGAATGTTGGAATGAAGTTTGCTGAAAGAATAGGGTATGTGGAAAGAAAAGCGGAAAAATATAGTGGGCAGGATTAAAAGATCAGAGATTTGAAAAAAAGAATACCTGACCATCTTAAATAACTAATAACAATTTTTGGTGCTGTCACTATCTTATCTTTTATTTCCTACCGAATTTTGAAACAAAAGACAAAGGTGATAGGGCAGATATTTTAGTTCAGTGATTTATTTTCTTTTGAAGGGTGACAAGATGGCTATATAAGAAATGGGAAAGGAACTGTTTTACTTCTCTGCTCCTGAGAATTTGCCCTATCAGCAAAGCCCTTTTAGTTTTACTCTTCCTTTTCTTACTCACTATCAAACATGAAAAAGTAGTTCAGGTGTGATGAGAGAACAAGGTAAATTCTGATCTTCTGTCCAGTAAAAATAAAGTGACTTTGTGGTGGAACTGGATCAGCATTCAAACATTAATCTTCCAGATCTCTGAAGTCATCTCCATTAAAGAAAAATAATGTAATGTGGTGATTTGTTTCAGTCTGAGAAGTTTTTACTTTTTAGTGCATTTTGCTAAAACATGTGTCAACACTTGCTATTAAAGCAAGAACAATCCAGGAGACTTTGTTAAAGAGTTTACACTGAATACTGATCAGTCATCCTGGTTCCTTCCAGGCTCATGAAGAAACCATGGGATGAACCAACAGCCAATTCATAACTGGTTACAAGGTTAAGGCAATTGGGTAGTACTTCATATTCTTTTAATTTTGCTCATTCAAATGCAAAGTCCCAAAATAGGCAAATCATATAATTGTGGAATATTGAGAGACCCTTGAGTCCGTCACAAATGAATAAAGTATGTAGAAATTGTGAGATAGATAGGGAATGGCTGTGTCAATAGAAAGTGAAGTAGTTGGTTTTAAAACATCAGAAGAACAAGGACCAGAGGTGTAGTCTGGTGGCAGAGTACTTGTGTAGCTTATAAGAGGTGCTAGCTTCAATCTCCAGCACTGCAAAAAAAAAAAAGTACAAAAATAGAGATGCTATGTCCACATAATGGAAGGGAAGCAATAAACTCCTGACAATAAAACAGTGATTATAGTAGTAAGACTGCAATCATTATAATCAGATTATTCTATAGCTTCTGATTTTTATATATTCTTTCTTTGATTATGCTTATCTTTATAAGAACCCCTCTTCCCATCTAAAAGAGCCTATCTGAAGCTGAGTATAAAGTTTAAACTAATCAGATACATAAATGAGTACTTAAAAATGTTTCCTTTCTTCAACTTGTACAAAAGAAAAATGCCACAGAGTACTTTTAACAGATTATAGTGAAACACCTAAAATTTATTTGAAGGTGATTTATTATTAAGGGATAAATTCTGTTATACAAACTGAAGTACAGATTTATTAATATTTTTAGTTACACATGGACACAATCTATTTATTTTTATGTGGTGCTGAGGATCAAACCCAGTGCCTCACATGTACAAGGCAAATGCTCTGCCACTGAGCCAATACCCCAGCCCTAAAGTACAGATTTATTTAGAAAGTAATACCCTCTGCACTTTGATGATATTAAAATCAAGGAATGAAATATTTTTCTGGATTTAAACTTTTAAGAACAAATTAAGTGGTCATGATGAATTTAATCCATCCCCAGCCTCCTTCCCCAAAAGCGTGAAACCTGGACAAAATAAATTGAAGCAGTGATTTTTTTTTTAGACAGTGGATAACATCACTACACACAGTGGTCCCTGAAAGACTAGAAATCAGGTGCAGTTTTCAGTTACCTAACCCCCTCAGCAAAGGTAGAGAATGATGGCCTTAACAAGTTGAAGAGACAGACTTCAGAATTTATGGAAACGGAGGTAGCTGGAGTTTGCAGAGGAAAAGAAAAGTTCCAGCCGACACAATGTAGACAAATAATGTTAAAAGTGTGTGTGTGTGCATAGAAGTCTTTTTACTTTTTCTTAATGTAGGCATAGAGTGAGACTATAAAACCGCACAAAGAGTGGCCAAATTAATGTGACCTGACGTACATCGGGGGTCATAGATGAGTGGTAGGTATTTGAGCTTTTACTAACCAGAGGGGAAAAGTTCTTGTTGATCACTCAGGGCATTTAGTGAAAACTCCCAAAGAGCCTTGGGCCTTGCTGGGGGAGGGTGGGGCTAAACTAGAGTAATTATGGAATGTTGTAAATGACTTTATGCTGATATTAATTTAACAACTGGGATGAGTTTAAGAAATCCTTGGAAGTTAATGCAAGAAACAAAATCAAGAATATAAATAGTGCTATATATTAAAGATACTTAATTTATAATTGAAAACTCCAGGCCCTAATAGCTTCTCTGGTGAATTCTTTTCAACATTTAAGGAACAAGTAATACCTGTCTTAAATTCTTTAAAAATACACACACATACAAATACACACACGTATGGGGAATTCTTCCCAACTCATTCCATGAGGCCAACATGATTAGTCTAATACCAGAAGCAACACAAAATTCAAAAGAAAATTAAAAAATAATGTCTCTTGACCACAGACCCAAAAATAGTTTACAAAATATTAACTTTCAGGAATATACTAAAAGGGTGATATACTGTGACCAAATGTTATTCATCCCAAGAATTCAAAGGTTCCAAGTTTGATTTAACATTGAAAAATCAATGTAATTCACCTTATAAGTTGAATAAAAAAGACCTATATGATTGTATAAGTACAAATAGAGAAACTGGAAGAAATTCAACATCCCCATTAATGATTTAAAACTCTCAGGCAAACAAAGAATTTCAAGGGAAATTTCCTCAGCCTGAGGACAGTCAACTACCAAAAAATATTTCAGACAACTTAAAGGTATAGATTGAATGTTTTTCACTTAATATTAGGAGCCATCGCAAAGATGTTTTCTCTCTTCACTTCTATCAACATTGTACTGTAAAGGAGCAAGCCAGTGCAGTAAGCCAGGCAGGCAAAGGCATACATTGGAAAGGAAAATAAAACTGGTTTGTGGTCTTTCTGGATGTAGATAATTCTATGGAACCTATTTAAAAAAAAAAAACTAGTAGAACTGATAACAGAGAGGCTAGCAGGAACATAACAAGTTAATACACACATAAGTATAGAAGTATCTTTTTAAAAATTATTTTATTATCATTATTATTAGATTGGGAATTAGACCCAGAGTTTTTTTTTTTTTTACCACTGAGTGACATACCCAATCTTTTATCTTAAAATTTGAGACAAAGTATTGCTGAGGATCCCAAACTTGAGGTCCTTTTCCCTCCCTCTCCTGAGTAATTGGGATTCCAGGTGTGTGCCCAGGAAGTATCTGTCTCATGAAAAACTGAAAATAGAAATAAAGCAATATCATTTATAATAGTATTTAGAAAACCAAGAAATGCTTAGAGGTTTACTTAACAAAAATTGGACAAGACCTATAACATTAAAAACTACAAAATATTTTTGAGAAAAAACTTGAAGATCCTAAATAAATACAGTACTACACTTAGGTGTCTTTCAGTAGATGAATGGATAAAAATAATGTGGTGTATATATTCAATGGAATATTACTCAGTATTAAAGAAGAATGAAATTATGGCATTTGTGGGTAAATGGATGGAGTTGGAGAATATCACAGTAAATAAAATAAGTCAATCCCAAAAAACCAAAGGGTGAATGTTTTTTCTAATGTGTGGATCCTAATTCACAGGGGTGTGTGTGGGGGGGTTAAACATAGACAAGAGGATAGAGTTACCTCAGATTAGGTAGAGGGAAGGGGAGAGGATGTGGGGATAAGACAAATAGTTGAATGAAACAGATTGCATGACCAATGTGAAATTATATCCCATCTGTGTATGATATATCAAAGTGTATTCTACTGTGATGTGTAACTAATTAAAACAAATTTAAAAAGTCAACCTCCCCCCCACCTCTTGGCACTGGGGATTGAACCCAGAGATGCTTTACCACTGAGCTACATCCTCAGTCCTCATTATTTTATTTATTTATTTTTAAATTTTGAGACAGGGTCTCACTAAGTTTCTGCGGATCTCACTGAATTGCTAAGGCTGGTCTCAAACTTGTGATCCTTCTGCTTTAACCTCCCAAAGCACTGGAATTCTATTGTGCACCACCATGATCGGCAAGATATCAAATTGATCTGTAGAGTTAGTCCCAGCAGCCTTTTTTTTTTTTTAAGAAATTGACACTCTGATAGTAAAATTTGTATAGTAATACATAGACTCTACTTCATGGTTTGGCAGACTACTACTTGCAAGCCAAACTGGCTCACTGTCTGTTTTTTGGAAATTGTGTCATTGCAACACTGCCACACTTAATGTATTTGTGTATTGTGCATAGATGCTTTTACAATAACGTGGCAGAGTCAAGTAGTTGTTACAGAGACCAACATGGTCTACAAAACTTAAAACACTGTCCGGCCTTTTACAGCAAAAATTTGCAGACCCCTGGCCTAGAGTATCCAAAGCAAATTTGAAAAACAAAAAAATGGAGGACTTATTTAATTTCAAGACTTACTCTAAAGCTACAGTAATGAAAAGAGTGAAATAATTGATCATAGGCATAGAACAGGGAAACAGACCATAGAAATAGTCTTAAACAAATGTGGTAAATTGATTTTGACAAAGGTACCAACGTAATTCAGTGGGATATAGTTAATTTTTTTTCACAAATAGTAGTTAGGAACACTGGATGTCAAATTTGGAGAAATTGAAACTCATACTTGACTTTACAGAATAATCAAAAGTTAGCTTAAAATAACCTGATAGTCTTGATGTAAGAGGCTAGAATTCTAGTGAAAACATAAGAGAAAATCTTCTACTAAAGAATTCTCAGGACGTATAAACCACAAACCATAAAATTAAAAATTCTTAATTGGATTTTATCAAAATTTAAAAAACACATACAAGGGCCTGTGGCTATAGCTCAGTCATAGAATGCTTGCCTAGCATGTGTGAGGCACTGGGTTTGATCCTCAGCACCACATAAAAGTAAATAAAATAAAGACATTCTGTCTATCTACAACTACCAAAAAAATTTTAAAAAAAAACACGTACAAGGATACCATTAGAATAATGCAAAGGCAACATATATTCTGAGAGGAAATAGAATAATATATGTATATCTGACAAAGAACATGATTCCAGAATATATAAAGACTATAGAGTGTTATAATAGCAAATATTTTTGTTTCCAGTACACAACCCAATTAAAGGACCAGTTTAAATATATATGTTACCAAAGTAGATATGGTTAGCAAAGTAGAAAATAAGCATGAAAACATGCTCAATATCAGGTGCTTAGTCATTAGGGGAAAGTGAATTAAAACCATAGAGAGATCAAGAGATCTCGATTCACACTTATTAGAATAATTTAAAATTTTGACATAAACAAGTGTTAAGAATGTGGAACAGGGGCTGGGGTTGTGGCTCAAGCGGTAGCATGCTCGCCTGGCATGCATGTGGCCCGGGTTCAATCCTCAGCAACACATACAAACAAAGATGTTGTGTCTGCCGAAAAACTAAAAAATAAATATTAAAATATTCTCTCTCTCTCTCTCTCTCTCTCTCTCTCTCTTTCTCTCTCTCTCTCTCTCTCTCTCTCTCTCTCTCTCTCTCTCTCTCTTTCTCTCTCTCTCTCTCTCTCAAAAAGATGTGGAACAACTGGAATTCTCATTTTGTTGGTGAGAATGCAAAATGTTAAGGCCACTTTGGAAACATTTTGTCATTTCTCCTAAGATTGTACTTCCATACAGGCCAGCAGTTTCACACCTTGGTAATTACTCAGATGAAATGAAAGCTTATTATGTTCACAGAAAACCCTGCAGGTATATGCTGATAGTGGCTCTATGTGTGATTTTCAAAAATTGGAAACAACTCAAATGTCTCTCTATTGGGGAATGAATAAACAGTAGTATGTGCATACAGTAGTATGTGCATACAGTAGTATGTGCATACAGTGGCATAGTACTCATTCGTAAAGGAATGAACTGTTGACATTTGCAGAAACATGCCTGCATCTCAGATACATTAAGCTAGGTGAAGGAAACCAGAATCAAAAAGCTGAATATCATATGATTCTATTTGTATGGTATCTGGAAAAGATACAACTATAAGAACAGGAAATAGATCAGTGGTTCTCTGGGCTTGTATGGAGAGTACATAGGGGAATAGGAGAATCCTGGGAGGTGATGCAATTGCTCTTTATTGACATTGATGTAGCCAATGTACAATTGTATGCATCTGTCAAAACTTGCAGACCTGAGCCAGACATGGTGGCACACATCTATAATCCCAACTACTTGAGAGGTTGAGGCATGAGGATTGCAAGTTCGAGGCCAACCTGAGCAATTTAATGAGACCCTAACTCAATTTTTTTTAAATGGCTGGGGGTTGTAACAGTGGGAAAACACTTGTCAAGCATGTGCGAGGCCCTGGGTTTAGTCTCCAGGACCACCACCAAAAAAAAAAAAAAAAAAAGTGCATACCTGAATAACCTGTATATTAATAAGGGTGACTTTAAATTATGTAAGTTAAATCCTGGTTTTTAAATAGGATTTTTAGAAAGTGAGAAACTGATCCTTGAAGCATTGCAAATGTAAAATATTCCTCATCATATCTTAGTAATTAATGTGCATGCTTACTTAGTTTACCATTGAAACTAACCTAAGTGAAGAAATAGTATATTTTAGAAGATAGGATGTTGTTTAACTGCTTTTTGCTGACTTTGGCAAATAAAGAGAGATTAAAGATGATATGCCATTATTCAGTACCTGACTGTAATTTGTATCAGTGAATTGGTTAGCATTAATATGTAGTTCATATGATTTTTATAATATCAGTTCAGCCAGATGCATTTTATGATGTCATATACCTTTTGATATCAATAGATTTCCATTGCCAGAGCTTGGAAATGTAAAACATAGCTATACAGAATATTTGGATTCTATCCAAATCCATGTAGGTATATGACAAGTTTTTGACAGAAAAAAAGAAGTATTGTTGAGGACGTAAAGCAACTGAAATTCACATTGATTACTGGTGGGATGCAAAATGGTATAGACAATATGGAAAATAGTTTAATAGCTTTTTGTGGTAAAAGTAGGCATAACTTTATATTACATGATCAAACAGTTCTATTCCTAGATATTGCTGGTGGTGGTGGTGAAGAGAATGACTCATGTTCACCCCACCCCTGAAGACTTACTGGAATGTTTATAGTAGCTTCATTTGTAATAGCCTCAGACTGGAACATTTCGAAAAACCTATCAACAAGTGAATGTGGTTATAGGCAAGTGATGGGATTCTACATAGCAATAAAAATTAACAAACTACTGATACATTGCAATGATATGGAAGTATCTCAGACAGGATTTAATGAAAAAGCTAAATACAAAATACATATGATTTTATTTAGGTAAGACCCTAGAAAAGATAAATCTATAGTTAGAAAAAACAGATCATGATTGCCTAGGGCTGAGGTTATGGATTGAAGTTAGGATTTGCGTGGAGAAGGGTACAACTGAACCTTTTGGGATGATCAGAATATTCTGTATTGTGAATATAGTATATAATTTTACACATTTGCCAAAACTCATTGAACCTTATGCTTAAAATGCTTGCCTGTTATTGTATGTAAATTATATCTTCAAAGTTGATTTTTTTTATTTTTTAAAGAATTTTAGATAAAAACTTTATGACAGTGTCAGGACAGATTTCCATGATTTTTAAATAAGTTCATGTTTAAAAAAATCTTCAGAATAGCAGTAATAAATAAGATTGAGAGTTAAAACATTGTTTTCCAGCAAATATTCATACACATATCAGAATAAAATAGTTTGCCTATGATTTTAAGGTTTAAATTTTACAACTTAATATTTTATGGAGGGCTGGAGTTGTAGCGCAGTGGTAGAGCAATTGCCTTGTATGTGTGAGGCACTGGGTTCGATTCCCAGCACCACATATAAATAAGCAAATACAGTAAAAGTCCATCAACAACTAAAAAACTTAAAAAGAAAAGAATATTTTATGATTATATAAACACTTTGAGGGAAGTTTGAAATCTTTGTTGTTATGCTATTGAATCCTGATATCTGGAGCCTGGGAATGTAGCTGAAAGATAGTGTGCTTGCCTAGTACGCACAGGATTGTTCTGGATTTGACCTCAAGCACAAGGAAGGCAAGAGAAGAGCTGATATGTCCTTATGATATGTTGAAAAGAGACTTTAGGTTTATACAATATTTGAGTAACACTATCTAGGACCCAAGTGCCTTATGTCTTCCTGCCCTTCCATTCTCAATATATTGGTATGTTACCTCTGCTAGGTACTTGAGGTCTCTGGATGGCAGCCCCAGATATGGGCATTCATATTTGTGAATGTAACATCTGTGCAAGAAAAAATGGAAAGTAAGGAAAACTTTCTAGAAACCTGTGTTCATGGCTCAACAAGCAAACTGTCAAGGGAACGAGACTTCCTGAGTGGCTTAAGTCAATCATTAGGGCTAGAAAGGTGTCAAGCCTCCTCTGAATGACTTGGCAAATGAAAGTAGGGTAAATAAAGTCAGGGTTCTTCTATCCGAAAACTGGGAGAATGATTGTTCAGTAACCAAATATCTGTTGTATCAGATTACATTAAGACTGTGAAGGAGAGGCTCAGTAAATTATACAAAGAAATTATAGAAGCCATCTTGATAGTAAATGTATGTTCTCAGCTGATGAAGATGTAGTCCAATAATTATCCATATTTTTATGACCTAGTCATTATTGTATTCTTCAGTATACTGTAATCTATCCTATGTCTTCATGACATTAAGAAATGTTCCAGCTGGGTACAGTGCCACAGGCCTGGTAATCTCAGCCAAGGCAAGAGGATGCTAAAGCAAGAGTATCATAAGTTCAAGACCAACCTAGGTAACTTAGTGAGACTGTCTCAAAATAAGAAAGTACTGGAGATATAAGTCAGTGGTCAACTTTCTGGCACCAGGTTCTATCTCCGTTGGTGGGGAGGGATTGGCAGAGATTCCTGAGACTGGGAGTATGGTTCAGTGGTAGAATACTTACCTGGCCAGCTAAACTGGAGGGTCCTGAATTTGATTCTCAGCTCTTTGAAAAGAAACACTAAAGCCCCTATCAGGCTTCTAATTTCTAATCAGCTAACCTTTAAAAATCAGTTTAAATGTCACTTCATTTTGGTCTTTAAACACTGTTAGTCATTTTTATCTGGAGAGTCTGTGTCTTTATTCCCTCTATACTATTCTACTTATTAGCACTTGTTAAAAAATTACAATGTACTTCACCTGAAAATAGTTACATAATTACCTACATTTAATACATTAACATTTTTCACTATTTGTTTATGTTTATTTTAGGATAAAAATGTTATAGTTGAAGCTCTTTCCCACCCAACTCATGTCATTGTCTTAAGCTTATGATTATCTTTTTCAATATGGAAATATTAACAGCTGTAATTGCTGCTTATCTCTTATATGTAGGTATCCTCCAGCATTGTGTTAATTTTTCATTTTCCTTTAAATCTGTACCTTGGGTGAGTTTTATTATGTCCAAAAGAGTTAAAGTGTGAAAATATTTTGTTTATTTTTTTCTCTAGTTCCCCACCTTTTTCTGAGCTTTATATTATCCTTCACTAAGCTTCACAGCAACCTACAATATACATCTGGAATTAAACTCATTGGTCAAAAAAAAAAAAAAACAACTTATCCCTCTCTACTTGTTTCCTTTCAGCTATGGTTTTTCTTTCCACTTGATTGAAACTACAAACTTTGAAGTCATTCATTACACATGTATAAAAACTAAGTGTCAATAAATACTATAAATACTAAGATGAATAAATGACCACTTTTTTCTTTGTGTTTTCTCTCCCCATATTCAGCTTATCATCTACACTTATTTATTCTGCATATCAACTAACTCATTTTTCCTTTCATAATTTACTGCTCCATGTTTCTTATTTTGCTTTTTTCTCATATGGGTCATTAAATGATGATGTTTCCTAATACTTTTATTTTAGTAGCAGTTGCCTTTTTTTGTGGGGGGGGGTACTCGGGGGCACTCAACCGCTGAGCCACATCCCCAGCCCTGTATTTTTATTTTTATTTTTTTATTGGTTGTTCAAAACATTACAAAGATTGCAGAATCACATCGGTTACACATCCACATTTTTACATAATGCCATATTAGTAACTGTTGTATTTAGAATTTAGAGACAGGGTCTCACTGAGTTACTTAGTGCCTATTGCTGAGGCTGGCTTTTAACTCATGATCTTCTTACCTCACCCTTGTAAGCCACTGGGATTACAGATGTGCACCACTTGCCCGGCAGCAATTGCCTTTTTTTTTTTTTAAGTTGTAGGTGGACACAATATCTTTATTTCATTTTTATGTGGTGCTGAGGATTGGAAGAAGTGCCTCACATGTGATAGGCGCACACTCTACTACTGAGCTACAATGCTAGCCCCAGCAATTGCCTTTTATTGTTTAGTTTATAATTCCTTCATAGTTTTCAGTATATATTTAAATTCAGTATATACTTAAATTTCCAGACCCATCTTGTTTTGATGTGTGTATTCAATTGTCACATCTTTAGAATGTGTTCACTTAAAGTAGTGATCTGAAAACCCTTCAACTGTGAGTTTCTGAGACTGCTTATATTTTAATATTTACAGCTATATTTTGAATTAATATTACATAACTGAAGTTATGAATGTTCACTCTTTCAGAATTTACCAGGCAGTCATCATTCACCTGCTTTCTTCTGAATGTTATAGGATGGGAAAAACTACAACTAAGAATTACTGTTTTTTAAAAAGAATTACCTTTAAAGTTACTATTTGTAGTTTATTTGCTGCTCAATTTAAGTTTTTATAGTTGTCATATATAGAATAATGGGACATAATTTAATACTGCTTTTTTTCTGGGTAGCAAGGCTGGGAGGATGCTTTATTTAAAGTCATATTTTCCATTGTATTTTTTTAAAGTATGATGTATATTAACTATTTCTCAAAATACTTGCCTGTTTCCTCTGTAGATTTGATAATGGGCTGCATTAAAAGTAAAGAAAACTATGGAGCAGAGCACACTGCAGTGGCACCATCATCTTCAGCAAAAGGAACTTTGGTTAATTTTAGCAATCTTTCCATAACACCATTTGGAGGATCCTCAGGGGTGACTCCTTTTGGAGGAGCATCTTCCTCATTCTCAGTGGTGCCAAGTTCATATCCTACTGGTTTAACAGGTGAAATTTAAATGGATAATTATGTTGCCTGTTTGAGAACATAACCTTGGGCAGTACATACTTATGGTCTATTTGCTAAGAAAAATATCTTACTGGAGGACTTTTAAAAATTGTATATGTGAAAATTCAATATCTAACATAAAAATTAAAGTCAATATATATATATGGTTCTGGGAAATTTGGTGACAGTTTGATAGGGTAATACTTTTAATTATTTCATCAATTTACCAGTAATTATTAAGCAATTAATATGTGGCAGGCACTGGGAAAATGAAGATTAAAAACATACATTTCTCTTCCAAGAATCTTATAACTTCTCAGGATTAGAAAGTGCTAACTAGTATTAAAGTAATCCAGTAGTTACTTAATAAGTGTTAATTATTTGGCATTACAGTCACGATAATGCAGTATTTCTATCAGATACTATGATTTATAAAAGAAAAATCCTGAGGCTCAGAAAAAATTTTCCCCAAGAGATTATAAGCATAAGAGCTTGGATTCAGTGTCATACTGCAGGACTCCCATTTTTACATTATCATATCTTTTCAGAGAACAGCAAGAAGAGATAGTTGACAATCTTCCATGGATACAGAATGCCCTAAAAAAGTAGATTTTAAAAACTTGAAAAAGAGAAAATGAGCTCTTACATTACATGAGGGCTCCCGCATCAGGATGCTTTTCCCTTGAAATAACAAAGCACAGGTAGCTAAAGCAAAGAAGATGAACTTCAAGATTCATTTGTGTGGCAGTTCCATGATATCAACAGGATTTGGGTTTATTTCATCTGTTTCCTTTTTATCCTTAGGCATAAACAGCTACCAGCATCAAATGGAGTAACATATGTCCTTATTTTTTTAAAAAATATATTTATTTATTTATTTATGTATCTTTTAGTTTTAGGTGGACACATTATTTTGTTTTTATGTGGTGCTGAGGATCAAACCTCTGCTTTATGCATGCTAGGTGAGCACTCTGCCACTGAGCCACAACCCTAGCCCTAACATATGTCCTTATTAACAGCCTGTGGGGGCAAAGGAGAAATCTCTGTCACAAGCATGGATTATAAATTTGTCTCCTCAGTTTGTTCACCTCTGAACCAATAATAGTGAGGACTGCCATACACTGATTCTGTTAGACAACATTTGGAGAATATTGGACATCACCACAATCACAGTCCTAATTCCAGCGTTCTGACTGCAAATATTTCAATAATCTATGGCCATGATGATATTTCTGTCATTAGTAAAAAGTTTAACTTATTTTCAGGATTATATGTTTTTGAAAGTTACTAATTCAAAATGATTAAAATAAATTTTAATACTTAAAAGACATACTTTAGTTACTTTAAATTTTTATTGATGTGCATAGTGGACATGGTGGTGCACACCTGTAATCCAAACAACTGTGTAGGCTGCGGCAGGAAGATCACAAGTTTGAGGCCAACTATGGCAATTTACAGAGACCTTTTTTCAAAATAAAAAGGGCTATGACTGGGGATGTAGCTTAGTGGTAGAACTACAATCTGGGTGCAATCTCCAGTACTGAAGAAAAAGAAAAAGTATTTATTCATATGAAATACCCCATTCAAAGATGTTCACTTATTAACTCTTGTAAAAAACAGAGTGTCTTTGCATATAGGTATAAGAGATGGGCAAGACAAACAAGGCTTCTCTCCTGATAGAGTTTACCTAATAATGTTGATTGAACAATAATTAGTGAACAAACAACTAAATAAGTTGAGATCAGTATTTCTTAATTCTATGAAGGAACTAGCAAGAATAATTGGTAATGATCCTGTAGTTGATCAGGGAAAGCCTCCTTGAGAAGAAATCATTTTAACTGATATTTGATTAATGAGAATGAACTATCTGCAGACCTCAGGAAAGAGCAGAATTTCTAGGAAGAGGGAATAACAAACACAAAGTTCAAGAGAAACAAATGGACTGGAAAGTTTTTAAGAACTGGTGGGAAGAACAATGTAGGCAGAGAGGAGAGTTGTATGATGTGATATTGATGTTAGGATACCACTATTACTTAGTACTACATAGACTCTAGTAAGGAGTTTGGATTTTTTATGAAGCTGGGAAGAAGCTCATCAAGATTATATGTAAAGGATTTTGCATAATGGAATTCCCTTTTAAAAAAAATCATTCTTGCTGCTCTGTGGAGAAGTAGATTAATTAGCCAGTACTCATAGCCCCAGCAGTCCCAGTAAGAAATGACATGGATTGGGATTTAGGGGGCAGCAGTGGAAATGGAAAATAGATAAATGAAATATTATAGATGTAGAACTGGTAGTATTAGTAGTAGAATTGGCTCAAGTTATTACCTGACTTGATTCTAGTGCTATTTGCTTAAATAGAGAGGATTTGGGTAAATACAGGTTAGAGAAGAAAAATCAAGAGCTTCATTTTGTACATGTTTTAAATGGTTATTACACATTTAGTAGTGATGTCAAAAAGCAGTTGGTACATGACTAAAACTTGGGATAGAAGCCAGATGAATGAACTTTGGTTTGCTATTATTTTATATTTAGAGACAGTAGATTTTATACTGCTTTTTACATTTTGTATTTAGAGACAGTACGTTTTATACTGCTTTCTACATTTCATATTTTTACTTAGTCTGTAATTTTACTAACTGCCTTTCTTCCTACCATTAAAAAAAATCTATTGATGGATGCATGTAAACTAACCATTGATATTTGCCAAGTCAGCGGAATTACATTGAGTAAAATATATACATATTGAAATTAAGAATATGTTGGAAGAGAGCTCAGTGATAGAGCATTTGCCTTTCTTGTGCGATGCCCTTGCTTGTGCGATGCCCTTGCTTGTGCGATGCCTTGCTTGATCTCTAGCACTGAAAAAAAAATTAAAAAAAAATAAGTTCAAATCTATAGTACAATCTAGTGACCATAGCTAATAACAACGTATTGTAGTCTTCAAATTTGCTGAGAAATTTTAAGTTTTCTCACCAAAAAAAAAGAAATATGTGAAGCAATGCATATGTGAATTAACTTGATTTAACCATTTCACAGTGTATTCATGTTTCAAAACATTGTGTCATATGTGATAAATATATACAATAAAAACGAATTATATATTATGGGAAGTTTAGCCAGAATACCTGTCTGAAATAATTTTAAGCACTGACAAGTCATGCATATTGTATACATTTGTTCTATTGTTATTTGTTTTGCTTACATATAATAGTTTGGCTGTTCAGTGCGCTCTTCTCTTAAGCATCTGCACATGTTGCTAAATATGAGTTATTTTTGGAATTTATACTTTATAATTCATATCGGCCATGCCATTAAACTTCCACGACAAACCCAACAGTTTTATTTTTAAGGTAAGTATATAGTAAGTTAATCTTACTAAAACCCTAGTGTTTAGTATTAATGATTATGGATGTAAATGTTCACCTGTTGTTTATAAGAAGTTGAGAAGATTAATGTCAGTAGTCTATAGTGCTCCAGTAGTGTTCTTCCTTCCAAAGAATTGGTTCGAAATTTGACTGTCTTTTCAAGCCAGAGGCATTGGTTCAGAATCAAAATTAAATTTTTTTCCGAGTCTATAGAGTTTTAGAATATGTAAACTACAGTGATTTTGTGGAAGGTCTTAAGAGAACATCTCATTATTTAAACTCCAGCTGCTTAGAGCCCCAACTTTTAGAAGCCCCAATTGTCTAAAAATAGATTTTGAAAACTAGAGAGAAAAAATAAGATTTTTGCTGGCAATATTTTTTTATTTCTCTTTTGTTTCATTTTATCTATATAATTTACCTTGGTCTTTTTTTCCTTTGCTAGGTGGTGTTACTATATTTGTGGCCTTATATGATTATGAAGCTAGAACTACAGAAGATCTTTCATTTAAGAAGGGTGAAAGATTTCAAATAATTAACAATACATAAGTGTTGAGTATTCTGAGAGGGAGAAATACAGACAGACTCTTGTTCTTTACATTGAAACTTATAAGCTAGTTTATGATCTGGAGATAAGCATGACAGGGTATGAATCTCTGACCTCTGTGCTGGATAGATTTAGTTCCTTGAGACACGTGACATAATACTGCCTATAGAAGTTACTACTTCTACAAATTGTGCTGCTGTGGTTCAGCCATAAAGAGTAGAGATTTAAGAATGAAGAGTTGTAGCTAATAAAAAAATTTTTTTTAAATGAAGAGTTACTCAGGGGGCATATGCAAATATATTACTTTAAAAATCTTTTATAAAGAAAATTCTTTGTTCCTATTTAAGTATCCAGATGATTTAAAGATCTTTTCTTTTTTCTAAAAAACAAAGCCAAAAAGTTGAATAAGGAACTTTTGTACTCCCAAATGGACTAAATTAAGTTTCTTTTTCCTTATGTAACTCTCAAGACTTTCTGTCATTTAGTGATCCACATAGAAAATTTGATCCTTGTTTTGGAAAACCAGCCCATAATTTCATTAGCAAGCATAACAATCACTTATAACTTCTTGAAATATATACTTATAGTCCCTTTGATTCCAGTCATGTTTCCCTCTATCCTTGTTTCCATCTGTTACCAGTTATTGTTCTAGAATGTAAAATACGATCATGACTGACTTGCTTTAAAGCAAGTCAAAAAAAAAAAAAAAACATGAGTAGCCATCGTTTCCTAAGGATTTATTATGTGTTTCTTCAAATCCTTTTTAACTCTACCAATCAGCCATACTGTAGTAGGTGGAATTTTCTAAGTACACTAGAGTTTCTTGCCCTTTCCATGCCTTCACACATACTACTTTTTTCTGGAGTGACTGTTTCTCCATTCTCCTCCTTCTCTCCCTTTTTCTGTCGCTTCCTTTGTGCTGGGGATTGAACCCAGGGCCTCCTGTATATTAGACAAGTGTTCTAACATTTATGCTCTACAACCCATGTCCTGCTATATTGTTTCTATTAGGTATTAACATAGCACCTTATGCAGACTTCAGTCCCAGCTCCCAGGGAACTTTTAATTTGTCACTTAGCTTGTCATTCTTTTAGGTTAGTAGTTCTCAACCTGGGGCAAAATTACCTGGGAGATATTTGGCAATGGCTGGAAATATTTTTGGTTGTCATCAGGGTGTTGCTACTGTCATCTACGAAGTAGAGGCCAGTGATATTGGTAAACATCCTACTATGCATGCAGCAAAGATTTATCAAATCCAAAATGTCAGTATTATTGAGGCTGCAAAACCCCACTCTAGACTGAGTTATTTAAATTTAAGGACTGTCTTTTTACCTTTTTTCCACACATCCTGAGTGGCATCTATCACTCAGTAGGTATTCGGTTCATATGAATCATGATTGCTTATCAGGATCAAATACAATTCTATTTGTATGTTTCAAAATAATTAACGTACTAGAAAACCAAAAACCAAATGTACGAGTTTGTAAATGTTTGAATTACCAAAGGGCTTTCCATTTCAGTTTTTGAGAGCAAAATCAATGAATATTTTTAAAATTTTGGTATAAAAAATACATTTAATCTTTTTTTTTTAATTTTTTTTTTTTTGGTCAATGGTGCCTCACACATGCTAGGCAAGCACTCTGCCACTGAGCCACAACCCTATCCCTACACTTAATTTTAAGTAGTGAATGTCATGTACATCATCCTTATTAGAGACTAATATTTGTTCTTTTCATATTACTTTTGTAACAGTCAAGGTTTTTATACCACAAACCATATAGTTCTCATATTCTGAATTATGACTTAATTTGTGTATATTGAATTATTTTTAGATAACATTTTTCTAGAAATTGAGCTTTTTATTATTGTTTATTTGTAATTGCTTTTCTATAAGGAGTGCTCAGGCCTCATAATTTTTTTTCTAAAATGACTAAAACAAGAACATTATAATTTTGTGTACTGTTAAAAAGAAAAGCATTCAACAACAACAAAGAACTATTGATATGTGCTAAAACATAGATTAACCTTGAAAAAAATATATGCTGAGTGAAAAGCCAGTCACAAAAGACCACATAAATCATTCCATTTATATGAAATGCCCACAATATTCATATCCATAGAGATGGACAGCAGTTAAGTGGTTGCCAATAGTGGAAGGGGTTGGAGGTGATTACTCATAAGTATTGGGGTTCTTTTGTGGTAGTAAAAAATATTCTAAAATTTATTATGAAATGGCTATACAGCTCTATGAATATATTAAAAACCACTAAGTTTGTACCTTAAATTGGGGAGTATTATGGTAAGCAAATTATCTCAAGCTCTTAAGAAATTCAGACAAAGATGAATAATTTGAAAGTTTATTCAAAACTACTTAGTTCAGTATAGTTTATTGTCTTAGGTTGAAAGAATTGTGAAGAGGAATAAAAGATACTATAATTGAATTTTTAGTGTATGGTGTTTGGGGCTTTTGTTGTTGATTTATTGTAGTAGTATGTAATTATACTTTTGCTTAGTCTTAATTTCTTTAATTCATTTAACTTATTTTTAAAATGTTGTTCTTTTACAATGTTGAGTTTAATTCTTGATCAAGTGAATGCATAAGTAGAAAAATGGAAGTTATATCTTTCATTTACTTGAAATAAGAAAATGCAATATATTATACATTGTAGTAATTGTTGTTTTATGTGTTTCAAGGAAGGAGACTGGTGGGAAGCAAGATCAATTGCTAAGGAAAGAATGGTTTCATCCCTAGCAATTATGTAGCGCCTGCAGATTCCATTCAGGCAGAAGAGTATGGCAGTACTTCATATTTTATTGATTATTTTGATTTTTAAAATGTTTTAATGCACATTCTACTTAGCCACAATTTTACACACACACAATTACATACCAGTCTTAATACAGCTAATGTATCATTAATAGATGTTACTTGAGAATTCATAATTAATGCTGTAGCATCTGCTTAGATTGGTATCCTGAGTAAATCTTAATCATATTTTTATGCCTTGTCTTTTTCCTTTAGTTTTCCACTTAGTTTTTAAAATTATCTAGTCCTTTTCATATTCTGCAGACTTTCTTCAAAATTTACCTCAGAGAGGAGATTGTTTCAGTGTTTAACTACTTGATTTAGGTATTTGCATTGTGGTTATGTAGGACAGTATCCTTGTCTTCTACAAAGCATACACTGAAGTATTTAGGGTAATGATTCAGCATTTTGGCAACATTCAGTCAGTTCAAAGGGGAAAAAAGATGTAAACACATGCACCCAACATATAAAGGAAGGTGGGAAATAAAGAATATAACAAAGTAAAATATTAACAGCTGGGGAACTTGGGAGTTCTGTGTACTATTCTTACAACTTCTAAAATGTTAGAAGTCAGTTTCAATAACATATTACTTTTTTGGTCCAACTAGTTTTTCTGGAATCCATAAATAATAACCTCTTTTTCATATTACAACAGTTAACACAGCATCTTGCATATAGCTAGGGGTTATCAATACTTGTTTGTTTTATTAACATTTGCCTCAATTACTATTTTTACTATAACATTTGTTACTTTTGTTCTTTTGCCTTCTTCACTGTTCTGTGAGTCTTTTCATAGCAAAGATTGTCATTTTTATTCATTAAACTTTATTAAATCAAACTCATATGAAATTAGAGTTCCTCATAATTTGAATATTATATACTTAGATCTTATCAATACAGGTGATCACATGTTATCAGAGAACAACTTCTGTTCTTCCTACCTGTATGTGTCACTGACAGAAAAGATCTGTTATTCTGTCTTTCTCCATTTGCTGTTTCCATGACTGCCAGGTAGAGTTCCAGTGACATGTTGAGTAGTCAGTACATGGAAATACTATCAGATATTTTAACAGTGATATTTGTAAATTCTTATTTAATAAATAAAAATTTATGTTTTACTATATCCTAAGCATGTTCTGTAGCTATTCTTTGTCAGCTCTCCTATCCTATTTCACTCTTATTTATTTATGAATATAATTTTTCTGACCTTCAAACCTTCCCAACTCAAAACATCATTAATATTTTTTTTCTAGATGGTATTTTGGCAAAATGGGGAGAAAAGATGCTGAAAGATTACTTTTGAATCCTGGCAATCAATGAGGTATATTCTTAGTAAGAGAAAGTGAAACCACTAAAGGTATGATTACTATTATATTAATATAAAATTTTGTTTGTCCAGTATTTTAAGAAAGAGATAATAAGCATTTATTTTCTTCCTCCCAGGTGCTTATTTCCTCTCTATTCATGATTGGGATGAAGTAAGGGGTGACAATGTGAAACACTACAAAATTAGAAAACTTGACAATGATGGCTACTATATAACAACCAGAGCACAATTTGACACTCTGCAGAAATTGGTGAAAACTACACAGCTAAAAATTATTTCCTCATGCTCTGTTGTATGAGAACAAAATTCATGTCCTCATCTCTCTTAAGGGTTAGCATACTACTACTTTATACACAGTATGTGCCCAGTGTATGTTAGTATTCTAGTTTTAAAATGAGAACAGGTAGTTCTTAGTATCTGAATTGGGTTATTGGATAGTGTGCTAAAATTAGACTGTTGTTGAAATTTTTATATCTTACAAGCATAATTTTTACAGTGGAGTTCCATTTCATAATGTACAAATACATTTTGAGGCTGGGTGCAGTGGCACATGCCTTAAATCCCAGCAGTTCCAGAGACTGAGACCAGGAGGAGAGTGGGTCCAAAGCCAGCCTCAGCCAAAAGCAAGGCATTAAACAACTCAGTGAGACCCTGTCTCTAAATAAAATACAAAATATGGTGTGTCTCAGTGGTTGAGTGTCCCTGAATTCAATGCCCAGTACCCCCTCCCCCAAAATATATTATGGAAATAAATGAAAAACATAAAAGCAAATATTTTATTTATAAACACAGGTAAGTAGCTAAAGCTAAACACTTTGACACAAAAAGCTGTATCACATATCCTCTTGGATTACCTTCCCCTTCAGCGGCTGATCTCCTAAGATTTCCTAGAATATAAACCCAATAAAATATGGTCTGAAGGTATATTTTTCTTAGAAGATTAACCTGTGGCAACTATAGATATTCTTGTCTTTCAAAGATTTTGGAAATATTCAACTGTGGAGTCTTATGTCTCAGAATTTTTCATTATCAATTCATTATGTAAATGCATCTAAGTCTTTAAATTATTAGTACTGGAGGAGGGAAAGTTTCCATGGTAATATCTTCTTCAATGACAGGTAACTATAAACTGAGTCTACCAAGTCAATCAGCAGTCTTGACATCAATCAAATATGTTACCAAGCAGTGCCAACACATAATTGCCCTTGCTAGAATAGAAAATTTGTGTGGTTGGTAACCATTCTTGATGAGAATGGGAGGAAACATGTCTCATTTACAATAAGAAAGACTGTATGAGAAAGATGCACAGATCAAGCCATTATAAATCTAAAGTTCCTTACATTGTGGCTCTCTTATTCAAAATTCAGTTAACTAAGTGAATTTTTTCCTGCTGGGAACAGTGGTGTGCATAACTGTAATCCCCATGGCTTGGGAGGCTGAGGCAGGAGGATTGCTGGTTTAAAGCCACCCTCAGCAATTTATTATGGCCTTAAGCAATTTAGCAAGATCTTGTTTCAGAATATAAAAGGGCTAGGGATGTGACTCAGTGGTAAAGTGCTGGGTTCAATCTCCAGGAAAAAAACAACAACAAAAAAGAAATAACAATTAATAAAAGCATTCTCTTAGGGATCAAATAAATCCCATTTATTAAATCAGAAATTTGGAGGTAGACAGACCTGGCTTTGAATCCCATCACTTATTAACTGTGGGACCTTGAGAAAGTTTCCTAAATTTTCCAAGCCTCATTTTTATGAGCAATTTATAAAGAGCCAAATTAACATAATAGCTAGAGCATAAGTATTCAGTAAACAATAACATAAAAATATATTTAACAAAATGTTTCACTTCTTATATGTGGGGTTTTTTTTTACTTCTTGTAAACAACTTCCTTTTTGTTTTTAGAGAAAAACTGATGACAGTTTTTCTATAATTTATGAGCCCTTTTTAAGCATTTATATACTCTGTAGCTTAATTTTTATACATAATTCATTTTACATTGTAGTTTTATTCATTTATCTAGAACATGCTGATGGTTTACGCCACTAGTTAACAACCGTGTGTCCAACTGTGAAACCCCAGACTCAAGGTCTAGCAAAGGATGCTTGGGAAATCCCTTGAGAATCTTTGCGACTAGAGGTTAAACTAGGACAAGGATGTTTTGGTGAAGTGTGGATGGGTAAGAAGCCTGAATTTTTGGTTTTTGTCAATTTTTAGCCACAGATTAAAGTGCCGCAATTTTATTACAAAAATATATATATAATATTAAATATGTAATATAATTGCTATTCATTGAAATTTGTTCTAAAATCCCTTAAAATATTGATTAAAATAGTAAGAGGTATTGTTTCTCTAGGAACATGGAATGGAACCACAAAAGTAGCAATCAAAACACTAAAACCAGGTACAATGATGCCAGAAGCTTTTCTTCAAGAAGCTCAGATAATGAAAAAAATTAAGACATGATAGATAAACTTGTTCCACTCTATGCTGTTGTTTCTGAAGAACCAATTTACATTATCACTGAATTTATGTCAAAAGGTAAGTGTATATTAGTATCTTTTGGAATATTCATGTTGGTAACTTCTTTACAAAAGAATCATTCATTTCAGTTTTTATAAAAATGGAGTCTTATTGCATAGTACTTTCTAATTTATGATTATTTTTGGAAGCATTTGAAAAGAGAAATGGGACATTTTGGTTTTGTTTTTGTTGTTTGCTAGTCTGGGGATTGAACTCGGGAATTCTCTACCACTAGAGTTATATTACCAGCACCCCCACACACACACCCTTTTTTTAAAATTTTCTTTCTTTCTCTGTCTGTCTCTCTCTTTTTTTTTTTTTAATTGAGACAGGGTTTCACTAGGTTGTCCAGGCTGGCCTTGAATTTGCCATCCTCCTGTCTTAGCCTCCCAAATTGCTAGGATTACAGGCATGTGCCACCATGCCCCAAAAAATGTGACACTTTGTTAATGAAATAGTGGTTAGTTCCAGTTATTCCGGAGGATTTACAAAGTTTTAAAGGATGCCTAGGCAGTTTGAATTTATTTTGAAAGTAGGTGTTTTATTTTTAAATATGTTTTTTAGTTGTAGATGGACACTCAGCACCACATAAAAATAAATGAAAGTAGATTTGACTGAAGAAAAAAACAAAATATACAACAAAATATACAAACTGAGTTAAAATGAGAAAATCAGAATGATATTCATGTAGTACTGAAGCAAATAAAAAAGGTAAAATTAAAGGAAATTTGTTTTAATGTAAACACAGTCTGTATACTCAGGACTCCTAGAAACTTCTTTTCTCCACTACTGTCAACTGCAGTTTCTCCATCTTTCAAACACAGACCACAAGGTGAGATCTTCTGTAACAGAGCTAGTTATGGCCAAGAAAAAGAGAAAAGAAAGTTGATGTTCTTTCCTCTTCATCCCTAGGCTACTGATGCTTTAGAAGAAGGACGAGTAAATCTGCAAGTATGTTTACTGGCTCAATTTTTACCCATTTGAATTTGATCTTTTTTTTTCTTTTAAGTTGTAGATGGACACAATATTTTTATTTTATTTATGTATGTTCGTGTGGTGCTGAGGATCGAACAAAGTGCCTCACATGTGCTAGCAAGCACTCTACCACTAAGCCATAACCCCAGCCCTTGATCTATTTTTTAAGTTATTTTATTTTTTTACTCTCTTGAATCAAACTAAATAACTGCACAGGTTATGTTACCCTCTCTATAGTCTACCTTGTCCAATGTTATAGTTCCCTCTAGTGGTAACAAGGGCAACAACAAGATACATATTTACTATAGGAATTTTTTTTTTTCTCAAAAGGGACTGAAACAAACTGACATAGCCTGTTAATTGATAGTCAAAACATACCTAAACCCAATAATTCATGGCTCTCTTTGGGAAGAGTTTCTACTGTAAACAGCTTCCTTTTCAAAGAGTACTCTGGTTTAACTAGAATACAAAGGAGAAAAGGATAAGGAAGAAATTTAAATCAAGACATTGCTAACAAAAGAAATATAATGGAAGTAAAGCTAATGGTTCACTTATCTCTGTATTACTTTAAAAATTATTTAATTTTGAGAACATGTTAGAATTCTGTGTTGTCAGATATCTAGTTTAGGATTATTTCTAGGTAAGAGGTTAAGAATACAAGATAACAAAAGTCCTTTCTAGTTTTGAAACTCAGAAATTCCCCATTTTGGTTTTTAACTTAGCAGTTGGCCCCTATAATACATCCAGACTCATTGCCTTATGTGCTCCAGTGTAAACCCACTGTTTTGGACAGATAGATTTTTTTCATTCCTTGCTTCCATTACTTGGAATTTCTTTTCCCTATCTCCTGGCCATTTGTTACATTCAGTTGTAATTTCTCTTTGTCTCCTTGAGCTTGGAGCCATTCTTCTGACTTTCTGTTTCACAGCATTGTTGTTTAAGAAAACAATCCAATTTTATGTTTTATAAAATAAATCTTAGTTTGAATTTGTCTGATGGTTTCTCTTTATTAAATTGAAGCATGTGTATGTTTTTAACTAGTGATAGAGAGAGGCAACAAATAGACATTTCTTCCTGGCTTTTCTCTTTGCTGTATTCATAGTATTTTGCTTTTCCATTATAATTTCTGCTAAAATTAAGAGACATTGGTCAAGCCATCACTTCCACAGCACCTCATTTAGTTATAACCATATCTGAATTCTTGAATCATATTGATTTAAAATTTTATATTTTTTTGAGGGCTGTGGCTGTGGCTCAGTGATAGAGTGTTTGCCTGGTACATGTGAGGCTTTGGGTTCGATCCTCAGAACCACATAAAAATAAATAAAATAAAGTCCATCAACAACCGAAAAAGTATTTTTTAAAAAATATATTTTGGGATATAAAACTTAGAATCTTGATCAAAGCAGGAAAGAATGACACCAATTTGATGACATTTTCTGTAGGGAAATGGAAAATGGTACATTTTTCCTTTTTTTCATGTGTTATAAAGAGAATAAATTTCAGTTTAGGGGTCTTTTCTAGAATCTTTGAGGTAATTATTCAGAAATTTCAAAACTACAAAAGAAACTTTTTTAAAATAAAAAGTTGAGAAATTTTGTTAGAGTTTGGTTATTTGGGGGTAGAGGAATATTTATGTCAATCTTAATGTAAAATCTACTTATTTTCCATGGATATTTCACTGTCTCTTACAGGAAGTTTATTAGATTTCCTTAAGGAAGAAGATGGAAAATATTTGAAGCTTCCACAGCTGGTCAATATGGCTGCTCAGGTATTTGCATATAGATATATCAACTTGAATTGAAAGTTAACATTTAAAATGTAGAATAATCTTACCTAAATAATATGGTTTATGTAGAAAAGTAAAGGTATTTTAAAACAGAAAGGAATGTTGGAGATAATCTAGCATGAGCTCCTAGTATTACAAATAATATAGTATCTAAAGACCAGAGGGATTTAAAATTTACAAAACTTGTTCATAGCAGAACATATTAAAACTAGCTATGGAACTCCCAGTTCAGTGCTATCCTATATATTATGACCCTTTAGAAAGCATTTTCACAGATACAAAATCTATTTATATTTCAACAGATAAATCTGAGAAAATTAAAATGGCTGGGCATGGTAGCTCATGTCTGTAATTTCAGTAACTCCCAAGGCCGAGGTAGGAAGATTACAAGATCCAGGTCAGCCTTAGCAATTAAGTGAACCTCTCAGAAACTTAGTGAGACCCAGTCTCAAAATGAATAAATTAAAAGGATTCAGGGAATGTAGCTCAGTGGTAAATTGCCTTGGGTTAAATCTCCAGTAAAAAAAAAAAAAGGAAGAAAATTAAAATGGATGATTAGTCTTCCAAAGAAAATATTAGAAATCTAAAGTGTATGCTGAATTTTTTATTTACTATGGTCCTAAACAAAAATTAAAATGGCAATATGCTGTTAAGAATGAGTCTTTTGAGCTGGGGTTATGGCTCAACGTTAGAGTGCTTGCCTAGCACGTGCAAGGCCCTGGGTTCAATCCTAAGCACCACATAAAAATAAATAAATAAAGATACTGTGTCCATCTACAACTTAAAAAAAAAAGTAAAAAACATCTAAATATCATGCTCCTTACCAAAAAAATATATATTAAAAAAAAAGAATGAGTCTCTTTAGGCTAGACAGACTAGACAGAGTAGTACACACATAATCCCATTGAATCAGGAGGCCAAGGCAGGAAGATCACAAGTTTAAAGCCAACCTCAAAAGCTTAGGGAAACCCAATCTCAAAATAAAAGGGTCTAGGGATTGTAGCTCAATGGTTAATATGCACTCCTAGATTCAGTCCCTGGACCCCCCCAAAAAAAAATCTTTTTTAATTCTTCTGAATTTTTTGTTTTATTAAAGTGTAATGTTTCTATTCAGATATATTATAGGTGTTCGAAGGGCCTTTATTGAACTCAGTTGACATAACTGGTAATGCAGCTTTTACTTCTCAGTGAGCTTCCACATGGCCACAGAATCTGGCAGTTTAGAGGAACTTTATACAGAGGAACTATACATATAACACTGGCATATTCCAGGCCTTGAGGTCAAAATTCTAGATACTCTGTGTTAGGGTATCTGAACCTTTTTTTTTTTTTTTTAAGTCAGGTACATGTTTTAGGTTTTAGGAGCCATATACAATCTCTGTCAGACCCCATCCTCCTCCTCTTTACAACTCTTTAAAAATAGAAAAACCATTTTTAGTTCTCGGGCAATATAAAAAGAGTTTGCAGGCCACGTTAGGCAGCAAGTTCATTTACTGTTTTTCACCTGTGCTTACAGGACATCTTAGGCTGTGCCTGATGTGAACTTTGATAGACTTTTATCCAAAAGTTCTAAATAACCCTGTGACTTATCTTTTCTCCCAACTACTGACACAGGAAGACATTAGGACATTTAGCTGCTAATGGTTACTAGATACACTAAGTGGTGCCCTCAAAAAAGGTGTTAGATTTTTGGTGGGGTTTTTGGTGGTTGTGCTGGGGATGTGTCCAATTTTTAAAAGCTGGATTTAGCCTGCTTTTTTATTATAGTGTTTTCTATTTTACCTACTAGCTCCTAAGTACTATGCCTGTTACTGTCATCTCCTTTTGAGATATATGATTTTCCAGTGATCTATTAAACATTAACCAAAATTATCTTCTCCCTGGTTCCTTCTGCATCATGTTTTGTATGTATCTGTTTTTTCCTTTCCAAGATTGCTGATGGCATGGCATATATTGAAAGAATGAACTATATTCACCGAGATCTTCGAGCTGCTAATATTCTTGTAGGAGAAAATCTTGTGTGTAAAATAGCAGATTTTGATTTAGCAAGATTAATTGAAGACAATGAATACACGGCAAGACAAGGTAAGAGTACTTTTATTTAAATGCTTGTAATCTATTGTCCTTTGTTTTTTTCTCACTTAAAACTCTTTTCAATATGCAGTTTTATAGAGTAAGAATAATTACAGGTCCATCAGCAACCCACACAGGACTCTTAGATCCCCACCCATGCAGGAAACCTGGTGGTAACTGTCCCACAGGATCCTCAGGCATCACTTCTGTGTAGACTCCCATTATCAATGTGGGCTCCCCCAGTGTCCCTATAGGAACACTACAATCACTGCCATAGCTCCATACATGTGGTAGCCTGCACCTGGGGACACTGTACAGGGTCTGTAGATAGCTGCCAATACATCTAGATCTCTGAACATGCCACCGAATGCCACTACCAGGCCAGACACAACCAACACCCTATCTCTGAAAGCAGTTGCCTCCAACTTGGGACACATTTGATGCCATCTTTAATAAGGGCAACTCCTAGCTTGGGACACAGGCTGGGGCCTAGAAGCAATATCAAGGTACCTAGAATCCCAAAATCTCCCCTCTCCCAAGCAGCTGCTAACCCCGCACAGTGCTTGCAGCCACACAGCAGGTCCATAGCTTACAGAGCCTGGTACTGCTCTGTTCAACATCTCTCTCTCCACAACAGGGAAGCAGTCCCCAGGGCACAGCCCATAAGATCTCTGGAGAGAGGAGATTCTGATTGGGAAGTAGAAAGGGGCAAATGAAAAAGAGTCCAGAGACTCAATTAGAGGCCAGGAATTGTGAGGTCTCCAGGTGGGCCCAAGACGAGATCCTTGGGGTGCAGTCTCCCATGTGGATTGACAAGTGCTACACCATTTCCAGGAACTCCATCCCAAGACCAACCCTCCCACCCTAATAACCTTCACCATCCTGAGGGTGGAGACACCAGTAAATAACCCCAACTTGTAGAAGAGAAAAGAAGCAGAAAAGATACTACTGAAGTCCAACAAAACAATCCTGTATCTTCTTTTTAGATTTTTTTTTCTCTTTTCTCTCTTCTCCCACGTTTACATCCCCAACATTTGTAAAACAAAAAACTTTTCATAGATTAGGCTACTGATATCTGGAAGGTCTGATTACTATATTACAGTTCTATTGTATATTCTTTTATCTCCTATTTCTACATTATTCATTTCTTATTTTTTATGTTTTGTGTTTTGTATTCCCTCTACTGTCTTCCCACTAACTTGTCTCCCCCAAAACACTTTCTCTTTTCTCCTGCTACTATTCAACTTCTTTTCATTACTCTTTAACTATTGCTAAGATCTAATAACTCTATATCCTCACCTCCCACCTTCTTAACATCTCAATCTATACTTCACTCCTGGTTCTTTGTCCATCACAGGAAATTGTAGACCTATTTGCAAACCTATTGTTTATGTTGTAGATAATGATTGAACTTGCCATTTCTGTATATTGTTACAAAGCCAGAAACATCTTAATAGCAGCTATTTGGTTTAAGGCTGCATAATTTTTGTATTGGAATCTGTGAATATTGATCTCCCCCTTAAAGGGGAGGTATTGGAGGAAATTAGGGACACTACGATCCTCCATAGTAAATAATGTGACTCCTTGAAAAAACAGAGCTGGAAGGGAAGATGAACATGAGAAACCAAGGGAAAAGTGTGCCCCAAACAAAAATGCTACATTATGGGAATCCATGACCACAACAGCAGGAGAAATAATAGAGAAGGAGCTGAGGAGGTACATAATTAAAATGTTCTATGAATTAAAATATTAAATAAGAGATCAAATACAGGCAGCAAAAGATATTTTTGACAAAGATCTAAATAACCAAATATAAGAAGCAAAAGATTACTTCAATGGGAGATAGAAGTTCTGGAAAAAAAATAAACAGAAATCATTGAAATGAAGGAAATAATAAACCACATTAAAAACTCAATAGGAAGCATCTCCAACAGAATAGATAACTTAGAACACTGAACTTCAGACAATGAAGACAAAGTATACAATCTTGAAAATAAAGTTGACCACAGTGAAGATGGTAAGAAATCATGAACACAACATTCAAGAATTATGGGATAATATGAAAAGACCAGACAGAGCTGCCCCACGTGCCTGCAGGATAGGCGGACCTGTGACCCACCAGCAGAACAGGTCCAGCGGCCTGCTGAGGGGCAGGCCTGCTCCCTCCCCCAGTGCCTGCAAGGTAGGTGGGACTGTGATCACTGGTATATCAGGCCCAGTGGCCTGCTGAGGGGCAGAACCGCCCCCTCCCCCAGCACCTGCAAGGTAAGCGGACCTGCGACCCACCGGCAGGTCAGGCCCAGCAACCTGCAGAGTGACAGAGCTGCCCCACGTGCCGCAGGATAGGTGGATCTGCGACCAACCGGCAGAGCAGACCTAGTGGCCCGCCAGCGTGGTAGACAGATCACCCCAATTGGAGGAGGATCACAGCTACTACCTGCTCTGCAAGGGAGATTTTTCAACTATACAAGAGCAATATAAATAAATAGAGGGATAATTTCAAAAACAAACAGTTTTACCAAGCAGAAAGAAATGCGAGCAGTATGAAAAGACAAGGAACGAAAGGACCACAAGCAATGCAGGTCAACTCAACTCTAGAAGAAGTAATAGCTACAACAGATGGAATGTCAGATAAAGAATTCAAGATTTACATGCTTCAGATGATCTGGAGTCTCAAGGAAGACATGAGATAGCAAAATCAGACAATGAAAGATCACTTTGACAATGAATTACATAAACAAATCCAAGAAGCAAAATATCAATTACACAGGGAGATAGAGGTAATAAAAAACAAACAAATAGAAATCCTAGAAATGCAGGAAACAATAAACCAACTTAAAAACTCAATTGAGAATACTACCAGCAAAGTAGAACACTTAGAAGATAGAACATCAGACAATGAAGACAAAGTATTTCAACTTGAAAAGAACATAGACAGCCCAGCAAGACTGTTAAGAAACCATGAGCAGAACATCCAAAAAATGTGGGATAACATAAAAAGACCAAACTTAAGAGTCATTGGGATACAGGAAGGCATAGAGGTCCAAACCAAAAAAATAAACAATCTATTCAATGAAATAATACGAGAAAACTTCCCAGACTTGAAGAATGAGACAGAATCCCAAATCCTAGAAGCCTACAGGACGCCGAATGTGCAAAACCATAAGAGATCCACACCTAGATACATTATAATGAAGATGCCCAACATACAGAAAAAGGAGAGAATTTTAAAAGCTACAAGAGAAAGGAAGCAAATTACATTTAGGGATAAACCAATCAGGATAACAGCTGATCTTTCAACACAGACTCTGAAAGCTAGAAGATCCTGGAATAACATATTTCAAACACTGAAAGAAAATGGGTTCCAACCAAGAATTGTGTATCCGGCGAAATTAAGTTTCAGGATGGAAGATGAAATTAAAACCTTCCACGATAAACAAAAGTTAATAGAATTTGCAGCTAGAAACCATCTCTTCAAAAAATCCTTGGCAAAACTTTACAGGAAGAGGAAATGGAAAACAACAATGAAAACCAACAGTGGGGTGTAGGACAGTAAAGGGGGAAAAATAATCAAAGAGGAAAACAAATCAGGTTTAGTAGCATTAATAAACAAATATGGCTGGAAGAACAAACCATATCTCAATAATAACCCTAAATGTTAATGGCTTAAACTCACCAATTAAGAGACACAGGCTAGTTGAATGGATCACAAAACAAGACCCAACAATATGCTGCCTACAGGAGACGCATTTGATAGGAAAAGATATACATAGACTGAAGGTGAAAGGTTGGGAAAAATCATATCACTCATATGGACTGCGGAAACAATCAGGAGTGTCCATACTCATATTAAATAAAATATATTTCAAGCCAAAGTTAATCAAAAGGGATAAAGAGGGACACTACATACTACTCAAGGGAACCATACACCAACAAGACATAACAATCATAAATATATATGCCCCAAACAACGGTGCTGCTATGTTCATCAAGCAAACTCTTCTCAAGTTCAAGAGTCTAAAAGACCACCATACAATAATCATGGGAGACTTCAACACACCTCTCTCACCACTGGACAGATCTTCCAAACAAAAGTTGAATAAGGAAACTATAGAACTCAAAAACACAATTAACAACCTAGACTTAATTGACATATATAGAATATACCACCCAACATCAAGCAGTTACACTTTTTTCTCAGCAGCACATGGATACTTCTCAAAAATAGATCATATATTATGTCACAGGGCAACTCTTAGACAATATAAAGGAGTAGAGATAATACCATGCATTTTATCTGATCATAATAGAATAAAACTGAAAATCAATGATAACAGAAGGAAGGAAAAATCATGCATCACTTGGAGAATGAACAATAGGTTACTGAATGATCAATGGGTTTGAGAAGACATCAAGGAGGAAATTAAAAAATTCTTAGAGTTAAATGAAAACACAGACACAACATATCAGAATTTATGGGACATATTGAAAGCAGTTCTAAGAGGAAAATTCATTGCTTGGAGTTCATTCCTTAAAAAAAGAAAAAAACAACAAATAAATGATCTCATACTTCATCTCAAAATCCTAGAAAAAGAAGAGCAAAACAACAGCAAAAGAAGTAGAAGGCAAAAAATAATTAAAATCAGAGCTGAAATTAATGAAATCGAAACAAAAGAAACAATTGAAAACATGGACAAAACTAAAGGTTGGTTCTTTGAAAAAATAAATAAAATTGACAGACCCTTAGTCATGCTAGCGAAGAGAAGAAGAGAGAGAACTCAAATTACTAGCATACGGGATGAAAAAGGCAATATCACAACAGACACTTCAGAAATACAGAAGATAATCAGAAATTATTTTGAATCCTTATACTCCAATAAAATAGAAGATAGTGAAGGCATCGATAAATTTCTTAAGTCATATAATCTGCCTAGATTGAGTCAGGAGGATATAGACAACCTAAACAGACCAATATCAATTGAGGAAATAGAAAAAACCATCAAAACATTACCATCTAAGAAAAGCCCAGGACCGGATGGGTATACAGCAGAGTTTTACAAAACCTTTAAAGAGGAACTAATACCAATACTTTTCAAGCTATTTCAGGAAATAGAAAAAGAAGGAGAACTTTCAAATTCATTCTACGAGGCCAACATCACCCTGATTCCAAAACCAGACAAAGACACTTTAAAGAAAGAAAACTACAGACCAATATCTCTAATGAACCTAGATGCAAAAATCCTCAATAAAATTCTGGTGAATCAGATACAAAAACATCAAAAAAATTGTGCACCATGATCAAGTAGGATTCATCCCTGGAATGCAAGGCTGGTTCAATATACGAAAATCAATAAATGTTATTCATGACATCAATAGACTTAAAAATAAGAACCATATGATCATCTAGATAGATGAGGAAAAAGCATTCTACAAAGTACAGCATCCCTTTATGTTCAAAACTATCGAAAAACTAGGAATAACAGGAGCATACCTCAACATTGTAAAAGCAATCTATGCTAACCCTCAGGCTAGCATCATTCTGAATGGAGAAAAATTAAAGGCATTCCCTCTAAAATCTGGAACAAGACAGGGATGCCCTCTCTCACCACTTCTGTTCAACATAGTTCTCGAAACACTGGCCAGAGCAATTAGAGAGACGAAAGAAACTAAAGGCATAAAAATAGGAAAAGAAGAACTTAAATTATCACTATTTGCAGAAGACATGATTCTATACCTAGCAGACCCAAAAGGGTCTACAAAGAAACTATTAGAGCTAATAAATGAATTCAGCAAAGTGGCAGGATATAAAATCAACACGCATAAATCAAAGGCATTTCTGTATATCAGCGACAAATCCTCTGAAATGGAAATGAGGACAACCACTCCGTTCACAATATCCTCAAAAATAATAAAATACTTGGGAATCAACCTAACAAAAGATGTGAAAGACTTATACAATGAAAACTACAGAACCCTCAAGAGAGAAATAGAAGATCTTAGAAGATGGAAAAATATACCCTTTCATGGATAGGCAGAACTAACATCATCAAAATGGTGATATTACCAAAAGTTCTCTATAGGTTTAATGCAATGCCAATCAAAATCCCAATGGAATTTTTTGTAGAAATAGAGAAAGCAATCATGAAATTCATATGGAAGAATAAAAGACCCAGAGTAGCAAAAACAATGCTAAGCAGGAAGTGTGAATCAGGTAATATACCAATACCAGATTTCAAACTATACTATAGAGCAATAGTAACAAAAACAGCATGGTACTGGTACCAAAACAGGTGGGTGGACAAATGGAACAGAATAGAGGACACAGAAACCAACCCACAAAATTACAACTTTCTTATATTTGATTAAGGGGCTAAAAGCATGCAATGGAGGAAGGATAGCATCTTCAACAAATGGTGCTGGGAAAACTGGAAATCTATATGCAACAAAATGAAACTGAATCCCTTTTTCTCGCCATGCACAAAAGTTAACTCAAAATGGATCAAGGAGCTTGATATCAAATCAGAGACATGGCATCTGATAGAAGAGAAAGTTGGCTACGACCTACATGCTGTAGGGTCGGGCTCCAAATTCCTCAATAGGACACCCATAGCACAAGAGTTAACATCTAGAATCAACAAATGGGACTTACTCAAACTAAAAAGTTTTTTCTCAGCAAAAGAAACAATAAGAGAGATAAATAGGGAGCCTACATCATGGGAACAAATCTTTACTCCTCACACTTCAGATAGAGCCCTAATATCCAGAGTATATAAAGAACTCAAAAAATTAGACAATAAGATAACAAATAACCCAATCAACAAATGGGCCAAGGACCTGAACAGACACTTCTCAGAGGAGTACATACAATTAATCAACAAGTACATGGAAAAATGCTCACCATCTCTAGCAGTCAGAGAAATGCAAATCAAAACCACCCTAAGATACCATCTCACTCCAGTAAGATTGGCAGCCATTATGAAGTCTAACAACAACAAGTGCTGGCGAGGATGTGGGAAAAAGTGTACACTTGTACATTGTTGGTGGGATTGCAAATTGGTGCAGCCAATTTGGAAAGCAGTATGGAGATTTCTTGGAAAGCTGGGAATGGAACCACCATTTGACCCAGCTATTTCTCTTCTCGGTCTATTCCCTAAAGACCTAAAAAGAGGATGCTACAGGGAAACTGCTACATCAATGTTCATAGCAGCACAGTTCACAATAGCAAGACTGTGGAACCAACCTAGATTCCCTTCAATAGACGAATGGATAAAAAAAATGTGGCATCTATACACAATGGAGTATTACTCTGCATTAAAAAATGACAAAATCATAGAATTTAGAGGGAAATGGATGGCATTAGAGCAGATTATGCTAAGTGAAGCTAGCCAAGCCCTAAAAAACAAATGCCAAATGTCTTCTTTGATATAAGGAGAGTAACTAAGAACACACTAGGGAAAAAGAGCACGAGAAGAAGACCAACATTAAACAAAGATGAGAGGTGGGAGGGAAAGGGAGTGAGAAGGGAAATCACATAAAAATGGAAGGTGATCCTCAGGGTTATACAAAATTACATATAAAAAGAAAGGAGGGGTAAGACAAGATAATACAAGTGGAAGAAATGATTTACAGTAGAGAGGGTAGAGAGAGAAGATGGGAGGGGAGGGGAGGGGGGATAGTAGAAGATAGGAAAGGTAGCAGAATACAACAATTACTAATAGGGCATTATGTAAAATTGTGGATGTGTAACTGACGTGATTCTGCAATCTGCATTTGGGGTAAAATTGGGATTTCCTAACCCACTTCAATCTAATGTATGAAATATGATATGTCAAAAGCCTTGTAATGTTTTGAACAACCAATAAAAAAAATAAAAAAAAGAATAAAATCCTGCTTTACATAGAGGTTAGTAGATTGACTTAAAGCACGTTAATAAAAATCCTGCTGCAATCAAATACTCCTATTTTTCTTCCAAGAATCCAGATAAATATGAACAAATACTTCATTTGTATTTCCATAAGAAATACCTTCTATCCTCAAGATGAAATTGGAATCTCAGCAGACACATTTCTGCTTTGCCTTTACATTGTCACTGTCTTTGTGGTACCCAAACCCAGGATTACTGACCTCCCAATCACCCACATGACTCTAACACACATCCTCATGCTCCTTACACATGAGACTTTTGGTATCTACAGATTTTGGAGAAGTGTAGGATAGTTCATGTCAGTTCCAATGTCTTCCTGGCCTAGGTCATGAGGGGACTCTCCATCTGTACCACCCACATGCTGGGTGTGCTTTAGGCCATCACCATCTGTGGCTCCTAGTTGCCCTGCTTCAAATTGAAAACCACAAATGCCCTCCAGTGGCTAATTGTTTTCTTATTAATCCTCACCATCTCCACCTATACCAATCCAGTTTTTTTAATACTGTGGCCATACCAAATAAAATGCAGCCTTGTCTTCTATTTCTCACTGACCACTGTTCCTTTCAGCTCATGAACTACAAACACGGGTTGCTCTTTTTTTTTTTTTTTTTTTTTGCACTGATGGCATTCAGTGATCTCTAGTTTTGAGGCTGTATGGTTCTTTCAAGAAGATACATAACAATAATCTTTCATAGATGTAAACAACAATCATGTTTTTTCAAAGCTTCAGATTTACTCCATAAATTTCCCCCCAAAAAAAAGCAATTCATGCCCTTCTGCTGCCCATTATGTGTTTTGACATCCAGTATTGTTTGAACTCCATCATCTTACTGTTAATAAGCACAGTGTGAGCAACTTATCTCATCTTGAGATGTCCTCAAAGGCTTGGTATCAATGGTGATGGCATGCTTAGTCCTTTTGTGCTGATTTATGCTGACACTCAAATAATAAATCTATGCAAATTAAATGGAGAAAAAAGTCTGCTTCTGACAAAACTGATCAAAAGCAACTTTGTCATTCTTATAAAATATTATATATTTCAGAAAATTTTACCTCTTATAAAAATCAATAAAATAGAATTAAAATTTTCTATTACAACAATGTTATCTAAATAGATAACAAATAGTATGTGAAAATTTTTTTTCTGTATATGGATTAGTTTTTTCAACATTTGCATTAATTTTCACTGTATCTTACACCATTTGTGTATCATAAAGTTTTATGAAATTTTTATGTAAATTTTTATGTACTTTGTATCTTAGACACTCATATTTGGTCTATGTTATTTGTCTTCCTGCTTTAAATTTTCTGATATTTCTTTCAGTGAAATTCTATTAGAGGAATATTGATGCTTTTCTCTTTTTGTCTATTAATATGCAAATGCTCATATCAAAGCTACTCAGGAGTCTGCAGTAGTATTGCAAGTTTGTGGAAACCTTGGGTAACTTAGTGAGACTCTGTGAACACAACAGGTAGAAGATGGATCTCGTTTGTGGACCACCTTAGAGGTTCACTTCCCTATACAAAACTACTACAACAACAAACTGAACAACAGAAATACAATAAATACCATAAAACAGTACTTCATGAACAAGAGAATGCCGGCACTATTTTAAAAATAGAAGTGTTGGTCACCATGTGAACCAATTAGAAGCCACACACTTCTGTTCAGAATATAAAAAATAGTATAGTAGGTATAAAAAAGAATTTGATGATTACTAAAATTTTAAACAGAATTATCACATGACCTACCAATTTTATTTCTAGCTATATTTTCAAATGAACTGAAAACAGATATTCAAACACTTGAACACGAATACAAATGACATCACCATTTTCATTAGAAGATATATGAAAATCTAAATTTTCATTAAGAATGGAAAACAAATGTGTCTATGTATTTATATGTATTCTTGTCTGAATAAGCACATGTACATATATATGTTCATATTCATATATCTATATCTCTTTATAGCTTCCATATATGTTTGAATATTATTCTGCAATAAAAATGAAATTCTGTTACAAGTCACCATGTTGACAAATCTCAAAAATATTAAGAAAAGTAGACAAAATCAGACATGAAATTTCACCTGTGCTATAACTACATTTATATTAAATATTCAATATTTGTAAATCATAGAGTTTGAAAGGAGAGAGTTTGTTGCCAGGGGCTTGGAAGGCATTTAAGGGAGTGTTGATTAACTGATTATATAATTTATTTTCAGTAATTGAAATGTTTAAATCAAAATAATTGTTGTAATTATAACCACAAAAGTATAAATGTCACTACTTATTTTTTTAGCTCTTTTATGAAAATTGAACCTCAATAACACCAATAAGGAAAAAAAAATCTTTAAAACACTGAAGTCTATACAGTCATAGCTAGAGGTGATAGAAATGAACTATGAAACTGGTCATAACTTTCTTATTCTTGTATTGGAGCACATGACCACAGTAACTACATTATGTAGAACCACAAAAATAGAATCCTAGATACAATGAGTTATATTCTATGTATGTATAATATGCCAAAATATATTCTATCATCATGCATATCTAAAAAGAACAAATAAAAAAAAACTATAGATTTATAGTCACCCACATGTACTCTGCATCACCAAACTAAAGCATGGATGGTAACACTGGATACTAGAAATCAAGAGCCTTCTCTGTGTCAGGCAGTATTCTTGATTCATTATTCACTTTGTCCTTATATTTCAAGTATCATGAGTCCTGATTGGAAGACTTCTGATCTTACAGATGAGTAAACTAAGTTTGAGGGATGACTGATTTTTCCAAGATCACTGTCTATGCAGACTAAGGTTCTGACAATTGTGTGGTGTCCAATTTACTGTATCATGTATCACAATACAAAGTCAGGATTTTATGTTTGTTTTGTTTTGTTCTGTTTTTTGTTTTTGTTTTATTTTGTACCCCCCCCCCTTGGAGGAGGAAACAAGAGGTAGAAATACAACAGGGCACCAAGAACCATCTGCATAAACTATCAATGTTAAAAACTTGATTGTGGTCATTGTTACACTGGTAAATAGGTATCTGCAAACATGACAATGTATGAATTATATGTGTATAGTTTATTGTATTTCAGTATTACCCTAATACAATTGTTTTAAATTTGAATGAAAGAAATAAATATATTCCTCAGAAAAAAAAATATATATTTGGAAAGCATAGGGAAAGATGCTGAATATTATATGTCATTAAGAAATTACAGAGCAGCCACCACCATGAAGGTCAAGCTGTGCAGTTTTAGTGGGTACAAGATATACCCCATATACAGGAGTCACTATGCAAGGACTGACGGAAAGGTTTTCCAATTTCTTAATGCAAAATATGAGTTGGCTTTCTTATCCAAGAGGAATCCTCAGCAGCTAAACTGTACTGTCCTCTACAGAAGAAAGCACAAAAAAAGCCAGTCAGAAGAAATAAAAAAGAAGAGAACCCAACCTGAAGCCAAATTTCAGAGGGCCATCACTGGTGCATTCCTTATGAATATCATGGCCAAGAGGAATCAGAAACCAGAAGTTTAAAAGGCTCAATGAAAGCAAGCTCTTAGGCTGCCAGGCAAGCAAAACAAACAAACAAACAAAAAGGCTAAGCAGGCATTTAAAAAGATGGCAATGGCTGCTGCTAAGACTCCCACAAAGGCAACACCTCAGAAAAAGACTGTGAAACCTGAGACGTTTTCTGCTCCCCAAGTTGGTGGAAAATGGTAAATTGGCAGATGAGATTTTAAAATAATGATGTAACCCTTTTAATTGAAAAAATGTTAAAATAAGGCAATAAAGATGTATTATTTAATGCTAGCTTTGCTTTGATGTGTTTAGGACACACTACAGCAACTGAAAGTAGTGGAATCTTGCATAGATTTAATCCAAGTTTACTATTCAAATGCTCTTTTCCTGTCATTTATCTATCCATGACGGGCACATTTGTTTTTTTATTGGGTTTGACTTATACATTGGGACCCCCCTTCTCCCACCATTTGCTATTATCTGATTTGATGGTGCCAAAAATTGATAGCTGTATTAATCTCTTGCTCTCAGAAAATAGCATCCCCCTTTGTATTTTGGCTATATATTCTGTCTCTGAAACCAGGGACACTGAATAAGAGTATATTTTACCTATTCCCAGTCCTAGTTTGTTGAGCTAGAACTTTTGAAAGAGCTGTGCCAAATAAAATAAAACTGCTCAGTAGCCTTATGATCAATAAATGTGTAATGAGATAAAAAAATTATAATTTGTGAACAGGTTTGTACTCTATAGATGTCTTTATTATCTGCCCAACTGTGCTGAGTTTCAAGGATACAACAATGCATAAGCCATGTCTTAAACAAGCTTTCTCAAGGTAAAATTACGGTGCATGTCAACATTTTCTTCATCCCCAATTATCCAAGTTAATGGATTACTAATTTTCTTTTTTGTGCATGTAAAATTCAGGCATTATTCTAATTGTTGGGTATAATAAATAGGCTTGGGGAGAAAAAAAAGAAATTACAAATTAAACAGAATTATAAAAATTTATAAAATTTTATACCTGACAATATCAAAAGCTGTCAAAGATAGGGAACAAGAAGAACTCTCATACATTGCTGTTGAGATAGCAAAATTGGACAGCAACTCTGGAAGACAGTTTGGTAGCTTCTTAAAAATCACAATATACACTTAATATGGCCCGCTAATTGTATTTCTCAGTGTTAATTCGATGGAATTGAAAGCTATGTCCACATACAAGTGTCCACAAAACCAAGATACAAAGGTCCACAACTTCTTCACTCATGATTGCCAAGAAAAGAAAGCAGCTAAGAGAGATTTCAGTAGCCATTTACCTCTTATTAATGTAAACACTTTGATACATCCAAACACTGGAGGGTCACTCAAAAAATTTCATAAAATGAATTTACTATCAAACATGAATACACATGGAGGCATCATTAATACATATTGCCAGAAAGAATATATTGTCTAAAATGCCATATTCGTGTCATTCCAAATTTATGACATTCTGGAAAACTCAAACATTAAAAATGGTAAACATTGCCAAGAAATCAGCCAGAGTAGATGTTAAAGAGGTGAAGAACAGGAACTTTTGGCATGGTGAAGCAACTCTGAAAGATGCCATTATGATGAAAATTAACATTATTCTTTCTCAATGCTTTAAAAATTGTAAAATTTATTAATATATAACTAAATTATTGCCATTAATAATTATTTTGTACCATCACTATTGGCAAAATATTTTGATTTTGTAATTACATCAAATGTTTGTCAGTAATATACAAAAAAATATTAGTAGAAACTCTGAATAGGGAAGGCATATGGGAACATGGTCCTATATGATTCATTTTTCTGTAAATCTACAACTCTCCTTAAAATAAAGTCTGTTCATTAAAACAATCAAAGAAGGCTTGGTGATATTTCTAGCCTCAAAAATATCTGGCCCTAGAACTGGCCCTCAACAATAATATTTGTACTGATAATTAATAATTTCCAACAACCCTTTCTTTCTTTCTTTTTTTGACATTTTTCTGCAAAGTTTTGCTGATATTTTCCAACAAGAAATTCAAGAAAATCTATTTTTTTCTGTTTTAATTATCTTCTTAGAGAACAGTGAACATAAGCCCTTAGTGAATAAACTAGTACCTTACATTAAAAAGATGCTTATACATCAATAAAAATAATTATTTATCACTCTGCTCCACAGATAGTAAATCATAAAATACTAATAAAAAGATGTTCTAAACTTATTTTACTAAACTCATATTCATGAGAAAATTATCTGATATATTTTTTAAGTCCACCTCACTTCCAATACGCTACCTATAAAATGAGATTACTTTCTTTTTCTTACCCAATATACTTCTGGTTGAAATAAATGAAGATAGTCCAAGTAAAGGGGTTTGATGATACACATTAAGGGGCAGATAAATTGTGGGTGATATTACTGAGAAACACAGTCCTATTGATCAGATAAATAATAGGCATTTGGTGATACTGGGAGCTCCATAATCTTTTTTCATTTTTTAAAATAATACTTAACACTTCCCATGTTGATCTTCCAATTCTGAGCTATGGTAGTTACTAACACTAACCTACCAGAAACAGATAACATGGTCTGTGAGTCATATCTTTCCAGATCAAGTTCCATTATGCTCACAACAATATTTAGTAGAGTTGGACATGATCAGGGCCAGTCAGGACCTTCCCTTACATTTCTCAGACAAGGTTAACAGAGAAGAGGTTCTCATTTTGGTTTCTAGAATGGGAAATAGAAAATCCTGCATGACTGGAATCAGTATTTTTTTCCACAGTTTTTAAACTACATGCTCATGGACAAGCTGGACTGTACAGTAGCTGAAGAAATTATCTTCAAGCACAGATTGGTTCATAATGACAATGTATATCTGCTAAATATTCAATATGATAAGGGTGAGAGAATGAGAAGATAGACTACAATGGAAAGGGGAAATTGAAAGAAAAACTGGCTGCATCAGGAAGAAGGTGCTTTAACCTATCTCCATTCCCAAATGAGAAAAACCATTAGTTAAATTTCTTCCTTCCTTTCTCTCTTGTCTACTTTCTTCCTTCCTCATTTCATTGGTTATTTTCTTATTTTTTCTCATTTTCCATCCCTTCCTTCATTTCTTTCTAAGAGAAGATGTCTCAGTTCATTCTTCATATTTACTTCTCAGAAACAAGTCATTTGGAAAATAAAGCTCTATGAGAAGCATATCCATTTATATAGGGTATCATTACTCTAAACTGTTTTCAATTGAAAGACCTGAAAATATATTGTAAGAGTATACACACTCACATGAAACATTAGTTTGGGATTTATAAAAATTTATATTCTTATACACCAAGCCATATATATCTGGGGTATAGTGAGAGGCCTTACATTGTTTTGCTAGGAACACACAAAAAAAAAAAAAGAAAGAAAGAAAAAGAAAAAAAAGAAAAAGAAACATGACAACAGAAATAAAAACCAAATTATTTTCTATCACATTACTGACTTTTCTGTAATAAAAGCAGTTTATGATAATTTAAAATTATTTTGTCTTTTCTTGAAAAATATTTAAACTTTCAAATGAATTTTTACTTATTTTTTACCCAAATAACAAAGAATGATTTTGTTCACTGAAAACTTTAAAGAAATATGTTTTTCAAAGACAATTTAAATTCATTTCATGAATGACAGCAGACTTTGGGTGTTCAAGTAAAGTAAGCATTTTCTTTTCTTTTTTTTGATGGATATTTATTTATTCATTTATTTATATGTGGTGCTGAGAATAAAACCCAGTATCTCACACATGCTAGGCAAGTGCTCTACCACTGAGTCCCAACTTCATCCTCTACATATATACTTTTTGCTTGTATTATTGTACATAATAGTTGGGTTTGTTTTTACATAATCATAAATGCATGGGATATAATTTACTCCATTTCAGGCTCCAGTTCCTCCTCTTCTCTCCCTTCTCCTTCTCCCTAGTCTCCTTCCTCTACTCTTAAAGTAAGCATTTTGTATAGAAGGGTTTTTTTTGGTAATTTTAAAGAGAAAGGTAATTGGATCATCAGAGTACAACTTTGCCCCAAATATCTCAATCCATACATTGATATCAGGATGGCCAAAGCTTGGGAAAAAAAGAAAAATTTTCTTGAAGAAAACTCAAAGTCCTGGGTACCTACTTTGTACCCATGAGTCTTTCAGGCACTAAGTGACTATTCTAGATGAGGCACCAGAGTTAAGGAATACTGCAGCATTATTCAAAGTGTAGCCATTTATCTGAGAAGACTTTCTGTTATTACTGAATTTATTCATGGGAAATTGTCATTTTCCTTTCTCAGTCATAGATGTCTGAAGAACAGTTTAACAAGTTTAACTTGAAAGTTTCTTCTACCACAGCCTGGTTTATTAGTTTCCCTTGAAATGAAGAATTTTTATTGAATTTATTAAAAATATGTGTGTAAACTATTGCCTTCTATTCTGTCCTCAGCAGCAAGAGAACTGATGGTCTATTTGCTTAACTTCATTGCTTTCTACAAAACATCTCTAGGCTTCACATTTGAATTTCCAGCTAAATTCAGCATGATGTTTATGATAGTGCTTCCCTTATTTTCCTATTTCTTAACACTGTGATTTTCTTATATTCTCCTACTTTACAAACACGTAAATATTTTACTATAGTAATTATCCAAATGTGTGTGCGTGCACGAAAATTTTTGATTCCAATTCTCATGGAACTTAGCTTTTAATTCAGAAGCATTTCATGATATACATCCTGCTCCCATGGGACTCTGTCACTTTCCTTGAGTGATCCTCATGTGTTTTATTTATTTCAAAGCTTTTTACCTTTATTTCAGGAGCATTATGTCAAGAGTATGAATAACATTAAATTCCATTGGAAATAAATTTAATAATATTGGAGAGTTAGATTATTAAAATATTTTACCCCATCATTTTATACTTCCTTGTAGATACTCTGATAGAAATTATAGCTACTTTAAGTGTTCTTTGGATCAAAAATTTAAGATCTGGTCTAAAAACCTTGAGTAAAATACCCAAATTGGAGTCATGGCTGTGTTATTTAATGCAGTTTTACTAAGTGACCACAAAACTCTGGAGACACACACACACACACATTTTAAAGAAAAGAGTCTTGGAGGTGTCAGTCCTCTCCTGGTGAAAACAAAAAATGTTTAAAAATATATTGTTTTTTGACAACTAACATTTGTCAAAGCAAGCTAATGTTAGGGTAGTCATTTCTCCTCTAAAGCCTGAAGTCTTGAGTGTACTACATTGATTCTCCCAAGCCAGGTTTATCACAAGCCTAACAACTAAGATAAACCCAGTATCAGAGGAATTATCAGCCCAGTTCTACAAGAAGTTGAAAGAAGAATGAACACCAATTGTTCTAAAATTATTTTATGAAAAATAAAATAGCAAAACCTTCTAACCTCCTTCTATGAAACTATTATTAACCTGATGCAAAAACCAGATAAAGACAAATCAAGGAAAGAATATTTCAGACCAGTATTCCTGATGAACAAAGATGTAATAATTCTCATTAAAATTATGGCAAGCAACATACAAAATTATATTAAAAAGATATTACAACACGATTAGTAGGGTTTGTCCCGGTGATGCAGGGTTGGTTCAACACATGAAAATAAATAAACATTTTTCAAGTAAATAGATGTAAAGGCAAGAATCAGAAAATTATCTCACTAATTGCAGGAAAAGCATTTGACTAAATACATGGTCAAAACACTAGAAAACTATGTATAATAGAGATATATCTATAAAAGCTGTCTATCCTAAACACAAGGGAAACTTATTCTGAAAACAGAAAACTGGGAGAACAAAGGATTACAAACAGGAATGTGGACCCACAGCAAAACAAAAACAAAAACAAAAGAACAAAAGGGCAGGGGGCAGGGGTGTCAGAAGGACAGAAGGGGGTAGCCAGAGCAAGGAAAAGGCATAGTATTTTTTCTTCTTCTTCACATTTCTTTCAAAAACAAACACAACACACATGCACACACAACTGTTTCTTCCCTATTAGAAACATAAATAAATAAAATAAAAGTCAGGCTGGAGGCTGCTCCCCAAGAGCCCGCTTACACAGGAGCAGCCAGGGCGCTCAGGTTTGTGCAACACAGGGAAGCATGGGCAACAGAGGTAGCTGGAGAAGGAACAGAGGCAGCATTAAGGGGGCGTCATTTGCTCAACCCGTAAGGAGCAGGGGGTCCAGCTTGTCAAAGTCCAGAGTGCCCTCTTCAAGTTCTGGGAACCCCAGGGGATATCCCTGGGGACCATGCTCTCTCCGTGTCCTGTGTCTTGGGCATCCTCAGGGAGGGGGTCGGCAGGGCCACATCCTCTTCAAGTACTGGGAGCCCAAGCCTCCCGCCACTAACCCACCCCTCAAGGAGGGGGTCACATACACATCAAATAGAGCAGTAATCTCCAAGATATATGAAGAGCTAAACAATCTTGATGCCAAAAAAGAGACATAACCCATCAATAAATGGACTAAGGAACTGAACAGACACTTCATACAAGAAGAAATACAATTGATCAAAAAACATATAAAAAAGACCATCATTTTTAGCAATTAGAGAAATCCAAATCAAATCTATTTCAATACTTCATTTCACTAGAATGTAGTCATAATGACAATTATCAAGAATACAAGCAATAATAGTGTTCATGAGGATATAGGAGAAAAAGTACACACATACATTGCTGGTGGTCACACCAATGTAGAGTAGGTCATTTCACAATGTCTAAACTAGTGAACCAACCTAGCTCCGTTTAACAGAAGAATACATAAATAAAATGTGATATACATATATATATATATATATATACACACACATACACATATACATACACACACACACACAAATACACACACATATGTGTGTGGGGGGGTTGTGTGTGTATGGAATATTACTCAACCCTAAAAAGAATGAAATTATGCCACTTGCCAGCAAATGAATGGAAATTGAGGATACCATGCTAAGCTAAAAAACCAACAAAAAATTCCAAGTGCTGAATATTTTATCTGGTGTGCAGATGCTAATTCACAATCAAAGGGACTAGGGAAGATTAAATGCACTTTGGATTAGAAAGAGAAAAGAGTAGGGAGAAAAAGAGGTATGAGGTTTTGAAGGATAATGAAATGGATCAGATATTATTACCCTGCATACTTATATAATTACAAGACTGGTGTAATTCTACATCATGTACAACAAGAAAAACGAGAAGTTATACTCCATTTATGCATGCTGTGCCAATGCATTATACTATTATGTATAGATAATTGTAACAAATGCCAAAAAGATAGAATCAAACAAATTGCAAACTATAAAAATTAAAACACTGTTGTACTGAAATAGAAGGCAACGTACAGACCAATGCACAGAAAAAAAAAAAAACAAGGATAAACCCAGAAATTCACTTCACAATCATCTTTAAGGAGGGGGTCAATAATACAGAATGGATAAAGGATAGTCTCTTTAACAAATGGTGCTGAGGACACTCTATGTCCACATGGGGAAGAAAGAAAACCAAGACTTTTCTTACACCATATCAAAACATCAAGTCAGAAAAAAAATATATATATATATATAACAGTGAGATGTGAGTCTGTAAAATTCCTGGAAGAAAATGCTTGGGTTTCATTTACTAATCTCTTCCCATCCTACTAAGGTGACAAATATGAACTTTACTCTGATTTGATCACTACACAGTGTTGCATGAATCAAAATATCATGCTATACCACATAAGCAAATGAAGTTGCTATTTTTCAATCTAAATTAAAAAAAAGACAGAAAGAAGAGCATAAGTTTGTGAGCAAAATATTAAAGAAAACACAGAAGAAACACTTTACAACATTGCTTTAGGAAATGGTGCTTTGGCTATGACAGTAAAATGACAGGGGACAGAACCATAAACAGACTAGTATAATTTTATTAAACCAAAAGCTTCTGCACAGCACACTAATTCATGGACATGGAAATATTTTAACTGTTAGAATGATAGAAATTACTTACACAACACCTGAGAAGAGTATAAAGTCTAAAACACACACACAAAAATCCCTATAAAAACCAGTACAGGAGCTGGGCACATTGGGACATACCTTGAATACCAGTGGTTTGAGAAGCTGAGGTGGCAAGATCACAAGTTAAGAATCAGCCTCATCAAGTTAGCCAGGCACTAAGCACGCAACTTAGTGAGACTGTGTCTCTAAATTAAAAATAAATAAATAAATAAAAACTCTGGGGATGTGGCTCAGTGGTTAAGTGCTGTGGATTCAATCCCTAGTGGCAAAAACAAAAGGAAACAGAGTAGTATGTTGTTTCCAAAGGAAGGTGGTTCAGGTAAAATGGGTGCTAATCTTCAATGGATATAAAAGTTTAATTGTATAAGATAAACAACTTCTAGATATTTGCAGAATACTTCTGTACTTACACTTTACAATACTATAATGTTCACTTATATATGTTTTCAGAGTACATATATCCTACTTAGTGTTCTTACTATTGTGCAAGAGAGGAATGAAGGAAGCAAGTGATGGAGGGAGGGAAGAATGTTGGAGAGAGAGGAGGAGGCAGAAGACAGAGAAAGGAGGCCTAGGCCCATGATGCTCTTCTACACATTAAGGATTCCTTCTCAAAGTGTACCTGTCCTTTATTTAATATTGTGCTATTGCTATCATAATTTTTATTGATTATATCTTACTACTTACTTTTCATAAGTAAATTCCAAGAAGACAATGGACCACAGGTATGAACACAGCACACAAATGTAACCTGCAGGTATATCGCATTTGGCCACCTCATGCATACTGAGATTTTATTCCCATCAACATAGAAGTCCAGTGGGCCAATGAAATATGGGAGCTAAGAGAAACTTGGGTACAATGTGACCATGTCCTATCCACACGTAAGTAAAAAAAGGGAAAATGATAAAACCCAGGGAGACCACACATTAATGTCCAACCAGAATTAGACTTAAATATAGAAAGAAGACAGCTTTGTTACTCAAGCTGTATCACTGTATCAGCCCATCTCTCCAGCTGAGGATAAGGGAAAATAGGGTGATCCACAGTCACTTTTCTTCCAGTTATTTCAAACTCATTAACAAAACAGGTGGACAAACTTTCACAGTTATCAAGGTGTAGTAAAAACAATTGCACTGGTTCTGTGTAACATATTCACTTCTTTGGTATTAATGAATCCAACATGTATGTGCAAGCTCTACAATGTGACTTGTTAGTAAGTTTGCATTTAGAATTGATGTGGTATACTTAAAGATGAATGTTAGAAGTCTTACTAATAATTAAAAATGTTATAATAAAAAGGACAATTAAAAGACAGACAAACTGTACCATGATATATGAGTAGATCACAGAAGAAAGAAATAGATTTCTGTGGCATGATGTCAATGGCACAGGTCACCTGCTTTTAGACAGGGAGTCTAAGTTTTCATTTTGCATTGGACCTGAAAAATTACACGTTTCCCTAAAAATACCAGTAAAAAGGTATATTTCCCTGGAGAAAGTGCTGATTCTAGCATCTCATAAGATAAATTAAAAATGAGCCTTAACATATGAAGGAGGAAGAGAAGAAAGAGTAGGAGGAGAGTCTCCCAAGGTCTCCCATATGTGGATTTCTGAAAAGTGACATAAGAACTAAGGTAAAAGATCCTGAAATAGTGAAAGTTGGAAAAATATGAGCAATAAAACAAAAACCTTTTACAATAAATTATAAGTGAAAGCAACAAATGAGTATATATTTACTGATAAAACATAATAGACTTCATTGATAAAAAGTGATGGAAACAGACAACTCTTTTATATAGAAGAGTTCAAAACAATGCAGAATAATAGCATCCCCTCCTACATGTGGAGCTTAGAATCTTTCTCATTTTATAGATGGTCAGTTTCAGTGACTTGATTGCAACAAATAATGAAGGAATAAGGAAAAAGTATTACATTCCCAAAGAACGAACCAGGCACAAATGACTTTTGACAATGGATGGACTGTAGCACTTTAAATATTTCAGTGACCATCAGGTAACCTCATCATTCTGTGACAACAAGGCATTACAAATCCATACTATTCCTTCCAAAATTATTATTACTTTTTAGCAAATAACATAATTTTATTTTCTCAAAGTTCTGGAGACTGTGATGCACAAGATGAAGATGCTAGCAGGTCCAGCTGTCTTGTGAAAACTTGAATACACATTCTTCTCATCAGTGCATGGAACAGTCTCCAAGACAAATCATAGGATAGGCCCCAAAATAAGTCTCAACACATGTTAAAATATCAAATTAATATCATGTAATTTTTCAGTAAAATGTAATAAAATTAGAAATTGATAACAAAAAATTATTTGGTTTATTTTTTATATATTTGTAGTTTCTAGTTTTTCACCTGCATTTGACTTCATTTTTTGCTTCCTGCAATTCTGTTGACAGTAAGTTGACATTATTAATATAAGACTTTGATTATTTGTGCCACAGTTGCCTTGAAAACATTGAAAATGGTTTAAAGATGAGCTATTTTTCTCCCACTGGCGAGAATTAACTCACCCAGTTCAAGGAAATAAAGATTTGACTTGGAATACAAACTGATATGTATAGCTTTACTTAAGATTAAATTTTATTTTATTTTTTTATTAGTTGCTCAAGACAATACAATGATCTTGACATATCACACATTTGATTCAAAAAGGGTATTAATTCTCATTTTTCCATGTGTACAGATTGCAGGATCACATTGGTTATACATCCATGTGTATACATACAGAAATCCTAGTGTCAGTTGTATTCTTCTGCCCTCCCTATGCCCCTCCCTTTCCCTCCCCTCCCATCACATCTCTCTACCCATTCTACTAGGACACTTATCTCTCTCTCTTTTTTTTTCTTTCCTTCCCCCTCAAACCGTCATATATGTCCATATATGTATTTTGTGAAACCATTCGGATCTCCCTCCTTCTTCCATGCAATTGCCCTTCTCCCTCCCATTCCCTCCCACCTCTTTTCCTTCTTTTGTGGTAATCTTCTTTTCATGCTCTTCCTCCCTACTCTGTTTTGAGTCACCTCCCTTATATCAGAGAAGACATTCAGCATTTGTTTTTTAGGGATTGGCTAACTTCGCTTAGCACAATCTGCTCCAATGCCATGCATTTCCCTGAAAATGCAATGATTTTGTTAATTTTTAGTGCTGAGTAATATTCCATTGTGTATAAATGCCACTTTTTTTATCCATTCATCTGTTGAAGGGCATCTAGGTTGGTTCCACAATCTAGCTATTGTGAATTGTGCTGCTATGAACATTGATGTAGCTGTGTCTCTGTAGTATGTTCTTTTTAGGTCTGTTGGGTATAGTCAGAGAAGGGGAATAGCTGGGTCAAATGGTGGTTCCATTCCCAGCTTTCCAAGGAATCTCCACTTATTTAATTAGTTTTCTTTACAGGTGATTGACAGTGACCATTTTCACAAGCAGGAAACAAACCATAAGAATACACTCTCCCTCAGTGTTGAGTGCCTACCTTTCAGTGATCAAATAGAATAATTAGTTTTAATTTGTTTTTAATTAACAAATATTTATTGCATATGTTAATGGAATTGAGCATAATAACTCCAAATGCATGGTACACAGTGATCATATCTAATTATCTATCTTCTACTTTCATCTCTTGCCCCATCATCCTTCCTACTATCCAGAAATTACTATGTGGCTTCCATATTTCTTTTAAAAAATCAACTTCAGGGTGTAGGTAGCAGACATGGTAATAGAAAAAAGATTTCTGCAGCCACAAATAAGCAATTGCATGAATTATCTCTTTCCACATCTCAGAGATCATAAATGTTAACATCTGACTAAGTCTCCCTTTATCTCATTGTGCGTAATTAGAAAAACAATCTCCAGCTATTGCCTTCACTAAGCTGACCTTAATTTTTCCATAAATCATCCAATTGCCCTCAGTTCCCACAACCTAAAAATAGGGATTTCACTGAGATCATCATAAACCACTATGGTGCCAAATCTCAAGGTCTCTCCTTTGCCACCCTCTAGTTCACTTTCAGTGGTTTCCAGAACACAAGGTTCTGCCTTTCTTTTTAAATTCACCTCTTCAAAAAATCCATGTAATTACATTTCCCTGGTTTTCTATCTCCTTAACTGGATGCTCTCGCTTTCTGCCTTTTTCATAGACTTTTCTTCTCCATTGATAAATATAGGTTTCTCTGAGCCCTAACTCAGAAAAATGGTCCCTGTACTTCTATATATTCACCCACACCCAGGGTCATGCTCAGTCTCATGGCAGTATTTTCCAAATTCCTCTGCCTCCCAAATATTCATTTTCTTCCCAGTCCTCTCCTGTCACCTTCAGACATGTTCAATTGGATATCTAGAAGAAATCACAACATCAACACAAAAGCCTTCTTCAAGACTAGCACACTTTTCCTTGCCTCATGTGGTCTTTCTTCCCCATACAGGATTGGGTATCAGCAACTACCCTAGAGTGCTCAAGTCAAAAATTCAGCAATTGTCTTTGGTCTTTTCACCATTACACTCACCCCAAACCATCCCCAAACCTTGCTTATCTTAAAGACAATATTATAAACATATATGTATATGAGACAGAGAGATTCATATATTCAAAATTATAAATATATAAGTATATAATTATATGTATATTAAATATGTATAAAATATATAATTATAAATAAATAAATCAGGTTAAACTACTTTTATTCCTATTACCAAGTCATGCCATCATATTATATCATACATATTCTATTGGTAGTCATACCCATGGGGACAAGTTCTGCTAAATGGTCACAAATTCTCATATTAAGGAACTTAAAATCTGCTTTTGCCAAAAAAAAATTTAAAAAAAAACACTGATTATTCACTTAGGCCTACAGATAGCCAATAAGTGAGATAAAACTTGACATCTCTGAGATATATTTATTCTATTTATTGGCTTATAATAATCACAGCATAGAAAAGAGAAAGAAATACCTGCAATATTAGTAAGGACTTCTGAAACATCCCAGGCACAATAGGTGTAGGAAGAGGCCATGACTGAATTGAAACCCTTACCTCACTTCTGAATAAAATTTTTAAAAAAATACACATGCCCAAATACACAGACACACACACACACACATACACAGCACAAAAACATACATATATACACTGAGTAGTAAGTGTAATACTCCCTTTCTTAGCTGGATGATTAATTTCATACATGCAATTAATGAAGATTTGTACGAAAAAAATGAAAAAGCTGCTTGTAAAACAAGTAGTGAAGGGCTTTCTAAATGTTTCATAACCAAGCCAACCAATAAGTAGGCAGACACTCTGGTGGACACTAGAAACCTAAATGGCTTTGCAGATGTGTAAATATTCATAATCAGTCTCATTTCATCTCTTTGTACAACAACAACAACAAAAACAAAACTACCACTACAATGTTCTACCATTTGTTCGATGGTACATGAAGCTAAAGCCTTAACAGTATTTTTACTTCATTAGATCATTCAAAATTAAACACTCTTTGGAGTTAATCTGCAAATTAAAAAAAAATAACCTCATAAAACTAATTTTTTTTCATTTTATATTCTTTCACACTTTTTGAATAAATATTATATTAAAAATAAAGCTAGATCACAAGTTAATAAGTGTATAGATATTTATTTGCTATCAAGTTAGAATGATTATTTCTCCATGAATTATGCTGTAATTGATAAAAATTAAGAAGAAGCTTAATTTCATCTACCTCCCCATCCCTAGTACAAATTTCTCTCTAGCACTTCTGACACCTTTACCTATCATACTGTGTTCAATACTGCAAACTGTGGAACATTTATGTAAAATGCTCCAAAAGTTTGGAACATTTTCTTAGTGGTATCTTCCAGAATGGTTCTATGAAACTCTGCACTACCATTTGCTCAGCCTAACAATTTTTTAAGATGATGAAATGTTGATTCTTCATTTTTTTGTTTTACCCAAACTTGAAAAGCATCTGTTATGATTAAAATCAATATAAAGTGAATATATAAATTACTTTTCATAAATTACTAATGAAAAGTGATAGCAGCTGTCACATTTTCTAAGGTCACTAGTAATTTTAGAATTTTAAAACATGACTTTTACATATATTTCAGGTTTGTATTCCTGTTTCAATAACAAAAGTAGAAATACATGCTAAATAAGCTTAAAAACAGTCTGCATTAAAACACTGTTTTTGTAGACCTAGTTGGACAAATAAAAAACTGGGCTTAAAGAGGAGATTCCATGGGTTTTAAATTAGGGGAGAAAAAAGTGTATGCCACAATTACTTACATAATTTCAATTAAAATCTATTTAGCAAATTGTCTTAGAAATATCTTTTGTGAACATCAAAACAAAAAAGCTTCTTCTTATACTTACAAAAAAATTCTTCATAAATCTTTACATAAGTGCAGCCACTTGGCAGCAAAAATATATTTTACTCCAAGATTACATCATTTCATGATTTTTTTTGAAATTATCATCCTTGACACCTTTGCATTCAGAATATTGTCTTTAGATTAAACATAACTAGTTTTTAAAAATACCAAATATTCTTGATAGCCACTTAAATATCCAAACAAAGAAAACCTGTCTACCATTATACAAATATATTGAATGTAAGATAGGCAAGAACACCTAATCACAAAGTGACGATTTTGTAATAGATTGCTACTATTAAACAAAAGTAAATAAAACTGTCATGATAAGATAAAAGAATAAATTAAAATAAGCTGTGATTACTGTTTTGTCATTAGAGAAAGGAATATCCATCATAGCTCAATAAAAATTGGAGGGAAAGCCCACAGCTTCACAAGTAAAGAACAGGCCTGATCAAATCACTACCTAAACATCTATCAAAGAATAGAACAATGGGCTGCAAAGAGAAGGCAAGTGCTTTTTTTAAAGTTCAGGGTATGCAACATACTGAAGAATAATATTACATGGGCACTGGGAAAAAATAATTAAGCTATTCTCAAAACAGCTCTTTATTAAAGACTGAATTAGGACTATTAAGTGAGGATATTATTTTCAAATCATTGGTAGTCTTAATTTGATCACTTAATATGCAAATGGTCCCAGCAAGTATAATCAAGTGTGTCTCAAACTTTAATGTTTAGAGCAAATTGAATTTTAAGGACACAGAGAAACCCAGGAAAATGTCATGCAAACATTGAGACAGAAGATGGCAATCTACATGTCAAAGAGTGCACACCTCAAAGAAAATCATTCCAGCAATTACCTTGATATACAAATTCTAAAATTAGAACAAATAAATTTCTATGTAACCCCATCAGTGCATTGTCTTACATCAGCCCTGTGAAACTAATGCAGCCCATTTGGACACACATTCACTGTCCCTCCCCCTGGCTGAATGAATGTACAACTGGATCACATCACCTTTAAACAGCATTGAAAGGCTGACCTACTGCAAGAAAAGACATTTCTTACTAGAATATTCTTCATGTATGAAAAAACACAGCTCCTTGCCTGATGGAGATATAGAGATTTGTGGTATGGCATACTAATACAAAATATATACTATTTTACTTCCTTAATTAATGTAACTCTTACTTCTCTTTGTGTCAAAACATTCCTGGTGAGTATGTTTGTATGTAATTTTCATAAAAGAACTAGGAGGCCAATGGAATTTACTGGTACATGGGCTACCTAAGGCAGATGGCTAAAACAAAAACAGTAACATTACAAAAGAAATATTCAGAGCCCAAAAAATACTGACATTGATGTGAATGTTATTTTTCTGTTATTTCTACTTGTATGTAATCTGAATATCACACCTATTCTGTTGTCAGGAGAAATAATACAGTCCAGATTATTTTGGAAAGGGCATGTAGGTCATTCAAGTGGTAAAGTTCTAAAAGTTTAGAGGATTCCCAATCATGGGTATTTGTTCTGGCATATTCTGACCAACTCCAGGTTTTTCCTGTGGAGACAATTCTCCAGAAGGCTCAGCTAACCTCAGACCACAGATATCATTGTGGGTTTTGTGGTGCACTTGCTCTTTCCACAGGAGACAGAATTAAAATGTAGCTTCTTGATGGTCTACAAGAAGCTCTGCAAAGAATTTGTCTTACATGTAGGACAGCAGTTAACCCTAACCATCATGGCTGTTTCCACAGGTGAAACTCCCACTGAAAATTTTTATACACAGATTAGAAATAGATGAATATATGCATAGGCCTCCATACATTGAATTACAGAATAAGGTCTTTGGATAATTATTTCAGTATAAAAACTAGAATCCAATATTTAAATATCCACCCTACCACACATGTCCCAATATAACCTAATTCTGCCATTGCAGGTGCCTGCAATTACTGCCCACCACTACACACACAGAGAGAAGGGGAAGGTCAAAAGACATTCCAGCTGTGATCCTAGATGAGGACGTACCTGGATTGCTCTTCTCTGGACTGCTCTCTTATACCTGTAAATACCTCCTGATACCCTGGTGTGAAGGCTGACACAACATGTAAATATGCTCAGGATATTTTTGTGCCTAGAACCATGGAAGGTTTGCATACATCATAAAAACATATTTTTCTCTTGTGCATCTCCATTTAAATGAGAGGAATGATGCACCCTCTCTGGAATGTGTGTGGTTGGTTACAGAGTTCTAAGTTCTATTTTGTTCTAATGCTGAATAATTGAGTTTGATTCTTCAAAGTTTCATCACCTAGGCCACTTCCTATACTAAGACCACGACAAAAGAGTGCTGAATTTTTGTTTTTTTTTTTTTTTATCTGTGTAAAAATACATAAATGGATATGGTCTTTTAGTCTCTTGGGAAGTTGTCAATACATCTTGTAAAAGAACTATAAGCCCAGTGGAGTTGACTGGTACATGGGCTACCTGGGGGTGGGAGCTAAAACAAAAACAGTAGCAACAGAAAAGAAATATTAAGTCCCAAATAAACTCTGACAATGATGAGTGCACCCATTGGTGAAGGCTTCCAGCAGGCTCGGCAGGTGCCCTAGAGGAGACTTGGACCTGGATGGCAACATTAGAGCTTAATTTTTTTCTGAGTTTCATCTGGAGGCAGAATGAAAGGATCAGAACAAAAGAGACATCAGAGAGCACAGACATGTGTACAACCCAGCTGTCTCTGGGCTCCCTTGCTCTCTTGTGAGGCATTTTTTAAGAGAAATACCTGTGGTTGTCACATGATGGCAGCATTGCACAGACCAAGGCAAACCTGTGCACTTTGTCTAGCTTCCCCCCCACCACCCTCACCTGGAACTTGGGCCCTGGGCGCTCACATGACTTTCCTCAAAAGTAAAAAAGAATCTGCCCAGGGGTGCATCCATAATTAGTGCTGGACACTCTGCACTTTACAAAGAAAAAAAATAGCATTATTAACTGCTCACCTCTGCCTGCTTGTTTTGATGCAAACAGAGCAGATCTGATTCAAAGCAGAGTTCTGTATCTTACTCCCAAAATATCAGGGTTGCAAAAAATTCACATATTACAGACAAGACTAATTGCAAAGAGAGGGTCAAGGGTCTCTCTCTTCAAAGAGAGAAAAAAATATATTTGTCTTTCATTGTGAATTCAGGAAAACTAATACCAGATTTTTCTAATTCTATGAATAACTCCATATATGTGCCAATAAATAAATAGCTGAACTTAATGCTAGCACAGACCCTTGGTCATGGCACCCTGATCCTCTCTGCCCTAGTTAAACCATGGGCTTCCTTGAGATTACCTGCATCCTTGGATTCCTTCACCTGCATATCAGTGCAACAGGGGTGCAGTCCCTTCTGCTCCTCTTTGCAGCATTCTGGACTTCTACCTCATTTTCAGGACTGAACACCTTTGCATACTCCACTTGGGGAGAGACTCAGAAAATTCTGGAATATACCTAAAGAAATTTCATTATCAGACAATGATGCTATCAATTTATTCCTATGTTCCTATTCGTTATTTTTAAATTTACGTTATTTTAGTTGTTCTTCTTAAGTAAATATGTCATATAATTTATTTTGGTAAAATTAAACAAGCACAGGAATTCCTAATTGTGATTCATAATTGCCAGACACATGTGAAAAACTGCATTCGATCCTCAGCACCACAAAAAAATAAATAAAATAAATAAAGGTATTGTGTTCATTTATAATTATTCTAATTTTGAATCTCATTGTTGTGGATGGATATGATGGTGGAATTTATTTATATATTTTTATATGCATACAACCTAATGTATGTTACATTCATTCTTCTGTCATTTCTATTCCTATTTATTCTATCTTTCTTGAATGCTTCTTCGGATAATCTACTTAACTTCTCCTCTTTTCCTCCCTCATTTATTGTGAATAAATGCTTTGAATCATTAGCCTGGACATGCCAGCAAAAACATTTCACCTATGGTTTTTTTGGATTCTCTTTTTTCACTTAGCATATCAGTCTCCATATCCATTTATTTACTGGCAATGTCATAGAGTCATTCTTCTTAATGGCTGAGTAATATTTTATTGTGTGTATATATACAACAATTTCTCTATTCATTGTCTGTTGATGGGCATCTAGCTTGGTCCCATAGCTTAGCTATTGTGAGTTGGGTTGCTATAAACATTGGTGTGGCTGTGTCACTGTAGTATGCTGATATTAATTCCTTTGTATATATGCCAAAAAATGTAATAATTGGTTCAAAAATCCTAGTGTTTTTTTTTTTAATCTGCATACTGCATTCCACAGAGGTTACACAAATTTGAAGTCTCACCACAAGTTTTGAGTGTTTTCTTTCCCCCACATCCTAACCAAAATTTGCTTTTACTTATATTCTTGATAATTGAAATCATAGTTAGTATGAGATGGTATTTAGTTTTAATTTGCATTTTTCTAATTGCTAGAGATGTTGCCTTCTCAGTGTTTTTTACTTTTGCTTCTCAGTAACAACATCCATTGTATTCTGGGGACCAGTTTTGCTTTATTTATGAAGTGGGGACAAGATTTCACTTGAAAGATTGACTGGGAAGTTTAAGGCACATGACCATGAGTCCAGGAATGACTTGTACACAGTTGTCTTGCCCATGATTATGAGAAAAAAATACATATGGGGAGAGAAGGGAAAAGGGAGAAGGGAGCAAGAAAGGAATGAAACATATTGGGGCCAAAAACCACACCTTTCCCAATGAAGTGTAGGTGAATGGAAACCAGGCCTGGTCCTCAGATCTTGGGGAGAGAGATGGGTTATTTCCCCAAAGACCAGTTCCTTAGCTAAGCCAAGCTTAGACTGGTAGCAATGTGCCCAAGATGCCCCCAGCTATGGTGTGCCATGTATCTCTGGAAGTAAAAACTTGAGGTAAGTATCTTCTTGAATTTTCAAGGTTAAATTAATGCAGCAAGCCTTTTAGGGCAATTTGGTCCAGGAGCTGAGTGTAATGCTGGCACAGACTCTTGGTCATGGCAGACATGACCCACACTACCCTTGTATTTTCTGGCCAGTAGAGGTAGCAGTCCCAACAAGGAAGGGGACCACAGCTCTAGTTTTATCCCAGTGTTAACAAGCAGTATGTCAAACTATGGCCTTACACAGAGCTGATGAAGGAACTCCCTATGTGATTCTGCTGGCAAAGTGAGCAGCAAAAAGAGAGACAGAAAAACAGACACAGAGAACTGTGGCTATGGTACATGGCAGGTACTAGTGACCTTGAGTTCTCTTACAATACTGAAGAAGGAGCAAGATGTAATTGTATACCCCCTGAGGTCAGGGTCAGAGCTCAACCCCCAAGCAACACAAACACATTCATTCTCATTGGAATGTCCATTCTAAGCCTTATAATTTAAAAAAAAATTTCAAGACCACATGCACTCTGCAAAATACAGTGTCATTTTTCTTGGTGTGTCACCTGCTATGAAGCAGGAGAGGTTAGGCACCTGGATGAGCTTCCTAGCATAAATTCTTAGGGACAGACCCGTTAAGGGCATGCAGGCCACAGTTGGGTATCCCAGGCCACTCTGAGGCACTGAGTAGAAACAGGGATTAGACTTGGGTCATATCTTTCTATATTTGAATGCACTAGTCCAGAAGTTCACTAGGTGCACTATAGTTGTACATGGGTTGAAACGTTTTGCTCAAAAAATGTAGCATCACCTAGCACAGTAGTAATTTCATCACACATGCAATTAACTATTTTTTTACATATGAACATTATCTGAATTAAACCATCCATATTTTTAAACCATCATTCTTAGGTCTGCATAAGAGCCTTTAGAAGAGTTGCAGCATAGATACTCAGCCATATTGCTATCTTGGATGATTAGGTTCCTTATAATTTTTAGCTATTCTAAAAATAATCTTTAAAATATAAACATTTTACCCCAAATAATAAAACAAGAAGTGAGTGTAAAGAAAGTATTCTTGGTTGGGGAATGATTTCTGTTCTCTCCCATCCCTTTTCAACAAGATCACACTTTCTTGGTATTCTGGGTGTTTGGGAGAATATCTGTCCTTAAATTGTTTGGACCTCTGCTCCTTAGACTCTTTGTGTGTCTCACCCATACTCAGCTGTCTTTCTGGTGTAGTTGTACTGAGTTTGAATAGGTGGGATGCATTGACCCCCAAAGGATGACCCTTACCAAACTGAGAGAGGAGCCAGACTTAAACCCAGTTGTGAAACAGGGCTGAGCAGAAGGGAGCTAAGTGGCCAACTGTGAAAGAAAAGCCACAACCTGCCTTCTTGAAGACAAAATTACTTCATATTGATTTCTGAGACAGGGGAAATGTCCTTTATGTGCAGCCTTCTGGTTTAAGCAGTCACATGAAGCCTTCTCCACCCACAGCATAAAAAGTCTTGGAGTCTTCAGGATGAGGGCAAGGTGTGGTGGGATTCTCTAGATCCTTTTGTTTTTCCAAGTTTTTTTAAAAATTTCTATTTTTATAGGATTATTAGCTACTAGGATGTCATGTGGTTCATCTGCTGGGTGAGAGAAAGTCATTATGACTACATGGCTTTTCTACAGAGACTAAACAATTTTAGAAGGAGAAGTTTTCACATTCTATCCTTAGAGAAAGGAGATCAATGTCATTTGTAATTGAAATAATCACAGTTGAATAAAAGAAAACCTTATGCAAGGAATCAGGGGATATTAATCAAATACAGCTCTATCACAGCTGTTTGTGCAAGATAGTTAGACCAGGTCCCTGAGGAATGACTTTTTTCTCTTCACAGTGACTGGTATTTGTTCTTACTCTCAAAGGCCCTCCTTGATTTTGGGGTCGATGGCCTCTGTGTCTTCCCCTGAAATTTGGTCTAAGACAGACATTTGTGCAGCAGGTAGGCAGAAGAAAAATGGGCAAATATGTGTATGGCCTAGCACTGCCTGGCTTCCTGGATACACTGTGCAAACCTGGTGACTTCTTCCCAGGGCACTTAAAGCAATAATCACACTAAAGGTAAAATGGAAATTATAACATGATACAATGTTCAGGCAAAATAGTGCTAGAAGAAACCAAGGCCCCTGAATAAATTTATACACCTATAAAACTATGTGTTCACAAACTAGGGTTGCAGTGGCCAGGACCTAGAGCCTGAGGATAAGGTGTAGAGACTTGGCCACATTTTGAGTAGGATAACATGGCATTCTGGTTTAGAGGAGCTGGTACTTCCTTAGACTTGCTCTTAGAGTGCAGAGGAAATTGCAGGAATGGAAAACTGCATGTGGAGGAGGAGCATAGGGGTCATTTGTGTTCTGGTGTGACCTGGTAACTATAATTTTCCAAGTTGATTCTGAAGACCCCACCTCAGTTTTGGGATGATATTAAATGGTGAACAGATGGCTAGCCTTTCATTTAATACTTTTATCAAATTTTTATACTATTTTTTTATTTGAGGCAATCATTACTCATTTTGATTTAAAACTTCCACAAACACTTAAGGTTTTGAGGACATTTCTGTAAGTATAACAGGCAAGTTAACTTAAGAAAAATAAGTGAACAAAAAAACAATACTAATGCCAAAACTGCAAAGGTGATGTGGGAATGTATATGTGTATCAATCACTAGAAGGTATTAGTAGGCAGGAAGCCTCCCAAACTCAGGAACAAACTTACCAGTACAGGGCCTATGTGAAGTTCTATCAGGGAATCTTTATCTTTTCTGCTACCCCTCTTCCTCCTCTATGTCAATGAGAAGCTTCTTGTACTTGATAGAAACTAGCCTTGAGCTGGGAGGTCAAGACTGATTCAAAACAGTCTGGATTTGTCTTTATATTCAGGTCTACCACTTTCAAGGCCAGTGGCCTTCGACAGGAATTTTAACCCCCTCTGAGTTCTGTTTTCCTCATCTATTAAGTGGGAATGTCCTGATCCCTGAGTGCTTGAACAGTGTCATGAACTAACAGACTTCTCAGCTCCACAGTATAGACAATCGCTTCCCTGAGGATCAGAAGGGAGTCTAATGTGTTATTTGTCTCCAGTGTCTGTTTTCTTTTCTTCCAGAAATTGCTTGTGTTTTTTTCCTGGGAATCCCCTTCTGAATTCCAATACATGTGGGGTGAGTCAGACAGGTTACCCAGACCAGGAAGTCTTAGCATGAAGACCCCTGAACAAGCGGCTCTTAACCTGCCAAGTTGGTTTTAGCTGGTCTGGACATACTGTTCCAGAGACCACAAATAACTGTAGAAAGTGAGCATGGAAACCTTATTGCCCTGTAATTAAATGAGAAAATGAAATGTGAAGTGAGAGATGAAAGGACACTGATTCTTGAAATCAGCTGTGCCTAATTCAGAACTACCTACAGATATTTTACTTGTAAAAGAAAACAAATTTGGGGCCAGGTGCAGTAGCACATGCCTGTAATCCAAGTGGCCCTGGAGCCTGTGGTAGGAGCATCCTGAGTTCAAAGCCAGCCTCAGCAATACCACGGTATTAAGCAACTCTCTCTCTAAAAAAAATTAAAAATAGGGCTGGGGATGTTGCTCAGTGGACAAATTAACTCAGAAAGTGTTTGTTTGTTTCTTTTACTGTATTAAACTCACATTTATAAGTGGGCATACATTTATAGCCAATAATTTGTTTTTAGTTTCAGGCAAATTCTTTACTAGTTCTGCAATACATATTAAACCCACATCAACTGAGATACTTTTCTTGAGTGAGTAGAAAAGGTAAAGCAAGGTTATTGTTTCCAGTTTCTTGAGTGTCCCTTGAGAAGGGATAACTTCTGATTGGCTCTATGTACTAGTGGTTTGAATAGGCTGAACAAAATTTGTGTGTGGAGATCAGATCATTGCTTATTTCTAAACTAAGTGTCGTTTATTGAGCCAAGCACTTACCAGAGCCCTCTATGCTGGAGATACTGATCCTCTGATGGAATACTTCTGGTTATCCAGTGCACAGCCTTACCATTTGTTTTGATGATTTTCTAGCATAAAACACCTCACATGCAAATCTTTATTTGAAAGTGATGAAAATGTGCATGTATCTTGTGGAGACATCTCATTCCTGCCCTGAAATACTGTGGATGATGACCATCCTAACCTCATTGGTTATTTGAACACAGAAGTGGGAACCAAAGATCTTTGCTGCACAGAAACTTGACTCAACCTTATCTCCTGGTGGTCCTAACTACTAGAGTATGAGGAAAAAAAACAGCCACACCATTTAGCTTTATCTTAGCTGATCTTAGGTCTATCTTTTGGCTTTTCCTGAAAGAGCTGGAGACTACAACTCTGTAAATCTTGAAAGTGTTCCTGAAGCAAGTTTAATGTAGATCATGAGAACTTTTTAAATGTTTAATGATACAAGGTTGGTGACTTCATATAAACTGAGACAGTAAGAAGGCGCCCCTTCAAACTCTAATTCTTGTAACTAAGTCAGAAAGATTTCAGATATTTCACTCAGAAAAGCAGGCATTAGTTTATTGAAGGGATAAACAGGGAAAGGTGACACTCTCATAGTAGATAATGGGTCTTCTGAAAGGGGAGAGAGACAGTGTGCCTTTCATGCAATCCACTTTTGTTGGGTATCCCAGAGAAGTTTCCAAAAAGTACCATCCAGGCCTACTACTTGACTTTGAACTGACAGCTGGATGACATCCAATTGTCAAGTGTCCACTGCTATGATAACTTTAGGTCACCTTGGCCAATTCAACTGATTCTCATTGGATTCTTAACCATAAATTCTTGCAGATTTTAGAGCTAGGAAAAAATATTTCTATCTCTCTGAGTTTAAGAATGTGGTACATAGAGTCACAAATGTTCCCTTCTTAAGGGTAACACAGCTTCCTCTTATGGACATTATTTTATACCTGATTTTATCCTGCAGATAACAGTTTACTGAGGAATGTGATATACCCTGACCACTTACGTCAGGCCGGGTTACAGGTTAATTTCTTCATGATAGAAAAGCATGTGGGGGTCAGCACAGTGACCCCCACTTTTATAGAATTATTCCCTGAATCTCATGCTCTCCCGACACAAATCTATCCCCTATCATTTAGCAAGAAGTAATTTAGCCTAAGTCATACTATGGTTGATCCTGCATCCCAAAGACTGGGTCCCAGACAAACATCAGTTTTACCAGAGAACTGGATAGAAATGTGAATTCTCAGGTTGCAGTTCAGCCTTATTATATGAGACTCAGACTGGCTCAAAAATCTTAATTTTAATTATCCATTCTGTTGCATGTTTGGGGCTTAGAATTTGTGCCCTGATTTAGTCTCTCCTTCAAAAACATTTTTTTTTCACCACTTTACAAAATAAAAAAAGTTATTATGACCTCACTAACTTACAGCTTAATGACTTGCATCCAAAATTGTCTAGTTTCAGTCCTGATGAACAGACCCTGAGATTTAAGGGGCTGAGTGCATGGATCTCTACTGCTGAGATGTTCAGGGAATCCTGTTGCAATGACCCCATTAAGACCTTCAACCACAACACCCACAGCTAAGAATCAAATCCCTGTAAACATTTTAACTGTTAATTCTCTTCCAGAGATTAAAGCAATACCCAATTTTTTGTTTATAAACTCTAAAGGGGGCTGGATTTGTGACTCAGTGGAAGTGTGTTCTCATAGCATGCATGAGGCACTGGGTTTGATCCTCAGCACCACATAGAAATAAGATTTAAATAAATTGCATCCACCTCAAACTAAAAACAAAATATTTTAAAAAATAAAAAAAAAGAATCTCTAAAGGCCGTGTTACTGCACTATAACCATGATTGGATGGACCATGGTTTTCTTAAATAACGATTCTGAATCATGATGTACAGATACCCACAGTTGCCTGATAAGACCACTAGATGGTGAGCATGTTTTTTTGTTTTGTTTTGTTTTGTTTTTTTCATTTTTGCCAAAGGAGGGCGCTCTGCAGGTGACTGGGGGCTTCTGTTTGTTGCTTCCATCATAGTCCCTGAAGTGTCCTGTGCTGAGGCAGGTTTTACTTCAGATTCTAGGAAGTTATATGAAGCTAGGGTCTTTGACTACAGTACTACTATAGTACTGTAGCTGGAAATTTATTTAGAATGGTACAGGTCCTCCTCCCCATACAGGACAGGCAGACTATTTCCCCACAGACTGAAGTCCTGGTGGTGGCAGAGATATGGTCATAGGCGCTAATAATACCAATCTGGAGAAGAAAAGTAGAGACAATATTTTCTTCTCCTGAAAAGTATAATCTAGTTTTATGAACACCCAGAACATATGCCCTCCCTTTTTTGATGCTTTAACATGTTTATAAGGAAGGTAACTAAGAAGGTGAGAAGATATCTTGAATTTGAATCTTGGCATACAAGCCTAGCTCTACTCCAAACTATTGTGGACTTTATCTGCTAATGTACCTCTTCTGCTACCCACGTTTACAACAATGGTGCATCAGGAACAGTGCCTTCACAATTCCCACATTCCAGGTGCAGTGCCCCTCCTTTCCACTCACCTCTTGCAGCCCTTTGTTCTCCCCAACTCTAAGAGGGGGAAGGCCTAACAGAAATAAGGGGCTTCAGTGCCTTCTCATGAAAAAGATCAAGTGGTACAGGTTACAGATGTAGTTGCTCTGGCCCTTTTGAGATTTATAAATTTTCCATTGCCCTAAGAGTGCCTTGAGTTTGTTTTAAACATATATAAAAGATGCACATAAATACATGCACTGTCACAGAGAACAGTTTTCTACAAGCAGTACTGAAGAGGCATTTGGGAAGCTCCAGGGTTGGTCAGGAGATGAGGGTGTGGGAGATGATGGAGAAAATAGGAAAGAGACTTTCTTGTATTTGTGCAGGAAGAAAAGATGAGACAGCATAAGTGGATTTAGGGTTAGTATGTTATAATTTCAGTGAGCTTTAGGGGGCATGAGCCATCTCTGGTATTCTGGTACCTGGACATGCCATGATTAGATCAGACAAAGCTGACTTTGGATGCTGGGAGCATAATAGCAAGGATATTGGTAGTATGGAAATAATATTAGTTAATTTTCACATGAACAACTTGGGAAGATGGCTAACTATTTCTAAGAATTAACTCTCTACAGAAGGTCATGACTGGGTGAAGTAGAGCATGCCTGGGTGTGGTGGTCCATGCGTATAAATCAAGGGATTCAGGGGACTGAAGCTGGTAGATTTTAAGTTCAGGGTCAGCCGGAACAATTTAGTGAGACCCTGGCTCACAGTGAAATTTACAAAAACACATCTATGTATCTTCTTCCGGTATAGTAGAAAAGCTGTAGAATACTCTTGAGTTAAATCTCCAGTACCTTCCTTTTCCCCCAACACACACACACCCACCAACACACATACACACAGTCAAAGAATGTATCCCCTTCATGGTCAGCAAAGCCCCATTGTCAAAGAAAGAGAGTCCAGGCTGTAAAAGGCTGTGGTAACACAAGTACATTCTATTTCCAGAAAAAAAAAAAAAAGGAAATGACTCTGTAGGTCCTTCTAGAGACTTGCTCTCTACTCCCTCAGGCAAGAACCTGTGTTTGTGATCATTTTTTTTTTTTTTTGCTTCACTGACCCTATAGACCCTTGTGGGTGATTGTAGAGCAGCAGGACTTTTTGTTTTAATAGAGTATCTTCCAGTGAGGCATAAAGCTTGGCCAGCAGAGCAGAAAAATCTAATACCTGTCAACAGTCTCTCCTCTGTCCTTTGATCCTCAATTTATCATCAGGCGATACCTGCCTGGGGAAAGCTCAGGATGTTTAGGACAAGGCAAAATACTCAGGTAGAGAGATGAGGGCAGGGGCCTGGCTTTGAATCTCACTGGACCTTTTTTTTTTCCCTCTGGTATAGCACCTTGGAAGGGGAAAGTGAAACACTGCACAGAAAATGGTGTAATGTGCAGGATCAGAAGTCAAATGTTTTTCTTGTAGATGGCAAGATAATGTCCCAGGCCACCAGCTTCAGCATGGGGTTGCAGATTCTTATCGCCTGAATATGTGTGTGTGTGTGTGTGTGTGCGCGCACATGTGTGCACAGCTGGAAAGACTACATCCTCAATGGGGTTTCTGCTAAGAAAGAACCTTGTCTGATGTTCAAGTACAGGCATCTGGCTCAATATTGACAACTGACCTGAGACTGGTAAGGTTTGGGAAGGATGGTAGAACTCTTGGTCAGAATGTTAGTAGCACCACAATCAGGGCCAAATTAATAATTTTCCTGCCTTCAGGATTTAGGTTCCTTCTGATAATATGCTGTGTTTCTTCTTTTGCTCCTTCTTTTCTTTCCTCCTTCCTCACTACTTGGAGACAATCATTGTGCTTAAAGCACTGGGGTGAAAATAATAAATTAGAAAAATACCATTTTTTTCCAGCATTATGATCTAACCCAGAGTTCCTGAGCCTAAGCATGGTTAAAATTTGAGACCAAAGACTTATTTTTGGCAAGGGGATTGCCAACCATGATGGTGTTTAGTAATCCTATTCCCTACCTTGAAAATAAAAAATGCCTCTAAAAGGCTCAATGTCCACTGGGTGTAACCACTGCCATGGCTGAGAACTTCTGAGCAGTGAGGTATAAAGCTAAGTTCACACCTGCAGTGGAGTTTGCAAAAATGTCTCTGTGTCTTCTTGGGGTCTCTTTTATTTAGAGTTATGATCTTCTAACTTCCTAAGCTTTGCCACATTATTGATATTTGTATGGTTTCTCCCCAGTATGAATTCTCTGGTGTTGTTCTTTTATTAAAAGCTTTGTCACCTTCTTTACATTTCTATGGGTTTTCTCCAGTGTGAATTCTCTGGTGTTGATTAAGTCATGATTTTTAAGTCTGAATTGTTATCACTAAGTAGCTATTATCATTTTTTTTAAAAAAAAAGCTTTTTAAATGTTGCAATTGTTCAGACTTATGCACAGCAAAAACCTGAGTCTGATGACCAAAAAAATTGAGTCTCTTTGTCTTTTTTTTTGTACTTGGGATCAAACCAAAGTGCTTTTCAGCACTGAGCCACATCCCCAAATTTTTTTATTTAGAGTTAAGATCTTCCTAAGTAGCTTAGATTCTTGTGAAATTGCTGAGGCTGGTTTTGAAACTGTGATCCTCCTTCCTCAGCCTCTCCTGCTGCTTGGTTGAAAAGTGTGTAGCACAGTGCCCAGATCAAGACTGAGTCTTCCAGAATCCTGAGAGAACCTGAGGTACTGCAGTGGAAAAGATTTCCTCATACATTATTGACTGTTAAAAACATCGTTCCCTGGAAACAAGCACCTTGAGGAGCCGAGGATAGATTCTGGGAAAGATGTAACTATCTGAGCTTTCACAATGTGGCTTGGGACAGACATTTTTCATGGGTGACACAACTGTACCCCTGTAAGTGTTACTGGCAGGAGGTTACTGGCTTTTCATTGACACCATTTTTAACAATTCTTATTTTTTTTCAAATATAACACAATCATTGATTTAAAAAGTGTGCAGGGTTGTGGTTTTCTTTTAAGAGAAAAAAGGGCAACTATGTTTCATCAGGAACTGGCTCAATGTTCTCAAAAACAGATGTCAGATATATGAAAGCAGAGCCACACATTGGTACAAAGACACACAGTGCTACCCCGGGTCTGCTACTAACTGCTATAGTATGTTTACGGGTGGGAAATGGTAGTATGCTTTTTTTCTCATATGTGCAAACTTTCTGGAGGATCAGGGGCTCAAAGTCATGGATGAACTCTCAGGGCTCTCAGGGTCATAGACAGGCCTCCTGCTGTCTATTCAGTGTGAGCATTCACACCCACAATGATGTCTGAAGAGTGACAAAAATATATTTTTCATGCTCTTTATGCCCATAAAATCCTGAGTAAAATTTAACTAACCTCAAAGCAAAAGACATTGACATGCATGCTTGTCATCCAAGCAGCACAGGAGGCTGAGGCAATAGAACCACAAGTTCAAACCCAGCCTGAGTACTAAAAGTGAGGCCTTAATCAACTCAGTGAAATTGTGCCTATAAATAAATACAAACCAGGGCTGGGATGTGGCTTAGTGTTTGAGTGCCCCTGAATTAAATCTCCAGTATACCCCCAAAATAAAATAAATAAGACATTGACAAAGGAACATGCTGTCCATCTGAGTTTATGGGAAAAACATTGATGTGATCATAGACTTCAGGCATAACATGGTTTTATTAATATGTCAGTTTGACACAAAAAAGGCCTTTACGTACAGAGATAGGTTTGGAAAAAAAAATATGTTTTGAATTTAATCAATTCAAACAGAGAAACTGATGAAAGGACAAGTGAACCTGGTGAGCTCCACAGAAGAGGGCCAAGGATACAACCATGCTGCCTGCCCACTTCCATGGGCTCCTGTGTAATGGCCAGTCGGGCAAGGGTTGGGGTTTCATGGAGTGAGCACTGCAGAGCTATCTCTGGACAATTGTAATTTTTCTTTCCAGTATGACATTTCTGGTGACCAATGAGGTATGATCTTTCAACAAATGACTTTTACAGTCTATAGATTTGTGAGAATTGTCTCAAGTATGAATGACCTATTTCTTGTTAACTCTGGAGCACACTTAAATCTTTGCCACATTCTTAACATTGACATGGCTCTTATCCAGTATGAATATTTGGTGAACAATAATACTTTTCCTAGTAAAATAGCTTTGCCACATTCTTTGCATTTGTATGGTTTCTCCCCAGTATGAATTCTCTGGTGTGATAAATGTGTGATCTTTGATAAAGAGCTTTGCCATATTCTTTACAATAGTATGGCTTTTCCCCAGTATTAATTCTCTGGTGTCAAATAATGTATGATATTTGGTTAAAAACTTTGCCACATTCTTTTCATTTGTATGGCTTTTCTCCTATATGAAGTCTCTGGTGTTGACTAAGGAGTGACTTTCAATGAGAAGCTTTGCAACATTATTGATATTTGTATGGTGTCTCCCAGTACGAATTCTCTGGTGTTGCATAAGGTATAATCTTTTATTAAAAGCTTTGCCACATTCTTTACATTTGTATGTTTTTTTCCAGTATGAATTTTCTGGCATCCAGTAAGATGTGATTTTTGAATAAAAGCTTTGCCACATTATTTACATTTGTATGGCTTTTCTCCAATATGGATTCTCTGGTGTTCACTAAGGTGAGATTTTCGATTAAAAGCTTTGCCACATTCTTTACATTTGTATGGCATTTCTCCAGTATGGATTCTCTGGTGTTCACTAAGGTGAGATTTTGAATTTAAAGCTTTGCCACATTCTGTACATTTGTATGGCTTTTCTCCAGTATGGATTCTCTGGTGTTGAGTAAAGCTTAGTCTATAATTAAAAGCTTTGCCACATTCTGTACATTTGTATGGCTTTTCTCCAGTATGGATTCTCTGGTGTTGAGTAAGGCCTGATTTTAGATTAAAATCTTTGCCACATTCTGTACATTTGTATGGCTTTATTCCAGTATGAGTTCTCTGGTGTTGAGTAAAGCACGATTTTCGATTAAAAGCCTTGCCACACTCTTTACATTTGTATGGCATTTCTCCAGTATGGATTCTCTGGTGTTGAGTAAAGCACGATTTTCGATTAAAAGCCTTGCCACACTCTTTACATTTGTATGGCATTTCTCCAGTATGGATTCTCTGGTGTTCACTAAGGTGATATTTTGAATTATAAGCCTTGCCACATTCTTTACATTTGTATGGCTTTTCTCCAATGTGAATTCTCTGGTGTTGAGTAAGGCTTACTCTATATTTAAAAGCTTTGCCACATTCTGTACATTTGTATGGCTTTTCTCCTGTATGAATTCTCTGGTGTTGAGTAAGGCTTACTCTATAATTAAAAGCTTTGCAACATTCTTTACATTTGTATGGCTTTTCTCCAGTATGAATTCTCTGGTGTTGAGTAAGGTGTGGTTTTTGATTAAAAGCTTTGCCACATTCTGTACATTTGTATGGCTTTTCTCCAGTATGAATTCTCTGGTGTAGAGTAAGGTACGATTTTCGATTAAAAGCCTTGCCACATTCTTTACATTTGTGTGGCATTTCTCCAGTATGAACTCTCTGGTGTTCAGTAAGTTCTGATTTTCGATTAAAAGCTTTGGCACATTCTGTACATTTGTATGGCTTTTCTCCAGTATAAATTTTCTGGTGTTCAGTAAGGTGTGATTTTTGATTAAAACATTTCCCGATTTGCTCTCCAGTATGATTACTGTAGTGTTTAAAGAGGTTTGAGCAACACTTAAAGACATTTTCACATTTCTTCAATTCGTAGGGTATATCTTCATTGTAAAGCCTATGGTTTTTAGTAATGGATGGAATTTGAGTAAAATATTTTTCACATTCTTTACTTATGGAGGATTTATCACTGCTCTGATAAACAATTGAGTGATCTTTAAATGCTTTTACATATTTTTTAAATTTGTAGGGCTTCCCACCAAAATTAATTCTCTGGAGTTCAGGAATTCTTGTAGTTGTATTAAAAATGCTTTCACATACCTTATATCTGTAATTTGTCTCTTGATTATGAAAGCTTGGATAAATAAATTTGGGGCATGGATTAAAAACTTTTTCACTTTTATCATTGTAAAGCTCTTTTAACTGATCACATGGGTGTTTTCTAGGATTTAAAATAGAGTGAAATTTTAATGACTTTCACAGAATTTACATTGTTTTACACAAAATCTAATATACATCTAATTACTTGGGGTAGAGATTGTCTACAGGTCCTGAACAGAAATATTTGTCAATATTTACAAAATGGTGCATTTCAAATTATTCCACTTACTAACTAAAGAATGAAATTGATTACATAGAAAATTTTGTATCATTTAAAGGAAGGGTATAATTACAAAATGCTGTGCAAATATATTTAAAAGCACACATGAGTCCTCAAATATGACTGCCATATGTGTTGTTGTCTCTTTCCAGCTTAGCCAATGCCCAATATCCCTACAGTTCCAACTTGCCTCAAACACACTATTGTTTTGTTTTAATTTGCGGGGAATCCTGCAGGCACTGGAACATAAACATGGCGCTTATGTGCCAGAGCATTTTCATTAACCCAAAGACCAAACTGCATCGGAGCTGGGCTGCTCAATTTTCCAGCAAAAATATATATCACTGAGGATGTTGTTAAAATTCTTTCTATGTAACTAGCTCACTAAAATCAGTTAGAAAATACTTTGGATTTGTTGAAAACATATTCTTTGAGATGCACAGATGAGTAGTGCTATGGCCTGAGATTTAGTTCACTGGGGACATGTATAGGATCCAGGAAGTCTCTGGTTCTTATACTTGGCAAGTTTTTCTCATTCCACCCACAACCACAGAATGCATAGATATTTTGGGTATTCACTTGGAGTCTGGTCAAAATCCCTGTTGATATGAAAGATGAAGCAGTGCATGTCAGATGGATCTACTGAAAGATATCTATGAACTCTGTATGAAATTTAAAAAAAAAAAAAGCATGGAATCTATTAGGAGAGAAAGACTGGTATCTGGGAACTCACAGTTGAAATCCAGCTAGTTTGAGACTATTCAATACATGTTATATACTACCTAGTTTTGTCTAAATTCAGCATGGCACTGGAGATGGTATCTTCCATTAGAGCCACATAGCCACAGCATCACAGAGGTGGGTGAGACTTGCCAGAATGCAAATCTACATGTCTAAAGAAAGAATTTTACTGTTGAAATTTTATTCCTACCTTTGATGTACACTCCCTTAAATAAAGAGTGGAAAAATTATCTAGTCATCTTTTTTTAGATCCTATGTGGTCTAGAGAATCTATAAGGTGCTTTACCTCTTTTATCATAAGTTATGGCCATGTGTCATACTCCTTTATTATTTATTTCAGATATTCATTTTTTTTTCAGGTGGCTCATCACTTTCCAAGAAGGAAGTGACTCAGGTGGAATGCTTGAGGTCCCATGACATGGAGTGATTATGATAACTTGTGAGTCATAAATAGTTAACTACACAAAGACTGCTTCAAGTTGAATTAAAATTATAAATTGAAAAAGCAATGGTACCATACTTACACCTTAAACATATTTAATTAATCAATAGTTCTTTTCAACAGAAATTCCTAGTGAGGCTTATTACGTCATTTCCATTCCTCCTTAATCTGAATATTTTTGTTGTCTCTAAGTAAAAATACTTAAATGATGAGACAATTTGTCTATATTGTGTAGAAAATCACCTTGTTATAACTTCATAAAACAGATTAGAATATTGCAATTTTGTATTAGTGATCTGTAGACTTTTATCTAATGTGCAATCACATAGACATTATTAAAAGTTAAAGCATAACTGATTAATAAGCATTTTATTACTGTTTAGATTTTTTTCACTAAAATGCCCATTTCTATTCTAGTTTTATTTCTGAAGCTTACAAATCTGGTTGAGTCTTTATTTTCCTGAAGGTATTTTAAAAATTCATCTTTATAATGGCCTGTAAACATTGAATGTATTTGTAGGTTGATACATGTTTTTGCATTTGAAAATACTGTGCATTGTAGTGGTTTTATACAAAATATTTTAAAATTAAAATAATATACTTAAAAATTTGAACCAAACAAAAAGTGGCTGCCACAAGTTGAGGAGTCAGTCTTCTGAGATGTTTGTAATAATGTAACCTGATTAATTTGTAATTTTGTGTATAAATAATTTTCATTATTTTTTTCTCTTTATTAAAAATTTTCTGAACTTTCCTCTCTTTTAATTTATATTTCTTGTTCAAAATTAAGTATATAACTCTCTTGGTATCCATACCTGCTCTTTATCAAGTTTTGCAAAAAACATTTTATTTCTTCTTCTTCTGAAAATTCTTGGTTTAGATTAGAGGTCATACCTGAAATAAATTAAAATAGCAAGTCATTCCACTTATAACACTATGGGGAATAAACTCTGAAAATATATAAAAACTTTTCAAGGTGGGGGAGGGGAATAGCCCAAGAGCAGGATAACTTAAAGCGATTATTACTCAAGAAATATATAGAATTTACTATAATATGCTGACAAAAGCTGAGAGAACTTTGAAAATCATCTTTAAAGAATTTGTAGCACCACAGATGAGGACAACATTCAAACTGACTGATATCACAATCACAGCCCTTTACTTCAACATATTTGAACTCCACCTGTGACTCAAATGTTGCAGAAAATAAATCTCTTATTTAGTTTTTTTTTTCTTTTTATCTTATTGGGAAATATTTTTTTAGGATTAAACACAGTGATATTCTATCACTAAACTACATCCATAGACCTTTCAATGTTTATACTTTTTTTGAGACAGTTTATTACAACAATGCTAAAATTTATTTCAACCTGGCATTCCACTGCCGTAGATTCCCAATTATATGGAATTACATTTATATATCATTGCACATGACCTGTTTTTGTTTACATTGTAACTTCCAAATATTTTCCAAAATGCCTATGATGATTTAGTTTAACATATTTTAAATAGAAAAATCTCAATGAAAATAATAGCTCACACAATAAAGGGTATAATCTACTCAAGCAAACCAAAAGTTGAGAGTTGAAAATTTGATGTTGTTAATTATCTAAGCAATGCCCAATAACCTCTTGAAAGATATTTATTAAACTAAATAAAAATGTAAAAAATTGAAAAGAAAATCAGAAAAATAGGAACAGAAAAAGTAGAAATTATATACTAGAAATATTCATTTAAAAATGTCTCAGGCTGGGGATACATTTTAGATGGTAGATAGCTTGACTCACATAAAAAAGGCTGGGCTTGATTCCCAGCCCCCCAACTCCTCCCCAAACACAGTCTCATGAATTAAAAATTTGAGAAATAAAATATATCAAATGCTAAAATTAATTAAAAGATACAGGTAGTGTTGGACACAATCATGCATAACTTTAACCCCACCATCTTGGGAGGCTAAGAAAGGAGGATCAGGAGTTCAAAGACTCAGCAATGATGAGGCACTAAGCACCTCAGTGAGAACCTGTCTCTAAGTGAAATACACAATACTGATGGTGTTGTAACTCAATGGTTGAGTGCCTCTGAGTTGAATTCTAAACAAATAAATAAATAAATAGTTAATAAATTTATAATCAACTTTTAAAACTCTTCAAAAATAATTGACATCAAAAGATATAAAATGAGAAATTTTATTTACAAAGATATTCTTTTATGATTAACAGTTGATTTCTTTGCAGAAGACGTCCAGAAAGGAATTGGGATATACAAGTATGTATGTTGAAAGAAAAAGAAAGTATGAACCTACAATACTTTATCTACCAATACCATTTTTTTGAACTTTATGAAAAATACATCTTTAAAGATATGAAAATATTCAAAAATAGCTTTACTTCTTCACCAGCTGTAAAAGAAATAATCAGTGGAATATTTGCAATAAAATATTCTGCACAACAGAAATCACATAAAATTTGAAAGCTCTTGTGGAAAAGAAAAATATATACAAATACATATTTTATTACACTTTCATTGTTGTATGTAAAACATTTCATTCTACTATAGAATGTGGAAAACTAAAGCATAAAAATTATCATAAATATTTGCTAATTAGTATAAATTAAAAAAGCAGGTGTGACATCAATAACAACTCATGGCAACACATGTAAAAAAACTGATTGTTTTAGAAAATTAATAAATTCAGATTAAAATGTAGTGCAAACTAAGTACTTTATTTTTTTTCTTTAATTGTCCTTTAGTTATACATGACAGTAGAATGTATCTTCATATATCATATTTTCACAAACTATAACAATCTATTCTTTTGGTGATAAATTATGTTGAGTTACACTGGTTGTATATTCATTTAAGAATATAAGAATGTAATTTCCAATTTATTCTACTGTTTTTAGGCACTTAAATAATTACAAAGTAATGACAAAATAAATATCAAGGATAAAAAAATAGAAAAAAGTAAATTATCACCATAAAAATGTATGAGCTACACATTAAGGCATATTTTAATAGTAAAAAAAAATATAAGAAATCAACAAAACTTGAAAACTATAGAAGTTTTTCCTCATCACTAATATCAATATCAATAAACAATTTGGAAAAAAACTAATCAAAACACAATATGACCAACAAGATTAAACTTAAAAATATGTTAACTATGTCAGATTTAAATGTACAAAAATTCTTTTTAGATATAAGGTCACAAGAAGATTAAAAACAAAAGGATAAAACAAATATTACTTTCAAAATTGTTGATAATATTTATATAAATAAGAGACAAAGTAGAATATTATATAAAAATAAATATGCCAAATCCTTAGAATACAATGATATGGAATATATAACTCAAATAATGATTTTCATCTACAGAAAGAAAAGACAAAATTCAACATCATAGAAATCAAAAACGTAATAATAGGAGACATCAATCCCCAATTAATGCAAAGAATAAAAAATAGAATTGCATTATTACCCAAGGAATAAAAAAATAAACCCTTCAAATAACATTAAAAACCATTTTGGTTTACAGAGGCAATATTCTCTGTAGTCTCTGGAATATTATTCCAAAGAAATCAGGTTAAACGCACAAAACAAATGTTAACAGATATTACAATATTGAAGTTGCATTCTAACATAACATAAAAAGACAGAAATCAAAAGCAAAAGTGATATTTAAAATTTATGAATATGAGTTTAAAACCAAATTCAGCAATTAAACAAGGCCCTAAGCAACTTATCTAGTCATTGTAACAAAATTATATATAAAACAGCTGCCAGCCAGGCATGATAACACACACTTTTAATTCAAGAAGCTTGGGAGTCTGAGACAGCAAGATTGTGAGCTCAAATCCAGCCTTATCAAAACAAGGTGGTAAGCAACTGAAGGAGACCATGTTTCTAAATAAAATACAAAATGGGGCTTGATATGTAGCTCAGTGGGCAAGTGCCCCTAAGGTCAATCCCTTCCCAAAAAAGGGGTGTAGATGTGGCTCAGAGAATAAACACCTCTGATACAGAAAAAAAGCCTAAAGCACCAAAAGTAATCTATGAAGTCCATGTAATACCAATCAAAAAATCAATATTATTTTTGCATGTACAAAATAAGTTATTTGAACAATTCTATGAAATATTCTGTGTACATACATAACTACACATATTAAAATAAAAAAATGCTTCCCTAAATAAATACAATAAAAGTTACAATATTTAATAGAGCATTTTAACTTGAGGTTAAGTGAGGAAGACATGAGTAATAAAACTAACATCACATCAATTAGCCCTCAACTTGATGGTCAAATGAAAATATATTTACAGATCTACTCTCATTAAAACAACATTCAATAGAGACCAATGTGGCAAACCAATCAAATTACATTTCACATGACTACATGTAGGCGATTTGGAATGAAATATAAAAACTTTTAAAATTGTACAAAGATAAGAAATTGTATAATATTTATAATAATCAACTTTTAAGATAGTATATTAAGTGAAATAGTAATACCAATAAAAAAAACAAATACCAGGTAACTCTATGTATGAGAGAGATCTACTGTAGCCAACTATAGAAACCAAAAAGAATGGCATCAGGGATGAAAAGGTGAGACAAAGGATCACTTGTTTGGAGGAAAAATAAACATACTTTTTATGTGACACACACAATCTAGAAAAAAAATCTTACAAAACAATTTATATGAACACTACTGAGCAGTAAATTCAAAATATGTAAGACAGTAAGTTCAGAAAAGTTATACAGTGTACAGTTTTTATCAAAATTAAAAATTTGAAAAATACATAAAAGATAAACAGAATTGGAAACATCTTTATGGTACCTTTAAAATACTAAAGTCTTACTCCTAGACAAAAGAATAGATTTATATAGAGAGAGATAATGAATATGCCATTAATTCTAGCAACTTGGAAGAAAGGCTGAGGCATGGAAATAGAATTTAAGCTTCAGCCACTTAACAAGAGTCTATTGTAAACTAAAAGTCAAAAGGGCATGATGATGTAGCTCAGTATTATAAGAGTTGAATCCATTGTGTGTGTGTGTGTGTGTGTGTGTGTGTGTGTGTGTGTGTGTGTGTGTTAGGGTATAAATATATAAACTTAAATACATTATATAATTAAGCATAAGAACTGAGTATAAACAATGTACTATATAAAATCATATATAAAAAGGGTTAATATTTATACATGTAAAAAAAATCATAGAAAACTTGATTGAAAATTGGAACACGGTTCACGTGCAGTTTAACTTCAACTAATGTTTTCCTAAAGTGACAAATCATCGTAATTTCTGTTCAATTATAATATATAGATATAGAAATAAAAAAAAAATATCACGCATGTGAGAAAACCTAATGAACAACACTGAAGTTCTCTATAGAGTGAAATTCAAAAAAAAAAAAAAAACAAAAAAAAAAACAAAAGAATTAGAACAATGTAACCCACAAAATTCTGGATAATTGTATTACAATAGAAATATTTCTTTTTACTTTTTTTGTAGTGATAGGTGGACAGAATGCATTTATTATATTTGTTTATTTTTATGTAGTCCTAATCATCAAACACAGTACCGCACACATGTGAGGAAAGCCCTCTGCCACTAAACTACAGCCCCGGCCCTGAAAATTCTTCTTTAAACCACATTGATCAGCTATACTTTACATAACCATTAGGAGCAGGTATTATTAAATACTGCTATTTATTACATGGCAGAAAAATAATAATAAAATACATGTGCAATGTCAAGCTGCTATGTCAATTCTCTGCTTGAAAATACTCTTCACCAGAGTGTTATCAGCCTCAAATATGATCTCTGGCACACAGCTCCTGGGAATAAAAGAACTCTCTTTATAGATAAGCACAATGTTTCACTGAGCCTAAAACTGTCTACATAACAGAAGGTTTATACAATGGACTTTCTTGAGAGCTACACAAAACTCCTAACATTGCACATTACAAGTTAGTATATAACTGAGGAATAAGGTGCATAATGTTACTAAGTTGGTAACCTGCCTAGTAATAAAATGAACAATATGTAGTAGTGATGCCAATGAATTAAATTAACCTATTGATAGGAGGCAGATTGGCCTTCTTGCCATTATCCCACCTTTCCTGCCTCTTGACTCTGTCTTTTTTTTTTTAAACAATGCTTTGTGTATTTGAATGTAGGGAGATCACTGAAGAACAAAAAGGAGCTTAAATAATTCATATGCATGATAAACACAGAGCATGCAATGCTCTTTAATTATTGCAACAGAAATAAACCTAGGCTTGAAAAAATTAATTTTTTGTGTCAGATTTTAGCTTATCAATTAACATTTTTAAAAGTGAATTCCTCTTTGACATTTGAACCTCTTATATGTACTCTTTGCTTCATTGATTTCTACCCACTTTGTATATTTCTGCTGTCAATTTTCTCTTCAAATTTCAAGGTTATTTTTTGGGGGGGAAGAAAGGTGACGAAGGATAACTTACAGAGAGCAAGATGTTTTTGATGGAAAATGGAGTATGTCACATTTTGTTATTTTCTTCATAACTACAGAAGGCTTTTTAATATTTTCCTCCATAGAAAAAAATAAAGAGAAAACACCCTTAAGATTCTACACAATTATTTTCCAAATCATTTTTTCAGACAAAAACACTAAAATACTTTGAAACCATTTTTATTCTCTACATTGTGAGCACTAATTAGAAATGATGTTAAAGATAAAGAAAAATATTTAATACTTTCTTTTCTACAAAAACAAATGCCCAATCTTTGTTTTAAAAAAACAAGAAACTAAAACGTTTTCATGCAAAATAGAAGCTGGCATAAGATACACTATACAGTTAAAAAATTAAATATTGGTTTCAAATTAGAAGTTCTGAATAAAATTTAGGCTCACCAATAAAGCGTAGGTGTCTACAGATCTCTAATATCACATCTCCATATAAAGTCTGCTGAGAAGGGTCCAGGCATTTCCATTCCTCTTCTGAAAAATCAATGACCACATCCCTTAATGTCAATGGTTCCTGAAGTAAAAATGAATAAATACACATCACATAAACCATATGATTCATGACAAAGTATTTAACTTCACAAAAATTTTAATGAGTTAAAAGAGATGGTTTTCACATATGGTAGTGATGTCAACAGTTCAATAACATACTTTTTTTATGGTGCTGGGGATTGAACCCAGGGCCTTGTGCATGAAAGGGAAGCACTCTACCAACTGAGCTATAACCACAGTGCCAATAATTTGTTATAAGCAGTAAAATTGGTGGATAAATTTGGTATAATGAAACCCAGGGAGCAGTGCATGAGAAGCAAAACACTGAAGCAAAAAAGTGGAGAAAATCAAACATAATTTCAAAGGATAAATAATAGTTGCAATTAGTTATTGAATATTCAAAAGAAGCACAACAAACAAAGCAATGATACTTGAGACATACATAGAAAAAATATAAGTAATAACTATACTTATACAACAGTGGTCACCTTAGCGTTTTGAAGACATAAGAGATCATTAAAGACACACCAAAACTTTCAACAGTCCACATATTTATTTGAATGGTTATCTCCAAAGTTGTCTATCTTCTCATTATTTAAACATACCATAAATCTATACTATATTTTAAAAAATTATTTTTACTTCTTCAGACCACAATATCACAACTCACTTCTAAAACAATAAAATTTTTAACTATCAAACTATTACAAAAAACTTAGGTACTTGGGTCAACTTGAATTACATGGAACAAAGTTATATAACAAAAATTTAAAATAAAAAAAAAACACATTAAGTGAACAGACTGTTAATCTCTCAGTTCATAAGGAAACTGACACATCAGGTTTAACATTCCCAGATTTGTAAAACCACTCTCACTGTAAAACTGTATCCTCACCTGGCTCATTTCAAAGTATAAAGTGAGAGAATACTAAGCAGTTAAGAACAAAAATTCTGAAAGGTGCTGGCACCCTAAATGCCTCCCTGACTACATAGAAATACATCTTTTTCCAGAGTCTCACTTATCAATAGTGAACCAACACATACATGAAGTTAGTTTAACATTCTGTGTGATGTCTTTCTTCTGAAACAGCATTATTTTTTTTAATTAGAGATTAAACTCAGGAGCTCTCTACCCCTTAAATGCATTTCAAGAAGTTTTTATTTTTTTTTAATTGTGATAAATGGGATTACAAAGTTGCTTAGGGTCTCTATATTACTGAGATTGGACTCAAATTTACTATCTTCCTATCTCATTTTTTCACATCACTGTGATTACAGGTGTGTGCCATGACTCCTGACTCTGCAACCACTTTTGATACCAAATGTGTGAACAACAACCAATATTTCAAAAATTAATAGTCTCATAATTCAATTCTGATAACATCTAGTACATATCCCACACAAGGCTTGTGTTATGCCTATAAAATTTTCCTAAATAAAGTGCCAGTTTCAAGTTCCATAATAGAATAATATTTATATTTATGATTCATTTCCTATAAATTAGGGGTCTCTACATCTACACAAACAAGTTACTTATTCTGATAAAAAAGAACACACTTATATATACCCGCTTCTTATAAAATATATAAATAGGGAAGTTGACAATTGAAACCTTGCATAGAATATAAAAAAATGACAGAGGAAAATGGGACACCTTATAGGCCATTTTAGGAAATAACTGGTTAAAGATATTACCTCCAATTTTTCTGTTCTACTACAGAAGAGCTCCCTTCCTAATATGATTTAGAAGATCCTCACTATTTAAAATATGATGGTTTAGAAACTCAATCAGAATATTCACATTGTTGTCCATAAAAAAATTAATTGAACACTTTTATATTCATGGGTAACAACAAAATATTTGTTTAAAAAAAGAAGTGAAACTTAAGTCTCTCCTTTATGTGAAACCCTTAGAATATTAAGCCATCTCATGTCAGCCCCAAACAAATACACACAATTTTCTTAAAACTTTTAAGTATTTGTTGGCTTCAGGGTAAAGAAATCTTCATCTGGAATTTTGATTTATTTTTTGGTAAGGGGTCATTCTACAACTAAGATATATTCTAGGCATTTTATTTTTTTATTTATTTTTATTTATTTTTTATTTTTTGATACAGTATCTCACTAAGTTGCTACACTAAGCTTCAGGTTTGATCTTTCTTTCTCAACCTCCAGGTTGTTGTGATTACTGGCATGGCCTAATGTGCCCAGAATTTTATGAATTTTCTAACCTCCTTTGGTCCATTTTACTTTCACTTTACTTATTTGCTAATTTTTCTATTAAAAAAAAAAAAACAACCTTGACAGCCTAAGATTTTGGATGCATTCATATCTTATGTTTGATGAATTTGAAGTACTGCAATGTAGATTTAGAAAAAGAAAAGCTGCTTATTGCCTATCTCTGAATTTTTCTAACCTGACATTCTAGAAATAGCTCCACAGCAAGAAAAATTATAGCCATAGATCCAACTAAGATCTTACTTAACCTTCAATGATGTTCTTTTACAGGCTCGAAAAATTACCTTAGTTTGAATACAATTTGATTTGAAATTTAACTCTATCTTTTCTCTTTGGAAACTTTTTTTTAAACCTTTCAAATATTAGTGACAAATTACATTTTATATGTAATAAAAATATTAGAATAAGTGAGATGCTCAATCCATATAAAATTTACTTAAATATTTAGTTACCACCCCAAACATGAAGCACTACATTATGTCTTCCAATTAGCATATAGTGAGTTTTTCCTTGAAGACATCTGCACAAACACAGTAGGATTATTTTTTTTTTCCTAAATCCTTGCTACAGTTTATTCTCCTTTCAAATTTTGGCACATTATAAAATATCTTCCCTAGGTGAGTAAGAAAATGGAAGTCAAAAATCATATTTGCCTTTTTTTCAGTTACAAAATCAATGTATCTGAGCAGCAATGTATTTCTGTGGAGCTGAACCTAACATTGGGGAAAATAATATTAATATTCCAATATTTGATGTTTACATGAATCCTATAAAAGATATCTCTATAATCTCTAGAGTATCTAGAGTATTCATCTAGTTAAACAAGGTGCCCCATTCCCTGACCACAAGGTAGTCTGTATGAAAAGAGGATTACACCCAGGTTGGTATTCTCTAGGTAATTCAACATGGGAGCTGTGGGCACCTTGGGTTAGCTTCATGTAATTTTTACACCACGGTCACTCAAAGACATGGCAGACACTTAAGAGACATCATACTCTAAAGTTTCTTAAGGGGACCCCAAACTTGCTATCTATGCTTATGAAAGACAAATAGACAAAAGGTTCAAAGATGTTTTTAATTTTAATACTAAAGATTAAACTCAGCAGTGTCTACACACTGAGCAACTTCCCCCTTTCCTTTTTATTTTATATTCTCAATATATTGATCCTCTTGCTTCAGCCTCCTAAAATGCTGAGACTATGAACATGCATCTTCACACACAGAATTAGGTACAAATACTTTTTAAAGTGTTTCATGTTATAACTCCATGTTCCTTTCATGTAAAAGTACAACCATACACATGCACATACACACTCATTCACTTTTAAAAATTCCATCCAAAACCAAGGAAAAGATGAATTAAAACTATGTGCTATTTGAAATGTTCCAGGAACCATACTTCATAATATAGTGAATTAGCTGAGAAAAGATGACATTTAGGAAAATCATGCTTACCACACATTTGGAAAATGCACTTTAAAAAGTGGGTGCCATCTGGTAAGGAAAGAGAAACTGAAAATTCCTTGGACCACAGCTCCTCCCAAATATGAATTATTTACATGAGTCAAAATTCTCATGTCCTGATCCTGTCTATAACATCCACTCTGAATGGGTGTACGCAAGAAAACACAGAGTTACTTTCAGGCCAGGAAGAGGTCACCAATCTGAAACAGGACAAAAAAGCAGAATCCTCACAGTCAACCCCATTCTTAGGGCCAGAGGTGGCAGTATATTGAGCTTTATCAAATTTATAGTAGAGTTAAAAGATTAAAAAGGTGACATCAGGAAAGCCTAGGTTCTCACAATTAGTTTGGACTACTTTTACTCAACCCCTTTCTTCTGTTTCATAATGTCGAGCCCTGCAGACTTATCATTTTTGAAAATACTCGAGGGCCTGTGGTGGTTGCTCTGGTAGACTGCTAGTGTAGCATCCATGTGGCAATGGGTTCGATCCTCGGCCCCACATAAAAACAAACTAATGTATCCACCTACAACTAAAGATACATAAATAAATAAATATTTTTTTTAAAAGTGCCCTGAGAATCAGAGGAAAAAAGCTTGTGACAGACACACCCAGGCATCACAAAACCTGGAGATGGATCAAGAGATCTGCCTGAGACAGATGAATTTTCTCCCAGATTTTGAAGCCTACCCTCTATTATTTGGTTGTTGCTCTGATTCAATAATTATTACCCTAATCACTTCTGATTGAATAATTTTTACCTGAATAGAGAATATAACAACATCAGACTCCTCTGCCTCTGAGTGCCAGGTGAAACTATTTCAACTAAGGCTTTAGGACCTCAAAATAATGAACTATTAATTATATTTCCTCTCAGACAGAGCCTTTTATGTACTAGAAGACCTGGCCATAGAATGGGACATAAATATTTAATGTTGAATATAAGATCATATCAATTACCAGGAACAATAATGCCAATAATAGATTGACAAATGCAAATAATAGAGTGAGAATTACTTTACATATTTGGGTTTTAAAACCTTCATATTCTCACTAAATGAGGCTTGTTTGGTTGGTTGGTTCCAGGGATAGACCCAGTGATGCATCACCGAGGATCATTTCCAGTTGTTTTCATTTTTTCATTTTTTTTTTTCGCCAAAATCTCACTAAGTCTTTGAGGCTGACCCTAAGCTTGTGATTAACTTTTGTTAGTTTTCTGAATCACCAGCATTACAGGTATGCACTCATCTCTTGTTCAGGAATTTTGATGCAGCTAGAGTTTAGAAAAAGTAGATAATCTTCTATAGCATCATGCATAGTTTAAAAAATAAAATGATAAATATGTATAACTGAGCTTTTAGATGTCATAAGTAAAACAAATAAATAATTATAATAATAAATGTCTATAAATTCTTATAATTGATGTTACAACAAATAATTTGTACTATACAATAATTTAAGATATAAAATAATTTAAAATTTTATTACATAAAATTATGATTATAATTTCTATGAAAATTATTTATATTTTAACTCAATATTATTCATAACTTTATTATTCTAATAGAGAAACAAGGAAAATTGTTAGCTAACTACATGTGTTTTTCATTAAACTTTCAAATCTCACACTTCTTTCCACTTCTAATACTTCTCAAGGTAGACCAGCCATATTCCAAGAACTCATTAGCCACATATGGCAAATAGCTGCAACATCAAAAGTATATATTAAGTGCTGTGGTTTCCTACACTGCAAAAAATTTTAATGACTGAAACCCTCTTTTCTTATCAGAGTTGAGAAAACATGTTTTCCTTAGCAATATTTCTCCTTTAAAGCAAATGAAAAAGAAATAATATTTTTAGACCCAGGAGGCTACTATGAGAGTTGCCTAAAGCCAGCCATTCTTTCAAACTTATAACTGTTATAGTAACTTTTCATATATTAAAGAACAAACAACTGATGATGCAAATCCAGGGGGAAGTGTCCTTATATATCTTCATGTCTGTATATACTTTTTAGTTGTGAACAAAAAGATTATATATTTTTTTAATTTTTTCATTGGGCCTTCATCCTAGTGATCCAGCTATGGTTGTCTGGCTTATCTTTTGTCATAGAGTATGCTGTGAGTTAAAGTACTAATAACATTTTCATGTCTATATGCATTTTGGCATTACTCAAAATTATTTTATAGAACTTTTAACATTAAATCAAGAAAAATAAATTCAGTGCTTCTTCCATGCCTAAATCTATGCAGTTAATTTGAAATTATTATGTTTTGAATTCTGGCTTCCTGTTTCTATTAAATGTATTTTAAGCTATCAAGTATTACAAACTACCAGAAAACTTACTAATTCATGATTCAAATGAATAGTTTTTGAGTAGGCCAAGATTATATTGACTTATCTGAGCTATTCTGATTTCAGCAAAAATTTTACATGTGTATGCTCCACTATTTGACATGGTTACCCTGTTCCTGGAAGAGAAATGACTGTCCATTTTGGTCTTTTCATTCTCATCCACATGGTCTCTTCTCCTTTATAATCCTTATATGAGCTTCTTCTTCTTCTTCTTAAGATGATGAAGTTTACAAAGATAAAAACTGAAAAAATTCAACATACTTTATGTCTAAGCAAAATACCAGTAGGTTTCCATATTTACCCTCTTCTACTGGATGTAATATAATAGCCATACTTTTTATTCACATATTGGCAAAGATATACTACCTCTTGATAAGGAGAGCTATAACAGAGAATTGCCAATTTGCTGGGATACAGCAAAGTATATGGAACTGGAGATATTTTTGCATTGTATACTCTTTTTTTTTTCTTTTCTTTTAGAGAATATTTGTATGTCTATTGTAAATTAATAAAATTTTACAATACCACAGATAGTAAGAGGCTATTCAGGTTTTGAACTCAGAATCACAACTGTCTGTCTCAAAAACTCAAAGATTTTTTTTAGATTATATAATCATGTTACATTTCTATGGCTCTTAATATAGTTCAATTGATAATGCTTGCATTGAATGCGAAAGACCCTGGGATAAATTCCTAGCACAAAAAAAAAAAAAAAAAAACTAAATAAAACTTTTTGAGGATTCTAGGAACTAAAAAATTACACCTCTGCTATAGAAGCACATTTTTAGCTTCATATATTTAACTACTTTTTACTATTCAAATACTTTCAAGAACACTCCAGTATTTTTTTAATGGGGTATAATTTGGGTAAATCAATTTAGACTATGCTTTGAAAATTAAGATAAATGATTCATTTTTATTTCTCACCATGAGATAAGAGTAAAAATGTGCATAACATACAGTATATATTCAACGTAGTTTATTTATTTATTTTTTATTTTTTGGTATTCATAGTCTATTGTAATTTTGAACCTAGTCTAAACCTAGAAATTCTTTTTATGAAATAGTTTCTTGATATGAAAGCAAGAGAACAAAATAGATCTACTGAAAAAATACTTCCTTACCAAACAGTTTGTGTAAATACCTGAAAATTTAAGAAAATCATCTTAAAATAAATAAAATCACCTTTTTTTTTCAACATGGCAAATCTGTTAACTATAAACCCCCACATGAAAGGGTGAAGTGGACAAATCCACACAGCACACAAGGAAAGCACAAAGACTTAAAGCATTTTCAACTGGAAACCAGTGGTTTCCAATTCTGTCTTAAGTGTACAGGTACTTGAAGGGCTCTTTAATTTTAAAAAGAAAAAAAATGCATTAAAATAATATAATCCATAACCCTGGATTTCATATGCCTGGAGAAAAACCTAGAAAGATTGGGAAAAAATTACCATGTATAGTAAAACTAAAAAACACTATTTTAAATTAACATCTTTTAAAAAATGAGTTGCAAAGACACATAAGATATATGCGAATGAATGTAGCTAAACAATTTTTCAGTTTTTTGTTTTGTTCTGTTTTTAGCTATGAAAAGTACTTGTGATAATCAACTAACAAATAGAAAAAATTGTATTTTAAATAAAAATTCTGGAGATTCTTGTTGATATGGTACTGGTATTACAGCTTTATGTTTGAAGTGAGTAAGCACATTATGGCAGGAACACATGGCATAAAATTGCACCAGGTGTCAACAATTTTTATGAAATACATACTCTACAAAGAACTAAACAATTCCCAGTAGGCGTTACCTTCTAATGTTTTGACTAAATAAAACCACCTTAGGAACAGACCTCTAATACATGGACCATTATGAGGCAGTTATTTAAACCACAGAAACTGTATTGTATTATTGATGTCCTTTGCATACACTGATCTTTGATAGTCATTTTTTCCCATTCAACTCAGTTAAAAATTACTGGTAATTCACCAGGCACAGGACACAGTTATAAGTGTCTTGATCATGAAACACATCATTTTATCAAAGAATTTAATAGGAGACAATTATTAAAGAAAATTTCTTAAGCCATGGGTTGTGTTGCATGCCAATAATCCTACAATGAAGGTGTCTGGTACTGGTGGATTGCAAGTTCAATGACAGGCTTGGGAACATAGCAAGGTGTCATTTATGGATGCACTTCAAATTGTTCATTTAAACATTCAAGAACATTTGAGTTATCTCTTATATTGGACCATTAGGACTAGTGGGGCCATCAATAATTTTAAATAAATAATTATTCCATTCAGCTTATTCTTTCCTAGTATTTCAATGACACTATATTTTATTTTTACTGTTTGCTATGAAAATCATAATTTCCATCTTATCATTTCAACTTAATTAGAGTAAATATTATATCTGTTTACTAAATACAAACTAAAAACCTTACCACAGACTGTTTAATATTCTTAAACTTTTTGTGCAATTACTATAAACATTAATGTACACATTGTATATTCCAAAATACACCATATAATTTTTGTACATAAAAATCATAGGTTATTATAAAACAAAGAGAAACAAGTATCAATCATAAGACTAATAATGTATGCTATCCATGGTGGTACACACCTATAATTCCAGTGACTTGAAAGGATGAGGCAGGAAGATCACAAAGACAAATATTGCCTCTGTTACTTAGCAAGGCTCTAAGTCATTCAGCAAAACGCTATCTCTAATAAAAATATTAAAAAGGTGTGGGAGCTCGAGATACAGCTCAGTGCTTAAGTGTACCTAGGTTCAATCAATGGAACCAAAATAAAGATTTCTAATATATTATAAAACTTAGGCTGTATGGTAAAACTAACAGGATATATTATTCTTTGTACTGATTTTTTATGTTCTACAAGATACTTTGCTCTCAGCTTTCTAAAGTTTTTAGGAAAGTGAATTCAAGAATTCCAAAGTCACTAAACACTACACAATAAGGAATATAGTGATCCTTTAATACCCCTGGTGAAAACTCTAAAACACATTAGAGATGAAAAACAGTTCTATTTGACCATTGTTAATTTAAGTCTTCACTCTCAAAATTGTATCTACACAATGAAAACACACTTTAGACAACATTCAGCCAGAAATTAACCACATAATACACATTAATCAGAAGCCCAAGTGCATTTGCTTTGTTGACTTTTTCATTTTCTCTAAAGTATTCTATTTTTACACACTTCATTTATGAGGACCTTGAAAATATCTACTTTTTAAGTTCTGTCATTACTCATTTGAGGAAAGAACAAAATTAATATAGCAAGAGATAAAAAGATCTTACTTCACCATATTAAAAACATTGGTGAGCATCTCACAAACCTACAATTCAGAAACAAAAAAACAAACAAACAAAAAAAAAAGAGACACAAATACATCCACTCAGAAAAAGAAGTGAAAGAAACATGAAACAGTAAATTTCCTGTTCTCAATTAAGTAGATGACAAAAGCAATAAAGAATTCCTCCAATCTTTAAAACTAAAAACAAATATTTTCAGAAAGTTTGTCAGAATCAGCCCTACACATGAACACTGCAAAATATAAAATATACTCAAAAGTATTTTAACAAAATACTTTATAAAGAATAAGTAATGGGAAGTTATTTAAAACATAGAATATTTCCTAAAGTCACATCTACAGTAAGCAGAAGTTAAGAAATTAAAGAAAAAAGTTTAAATACTAAAAAATTTGAAGAATTTGCTTTACCAAGCTGCTGTTTCTGTTTCTGAAAATATGATTGGCAGCTTTCAATTATAATTTGCAAATATATGCACAACCTGAACAACAATTATTTATATTTGATACTTACCACTTATAATAGCATAATTCTGTTTGGTCACATCATCAATTAAACTTGCAAAAAATCCCTAGATTCTCATTGCTACCAAAGAAAATAATCATAAATATAACAGTTTAAAATAATAGAAAGTCATTCTTTTATAGACATGGATGTTTTTATTATCACAACAGAGGATTAATATCAAAGTATTAGCAAAGCCACACTCTTTCCACAAACTCTGGAAGAGAATCATTTTAAGTTCTAATGGCTATTGGTCTCTTTTCTGTGGTTACATGTTTCTTTTCTTTTTGTAGTAATGCAGCCTTCAAAAGAGTAAAGAGAGACAAACTCTCTGTATCTACATCTATCTATCTATCTATCTATCTATCTATCTAAACATTTGTAACCACAGAAAAGAGACCAGTAGCCATTAAAATCTAAAATGATTTTATATATATATATATATATATATATATATATATGGATAGATATAGATAACAGAGTGTGAGAGAGAGCACATGGTGCTGTCACAGTAAGTTATGACATTCAAACTTCATAGAATCTGAGAACTGTAGAAATATAGAATGCAGATGCTGCATTGAGTTAGTTTATTCTTGCAGAAAATAATTGAAAGAATCACACAAAAGGATATTTTATGCACAGTGGATGAAAAGAGAGAGGGAACACAGAGCCAGGAGAATGTAGCAAGAACAGGTTAATTATTCAAAAAAGTGAGTGTAATGGGTGAAAAATGTGACATTATACACTGTCTCTAGTGCAGAGCAGAGGACAGCACCATGTCCAGAGTGCCGGTCTTATTTGTTATTTCTTGAAACCCTGGAAACTCTCTCAATCCCATGGGGCATTGGATTATTCCAACTAATACTCTATTCATACTTTCTGCCTGTCCTTGGTCATCCTCTTACAATAAGCATGCATGATACTTATTTGAAAACTGGTAAAGGAGAAACTACATCAGTGAGCTCTTTTACTTAATTTTAAAGAATTTCCCCTGTATATTTCCATGGATTTATGAACCTAAATGACATTTTTTAATATTTTAGAATGAGGAACACTCAGTGATTAAAGCTAAAATATAAATTGGGAGAAAATACTTGCAAAGTACATATGTACCAAAAAAATGATATGACAGAATGAAAGTGGAGTTATATTTGTGGAAAAAAAAAGATATACCAAAAGAGTATGTTACAGGAAAAACAAAATTTCTAAATTCACTTAATGAAAGAAGAAATATTCAACCATCACATAAATTTTCAAAAAAAAAAAGAGTATAAATCACTACAACTGAGACAAGTTAACACTAAAGCAAATTCACTATTACATACCAATCAGGAAGGAAAACATGAAAAAGAAGGGGAAAAAAAGATTGAAATTACAAACATGCTAATTTATTAAAATTGTCAAATCCTTTTCTTTGCCATGCAAAAATTTAGAGCCTTGTGGAAAAATTGATTTGGTACTGCCTAAATAGGTAAACATTAATGAGTCATCAGTTCTATTCTTGGGCAACAAAATATTCTGAATGTTTAAACAGGTAATTGCCACTGCAGTTTTCATCATGAAAATAGACTGCTTCTGCCATGACCTTCTACATTCCAGATTCCCTAACTCAAAACCCTGGTTACCAAGATTCCCATAAGCCTATGCCCAGTACCACAACAATGTCAGAGTAAAGCATAAGGAATGTGGCATAGTTGAGAATCAAGGATCTGAACCTAGACACAATGGAAAAAAATGCAAACTAGAGAGAGTAGAAGAAAAAGTGGTGAGTGAGTAAAAGAATGGATCTGAGGAGGAAGAAGAAACTGTGAACTGTGTATTAGATGAAAAAAACCTTCATCCCAAGTGAGAGAAAACAAGACATATTGTGGCAGCATAATATTTACCCCAGTGGCCTCATATTTAGAAATTCCTAAAAACTAGAACTTAAAGGTGTAACAGTGTAATCAAACAATTATGCAACATATCTGGCTTCCTGCCCCTACCAGAGATGTCACACTCTTTTTCTTTAAGACTACTAATTTCTTCCTCTCCAGGCACTGCTCATCCAACTTAAATCTGTTGTTTCTCCACTTCTGGACCTGTTCCATTTAAGCTCCCTCAGATTTTCTCCAGTAACTCATACCGATTTTTTTTTTCTTTAAACAATCCCACCAAATTCTTATACTCTTGTAATGTCTCATACCTGAACTCTTAATGCGCTATCCCTGACATTTTGAGCTACCCCTCTTTTATTCTGACTCCTGAATCACCCTCCAATTAGTTCCACAAACAAAGCTTTAAGCATATTTGGTGTAAGATTGTGTTTCCTACACAATGCATTACATATTTTACTCATTTTTATATAATTAAATAAATAAATGGTCCCACTCCTGTATATATTAATTATTTTAAAGAATAATACATTAAAAAAAAGTTGGAATGGAAAAGTTGAAGTTACCACTAGGGTGACTGGAGGGTATATTGAAAGCAATAAGAAATGAAGCTCTTCTCTGTGGCATCATTAATGTTCTGTTTCTTAATAGAAATAGTAGTTACATAGTAGGTTCCACTTTTAATAATTCATTGATCTGTAGTTTGGGTTGCATCATTAAATAAGTCCAAATTATTTCACAAAAGGTTGTGGGGAAGAGACTAAAAAAAGGGCACTAGAAAATACTTTGGGGTAATGAATGAATTAATTCATTAATTCATTATTGAGCTGAAATGTGGTAAAGTGCTTGCCTCACATGCGTAAGTCCCTGGATTCTATTACCAGGACCAAAGAAAAAAAATTTGTAAACTTTTTGAAAATTTGTTAATTTGTAAATGTTTTTGAAAATTAGACACATTTTGAAAAATATGTCTGAGTTATGGTTAAAAAGTAATTACACTATTAAATTATGAATTAAATATAAAACTAAGAATTCATTAGCTGTATATCAGTCTTAATATTTTGGGAAAGGATATTTTTATAGGTAGAGAGTAGAGGAAAAATACTAACAAAGAAGTAATATTTAAAGATAATAACAGTGAATATAGCATAGAAATTAGCAGTAATTTCAAAAGTTGCATTGAGAATACAACTAAAATTAAAAGAATTCTGGTAAATTTCACAAGTAAAATTTTATGTATTAGTAAAATTTTAAAGTATTATTTATGTATTATATACTTTTAAAATGTATGGTGTGTATAATGATGCCTCATTTAATGATGCGGATGCATTCTGGAAAATGCACCATAAGATGATTCTGTTATTTTGCTCTTGATGCAGGGTACTTACATAATTCTAGATGATATACACCACTATATACCTAGGTTATTATTTAGCCATTAGAGTACATAAAACATTGTGCCACACATGACTGTAGGATTTAAAATGAGCTACATATTTAACTCATTATTCTGTATAATTACATAAATAAATCATAAATATAGATCTCATAATGAGGTGAAAAATTAGCCCTGTGGAACTAAAGATATAAAATTTAAAAAGACTCTTACAATTTACACAATGATAACACACAGAAATTGAACTACAATAAAGCGGAAAAAATGCCAACGTTTCCAAAGAAATTTGCATAAAAATGGAGTATCTGAATAAAAAAAATGCCATTGTATCATTTCTTGGTATGACTTAATAAAGCATTCACAGGTAATAATAATAATAATAATAATAATTTAATATAAAAGAAAAATATAAAATATTCAAAGTTTTTATAAGAAAGAAATTTATACAGTATATCTAGTGGTGGTGACTGTAAAACCAGCTATTTAGAAGGAAAATGAAGAAAAATTTCAATATCAAAATTAGCTTAAGCATCTTAGTGAGATGCTTACTCAAAATAAACTTGACATATGACAGTCAATGTGCCTGAGTAATATGGTACACCTTTCTTTAATTATCTAAAATAATAAAATAATAATATTAACAGACATAAGTATGGTTGTTTGTTTCCAAATTTAAATGTTACCTTTATAGCAAAACAGATTGTCACATTCATAGAACTAAGAATACAGAAAAAATTATACTTATCTATGTTCATGCAGGGGCATCCATGGGCTTAAAACCCTGAGATCGGGACAGAGAAGTTAAATCACAAATAATTTGGTTTATGCATTTATGAATGTTCAGCACACAAAGAGCTCCAGTCTCCAGCTTGTCTGTCTAAAAATTTTATGACAGCCAACTTTTCCCAGCAGGAAATTTTTTCTTCACTGACTGATGTAATCTCTTAACATCTTCCATTCAATGGAAGAAAAAGTCCAGAGTTCAGAATTTGAGGTCCTGCTTCTCAGACATATAGAAAGCACAGGAGAAAAAAGCAACTCAGTCACCTATATACCAGCAACACTTTTATGCAGAGAAAAAAAATACATCTGGATTTGGGATTCTCTCTTGATGATCATACCAATCAGTACCACAAAATCTGAAAAGATCCCATGCATCCAGAACAAAGCTGTCCACATATGCTCCAATCCATAGCTGAAGATACCATGATTGGATAGGATAGAATGTTCAGAATTTGAGCTGCTGATGTTTTTCTCACTGAATTGGCCAAAGGAGACTAAGAATGAACTTCTCTATATGAAGATTCATTTTTGCATGAAGTCTGCTGGGCAGTTCCCATCTACTAAAACCACTTCCAGCCATAGTAATTGCTGTTTGAAATGTCTTTCAAAAAGAGTCTCCCTTTCCAGTGTACAGATACAGTCTCAAAACCGTGCACAGTCATTATTGCCTGGCTTTCAGGGTGATTGCATTCTCTCTATAGATTATTTTTATTATCTGAGTAGAAGCACAATCTGGTTTTCCTGAGCATTGAGAAGGAAGTCTAGAAATGAATCTGAAAGAATGACAAGCTCCAGAAATTAAAACTCAAGTAGATAGTTTTAGGCATACCTTTTGTACTTATCATATGTTGGATTGAACAATTATAACCCAAGAGCAACTGAATATAAACTGCTGCCCCTTAGTCTGAATCCACTGAGCCTACTATCTAAATGACAGGAGATGGCACCACCTCCAGGAATTAATGAGGTCAGAAAGAGTCAAGATAGGCAGGTTCTTGGGTACATTTACTTCACTTTTTCTTTTAAGGTGATTAGAATTGTGTACAGATAACAGCTTCTTTAAAAGGCAATTTTTCCAAAAGTGATGGAGTCTAGCCATGCAGTAGTATATTTAAATTAAGCCTTTTATATAGAATAATATCAATGTATGAATTATATGCATACTTATTGTTAATTATTATATGGTTATATATAATGGGCAATAACTTATTTGTATTTAACTTTTCTGATCTATTTTCTAAAAAGGCAGTTAGAGCTCTCAACTGGGAAGTAACCCCCTAATGTCCAATACAAATAGTGTTAGGCACAGGTGTAGTTTTTAAGTATTTTAATATATACAATTAAAAACGACATAGTTGAAAATTATTTTAATCACAAAATTGAATATATCAAGAGTAGTATTATTATGTGACAAATATATAATTACTAATAAAAAAGATATATGTATTTAGAACTAAATTCTCACAACTCCCTCTATTTTAAGGCTCTAGAACATCTTAATTCATAGTGGTTACATTCAGTTTTGAGAATATGGCTACTCTGGCCTTGGCGAATCAAAGAGCCTGAGCCCCTTCATTCTATGCAAGAGGTGGAAGAATACACTTTTTAATCAATGCTTTTCCACAAAACCAAACAGCAAAAGTGGCACTACCCTCAGAAAGAGAAGGAAGACAAAACAGACAGAGTCCAAAAGATAATGATGTTCTTTCAATTTGATGCTGAACACAAACTTATTTTCATTTCAGATGTCAGACAGTATAAAAGAGAAGACAGAGTTTTAAGAGTTGGATGTCTCATTTTGGTATATCTTTTCATAGCTTTGACTCTAAAACTTAAATATATTAAAGACAAACATCTTATTTTGCAACTTAGCCTTTCACCTAATACGTAGGATGTGATAATGTTTCCTCATTTGATATGAGGTACTGTGAGAGTTTTCATCAATGTGATGTATGCATGTCTGCATAAGCTAATAGCACCTCAGTAATGGTCCGGACTTAAATTAGGGAAAAAGAAAAACAGTACCAATAAGGCAACTGCAGTTTTCCACAGAATTTTCTCAAAGTATGACAGAATCCTGATTTCCAATTATAATTGATAGATGAGACAGCCTAGAGATTATTAGATGATGATTGGTCTTCAATTAATTCATGCTGGCCTTATCTGTTTTTTCATGGTAGAAACAGTTAGCTGATGACTGCTTAACTTCAGAGGGTAAGCTATCATCCTCACCAGAAGCACCTTAATTCTCTGCTTTGATAATTCCTCCTCTAATGTGGGCTTGTTATTTTGTACACAACAGGATTTGAAAAGCAAAATCAAAATAAATAAAGACCTTTTGATTCTAGAAACCATACTATTCACTTTCATCTTTACTGGTTCCTATGGGCCACAATAAATTAAAAAAAAAATGCCAGGCACAGTGGTGCATGACCAGAATCCAAGTTGCTTAGGAGACTGAGGCAGGAAGATTGTTAAAAAAAAAAAAGTTTAAACTGAACCTCAGAAATGTCAAGGAACTAAGAAACTCAGTAAGAACCTGTCTAAAATAAAATACAAAATTGTGGCTCCATAGCCAAGTGCTGCTGAGGTCAATCCCTAGTACTCCAAACTCCCACAAAATAAAAAAAAAGAAAGAAGAAAAAAAGAAGGAAGAAAGGAAGGAAGGAAGGAAGGAGAAAAGACAGAAGAAAAGAAAGAAGGAAGGAGATAGGGAGGAAAGAAAAGAAAAGAAAAGAGAAAAAAGAAATATTAGATCTTGAACTAGAAAACAGATTCTGCATTTTAACAGGTCAAGATAAAAAACACAATACCTAGTTTATAAGTACAGAAAAGAAGAAATAATTGCTTATATCATGCACTCTATATCATACTACCCTATTTTATACATGAAGCTTATATAATGATTTGAAGAAAATAAATGTGTTCAAATATCCACAGCTATTAAGCAGACTAGGTAGAATTCAGAATCAACTATGCATGTGACTCTAAATCCCCCAAATTTCCACTGGACCACATACCACAAGCAAATTCTCTTACTCTTTGAGTTTTTGAATAGAGAAATACCAGAAAAACAGGATCTTTGTTCATATTATGTATATCACTGATGGAAATAATATACTCAAGAATGTTCTTCTGAAGCTTCTAGAAAGGACTTGAAATAATTTTGAGTAATGGCTAAAGTCTCAATTTAGAAAATCAAATATCAACAATACATTTTCATGAAAATACTACAATGCATTCCACAAGAATTGTGATAAAATATTGTTTAGAAATTCTAGAAAAAATACTTCATCTGTTTCCCAAACGTGCTAAGAAGGAAAAATGAAAACCCATAAAAGAGAGTGTAGCAGAACCAGCGCTTTTAAATAAGATACCAAAGAATGCACTAGAATTCTCTGATGAGAATACTATCTGCGTCTTCAACATGAAGCTACATGGAACGTGTGTCAATACAAAATGATTTTTAAATGACATAAATTGGAAGTAAATTCCAGATTATGATATATATGCATTGATAGGATAACATCTTAAATTTAATTGCAAGAATTATTCTAAATATTTAATGGAAAGAAATCCAAATATTAGTTTTAGTTAAAAAATATGAATACAAATTAATGAAAAACAAATAATAATTTAAATAAAAATCAATTCTACAACACACCTGATGTAAGTGAAGCCACCCCTGTCACAAGAGTGGATCCTGGTATAGAGATGAAAATTCAGTGTCAGCTATCAACTAAAGAGGCCACATTTATCCTAAAGTTTCTTGATTACTAACACTTCTGTTAATAAGTGAGAATAATTTCCAATAATACAGGTGAAAAATATTGCATCACTGTGAACTACTTAAACTAACCAAGAATGGTAGCACAAACCTAAAATTAAAGTGGCTCAAGAGGCTGAGATAGAAAAACAATAAGTTCAAAGATAGTATCAGGAACCTATTTGGGCTCTAAACAACTTTGAGAAATTCTGTCTCTAAATAAAAATAAAAAGGTATAGGAATGTGGATCAGTGGTGCAGTGCCCCTGGGTTCAACCCCAGGTACAAAAAAAAAAATTTTTTTTGAAATATTGTGCTTCAATTTTTCTCACTAGTTGTTCTTGTTTATGTCTCATAAAATTAAGTAAAAAATATCTATTGTTACATAGTATATCTTATTGACATTTATATATCCTATCACCTTAAGTATCATAATTATTTGAATATTCAGGTAGTACATATATGAACAAGATCAGACAATACAACAATGAAAAAAAACTGAAAGCATATAAGTAAACTTCACACTTCCAGTCAATTTAATTTTGAAAATTTTGTTAGAAATATTAAACGGAGAATAAGTAGTCTATGCCTTAAGCAAGATTGATATAAATGCATATTTATGTTTCAAGTTATGTTATTGGATTTTAGATGACATTATGTACAATATTTAATATGAAATGTATCTTACACCAGAATATGAGTTAAAAGTATAAAACTTAAGAAAAAAATGATTACATATTTCTAAATCAGTTTTAACTGTGAAATCTTAGTTATGCTTCCAAAGTAAAAATAAAAAATAATAAATTTGACTTGAAACAACTCTGTACAAAAAATCACCTCAACATGAAAGTGAAGACATAATTATGAAGTTTTCCTTTCTGTTTTCAAAAAAGTATTTGTTCCAATTTCTCACATTGGCTAGATGGCAGTCAATCCTCCTTATTAAGAAGCTGATTGAGCCCACAGCCTATATATATTATATATACACATACATATATATAAATATATAATTTTTAGGATCTCACACTCCAGTGTCAAAATGCACCCTTCATAATTATCCCACAATAAGAGACTCAACCATTTAAAGACGTTATATATCCCAGAGACCCTCAAATTTTTCAAGCTGTTAAGTCAATGATAAGTCCTAAGATCTAGATGACTTCATAGCACTTGACATGTACAAATTTCAGACACAGTTCTAATTTGTTTTTGTGAGACTGTTGACTAAACCACTATGTGTTTATTTTCTGCACCATTCTTTTGTTCCTTTTGCCTATCCAAATGCAACTATTTTACATTATGTAAAAAAAAAATTAACCTTTGCAAAAAAATACCCTAAAATGGATCAATATGGAAAAGAAAAATAGGTCATTATGCAGAAAATGGAAAATCTCATTCCTCTTTGATATAAACATAAAATTAACTTGGTGATTTTTTGGTACAATAAAGAATTACTAGATGAACAAGCATTTACCTCTGAAATATACCAAAAGTAATTAGAAATCTGTCATTCATATAGGAATATTTAT